>NC_087580.1:24632752-25232752 GCF_036250125.1 Pseudopipra pipra
GGTGCAGGCCGCATCATGGCACTGACCTCATAAAGCACAGACATGTCATAATTGTGCAGGTCTCATCATCACACTGACCTCATAAAACCCAAACATGTCATAATGGTGCAGGTCTCATCATGGCACTGACCTCATGAAGCCCAGACATGTCACAATGGTGCAGGCCTCATCATGGCATTGACCTCATAAAGCCCAGACATGTCATAATGGTGCAGGCCTCATCATCACACTGACCTCATAACGCAATGACATGTCATAATGGTGCAGGCCGCATCATGGCACTGACCTCATAAAGCACAGACATGTCATAATTGTGCAGGTCTCATCATCACACTGACCTCATAAAGCCCAGACATGCCATAATGGCGCAGGTCTCCTCATCACAGTGATTTCATAAAGCACAGACACCTCATAATGGTGCAGCCCTCATCATGGCTCTGACCTCATAAAACTCAGACATGTCATAATGATGCAAGCCTCATCATCACAGTGACCTCATACAGCCCAGACACCTCAAAATATTGCAGGTCTCGTCATCACACTGACCTCATAAAGCCCAGACATGTCATAATGGTGCAGGCCTCATCATCACAGTGACCTCATAAAACCCAGACACCTCATAATGGTGCAGGCCTCATCATCACACAGACGTCATAAAGTCCAGACAAGTCATAATGGTTCCGACCTCCTCATGGCACTGATATCATAAAGCCCAGACATGTCATAATACTGCAGACCTCCTCATGTCATCACAGTGACCTCTTATAGCCCAGATATGTCATAATACTGCAGACCTCCTCATGTAATCACAGTGACCTCTTAAAGACCAGATATGTCATAATGGGGCAGGTCTCCTCATGGCGCTGACCTCATAAAGCCCAGACACCTCATAATGGCGCTGGCCTCCTCATGGCACTGTCCTCATAAAGACTAGACATGTCATAATGGTGCAGGCCTCATCAATCACACTGACCTCATAAAGCACTGACGCCTCATAATGGTGCAGGGCTAATTATCACAGTGACCTTATAAAGCCCAGACATGTCATAATGGTGCAGGTCTAATCATCACAGTGACCTCATAAAGCCCAGTCACCTCATATTGGTGCAGGCCACATAATCACATTGACCTCATAAAGCCCAGACATGTCATAATGGTGCAGGCCTCATCATGGCACTGACGACATAAAGGCCAGACATGTCATAATGGTGCAGGCCTCATCATGGCACTGACATCATAAAGCCCAGACATGTCATAATGGTGCAGGCCTCATCATCGCAGTGACCTCATAACGCCCTGACATGTCATAATGCTGCAGGTCTCATCATGGCACTGACCTCATAAAGCCCAGACATGTCATAATGGTGCAGGTCTCATCATCACACTGACCTCATAAAGCCCAGACATGACATAATGATTCAGGTCTCATCATCGCAGTGACCTCATAAAGCCCAGACATGTCATAATGGCGCAGGCCTCATTATGGCACTGACCTCATGAAGACCCGTTTCCTGAACCATTATGTCATGTCTGGGCTTTATGAGGTCAGTGCCATGACGAGCTCTGCACCATTATGACATGTCTGGGCTTTACGAGGTCAGTACCATGAGGAGGCCTGCACCATTATGACATTTCTTGGCTTTATGAGGTCACTGTGATGATCAGTCCGGCACAAATATGAGGTGTCTAAGCTTTATGAGGTCAGTGTGATGATGAGACCTGCACTATTATGAGGTGTCTGGGCTGTATGAGGTCACTGTGATGATGAGGCTTGCATCATTATGAAATGTCTGAATTTTATGAGGTTAGTGCCGTGATGAGGCCTGCTCCATTATGTCATGTCTGGGCTTTATGAGGTCAGTGTGATGATGAGGTCTGCAGCATTATGATATGTCTGCGCTTTATGAGGTCACTGTGATGATGAGGCCTGCACAAATATGCGCATTTTAAGCTTTATGAGGTGAGTGGGATGATGAGGCCTGCACCATTATTAGGTGTCGTGGCTTTATGAGGACAGTGTGATGATGAGACCTGCATTATTATGAGGTGCCAGGGCTGTCTGAGGTCAATGTGATGATAAGGCTTGCATCATTATGACATGTCTAGGCTTTATGAGGTCAGTATGATGAAGAGGTCTGCACCATTATGACATGTCGGAGCATTATGAGGTCAGTGCCATGAGGAGGCCTGGGCCATTACGACATATCGTGGCTTTATGAGGTCAGTGCCATAATAAGGCCTACACCATTATGACATGTCTGGGCTTTATGAGGTCACTGTGATGATGAGGCCAGCACAAATATGAGGTGTCTGGGCTTTATGAGGTCAGTGCCATTAAGAGGTCTGCACCATTTTGACATATCTGGGTTTTATGAGGTTTGTGCCATGCGGAGGCCTGCACCATTATGGCATATCTGGGCTTTAAGAGGTCACTGTGATGTCATAAGCAGGTCTGTACTATTATGACATGTCCTGGCTTTATGAGGTCAGTGCCATGAGGAGGCCTGCACCATTATGACATGTCTGGGTTTTATGAGGTCAGTGTGATGATGAGACCTGCACCATTATGACATGTCTGGGCTTTATGAGGTCAGTGTGATTATGAGGCCTGCACCATTATGACATGTCTGGGCTTTATGAGGTCAGTGTGATGATGAGGCTTGCACCATTATGACATGTTTGGGCTTTATGAGGTCAGTGTGATGATGAGGCCTGTACCATTATGACATGTCTGGGCTTTATGAGGTCAGTGCCATGAGGAGGCCTGCACCATTATGACATGTCTGGGCTTTATGAGGTCAGTGTGATGATGAGGCCTGTACCATTATGACATGTCTGGGCTTTATGAGGTCAGTGCCATGAGGAGGCCTGCATCATTATGACATGGCTGGGCTTTATGAGGTCAGTGCCATGATGCGGCCTACACCATTATGACACGTCTGGGCTTTATGAGGTCAGTGTGATGATGAGACCTGCACCATTATGACATGTCTTGGCTTTATGAGGTCACTGTGATGATGAGTCCGGCACACATATGAGGTGTCTAAGCTTTATGAGGTCAGTGCG
Organism: Pseudopipra pipra; assembly: GCF_036250125.1. Taxonomy (NCBI): domain Eukaryota; kingdom Metazoa; phylum Chordata; class Aves; order Passeriformes; family Pipridae; genus Pseudopipra; species Pseudopipra pipra. The sequence continues at coordinate 24,635,819 of NC_087580.1, forward strand.
ATTATGAGGCCTGCACTATTATGAGGTGTCTGGGCTGTATGAGGCCTCTGTGATGATGCGGCTTGCATCATTATGACATGTCTGAATTTTATGAGGTTAGTGCCATGATGAGGCCTGCACCATTATGTCATGTCTGGCCTTTATGAGGTCAGTGTGATGATGAGGTCTGCAGCATTATGACATGTCTGGGCTTTATGAAGTCACTGTGATGATGAGGCCCGCACAAATATGAGCATTTTAAGCTTTATGAGGTCACTGTGATGATGAGGCCTGCATCATTATTAGTTGTCATGGCTTTATGAGGACAGTGTGATGATGAGACCTGCACTATTATGAGGTGCCTGGGCTGTATGAGGCCAATGTGATGATAAGGCTAGCATCATTATGACATGTCTGGGCTTTATGAGGTCAGCGCCATGATGAGGCCTGCACCATTATGTCGTGTCTGGGCTTCATGAGGTCAGTGTTATGATGAGGCCTGCACAATTATGACATGTCTGGGCTTTATGAGGTCAGTATGATGATGAGGCCTGCACCATTATGACATGTCGGGGCATTATGAGGTCAGTATGATGATGAGGCCTGCACCATTATGACATGTCTGGGCTTTATGAGGTCAGTATGATGAAGAGGCCTGCACCATTATGACATGTCGGAGCATTATGAGGTCGGTGCCATGATGAGACCTGCACCATTATGACATGTCTGGGCTTTATGAGGTTTGTGCCATGAGGAGGCCTGGGCCATTACGACATGTCTTGGCTTTATGAGGTCAGTGTGATGATGAGGCCTGCACCATTATGACATGTCTGGGCTTTATGAGGTCACTGTGATGATGAGGCCAGCACAAATATGAGGTGTCTGGGCTTTATGAGGTCAGTACCATCAAGAGGCCTGCACCATTATGACATGTCTGGTTTTTATGAGGTTTGTGCCATGCGGAGGCCAGCACCATTATGACATACCTGGGCTTTAAGAGGTCACTGTGATGTCATAAGCAGGTCTGTACTATTATGACATGTCCTGGCTTTATGAGGTCAGTGCCATGAGGAGGCCTGCACCATTATGACATGCCTGGGTTTTATGAGGTCAGTGTGATCATGAGGCCTGCACCATTATGACATGTCTGGGCTTTATGAGGTCAGTGTGATGACATCAGCCCTGCACCATTATGACATGTCTGGGCTTTATGAGGTCAGTGTGATGATGAGGCCTGCACCATTATGACATGTCTGGGCTTTATGAGATCACTGTGATGATGATGCCTGCACCATTATGACATGTCTGGGCTTTTTGAGGTTTGTGCCATGAGGAGGCCTGGGCCATTACGACATGTCTGGGCTTTATGAGGTCAGTGCCATAATGAGGCCTGCACCATTATGACATGTCTTGGCTTTATGAGGTCACTGTGATGATGAGTCCGGCACAAATATGAGGAGTCTAAGCTTCATGAGTACAGTGTGATTATGATGTCTGCACTATTATGAGGTGTCTGGGCTGTGTGACGTTACTGTGATGATGAGGCTTGCATCATTATGAAATGTCTGAATTTTACGAGGTTTGTGCCATGATGTGGCCTGCTCCATTATGTCATCTCTGGGCTTTATGAGGTCACTGTGATGATGAGGTCTGCAGCATTATGATATGTCTGCGCATTATGAGGTCACTGTGATGATGAGGCCTGCACAAATATGAGCATTTTAAGCTTTATGAGGTGAGTGGGATGATGAGACCTGCACCATTATTAGGTGTTGTGGCTTTATGAGGACAGTGGGATGATGAGACCTGCACTATTATGAGGTTCCTGGCATTTATGAGGTCAGTATGATGAAGAGGCCTGCACCATTATTGACATGTCGGGGCATTATGAGGTCAGTGTGATGATGAGACCTGCACCATTATGACATGTCTGGGCTTTATGAGGTCAGTATGATGAAGAGACCTGCACCATTATGACATGTCGGAGCATTATGAGGTCAGTGCCATGAGGAGGCCTGGGCCATTACGACATATCGTGGCTTTATGAGGTCAGTGCCATAATAAGGCCTGCACCATTATGACATGTCTGGGCTTTATGAGGTCACTGTGATGATGAGGCCAGCACAAATATGAGGTGTCTGGGCTTTATGAGGTCAGTGCCATTAAGAGGTCTGCACCATTTTGACATATCTGGGTTTTATGAGGTTTGTGCCATGCGGAGGCCTGCACCATTATGGCATATCTGGGCTTTAAGAGGTCACTGTGATGTCATAAGCAGGTCTGTACTATTATGACATGTCCTGGCTTTATGAGGTCAGTGCCATGAGGAGGCCTGCACCATTATGACATGTCTGGGTTTTATGAGGTCAGTGTGATGATGAGACCTGCACCATTATGACATGTCTGGGCTTTATGAGGTCAGTGTGATTATGAGGCCTGCACCATTATGACATGTCTGGGCTTTATGAGGTCAGTGTGATGATGAGGCTTGCACCATTATGACATGTTTGGGCTTTATGAGGTCAGTGTGATGATGAGGCCTGTACCATTATGACATGTCTGGGCTTTATGAGGTCAGTGCCATGAGGAGGCCTGCACCATTATGACATGTCTGGGCTTTATGAGGTCAGTGTGATGATGAGGCCTGTACCATTATGACATGTCTGGGCTTTATGAGGTCAGTGCCATGAGGAGGCCTGCATCATTATGACATGGCTGGGCTTTATGAGGTCAGTGCCATGATGCGGCCTACACCATTATGACACGTCTGGGCTTTATGAGGTCAGTGTGATGATGAGACCTGCACCATTATGACATGTCTTGGCTTTATGAGGTCACTGTGATGATGAGTCCGGCACACATATGAGGTGTCTAAGCTTTATGAGGTCAGTGCGATTATGAGGCCTGCACTATTATGAGGTGTCTGGGCTGTATGAGGCCTCTGTGATGATGCGGCTTGCATCATTATGACATGTCTGAATTTTATGAGGTTAGTGCCATGATGAGGCCTGCACCATTATGTCATGTCTGGCCTTTATGAGGTCAGTGTGATGATGAGGTCTGCAGCATTATGACATGTCTGGGCTTTATGAAGTCACTGTGATGATGAGGCCCGCACAAATATGAGCATTTTAAGCTTTATGAGGTCACTGTGATGATGAGGCCTGCATCATTATTAGTTGTCATGGCTTTATGAGGACAGTGTGATGATGAGACCTGCACTATTATGAGGTGCCTGGGCTGTATGAGGCCAATGTGATGATAAGGCTAGCATCATTATGACATGTCTGGGCTTTATGAGGTCAGCGCCATGATGAGGCCTGCACCATTATGTCATGTCTGGGATTCATGAGGTCAGTGTTATGATGAGGCCTGCACAATTATGACATGTCTGGGCTTTATGAGGTCAGTATGATGATGAGGCCTGCACCATTATGACATGTCGGGGCATTATGAGGTCAGTGCCATGATGAGGCCTGCACCATTATGACATGTCTGGGCTTTAGGAGGTCACTGTGATGATGAGATCTGGACTTTTATGAGGTGTCTGGGCCGTATGTTGCCACTGTGATGATGATGCTTGCACTACTATGTCATGTCTGGGTTTTATGAGGTCAGTGCCATGATGACGCCTGCACCATTATGACATGTCTGGGCTTTATGAGGTCACTGTGATGATGAGTCCTGCACCATTTTGACATATCTGGGCTTTATGACGTCAGTGCCCTAATGAGTCCTGCACCATTATGACATGTCTGGTCTTTATGAGGTCACTGTGATGATGAGACTTGCACCATTATGAGGTCTCTGGGCTTTATGAGGTCAGTGTGATGATGAGACCTGCACCATTATGACATGTCTGGGCTTTATGAGGTCAGTGCCATGATGAGTCCTGCACCATTATGACATGTCTGGTCTTTATGAGGTCACTGTGATGATGAGACCTTCACCATTATGAGGTGCCTGGGCTTTATGAGGTCAGTGCCATGATGAGGTCTGCAGCATTATGACATGTCTGGGCTTTATGAGGTTAGTGCCATGAGGAGGCCGGGGTTATTATGATGTGGGGCATCCATGAATAGCGAGTCCTTTCTGTGCTGTCGTCTTTGTTGTGGGAGGAATCTTCGTTTATACGCAATTTTGGGAGTTGGGCTGGCATTTGGGAGGCAGGCCTGAAAACAGGAAACAATAGCCCTTATCCCCAGGAAAGAAAGCCTGGAAACTTGGGTTCATTGTGCTGTGTGTTTGCCAACCTGGGGCGTCCATGTATAGGGAGTGCTTTCTGTGCTGTCATCTTTGTTGTGGAAGGAATCCTTTTTTAGGAGAGAAAAGAATCTTTGCCGGACAAGAAAGCATGGCTTTGTGGCTTTGTGGAGCTTTCCGTTTCTCAGCCTGGAGACTCCATGGGGAGCAAGAGCTTTCTCCGTCTACATTTTCGCGGTGGGGGGAATCTTCCTTCGTATCCAAATTTGGGAGTCAATCTCGCAGTCGTGACGCAGGTCTGAAAACAGGAAATGACAGCCCATATCACCAGGAAAGAAAGCCAGCAATCTTCAGCTTTCTGGTGGAGTTGGTTTGTCAGCCTAGGGAGTCCATGAGCAACAAGAGATTTCCGTGCTATCAACTCATCATCACAGTGACCTCATAAAGCCCAGGCGTGACATAATGGTGCAAGCCTCATAATCACACTGACCATATAAAGCCGAGACATGTCATAATGGTGCAGTCCTCATCATGGCACTGACCTCATAAAGCCCAGACATGTCATAATGGTGCAGACCTCATCATCACACTGACCTCATAAATCCCAGACATGTCATAATGGTACAGGCCTCATCATGGCATTGACCTCAAAAAGCTCATACATGGCATAATGGGGCTGGTCTCATCATAACTCTGACCTCATAAAGTCCAGATATGACATATTGGTGCAGGCCTCATCGTGGCACTGACCTCATAAAACCCAGATATGTCATAATTGTACAGGCCTCCTCATCACACTGACCTCATAAAGCCCAGACACCTCATAATGGTGCAGACCTCATCATCACAGTGACCTCATATAGCCAAGACATGTCATAATGGTACAGTCCTCATCACGGCACTGACCTCATAAGACTAATTGTGCATTTCTAAGAAAATCCCCTGAAAGCTCCAAAGACTACCGTGTCAATGAATCCCTGTCTGCCAGGGCGAAGGCATACAGCGCCGTGTCCCCAAGGTGGGGTCCGGAGAGTTAGAGGAAGGTCCAACGTCCATCTCCCGACAACGACAGCCGCCCCGCTGGCGCACGCAGCTCTCTGCACCCTTTAGCAGCGCGCGCGAGGAGTTCCGTGCTGTGACCCGGGAGCTGCCGGTAGAAAGGGATAAAATCTCCGATCCGGAGGCTGGCGTGTGAACACGTTCTGATGATCTCACTGCCTTCCGTTGTCTCCACCAGTGTGTCCTTGCGCCCCTGGGCTCTGCCTGCAGACACTGGCGGGGAGATAAAGACAAAAAGCCGTCAGAATGGCTTTTTGCACTGGATGTTGTTTCCCAGAAGACAGGGCACAGAAAGAGTCAGGACCGTACAGGGAAGAATTTGATGAGACTGTCAAGGTGTGCAGTTGTGGAAGTGCCCATTAGAATTTGCTGAAGAGTTGAGTGCGGAAAAGAGAGGTGGATTTTTGGAGTCACTGAAGAATGGGAAGCTGCGCCACTGAGCTAAGCAAGAGAGAAAGGAAAGTAGAAAAGGGGAAGGACGGACTGCAGGAGGTCTCTGAAGGACCGAGAGTAAAGCAAGGAAACGGGAACGGCTCGACAAAGAAAAGACCGGTGAGTGTTCCGAGGGAATACTTTATGGAGCAGAGGGAGGGACGGACGGACGGCTAGTTGGGAGATGGAGCTCTGTGAAGAGCCTGCCAGGCAGGACGGCAGCCTCGAGGGAGCTGCACGGCAACTCCAGCCGCGGCCCCCCGGTCGCCGGGCGCCAGCCTTGTGCCCCGAGCAGAACCGCGGCCAGCACCGCCAGTCCCGCTCTCCGCCGGCGCCAAAAGTGCCGATCCAACGCCCGGCTTCTCGCTGCCTCCGATAGCCCCGTCTCTGCTCCGACCGGGCCGCCTCCTCTCCGCCTCCTCTCCCTCCTCTCTCTTCGTCTCCGTCCACTGTTCTCGTCTCCGTCCACGGTCCTCCTCATCCAACTAAGCCCGGGTACTGTACCGGGGCGCCGACGCCTCTCGGGCTCTCGTCGTGTGCGGGCTGGATGCGGAGGGCCGGCGAGAGCGGCGTCAGTGGGGCGGCGGTCGGAGCCCTGCGCCGCGGAGGCGGCGGGGCCGGGCTAGGTGGGAGGGGTGAGGATTGGTCTTGAGGAGTTCAAGACTGACAGACCACGAGCTTTTTTCGTGGCCATCATCTCTTCCTTCTCATCTCTCTTTTGCTGGCCCGGGGAGACTCCTGAATTGTCCTCCACGGCAGGCGCTTTTGAGATTGCTCGAGGGGCACGAGAGGCAGAAGATCCCTCCCGGCTCAGCTCCCCGGGTCAGCCTCTCCTGGTCTGTCTCGGGGAGCATCCCTGCTGGCAGCAGGAGTAATTCTGCTAGCGACAAAGACCACCTGGGCTTTTGTCAGGGGCTGTGGTACGAGTGCTACGGCGAGGCAGTGCATGGGAGAAGCAGCATCCCCAGAGAAAGCTCGGACGTGGCACAGAATCTCCGAACTTCTTTGGACTTCCTGGCGATGCAGCCTCTGTGAGGAGAGCTCTTGTGTGTCCCTCCTCCTGCTCCTCTTGCTCAGAGGACAAGAGAAGAGACTGTCCCACCTGAACTGGATGTGGTGGAAGCAGCACATCTACAGCAGGTTGAGGGGCGCTCAGAGGCGGGACTTCACGGTATTAAACAAACCCTAAAAGATATCTTTGGAATTTCATGGAATCAAAGGGGGAAAAAAAGAATTCAATCCAATGACCAGAAACCATTGTATCGAACATTTCTTTTATATGTCAGCTGGGAATACATGGGCTACTCTGCCATGCGTGGATCAAACATCTAGTATAAATTTCGGAATATAAATACAGTGACACTTGAGAGACCCTTTCCCCCTTCACCAGCAGTGGAGAATTAGGTTATGATTTTGAGGTCATATAGCATCTTGGGTTTTATTCTTGGAGCAAGACTGCCATCTAGCGTCCATTTCTTCGGGGGGGGGCAGTCATGTTCGGAGAGTGGTCTTCTCGCTAATCAGGCCTCGTAGCGTCTCTGCTTGATCTATCCGACCTCGAACTCCTAAATTAAATGTTCTAGGACCAACTAAGACATATGTCTTAGAGCTTCCCATTTGCTTAAACAATATTTAATTGACTTTCTTCTTAACAGAACAATCTCTTATTGAAGAACATTTCAGAGGCACGTAAGCTAATTTCTTGAAGATGGGCCTACGATATACTCTCTATTCGTTTCCATGTGTTATCTACATTCTCTCTCCTAAAAATAACTGAAGTCTTAAAAGAATTAGGATATCATTTTTATCTAAGATAAAGCTTCTGATGTACTAAGTCGTTTAGAAAAGAGATCCTCTCTCATTTTAGTGCCATTGTGACAATATGGGGCTTCACGTAACACCTGGAACACTGAACACTGCAGATTCCCCTGGAATCAAAGGGCCATTGTGACACTCTAGGGCCTCATGAAAGAGGGAGGCAGTGCAAAGAGACCTCAAATTAGAGGTTTGCGCAATCATCCACCAGAGGAAGTTCAACAAGGGGAAGTGCCAGATTCTGTCCCTGGGATGGGGCAACCTCGGTTGTATGGACAGACTGGGAATGACATGCTGCATAGCAGTGCTGGAAAATGGCCTCTGGGATCGTGGTGGATGGCCAGCTGGCCAAGAGTCAGTGGTGCCCTGGCGGGGGCTCACTGCTCGCTCACACAAGGGTTTTCAGACACACGAGTCCTTCCCTTGCACACACCCAGACAGACAGTTCATGGCAGCAGAGGCAGTATCTCCTGGGGCTCCTGCTGCCACGCCCGGAGCCTGGATACATCTCAACCCTTGTGAGGTGCCACTTGCTCTGCCACTATCTGAGAAGCCCCACGGCCTGAGAGATGGGCACAGGGAGCTCTGTCCACAGAAGCACATCCCAGAGCTGCATCCAGGCGCTTTGACAGGGTTTAGTACCATAAATTCAAAGTGACACCAGACACACTTTGTCCCACAGAACTTCAAGGCTCCCCCATGAGGCTGATGGCAATTGTACTTGCTCAGGGTCATCTCCCCACACCACCACCAGGTGTGTGCTCAAGACTTGTCTCTTCAATGCAAAGAGAGTCACCTGTCCCAGTCCATCCGTGTATCTCCAGGGAAGGCTAAAGAACTTCTGTGGGCTGGATGAGAAGCCAGTGCACATGGGAATGGACCACGCCCTTCCCTGGTGGTCCTTCACGTCCTTTTACTGAGTTGAGAGCAATGGGAAAGGGAATGAACCTTTTGACTGCGCCTCAGAGTGCCCGTCAACATGCTGCAAATACGCTGGTTCCAGCACATCCAGTTCAGACGTGACAGGCTGTTCCCTGGTCCTCTGAGTAAGAGGAGCAGGAGGAGGGACACAGAAGAGATCTCCTCACAGAGGCTGCATCGCCAGGAAGTCCAAAGAAGGTGGGAGATGCCATGCCACGTCCGAGCTTTCTCTGGGGAAGGTGCTTCTCCCATGCAATGCCTCTCCGTAGCACTCGTGCCACATCCCCTGACAAAAGACCAGGTGGTCTTTGTCGCTAGTAGAATTACTCCTGTTACCAGTAGGGATGATCCCCGGGACAGACCAGGAGAGGCTGACCCGGGGAGCTGAGCCGGGAGGGATCTTCTGCCTCTCGTGCCCCTCGAGCAATCTCAAAAGTGCGTGCCGTGGACGACAGTTCAGGAGTCGCCCCAGGCCAGCAAAAGAGAGATGAGAGGAAAGAGATGATGGCCACGAAAAAAGCTCATGGTCTGTCAATCTTGAACTCCTCGAGACCAATCCTAACCCCTCCCACCTAGCCCGGCCCCGTTGCCTCCGCGGCGCAGAGCTCCGACCGCCGCCCCGCTGACGCCGCTCTCGCCGGCCCTCCGCATCCAGCCCGCACCCGACCAGAGCCCCAGAGGCGTGGGCGCAAGCACAGCACCCGGGCTGGGTTGGATGAGGAGGGCAGTGGACGGAGACGAAGACAGAGGAGAGAGAGGAGGCGGAGAGGAGGCCTTCCCCTTTCCTGCTTTCCTTTCTCTCTTGCTTAGCCCAGTCGCGCAGCTTCCCATTATACAGTGACTCCACAAATCCACCTCTCTTTCCCGCACTCATCTCTCGAGTAACTCTAATGGACACTTCCACAACTGCACACCTTGACAGTCTCGTCAAATTTTTCTCCGTATCATCCTTACTGTTTCTGTGCCCTTTCTTCTGGGAAACAACATCCAGTGCAAAAAGAAGTTCTAACGGCCTTTCTTCTTTATCTCCCAGCTAGTGTCTGCAGGCAGAGCCCAGGTGCAGCAAGACCCATTGGTAGACCAGGGAGGGCTTTATGAGGGCACTGACATGATGAGACCTTCACCATTATGAGATTTCTGGGCTTTATGAGGTCACTGTGATGATGAGGCCTGCACCATTATGACATATCTGGGCTTTATGAGGTCAGTGCCATGAGATGAGGCCTGCACCATTATGACGTGTCTGGGCTTTATGAGTTCACTGTGATGATGAGGCCTGCACCATTATGACATGTCTGGGCTCTATGAGGTCAGTGTGGTGATGAGGTCTGCACCATTATGACATATCTGGGCTTTATGAGGTCACTGTGATGATGAGGCCTGCACCATTATGACATGTCTGGGCTTTATGAAGTCACTGTGATGATGAGGCCTGCACCATTATGACATGTCTGGGTTTTATGAGGTCAGTGCCATGATGAGGCCTGCACCATTATGACATGTCTGGACTTTATGAGGTCACTGTGATGATGAGGCCTGAACCGATATGAGGTGTCTGGGCTTTATGAAGTAAATGTGATTAAGAGGCCTGCACCATTATGACAAGTTAGGGCTATATGCGGTCAGAGTGATGATGAGACCTGCACTCTTATGAGGTGTCTGGGCTTTATGAGGTCACTGTGATGGTGAGGCCTGCACCACTATGTCATGTCTGGGCTTTACGACATCAGTGCCATGATGAGTCCTGCACCATTATGACATGTCTGAGTTTTATGAGGTCACTGCCATGATGAGGCCTGCTCCATTATGACATGTCTGGGCTCTATGAGGTCACTGTGATGATGAGGCCTGCACCATTATGAAATGCCAGTGCTTTAAGAGGTCAGTGTGATGATGAGGCCTGCACCATTATGACATATCTGGGCTTTATGAAGTCACTGTGATGATGACGCCTGCACCACTATGACATCTCTGGGTTTTATGAGGTCAGTGCCATGATGAGGTCTGCACCATTATGACGTGTATTGGCTTTATATTGTCAGTGTGATGATGAGACCTGCACTTTTATGTGGTGTCTGTGCCGTATGAGGTCAGTGTGATGATGGCGCCTGCACTGTTATGACATGTCTGGGCTTTATGAAGTCACTGTGATGATGAGGTCTTCACCATTATGTCATGTCTGGGCTTTATGAGGTTAGTGCCATGAGGAGGCTTGCACTGCTATGAGTTGTCTGGGTTTTATGAGGCCACTGTGATGATGAGTCCTGCACAATTATGACATGTCTGGGCTTTATGAGGTCAGTATGATGATGAGGCCTGCACCATTATGACATGTCTGGGCTTTATGAGGTCAGTGTGATGATGAGGCCTGCACCATTATGAAGTGTCTGTGCTTTATGTGGTCACTGTGATGATGAGGCCTGCACTTTTATATGGTGTCTGGGCCGTATGAGGTCAGTGTGATGATGACGCCTGCACTATTATGACATGTCTGGGCTTTATGAAGTCACTGTGATGATGAGGCCTGCACCATTATGTCATGTCTGGGCTTTACGACATCAGTGCCATGATGAGTCCTGCACCATTATGACATGTCTGAGTTTTATGAGGTCAGTGCCATGATGAGGTCTGCACCATTATGACATGTCTGGGCTTTATGAGGTCAGTGCCATGATGACGCCTGCACCATTATGACATGTCCGGTCTTTATGAGGTCACTGTGATGATGAGACCTGCACCATTATGACATGTCTGGGTTTTATGAGGTCAGTGCCATGATGAGACCTGCACCATTATGACGTGTCTGGGCTTTATGAGGTCAGTGTGATGATGAGATCTGTACTTTTATGAGGTGTCTGGGCTGTATGCGGTCACTGTGATGATGATGCTTGCACTACTATGTCATGTCTGGGTTTTAAGAGGTCAGTGCCATGATGACACCTGCACCATTATGACATGTCTGGGCTTTATGAGGTCACTGTGATGATGACGCCTGCACCAGTATGAGGTGACTGGGCTTTATGAGGTCAGTGTGATGATGAGGCCTGCACCATTTTGACATGTCTGGGCTTTATGAGGTCACTGTGATGATGAGGCCTGCACCATTATGACATGTCTGGGCTTTATGAGGTCAGTGCCATGATGAGGGCTGCACCATTATGACGTGTCTGGGCTTTATGAGGTCAGTGTGATGATGAGATCTGTACTTTTATGAGGTGTCTGGGCCGTATGCGGTCACTGTGATGATGATGCTTGCACTACTATGTCATGTCTGGGTTTTAAGAGGTCAGTGCCATGATGACACCTGCACCATTATGACATGTCTGGGCTTTATGAGGTCACTGTGATGATGACGCCTGCACCAATATGAGGTGACTGGGCTTTATGAGGTCAGTGTGATGATGAGGCCTGCACCATTTTGACATGTCTGGGCTTTATGAGGTCAGTGCCATGATGACGCCTGCGCCATTATGACATGTCTGGGCTTTATGAAGTCACTGTGATGATGACGCCTGCACCACTATGACATCTCTGGGTTTTATAAGGTCAGTGCCATGATGAGACCTGCACCATTATGACGTGTCTGGGCTTTATGAGGTCAGTGTGATGATGAGACCTGCACTTTTATGTGGTGTCTGGGCCGTATGAGGTCACTGTGATGATGACGCCTGCACTATTATGACATGTCTGGGCTTTATGAAGTCACTGTGATGATGAGGCCTGCACCATTATGTCCTGTCTGGGCTTTACGACATCAGTGCCATGATGACGCCTGCACTATTATGACATGTCTGGGCTTTATGAAGTCACTGTGATGATGAGTCCTGCACCATTATGAGGTGTCTGTGCTTTATGTGGTCAATATGATGATGAGGCCTGCACCATTATGACATATCTGGGCTTTATGATGTCAGTGCCATGATGAGGCCTGCACCATTATGACATGTCTGGGCTTTATGAGGTCAGTGTGATGATGAGGTCTGCGGCATTATGCGGTGTCTGGGCTTTATGAGGTCACTGTAATGGTGAGACCTGCACCATTATGACATGTCTGGGCTTTATAAGGTCACTGTGATGATGAGACCTGCACCATTATGACATGTCTGGGCTTTATGAGGTCACTGTAATGGTGAGACCTGCACCATTATGACATGTCTGGGCCGTATGAGGTCAGTGTGATGATGACGCCTGCACCATTATGACATGTCAGGTCTTTATGAAGTCACTGTGATGATGAGGCCTGCACCATTATGTCATATCTGGGCTTTACGACATCAGTGCCATGATGAGTCCTGCACCATTATGACATGTCTGAGTTTTATGAGGTCAGTGCCATGATGAGGCCTGCACCATTATGACATGTCTGGGCTTTATGAGGTCAGTGTGATGATGAGACCTGCACCATTATGACATGTCTGGGCTTTATTAGGTCAGTGCCATGATGAGGCCTGCATCATTATGAGGTCTCTGGGCTTTATGTGGTCACTGTGATGATGAGACCTGCACCATTATGAGGTGTCTGGGTTTTATGTGGTCAGTGCCATGATGACGCCTGCACCATTATGACATGTCTAGGCTTTATGAGGTCACTGTGATGATGAGTCCTGCACCATTATGACACGTCTGGGCTTTATGACTTGAGTGTCATGATGAGTACTGCACCATTATGACATATCTGGGCTTTATGACGTCAGTGCCATGATGAGGCCTGCACCAATTTAAGGTGTCTGGGCTTTATGAGGTCACTGTGATGATGAGGCCTGCACCATTATGAGGTGTCTGGTTTTTATGAGGTCAGTGCCATGATGACACCTGCACTATTATGAGATGTCTGGGCTTTATGAGGTCAGTGCCATGAGGAGGCCTGCACCATTATGACATGTCTGGGCTTTATGAGGTTAGTGCCCGAAGGAGGCCGCGGCCATTATGAGTTGTCTGGGTTTTATGAGGTCAGTGTGATTATGCGACCTGTACCATTATGACATGTCTGGGCTTTATGAGGCCACTGTGATAATGAGTCCTGCAACATTATGACATGTCTGGGCTTTATGAGGTCAGTGCCATGATGAGGCCTGAACCATTATAAGGTGTCTGTGCTTTATGAGGTCACTGTGGTTATGAGGCCTGCACTATTATGACGTGGGGCATCCATGAATAGCGAGTCCTTTCTCTGCTGTCATCTTTGTTGTGGGAGGAGTCTTTGTTTATACTGAATTTTTGGCGTCGTGCTGGCCGTTGGGAGGCAAGGCTGAAAAAAGGAAATGACAGCCCTTAACGCCAGGAAAGAAAGCCTGGAAGCTTTGGCTTTGTGGTGCTTTTTGTTTGTCAGCCTGGAGACTCCATGAGGAGCAAGACCTTTCTGTGCTGGCATCTTTGTTGTGGGAGGAATCTTTGTTTATATGCAATTTTGGGAGTCGGGCTGGCAGTTGGGAGGCAGGCCTGAAAACAAGAAACAGTAGCCCGAATCCCCAGGAAAGAAATCCTGGAAACTTGGGATTGTGGTGCAGTGTGTTTGCCAAGATGGGGAGTCCATGAATAGCGAGTGCTTTCTGTGCTGTCATCTTTGTTGTGGGAGGAATCTTTGTTTATATGCAATTTTGGGAGTTGGGCTGGAAGTTTGGAGGCAGGGCTGAAAACAGGAAATGACAGCGCTTATCGCCAGGAAAGGAAACCTGGAGGCTTTGCCTTCGTGGTGCAACTGGTTTGTCAGCCTGAAGACTCCCTGGGGAGCAAGAACTTTCTGTGCTGGCCTCTTTGTTGTGAGAGGAATCTTTGTTTATATGCAATTTTGGGAATCGGGCTGGTAGTTGGGAGGTAGGGCTGAAAACAGGAAATGACAGCGCTTATCAGCAGGAAAGAAAGCCTGGAAGCTTTGGCTTTGTGGGGCTTTTGGTTTGTCAGCCTGGAGACTCCGCGGGGAGCAAGAGCTTTCTGTGCTGGCATCTTTGGTGTGGGAGGAATCTTTGTCCGTATGCAATTTTGGGAGTCGGTCTGGCAGTTTGGCAGCAGGTCTGAAAACAGGAAATGACAGCCCTTATCGCCAGGAAAGAAAGCCTAAAAGCTTTGTCTTTGTGGTCCAGTTGGTTTGTCAGCCTAGAGACTCCCTGGGGAGCAAGAGTTTTCTGTGCTGGTCTCTTTGGTGTGAGAGGAGTCTTTGTTTATATGCAGTTTTTGGAGTCGGGCTCTCAGTTTGGAGGCAGGTCTGAAAACAGGAAACGACAGGCCTTATCGCCAGGAAAGAAAGGCAGCATGTTTTGGCTTTGGGGTGCAGTTGGTTTTTCAGTGTGAGGTGTCCATGCGGAGGAAGACATCTCTGTGCTGGCATCTTTGGTGTGGGAGGAATCTCTCTTTGTGTGCAATTCTGGGGGTCGGGCTGTCAGTTTTGCGGCACGTCTGAAAGCAGGAAACAACCGCCCTTATCCCGAGGAAAGAAAGCCTGCAAATTTTGGCTTTGTGGTGCAGTTGGTTTGTCAGCCTGGAGACTCCATGGGGAACAAGAGCTTTCTGTACTGGCACCTTAGCTGTGTGAGGAATCTTTGTTTGTATGCAATTTGGGGGGTCGATATGTCAGTTAAGAGGTAGGGCTGAAAACAGGAAATGACAGCCCTTATCGCCAGAAAAGAAAGACTAAAAGCTTTGGCTTTGAGGTGCAGTTGGTTTTTCACCCTGGAGACTCCCTGGGGAGCAAGAGCTTTCTGTTCTGGTATCTTTGGTGTGGGAGGAATTTTTGTTTATATGCAATTTTGGGAGCCGCGCTGAGAATTTTGACGCAGCGCTGAAAACAGGAAATGACAGCCCTTATCGCCAGGAAAGAAAGCCTAAAAGCTTTGGCTTTGTGGTGCAGTTGGTTTGTCAGCCTGAAGACTCCCTGGGGAGCAAGAGTTTTCTGTACTGGCATCATTGCTACGGGAGGAATCTTTGTTTACATGCAATTTTGGGAGTCTTTCTGTCAGTTGGGAGACCAATCTGAAAAGAGGAAATGACAGCCCTTATGGACAGGAAAGAAAGCCAGCAAGCTTTAGCTTTGTGGTGCAGTTGGTTTGTCAGCCTTAAGACTCCATGGGTAGCAGGAGTTTCCAGGATGGCATCTTTAGTGTTGGAGAAATCTTCGTCCGTATGCAATTTTGGGGGTCGGGCTGGCAATTTGGACGCAGCGCTGGAAACAGGAAATGCCAGACCTTATCGGTAGGAAAGAAAGCCTTGAAGCTTTGGCGTTGTGGTGCATTTAGTTTGTCAGCGTGGAAACTCCACGGGGAGCAAGAACTTTGTGTCCTGGGCCCTCTGCTCTGGGAGGAATCTTTGTCCTTACGCCATCTGGGCAGTGGGACTGGCAGCTGGAGCTGCCAAAAGCCAAGAACCCTTCTGCACAGCCAAGCAAGCCTGCAACCTTTGGCTCTCTGGTGCATTTGGTGGACCAGCCTGGGTACTCCATGGTAGCAAGAGCTTTCTGTCCTGGCCCCTTTGCTCTGGGAGGAATCTGCGTCCTTACGCCATTTGGGCAGTGGCACTGGCAGCTGGAGCTGCCAAAAGCCACGAGCCCGTCTCCCCAGCCAAGCAAGCCTGCAACCTTTGGCTCTCTGGTGCATTTGGTGGACCAGCCTGGGTATTCCCAGGGAACAAGAGCTTTGTGTCGTGGCCCCTTTGCTCTGGGAGGAATCTTTCGTCCGTACGCCACTTGGGCAGTGGCACTGGCAGCTGGAGCTGCCAAAAGCCAAGAGCCCTTCTGCACAGCCAAGCAAGCCTGAAACCTTTGGCTCTTGGGTGGATTTGGTGGGCCAGCCTTGGCACTCCCCGACCAACAAGAGCTTGGTGTCGTGGTCCCTTTGCTCTGGGAGGAATCTGCGTCCTTACGCCATTTGGGCAGTGACAGGTGCAGCTGGAGCTGTATAAAGGCAGGAGTCTTTCTCCCCAGCCAAGCAAGCCTGCAACGTTTGGCTGTCAGGTGGATTTGATGAGCCGTCCTTGACACTTCATGGCCAGCAAAAGCTTTGTGTCCTGGCCTCTTTGCCCCGGGAGGAATCTTCGTCCGTACGCCATTTAGGCAGTGGCAGGTGCAGTTGGAGCTGTAGAAAGCCAAAAGCCCTTCTCCCCAGCCAAGAAAGCCTGCAACATTTGGCTCTTGGGTGGATTTGATGGGACAACCTGGACACTGCCCGGTCAGCAAGAGATTTGTGTCCTGGCCCCTTTACTCTAACCCTAACCCTAACCATAAACCCTAACCCTAAACCCTAACCCTAACCCTAACCCTAAACCCTAACCCTAACCCTAAACCCTAACCCTAAACCTAACCCTAAACCCTAACCCTAAACCTAACCCTAAACCCTAACACTAACCTTAACCCTAACCCTAACCCTAACCCTAAACCCTAACCCTAACCCTAACCCTAGCCGAGGGAGAGGCACACTCAGACACATTCACACACACTCAGAAACACTTGAAAACACTCAGACATACTCAAACCCATTCAGACCCAATCGCACACACCCGGAAACACTCAGACACTCTCGCACACATTGACACACGCAGTCAGAGATTCTCAGATACACATCCTCAGAAAAACTCATACACAACTGCAAACACTCAGAAATGCTCAGGCACACATGCAAACAAGGAGAAACAATCAGACCCATAAATACATGTTCAGAAACACTCAGGCACACTGAGGTACAGTCGCACACACCCAGACACAGTCACATACACTGAGACACACTAGCACATGCTCACACAGACTCAGACACACTTAGACAAACTCAGACATAAGTCCACACGCAGACGCATTCTCACACACACAGACACACTCAAACACACTTGCACACACTCATAATCATTTAAAAACACTCAGACACACTGAAACACACTTGAACACACTTAGACACATAAATACATGCTCAGGAACGCTCAGGCACACACAGAAGCTCTCACACACACCCAGACACACTCAGATATGCTCAGACATGTTCAGACACACTCAGATACACTCCTGCACACACAGACAGACACATTCGCACATACTCAGAAACGCTCTGACACACTCATACACACTCAGACCCACTGGCACACGTGCAGAAAATCTCAGACACACTCAGGCAACACTCATGTACACTTGAACACAGTCAGACACGCTCATAAATGCTCACACGAACTCAGAAACACTCAGACACGCTGAGACACTCTTAAAAGCACTCACACACTCAGACAAAATAAGACAGGCCCAGATACGCTCACACATTCTCAGACACTCTAGTAAACAACTGTAAACACTAAGACACTTTCACCCCATAACTGCACGCTCAGGCAAACTCAGACACACTCAGATACACTCAGACTCAAACACTTACAAAAATACTCAAACACACTTAGACACACTGAGACACACTTGCAAAACCCGAGACACAACTGCAAAAACAACTACGATGCGCTCAGAGACACTCAGAGACACTTGGACACAGCCAGACACACAGACATATTCGCACACACTCAGAAAGACTTGAACACACTCAAACACACTAACACACTCCTACACATTCAGAAAAGTGCAGACACAGAGAAAGACTCGCACACACTCTTATAAACTAAGGCACACCCTCAGAGAGTCAGAAAAGATAAGACACTGTCACACTCCCTGAGACAAATACACAGGCGGACACTCTGGCACTTAGACTCACTCAGAGACACTCATGCTCACTCAGACATATTCTTACGGGCTCAGACAGAGATATTCTCGCACACAAGCAGAACAGACACACACTGACAGGGACGAAGTCAGACACACTCTCACACTGAGAAACACTCACTCAAGCAAGCACAAGTTAAGACACACTTGAAAACACTCTACAACAGTCCCAAACTAGCAGAGATACTCTGAGAATCTCAGACAAAATCAAACAGGCTTAGACATACTTTCACAACAACAAAGACTTTACAAGCACTCAGAGAGACGAACGCACTCATAAGCACTCGAAAACAGTCGAAGGAAAGCAGACTAACACGCTCAGGCACAGAGAAACATAGAAACCCTCAGTCACTGAATCAGACATAGAAAACTGGGAAACAATCAGACACACTCGAGCACAGTAAGGCATTTTGCAGAAAGTCTTGCACTCTCACACTCATTGAGACACAGTAAGCAAGACCCGGAGAGGCTCACAATTACACAGAAGATGATACAGGTTCTCACACCGTCTTAAACTCCTGAGGAGAGAGAGAGTAGCAAATACCCATTCACACAAAATGAGAGATAATCGCATACGCTCTCTCACACTTCTCTTCAACAAAAAATCGGAAACACCTTCTCCCTTAGAATTTCGAAAATCTCTGGATAAAATCAGACAAATTTGGAATCATTCGGAGACCTATATAATGTGTGCGCGTTTGTCTGATTGTGCATGTGTTCCAGTGTCGGTGTGTGCGTGCCAACGTGTTCGTGTTTGTTAGTGTTGTAATATATGCGAATCAGTCTGAGTTGTTGAGAATGTGCGTGAGGGTGCGTGATTGCAGCCAAATGTGTCAGAGTGTGTCTGAGCATCTGTGAGTGTTGTCGAGTGTTCCTGAGCCTGCCTGATTTCCTGTGAATGTGTGGGATTGTATATCAGTGTGTGTTTCAGTTATCGAGTTCTGAGTTTTCTAGATTTTTCTTGGGTTTTTTAATATTTTCTTCCTGTTTTACTGTGTATGAATATCTCTGGTTTTAGCAAGGCTGTCAGATAATGTGCGAGACGACTTGTGCTGTTTTGCAGGCTTGTCTGCCTGTAAGACTGCCTAGGTTTGTTCGTGGGTGTCATGGTGTGTCTGAGTGTGTCTGAGTGTGTGAGAGCGTGTCTGAGGATATCTGACTGTGTCTGGGTGTGTGCGAGTGTGTCTGAGTGTGCCTGAGCTTATATTTATGGGTCTGACGGTTTCTCAGCGTTTGCAGGTGTGTCTGAGTGTAGGCGATTTTGTTTGAGTGTGTCTAGCTCTGTGAAAGAGTGTTTGAATGTGTCTGAGCATATCTGAGTGTGAGCGAATATGTCTGGGTATGTGCGAGTGTGTCTGAGTGGGTCTGGATGTGTCTGAGAGTGTGTGAGTGTTTCTGAGTGTGTCTGAATGTGTCTGAGTGTGCCTGAATGTGTGTCTAAGTTTGTGTGAGTGTGTTTGAGTGTCTGTGTGTCTGAGAATATGTGTGTGTTTGCAAATGTGTATGGGTGTTTGTGAGTGTGTCTGAGTGTCTCTGAGTGTCTCTGAGTGTGAGAGTGTGTCTCAATGTATGCGAAATTTTCTGAGTGCGTCTGGATATGTGGGAGTGTTCTCAAGTGTGTCTGAGTGTTTGCGAGTGTGTCTGAGCATCTCTCAGTGTGCCTGAGTGTGTCTGACCGTGTGTGAGGGTGGCTGAGCGTGTCTGGGTGTGTGGGACTGTGTTGAGTGTGTCTGAGTCGGTTTAAGTGTGTCTGGCTCTGTGCGAGTGTGTCTAAGTGTGTCTGAGTGTGTGAGAGCATGTCTGAGGGTATCAGAGTGTGTCTGGGTGAGTGACAGTGTGTCTGAGTGTGCCTGAGTTTATATTTATGGGTCTGATTGTTTCTCAGTGTTTGCAGGTATGTCTGAGTGTATGCAATTTTGTCTGAGTGTTTCTGAGTGTGTCTAGTTTTGTGAGAGTGTGTCTGAGTGTGTCTGAGCACATCTGAGTGTGAGCGTATGTGTCTGGGTGTGTGCGACTGTGTCTGAGTGTGCGTGAGTTTTTCAGAGAGTGTGTGAGTGTTTCTGAGTGTGTGAGAGTGTGTCTGAATGTGTGTGAATGTTTCTGAATATGTCTGTACGTGTGAGTGTGCTCAAGTGTGTCTGAGTGTGTGCGAGTGTGCCTGGGCATCTCTCAGTGTGGCTATTTTTGCCTGAGCCTCTGTGAGTGTGGGTGAGCATGTCTGCCTTTGTGCGACTGCACTTGAGTGTGTCTGAATGTGTCTGAGTGTTTGCAGGTGTGTCTCAGTGTGCCCGAGTGTGTGCAGGTGCATCTGAGTGTGCTTGAGTCTGTAGGAGTGTGTCTGAGTGTGTCTTCGTGCGTCTCAGGGTGTAAGAGTGTGCCTTAGTGTCTGAGAGAGTGTCTCAGTGTGTCCAGTGTGTTCAGGTGTGTCTGAGTGTGAGTGTGTCAGAGTGTGTGCAAGTGTGTGCGAGTGTGTCTGAGTGTATCTACATGTTCTGAGTGTGTCTGAGCGTATCTGAGTGTATCTGAGTGTGTCTGGGTGTGTGCGTGTGTGTCTCAGTGTGCCTGAGTGTGCCTGACCATGCAGTTATATGTCCGATTGTTTCCCAGTGTTTGCAGGTGTGTATGAGTGTGCCTGAGCTTTTGCAGTTATGTATGTGTGTCTGAGCATGTGTGAGTGTAAGTGAGCATCTGTGAGTGTGTCTGAGTGTTTCTGAGTGTGTCTGAGTGTGCCTTAGCGTGTCTGAGTGTGCCTGAGTGTGTCTAAGTGTGTGTTTCAGTATGTCTGGGTGTGCTTGAGTGTGTAGGAGTGTGTCTGAGTGTGTCTTAGTGTGTCTCAGTGTGTGAGTGTGCCTTAGTGTGTGAGTGTCTGAGTGTGTCTGGCTGTGTGTTCAAGTGTGTCTGAGTGTGAGTGTGTCAGAATGTGTGCAAGTGTGTGTAGGTGTGCCTAAGTGTGTCTGAGTGTGTTTAATAGTGTCTGGCTGTGTGGGAGTTTGTCTGAGTGTGTCTGAGCGTATCTGAGAGTGAGCGAATGTGGCTGTGTGTGAGTGTGCCTAAGTGTGTCTGAGTGTGTTCAAGTGTGTGTGAGTCTGTCTGAGTTTGTCTGAGTGTGTCTGGGTGTCCCTGAGTGTGTCTGAATATGCATGAGTGTGTGGGAGTGCGTGTGAGTTTGTGTGACTGTGTGCGAGTGTGTGTAAGTGTGTGCGAGTGTGTCTGACTGTGTCTGGGTGCGCACGAGTGTGTCTGAATGTGCCTGAGTGTGTGTGAGTGTGTTTAAATGTGTCTGCCTGTGTGCAAGTGTGTCTGAGCATGTATTTACGTGTCTGAGTGTGTCTGAGTGTTTCCAGGTGTGTCTCAGTGTGTTTGAGTGTGTGCATGTGCTTCTGAGTGTGCTTGAGTGTGTGGGAGTGTGTCTTAGTGTGTGAGTGTCTGAGTGTGTCGGAGTGTGTTCAAGTGTGTTTGAGTGTCAGTGTGTCAGGGTGTGTGCAAGTGTGTATGAGTGTCTGAGTGTGTCTGAGTGTGTTTAAATGTGTCTGGTTGTGTGCGAGTGTGCCTAAGTGTGTCTGAGTGTGTTCAAGTGTGTCTGAGTGTGTCTGAGTGTGTCTGGGTGTGCCTGAGTGTGTCTGTGTGTCTGGGTGTGCCTGAGTGTGCCTGAGTGTGTGCGAGTGTGTCTGAATGTGTGTGAGTGTTTGTGAGTGTGTGTGAGTTTGTGCGAGTGTGTCTGAATGTGTCTGGGTGTGCACGAGTGTGTCTGAGTGTGCCTGAGTGTGTCTGTGCATATATTTATGTGTCTGAGTGTGTGAGAGTGTGTTTGAGGGTGTCTGAGTGTGTGAGAATGCATCTGTGTGTGCGTGAGTTTGTCTGAGCGTGTATTTATGTGTCTGAGTGTGTCTGAGTGTTTCCAGGTGTGTCTCAGAGTGTTTGAGTGTGTGCAGGTACATGTGAGTGTGCTTGAGTGTGTCTGAGTGTGTCTGAGTGCGTCTTAGTGCATCTGAGTGTGTGAGAGTGTGCCTTAGTGTGTGAGTGTCTGAATGTGTCTGAGTGTGTGTCAGAGAGTGTGCGAGTGTGTGCGGGTGTGTCTGAGTGTGTCTGGGTGTATCTGGGTGTGTCTGATCGTATCTGAGTGTCAGCGAATGTCTATGGGTATGTGCGAGTGTGCCTAAGTGTATCTGAGTGTGTTCAAGTGTGTCTGAGTGTGTGTGAGTGTGTCTGAGTGTGTCTGGGTGTGTGTGAGTGTGTGCGAGTGTTTCTGAGTGTGTCTGGGTGTGCACAAGTGTGTCTGAATATGCCTGAGTGTGTGTGAGTGTGTGTGAGTGTGTCTGAGTGTGTATGGGTGTGCGAGAGTTTTTCTGAGTAGGCCTGAGTTTGTCTGAGCATGTATGTATGTGTCTGAGTGTGTCTGAGTGTTTGCAGGTGTGTCTCAGTGTGTGAGTGTGTGCAGGTGCATCTGAGTGTGCTTGAGTGTGTGGGAGTGTGTCTGAGTGTGTCTTAGTGCATCTGAGAGTGTGAGAGTGTGCCTTAGTGTGTGAGTGTCTGAGTGTGTCTGAGTGTGTCGAAATGTGTCTGAGTGTGAGTGTGTCAGAGTGTGTGCAAGTGTGTGCAGGTGTGTCTGAGTGTGTCTGAGCGTATATGAGAGTGAACGAATGTGTCTGGGTGTGTGCGAGGGTGCCTAAGTGTGTCTGACTGTGTTCAAGTGTGTCTGAGTGTGTGTGAGTGTGTCTGAGTGTGTCTGGGTGTGTGTGAGTGTGTGCGAGTGTTTCTGAGTGTGTCTGGGTGTGCACAAGTGTGTCTGAATATGCCTGAGTGTGTGTGAGTGTGTGTGAGTGTGTCTGAGTGTGTATGGGTGTGCGAGAGTTTTTCTGAGTAGGCCTGAGTTTGTCTGAGCATGTATGTATGTGTCTGAGTGTGTCTGAGTGTTTGCAGGTGTGTCTCAGTGTGTGAGTGTGTGCAGGTGCATCTGAGTGTGCTTGAGTGTGTGGGAGTGTGTCTGAGTGTGTCTTAGTGCATCTGAGAGTGTGAGAGTGTGCCTTAGTGTGTGAGTGTCTGAGTGTGTCTGAGTGTGTCGAAATGTGTCTGAGTGTGAGTGTGTCAGAGTGTGTGCAAGTGTGTGCAGGTGTGTCTGTGTCTGAGCGTATATGAGAGTGAACGAATGTGTCTGGGTGTGTGCGAGGGTGCCTAAGTGTGTCTGACTGTGTTCAAGTGTGTCTGAGTGTGTGTGAGTGTGTCTGAGTGTGTCTGGGTGTGCCTGAGTGTGTCTGAGTGTGTCTGGGTGTGTCTGTGTGTCCCCGAGTGTGTCTGAGTGTGTCAGAGTGTGCGTGAGTGTGTCAGAATATGTGTGAGTGTGTGCGAAGGTGTCTGAATGTGTCTGGGTGTGCACGAGTGTGTCTGACTGTGTCTGAGTGTATATAGGTGTGCGGGAGTGTGTCTGAGTGTGTTTGGTGTGCACAAGTGTTTCTGAGTGTGTCTGAGTGTGTTCAAGTGTGTGTGAGTGTGTGTGAGTGTGTGCGAGTGTATCTGAGTGTGTCTGGGTGTGCACGAGTGTGTCTGAGTGTGCCTGAGTGTGTCTGAGCATGTATTTAGGTGTCTGAGTGTATGCGAGTGTGTTTGAGTGTGTCTGAGTGTGTGAGAATCTGTCTGTGTGTGGGTGAGTTTGTCTGAGTAAGCCTGAGTTTGTCTTAGCATGTATTTATGTGTCTGAGTGTGTCTGAGTGTATGTGGGTGTGTGGGAGTGTGCCTGAGTGTGTCTGAGTGTGTTTAAGTGTGTCTGGCTGTGTGCGAGTGTGTCTGAGTGTGTCTGAGCGTATCTGAGTGTGAGCGAGTGTGTTTGAGTGTGTGCAGGTGCGTCTGAGTGTGCTTGAGTGTGTGGGAGTGTGTCTGAGTCTGCCTGAGCATGTGTGTGTGTCTGAGTGTGTCTTAGTGTGTCTGGGTGTGCCTGAGTGTGCGTGAGTGTCTGTGAGTGTGTGCGAGGGTTTCTGAGTGTGTCTGGGTGTGCACGAGTTTGTCTGAGTGTGCCTGAGTGTGTCTGAGCATGTATTTAGGTGTCTGAGTGTGTGCGAGTGTGTTTGAGTGTGTCTGAGTGTATCTGGGTTTGTGGGAGTGCACCTGAGTGTGTCTGAGTGTGTTTAAGTGTGTCTGGCTGTGTGCATGTCTGTCTGAGTGTGTCTGAGCATATCTGAGTGTGAGGGAATGTGTCTGGGTGTGTGCGAGTGTGCCTAATTGTGTCTGAGTATGTTCAAGTGTGCCTGAGTGTGTCTGAGTGTGTGTGAGTGTATGAGTGTGTGCGAGTGTGTCTGAGCGTCTCTCAGTGTGCCTGAGTGTCTCTGAGAGTGTCTGAGTGTGTTTAAGTGTGTTCGGCTGTGTGCGAGTGTGTCCGAGTGTGTCTGAGCGTATCTGAGTGCGAGTGAATGAGTCTAGCTGTGTGCGAGTGTGTTTGCAGTTGTGTCTGAGCTTGTGCGATTGTGTCTGAGTGTTTCTAAGTGTGTGAGAGTGTGTGCGAGTGTGTCTGAGTGTGTCTGAGCGTGTGTGTGTACGAGTGTGTTTGAATGTGTCTGGGTTTCTCTGAGTTTGTCTGAGCGTGCCGGAATGTATCTGAGTATGTCTGGATTTGTGCGAGTGTGTCTCAGTGTGCATGAGTGTGCCTGAGCTTACATTTATGGGTCTGATTGTTTGTCAGTGTTGGCAGGTGTGTCTGAGTGTGTGCGAGTGTGTGAGTGTCTCTGAGTGTGTGAGAGTGTGTCTGAATGTGTGCGAATGTTTCTGAATGTGTCTAGATGTGCCTGAGTGTGTCTGAGTGTATCTGGGTGTGTGGGAGGGTTCCTGAGTGTGTCTGAGCGTGTTTAAGTGTGTCTGGCTGTGTTCGAGTGTGTCTGAGTGTGTCTGAGCGTATCTGAGTGTGAGGGAATGTGTCTGGATGTTTGCGAGTGTGTCTGAGTGTGTCTGAGTGTGTCTGAGAGTGTCTGAGCGTGTGTGAGTTTGTGTGAGGGTGTGTGAGTGTGTCTGAGTGTGTCTGAGTGTGTCTGGGTGTGCACGAGTGTGTCTGAGCGTGTATGAGTGTGTGCGACAGTGTTTGAGTGTGTCTGAGTGTGTCTGGGTGTGCACGAGTGTGTCTGAGCGTGTATGAGTGTGTGCGACAGTGTTTGAGTGTGTCTGAGTTTTTCCGAATGTGTCTGAGTGTGTGTGAGTGTGTGTGACCCTGTGTGAGTGTGTCTGAGTGTGCCTGAGCGTATCTGAGTGTGAGGGAATGTGTCTGGGTGTGTGCGAGTGTGCCTAATTGTGTCTGAGTGTTTTCAAGTGTGCCTGAGTGTGTCTGAGTATGTCTGAGTGTGTCTGAGTGTGTGTGAGTGTGTCTGAGTGTGTGTGTGTGTGAGTGTGTGCGAGTGTTTCTGAGTGTGTCTGGGTGTGCACGAGTGTGTCTGAGTGTGCCTGAGTGTGTCTGAGCATGTATTTAGGTGTCTGAGTGTATGCGAGTGTGTTTGAGTGTGAGTGTGTGAGAATCTGTCTGTGTGTGGGTGAGTTTGTCTGAGTAAGCCTGAGTTTGTCTGAGCATGTATGAGTGTGTGTACGAGTGTGTTTGAATGTGTCTGGGTTTCTCTGAGTTTGTCTGAGCGTGCCAGAATGTATCTGAGTGTGTCTGGGTTTGTGCGAGTGTGTCTCAGTGTGCATGAGTGTGCCTGAGCATATATTTATGGGTCTGATTTTTTGTCAGTGTTGGCAGGTGTGTCTGAGTGTGTGCGAGTGTGTGAGTGTTTCTGAGTGTGTGAGAGTGTGTCTGAATGTGTGCGAATGTTTCTGAAAGTGTCTGGATGTGTGGGAGTGGGCTTGAGTGTGTCTGAGTGTGTCTGAGTGTGAGTGTGCTCAAGTGTGTCTGAGAGTATCTGAGTGTGTCTGGGTGTGTGGGAGTGTGCTTGAGTGTGTCTGAGTGTGTTTAAGTGTGTCTGGCTGTGTGCCTCAGTGTGTCTGAGTGTTTCTGAGTGTGTGTGCATGTGTGAGTGTGTCTGAGTGTGTCTTGGTTTGCCTGAGTGTGTATGAGTGTGTGCGAGTGTGTCTGTGCGTGTCTGAGTGTGTCTGGGTGTGTGCGAGTGTGACTAAGTGTGTCTGAGTGTGCGAGTGGGTTTATAGTTTTGTCTGAGCTTGTGCGAGTGTGTCTGAGTGTTTCTAAGTGTGTGAGAGTGTGTGCAAATGTGTCTGAGTGCGCCTGAGTGTGTCTGAGCGTGTCTGAGTGTATGAGTGTGTCTGGGTTTGCCCGAGTGTGTCTCAGTGTGCATGAGTGTGCCTGAGCATATATATTTATGTGTCTGATTGATTGTCAGTGTTTGCAGGTGTGTCTGAATTTGTGCAAGTGTGTGAGTGTTTCTGAGTGTGTGAGAGTGTGTCTGAATGTGTGCAAATGTTTCTGAATGTGTCTGGATGCGTGGGAGTGTGCTTGAGTGTGTCTGAGTGTGTCTGACTGTGACTGTGTGTGAGTGTGTGAGTGTGACTGAGTGTGTGTGAGTGCGTGTGAGTGTGTGCGAGTGTGTCTGAGTGTGTTTGGGTTTGCCTGAGTGTGTCTGTGTGCGTCTGAGTGTATCTGAGTGTGTCTGGGTGTGCCTGAGTGTGTCTGGGTGTGTGCGAGTGTGTCTGAGTGTGCGAGTGTGTTTGTAGTTTTTTCTGAGCTTGTGTGAGTGTGTCTGAGTGTTTCTAAGTGTGTGAGAGTGTGTGCGAGTTTGTCTGAGTGTTTCTGAGTGTGTCTGAGTGTGTCTGAGCGTGTCTGAGTGTGTCTGAGTGTGCCTGAGTGTTTGTGAATGTGTGTGAGTGTGTGCGAGTTTGTCTGAGTGTGTCTGGGTTTGCCTGAGTGTGTCTGTGTGCGTCTGAGTGTATCTGAGTGTGTCTGAACGTGTGTGAGTGTGTCTGAGTGTGTGTGAGTGTGTGCGAGTGTGTCTGAGTGTGTCTGGGTGTGTCTGAGTGTGTGGAGGTGTGTATGAGTGTGTGTGAGTGTGCACAAGTGTGTCTGAATATGCCTGAGTGTGTCTGAGCATGTCGGAGTGTATCTGAGTGTGTCTGGGTGTGTGTGAGTGTGTCTAAGTATGTCTTAGTGTGTGTGAGTGTGTATGAGTGTGTGTGAGTGTGTGCCTGAGTGTGTCTGAGTGTGTCTGGGTTTGCCTGAGTGTGCGAGTGTGTTTGTAGTTTTGTCTGAGCTTGTGCCACTCACTCATTCCCCAGCAGTGCTGCAGATCTGCAGAAGTCCCAGCTTACTGGCAACAAGGAAATGGGATGCCCATGCACAGGAAGGGCCAAAAGGAGCATCTGGGCAGCCCCTGGTCTGCCCCATTGACCTCAGGACGAGGGAAGTCCATGCAGCAGATCCTCCTCAGTGCCATCCCATGGGATGGGCAGGAGAACCAGGGGATCAGGCCCAGCCAGCGTGGGTTTGGTAAGGGCAGGTCCTGCCTGACCAACTTCATCTCCTTCTCTGAAAAAGGACTCGCTCAGCAGCTGAGGGAAAGGCTGGGGATGTGTCTCTAGAATTCCAGAAAGCCTTTGGCACCATCTCCCCCAGCATCTCCTGCATAAACTGGCTGCTCATGGCTTGCCCGGGGAACCGTTTTCTGGGTGACAAAGTGTCTGATGGCCCAGGGAGTGGTGGGGAATGGAAGGAAATCCAGGTGGGGCCAGTCGCTAGTGGGGTTCCCAAGGGTTCAGGGTTGGGGCTGCTCCTGTTTAACATCATCATTGATGATCTGGGCCAGGGGATTGAGTGCCTCCTCTTGATATTCATGGACAACACCACGCTGGGTGTGAGTGTGGATGTGCTGGAGGGTCGGAAGGCTCTGCAGAGGGATCTGGACAGGCTGGATCAATAAGGCCAAGTGTCAGGGCCTGCACTTGGGTCACTGAGAGAGTGTTCAGGCATTGGAACAAGTAGCCCAGGCAGGTGGTGGAGTCTCTGGAAGTGTGGCACTTAGGGATGAGGTTTAGGGGTGATTCTTGTGGTGCTGGGTTGACAGTTGGACTAGAAGATCTTGAAGGTCTCTTCCAACTTTGATTATTCTGTGATTCTGTGACCTGTCATGACAGTTTCCAGGTTTGTGCTCTAACAAGACCCTGGGGATGTTTTCTCTGTTGGGTCCCAAACTTTGGATTTTTAATCAAACTTTGGTTTCTCAAGAGGTTTCTGCAACTCTCCTCAGAGTCTGATGTTCAGGGACTCATCCCCAAAGCCCTCAAGGGTCATGAAATGCCTGGGGCTGTTGCTGTGCTGCTCAGGTGGGCCGGGGTCCTGGCACACAGGGAGCTCCTGGCAAGCGGGCAGCGCTGCAGAGAGACAGCTCTGCCCAGGAGCAACTCCTCTGCACAGCCCAGTGGGGCTGAGGGCACTGCCAGGGCAGCTCAGGGACACCAGCAGGGCACAGACACAGCTTCAAGGGGCTCAGCACTGGCAGGAGGGATGAGAGCTCCCTGCAGGAGGAATCTTGGCAGGGCTGCACACGGTGAGTCTGTGGCTGCAGGGCAGTGCAGGGGCAGCTCCTGGAGGCATCTCCTAAAGCTGGCCCAGCCCCAGCTGATGGGAGCAGGGGCTGTTTTGGGGCACTTTGGAAGAGCTGTGAAGCTGGGGGTGCAGCCAGGGGTGCCCAGGGCTGTGGGGCAGAGCAGGGTCCTGCAACCCAGGGCGCTGTGTTGGGCAGGGACTCTGCTGCCTGCCAGGGGTAGCTCTCAGCCGGCCCAGGGAGCTGCTCCCAGGGCTGGGGCACAAGGGCTGTGGGCAAGGAGAAATCCCTTGTAGGTGAGGGCAGGATCCTTTTGATGCCATGGTGTTGCAGGGTCAGACCTGCTCACAGCTCCAGATCACTACAAGATATTTAACAGGGAGGATTTGATGAAGTACACAAAGTCAGGGGCTTTGGGTAGGCACTGGGACATAGAAATTGTTCTCAGTTTAGGAAGAAGCACTTAAATGCAAAGTCTTTTACTCTCAGAGATGAATAATTCAGGGACTCTCAGAAATCAGACAGGGTCCTGGGCAGTGCTGAGCCTTCCCTTGGGGGTTGGCACTCTCCCATCCCAGCCCTTTTCTTCTCTCCTGGAGGGTTTGTGTCCTGAATTGTCCATCAGAGCTGTGCCTCTGGGCTGGCACAGAGGAGATTTCACACAGCTCTTCTCTCATCAAGAGAAGTGGTGTTTTTAAACATTAATCTGTGTGTGAATTCACCTTCAAGGCAGCACAAGTTGAAACACAGGGCAGATGGGGAACTGCCTGAGGGACACTGCTGCTTTCCTGGCTCTGCACCAAGCCTCAGAGAGCTGAGCCCTTTTGCCTGTCTCTTCACACTCTCAGTCATAAAACTGAGGCTTTCAAAGCCTCAGATGAACATCTACCACAATAACAACACAATAATGAAGATTTGAGCCCCTGAAGCGATGGTGGTGGAAAATAAAAAAAACCCAAATACTATTTTGAGGACATGCTAAGCCTCTGTTCTATAGACCACACTCCTTAGACTCATGAGTGATGAAAATGAACTTTTCCATAGAAGTCCCCCAGGGACTTCTTCCTGCTCAACCTCTCCCTCACACACCTGGGCTGTATCTCCACCATTGTCCCCAAAGCCATGCACAATTCCCTCTGGGACACGAAGCACATCTCCTACCAGGGATGTGCTACCCAGGCCTTTCTGCTGTTCTTCCTTGGAACAGAGTTTTATCTCCTCACCATCATGTGCTACGACCGCTAAGTTGCCATCTGCAAACCCCTGCACTACGGGACCCTCCTGGGCAGCAGAGCTTGTGCCCACATGGCAGCAGCTGCCTGGGCCACTGGGTTTCTCAATGCTCTGCTGCACACAGTCAGTATATTTTCCCTGCCCCTGTGCCAGGGCAATGCCCTGGGCCAGTTCTTCTGTTAAATCTACACATCCTCAAGCTCTCCTGCTCACACTCCAGGGAACTGGGGCTCATTGTGGGTAGTGCTTGTTTTTGTTTTGGTTGTTTCATTTTCATTGTTTTCTCCTATGTGCAGATCTTCAGGGCTGTGCTGAGGATCGCCTCTCAGCAGGGACGGCACAAAGCCTTTTCCACGTGCCTCCCTCACCTGGCTGTGGTCTCCCTGTTTGTCAGCACTGCCACGTTTACCCACCTGAAGCCCCCCTCCATCTCCTCCCCATCCCTGGACCTGATGGTGGCAGTTCTGTACATGGTGGTGCCTCCAGCACTGAACCCCCTCATCTACAGCCTCAGGAACCAGGAGCTCAAGGATGCCCTGAGGAAAATGATGACTGGATGCTTTTCTGAAGGCACAAACAGCCTATTTTCTCTTCCAGAGCATTCAGAATGGGAGTCATTGTTCCAGCCTGGCTGCTCAGGTTTTTGTGGTGGTGGGTTAGGGTTTTCATGTTGTTTTTTCTCCTGTGATAAAGTTGTGTACAGTGAATTCACCCCATGTCTGGTTCACTGTCTACATCTGGAATTTGACCTATAATCTGGGTAAATGAGGAATGGATTGAAACAAAGTCAAGGATCCTTCAGTGACTTGTGTTTGTGAGTTAAATCTTCTGAGACCTCTGATGAGTCTGGCAGGGCAGTGCCTGTGTGCAGAGGGGCAGGGAAACAGAGTCTCAGCACAGCAGCAGTGCCAGGGAGCAGCAGCATTTGGTCTGTTGAGAGCAGCTCTTTTTCTCCTGCTACCCTCCCCTTCTGGGTCTCGGATGAGGCCTCAGTGCTCTGGGCCCTTGGTCCCTGGGCTGGGCTGGGTCAGTCCTGTGGCCATGGCACTGCTGGCATGAGCTGGGCTCCACTGCACTCTTTCCACCACACAAGGGGCTCCATTTGCTCAGGGCACAGCCTCAGGTCTTCTTCTCAGGGTGTCTCAAGAACAAGCCCAAGGACCAGACTCTCCAGAGGGTCCTTGCCTTGCTGGTTTCTCCCTGGAGTCCGTGTGCTGCCCTCAGGGTCTCACTGTGGGGGCTGAGGCTGCTCCAGCTGGTGCTGGTGGTGGCCAGTGCCCCTGGAAATGGCAAATGGGGCCTGAGGAGCCCGGGGCCGATTCTCTGCTGCTGTGCTGGGGAGCAGGGCTGGCCCTGGGGCTGCAGGAGCTGCCTGAGCTGATGATGTGCTGAGCATTGCAGACCCAGAGGGCCTGTCCCTGAGCTCCATGGCCTCCATGTCCTGCTGCAGGGCCAAACCTGAGTGTGCTGCTCTGCTGGGCTGGGGCAGGGGCAGGGAGATGGGGGGACCAGGGAGGGGCTGGACTGGGCAGTGTCAGGGAGGGGAAAACCCCAATGTTGAGCTGAAGTGTGTGAGTGTGCAGGGTTGGGGCTCTGCTGCCGCTGGGGCACCTCTGGAGTCAGCGTTTCCCTTGGCAGCACAACTTAGACAAGATAGTTTTCCAGAATTGGCTTTTCCCCCTCTTTCCCAAGGTTTTCTTTTTTATTTTTTGTTCGCCTGAGGGGAAATGGGGGAAGGGAATCACATGTTGATCCCTGTTTTTATCTGTATACAAAAGGGAGCTGGGGCGGGGGGGGGGGGGGGGGGACAAAGCGATTTCTCCCTCTATTCTCTCTCTTTTATCCCATTCCCGCCTCCCTCGCCACACCCCGGGCGACTGTTTCACCGCCGCCCCTCCTCGCCCGTCCCGCGGGGCAGCTCTTTTAGCTCCGGGGCGGCGGAGACTCCCCCGGCGCGGCCCTTTGGTTTTCCTTGGTTTATTCTCCGGAGCTGATTCCGTTCCGAGCTCGCCCCCCCTCTCTGGCGACCCCCGCCAGGGCCCGTCCCGGGGCGGCTCCTTCAGTGCCACGGGCGGCGGGGACCCCTCGGGGCGGCTCCCCCAGGGCCCCGCCCGCCGCCGCCGCTCCCCGGGGCCCTCCCCGCTTCCTGCCGGGATCGGACACCGCCGGCGGCCCCGGCCCTGCCGGGCTCCATCAGCCTGAGCAATTGCTGCCAAGGAGGGGCCGGGGGCTTCCTCTTGGCCTTCGTCTCCCTGGCGCTGGGGCTCGGCTTCTACCTGCGCCAGAAGGTGAGGGGGGTCCCAGGGGGTCGTGTGTCCCCCCAGAGCGTCTGTGCCCCCCCGGTGACCCCCCACCCCGGTGTCACCCCCTTTTCTCTCCCCACAGAGCTCCTGAGCCGGCGGCGGCCGCAGCCCCTCCCCAGGGCCTCAGGCCCAGCCTGGACCCCACCTGTCCCTGTGAGGATTTTGGGGGGGTCGTGTGTCCCCCCTCCCCTGCTGTCACTCTGCCTCTGCCTGGCTGCTCCCAGTTTTCCCAGTAAAGCTTCCCAGTTCTCCCCAGTCCCGGTTATTGGGGGGCAGTAGGGAGTGGCAGGGGGGGACCCAGAGGGAGGAGCCGAGTTTGGGGGGGGCAGAACCGGCCCTATGATGGATCTGGAATTGGGACCCCCCTGTGTTCCCCCTGTGTCAATCTGCTCTGGGGGGGCTTTGGGAGGGCACCTGCCCCTCAATACAGCACCCAGCTCACCCCAAAAGGTGCTGGGGCCCCACCAAAACCTTCCCACAGCCCCTCAGGGATCCCCAAACACACTCAAAGCCCACCCAGGACACTACCTAACCCCTTTTCTGGGGGGACTTCTCTGGGCACTGGTGGTGCTGGAAGCCCCCCCAGCTGTGGGCGAGGAGCTCTTGGGTGAGCGGGGAGTGGGAAGGGAGAGGTTGGTGGGAAAAGGGGTGGGGGGACCCCAAACTGAGTGGGAGGGGAGTGGGACCCCCCAAAAGTGGAGGGGGGAGGAGCACTGAGGTTTGGGGGATGGATGATGGGAAATGGGTGGGAGAGGTCAGAAGAGTGGGGAAAGGGCAAGGTAGGAACCCCAAACTGAGCATGAGGGGGCTGGGGAGTGGGGGGATGATGTGGAAGGGGTGAGAAAGGGGGTAAAAATGGGGGTTGGGACCCCCAGAGGGATGGGGGGGGGGGACTGAGGATTGAGGGGACTATAGAAAAGTAAGAGGAACAGGAAGAAAAGTGGAAAAGGGCCGGTGGTCTGGTAGGTCCGACGGTCCCATAGGGGTCTTTGGGCACAGGGACGTTGGGAAAGAGAGGTGGTCCTGCTGAGCTCCTAACATACTGTGGGGTGCTGGGAGCTGCTGGATCCAATCTCAGCCTTGGATCATGCCAACACTTTCAGTTTAGAGGAATTACAGAGGTGTGACTGAACCACTTTTGTCCCCCAGGTTTTAATGATGGCAAATCAGATCTACTGATAGAAAGGAATTATTTAGGGTTACAAATGATCAGACAAAAGATCTTCATCACAATTATTTACTGCATAATAGAAACACTAAAACTACCAGGAGAACAGGATAAGACAGAACAGTGCTCTACATTAAATCAATTGTTAAAGCAATTCTACTGAAGCTGGCACAAAAGCAATAATTCTTAATTAGAGATGGATGGAACTCCCCCAGACCAACACTGGTGGGGAGATCTCTGCTCTCACCTCCAGGAGTGATCCTGGGGGGTCCCCAGCCAAGGCAGGAATCTCCACACACCCCCCAAGAAGGGTTCTGTTGGAAGAAGCTGCCCCTGGGAAAGGGGACTGGCCCTTTGTGGTCAAAACGGGTGGACTGACAGTCACTGGACTCCAGGGGTTGCCTCACCATCAGGGGGTTCATTCAGGGTGGAAGCAGTGGTCAATATTCTTCCCGCACTAGGGGCACTCCCAGGGCTTCCCTTACTGGTGAATCCGTTGGTGTGAGGTCAAGCCAGAGCTCTGGGTGAAGCTCTTCCCACATTCCAAGCATTTGTAGGGCCTCTCCCCAGTGTGGATGCGCCGGTGGGTGACGAGGTGAGAGTTCCGGTTGAAGCCCTTCCCACAGTCGGTGCAGCGGAAGGGCCTCTCATCTGTGTGTGTCTGCTCATGCCTGAGGAGATCTGAGCTGGACTGAAACCTTTTCCCACATTCCAAGCACTTGTAGGGCCGTGACCCACTATGGATGTGCTGGTGCTTGAGGAGGTTGGAGCTCTGCCTGAAGCTCTTCCCACATTTCCTGCACAGGTAGGGCCGTTCCCCAGTGTGGATGCGCTGGTGTTGGATCAGGTTGGAATTATTCCTGAAGCTCTTCCCACATTCCCTACATGTGTAAGGCCGTTCCCCGCTGTGGATGCGCCAGTGGGTGAGGAGGGTGGAGCACTCTCTGAAACTCTTCCCACATTCCCCACACGTGTAAGGCTGTTCCCCGGTGTGGATGCGCTGGTGTCGGATCATGTTGGAGTTCTGGCTGAAGCTCTTCCCACATTCCCCACACGTGTATGGACGTTCCCCAGTGTGGACATGCTGGTGGGTGAGGAGGTCGGAGCTCCTCCTGAAGCTCTTCCCACATTCCAAGCACTTGAAGGGCTTCTCCCTGCTGGAATGCTGCTCAGGGACCACCAGGTCAGAGCTCTGGCTCAAGCTCCAGCCGCCTTCCTGGCACAGGCTGGCTCTTTCCTCCTCAGAGCACCCTGGGCTGGCTTTGGAGCCCCTCCTGCGGGGGGATCTCCGGCCCTTTTCCTCCCTGCTGCCTTCCTGTGCCTTGGAGCCCTTCAAAACGGCCTCTCCCACCAGGGTCTCACGGGGGGATTTGTCCTCCAGGCTCTCCGTCCTCAGCTCGGGGCCTGGGGCAGGAAGAAAGAAGGACAGGCAGGGGATTTGCCTCCGGCCCACAGGGAAGGCCAAGGACATCCCCCCAACTCCGGCCCCGGCAGGACGGCGGCGCCAGCGGGGTTGTCCTGCAGCCGGGGCCATGCTCGGCTGACAGAGCCAGCACAACACCCGCCCAAAGGGACACTGACTGCCTCCTCACCTGCCTGGGGGGCCCAAGGCATCTTCCTCTTCCTCGCAGCCTCCTCCTCCATCCGCCCAAGCTTTGGGAAGGACAAATCCTGATGGGGGGGAAATCAAGTGCTGAGCACGTTGGCTTGGGGATTCCTCCTGCCCAAGTCCATCTCTAGAACTCACCGGGCATCCTGTGTCCATAGAAACCTCCAAAACATCAAGATTCAGCCCAGAAAAACCCAAACCAACCCAACGAGATTCAGGCAAAAAACCCATCAGATGAACTCCTTGTGCAAACTGCAAAAAGTTAAGAATCAGCCAAAAACTACTCCAAAATATGAAGATTCAGACCAAAAAAAGGTGTTTAATTGGGAGGATGAGGGGAGCAAGATCACTTCATGAGCACTTGATTGAGTGCTATATGTTAATCAAAAGCTGTATTAAATGTAGTGTCACTTAAAACTTGCCAGGGCTGTTACTCGTAGTTCTCTGGCCCCTGCTAGTCGAGGGCTGTTTCTCCAAACCACCAAACCAAGTGTGCCAAACACCCTGGTTGGTCAGTGCTGGCTGGGGGAGAGAGTACTCAGTGAGGGGGATGAGAAAACTGTACCCGAGGCTGGGCTGAAAGAGGCTTCAGCACCACTTCTGATGGCCCAGGGGCAGCATCTGGCTTCTCCCAGACAGAGAGATGGCACTTGTTCCTCTGCAGGGAGTCAAGGGCAGGAGGGTGACTCCTGCTGCATGGATGGAATGGCAGAGGATCCCTTGGGTCCCCAGGATGGATCAGCACTTGGGGATACAAACTGCCCTCGGGCTCAGGATGCAGCTGCAAACACAGATTTCCCTGTAAAGTCTGCAGTGAGTCAAGCTCTGGAGAGGAGATTATGCCCCATGCATGGGATTGCAGAGGCTCCCTCAGGTCCCCAGCAGGAATCAGCAACCAGGAATAGACACAAAAGGCCCCCCCAAAGATTTCTGGGGGAGTGTCCTGTAGGAAGGGGACAGCTCCCACCTGGCAAGTGGGAGGCTGCTCCAGGGGTCTGCAAGAGGCCTCGTGCTCTGCTCAGCCCAGCACTGGCTGGTACCAACACCCCCGGCTGCCCCCAGCCCTGGGCAGCTCTGCTGCCACAGGCTGTGCCCTCACTGTGGCCCTGCAATGGCCCTGCCTGTCCCTCACCCGTGGCCCTGCCCCTGTCCCTTGGCTCTCTCTCTGCCAGCTCAGTGTGGGGCACACGGGCTGGGGGTCCCTCCCAAGCCCCCCGGGCAGCCGGCGTTGGCTGGGGGGATGTGAGGGCTGGGCCTGCTCAGCACAGCCCCGGCCTCGTGCCCAGCGCCTCTTTCCTGACCCACACAAGACCTTCCCGGCCCCCCCAGGGCTCCCCTGCTGCTGCCTCTGCTCCTGGCCCTGCCTTTGCTGCTCCCTTGGCTGGGGCAGCGGCTGCAGGGGGGGGATGGCAGCAGCTTCAGCTCCACAGCACTTCCTGGGGGGAGCTCAGCCCGGGGGGGACGGGCAGGGACCTGATGGGGATGGACAGGGGCCCAGCAGGGACAGCCAGGGCCTGCAGGGGAAGGCACAGGGACAACCTGGCCCCCCACACTGCCAGGGCTGTCTCTGCTCCTCCTTGCAGGCTCTGTGGCCAGGCACAGTTTGTGTTCCCGGGTGCCCACCATCTCAGCACTTGGAGACGCTCAAATCAGCGCCCACAGCTCTGCAGCAAAGCCCCAGCTCACCTGGCACACAGGGGATGGACACAGCACCTGCTCGGGGATGGGCAATCACAGCTTCTGTCTCTTCTCCACCACTGGGCTCTCCTTCCTCAGCAACATCTCTGCCTTGCATTTAGGCTCACCTCAGGGATGGCTCTGGGCTCACCTCTGGGCCATTTCTCAGGCTCACCTCAGGGCCTGGGCTCAAGGACAGGAACCTGCAGGGAGGAGACATGATGTGCAAGCTGAGGGCTGCCTGCTTGCACTGGCCTCTGGGCTTCTTTCTCCTTCTACAACCACCCCAGAACTTATCCTGCTTTTCTAACACCACACATTTACAGACTAACCTTGGAGATAGATATGGACAGACATCTCTATCACCCTGGGGATAGAGCCTCAAGCATGTGCTGCCACAGGAATGGGAATCAGAAAATCACAGAATCAGCTGGGTTGGAAAAAACCTCAGAGATCATCAAGTCCAACCCTGGATCCAACCCCACCGTGGTTCCCAGACCATGGCACTGATGCCACATCCAGTCTCACTTAAACACCTCCAGGGACCGGGACTCCACTCCCTCCCTGCCCAGCCCATTCCAACATCTGATTACTCTCTCAGCAAAAAATTGCTTCCCAATATCCAACCTAAACCTCCCCTAGCACAGCTGAAGACCCAGCCCTCTTGTCCTACTGCTGCTTCTTGGGAGAGGAGCCCCACCCCCACGTGGCCACAACCTCCTGGCAGGGACTTGCAGACAGTCAGGAGGTCTCCCCTGAGCCTCCTCTTCTCCAGCCTCAACACCCCCAGCTCCCTCAGCCTCTCCTCACACCACTTATGCTCCACTCCCTTCCCCAGCCTCTTCTCTGCACCTGCTCCAGCCCCTCCATGGCCTTCCTCAACTCAGGGGCCCAGAGCTGGACACAGCACTCCAGGGGTGTCACTCTAGCCCAACAATCACTTCCCTGCTCCTGCTGACACACTCTTCCTCAGACAGGACACCAGCCATTGGCCCTCTTGGTCGCCTGGCCACACTCTGCCTCCTCTTCAGCTTCCTGTCCATCCCCACTCCCAGCTCCCTTTCTGCCTGCCTGCTCTCCAGACACTCTGGCCCCAGCCCGGGGGACTGACGGGGCTCCTTGTGGCCAAAGGGCAGGACCCGGCCCTTGGCCTGCTGGAACCTCATCCCCTTGCAATCAGCCCATGGATCCAGCTTGGCCAGGTCCCTCTGCAGAGCCCTCCTGCCTTCCAGCACATCAACACATCCCCCAGCTTGGTGTCACCTGCACATTTGCTGATGAAATGCCTGGTTCTGCAGGAGCTGCAGATGCTCAAGGGGCAGCAGGACCAAGTCAGGGGCCTGGGGGGCTTTGGGGTCCGGGAGGGTCCTGGGGGAGCTGGGGAGGGGCTTTGGGGATTGGGAATACAGACCAGTACAGACCAGTACCTCCTCACTGCTCCCCTGGAGCTGGGCCACATTGTCGTGGGACACCTGAGCCCCCCCCCAGTGCCCTCCCAGTACAGCCCAGTGCCCCCAGTACAGCCCACTGTGTTCCTGTCCCAGGGTGCCGGGTGATCCCTCTTGGGGGAGGTTGGAAGGGATTTGAGGGGAAGCCTGGGGGAGATTTGGGGGGGTTTGGATGGGGATTTGGATGGGGATTTGGGAGGCTTTGGGTGCATTTTTGGGAGTTAAAAGGGGTCTTGGGGGCATTGGAGGGTCAAAGGGATCTATGGGGGGAGGGGATTAAAGGGAAAAGGGGGGTTAGGGGACATTTGGGGGAGTTAATAGAGCCTGACGGGGAGAGGAGTGGCAGCACCACAAGCAGGCAAGTCCTGAGACTCCCCTGCTGTCCCCAAGACCCTCTTGGTATCCCCAATTCCCCCATTGACACCCCGAGACTTCCCTGGTGTCTCCAATGTCCCCAGGGCCTCCTTTGACACCCCCAATTCCACTGTCCCCAAACCTTTCCCCACTGCCCCCATTGTCCCCAAACCCCATCCCTGATATCCCCAACCCTCCATCTCCCCCCAGGAGCCCCCACCGACCCTTTGACCCCAAAAACGCTCCACTACCACTCACAAAAAGGCCAAGGGCATCTGGGGACACGTTGGGGACAGTTGGGGGGCTTTGGGGGACACTAGGTGATTCTGGGGGATAGTGAGACACACTGGGGGGAACCAGGGGGCACTGGGAGGGACTGGGGAGTTACTGGGGGATTACCAGGACACACGCGGGGACACTGGCAGGTTACTGGGCCATACTGGGGGTTACTGGGTGTTCACTGAAGGATCACTGGGCCATACTGGAGGGCAGTGGGAGGTCACTGGGACACACTGGGTAGTCACTGAGGGGGTTACTGGGTCAGACTGAGGGTCACTGGGAGGTCACTGGCATATACTGGGGGCACTGGGATCCCCTCACCCGGATGTGGTACATCTCCCCCTCGCACTTTGGGGGGCACCCCCAGGACTCCTTCCCCTGGAGGCTGGGAGATCCCCTGAACCCCACTGATGGGCTTTAGGGCACCCCCGGGCCTCCTCCCTGTGGGGTCTCTGTGTGCCGAGTGTTGGGGGTCTCTGGGGTTCGGGACGGACATTGGGATCCCCTTTCCTTGGGGTCGGTTCGCCGGGCCGGCAGGGGGCGCTGTGGCGGGAGGGGAGATGGTGGGTCTTGCGGGACTTCATGGGAGTTGTAGTTGGCCATGGCCAGGCTGGACTGACACAGAGACACCCCAAAATCCCCTCAAAACCCCTGAAATGCCCTCAGAAATCCACCGCTGGACCAACTGAAACCTCCTCAAGGACACCCCAAATCCCCTCAGAGACCTCAACCCCCTCCCCAGGGCCCCCTAAACCCTGTCAGTGACCCGCAAAACCCACCTGGGACCCCCCAAGCTCTTTCAGGGACCACAAAAACCCCCTCAGGGACCCTCAAAACCACCTGGGAGTCCCGAAATCTCCCTAGAAACTCCCAAAACTGCTTCAAAGACCCCCTCGAAGTCCCCAGGACCTCCCAATTCCCTCGGAGACTCTAAAACTCCCTCAGGGATTCCCAAACACCTTCAGGGATCTTCAACCTCCCCCCTAAGTCCCCTCAGGACACCAAACCTCTTCAGAGACGCCCCAAAACCTCCTCAGGGACCTCTAAAAGCTTCTAAGGGACCACAAAACCCCCTCAGGGACCCCAAAACCATAGAACAGCAAAAAAGCTTTCTGTAAAGGAAGGGAGCAATGAATCTGAGAAGGAGGAGACCAAGGAAAAACTGAAGCAAAGCAATAAAATCATCCTGGCCCTTGCAGTTTTTCCTTGACCTTTTTCGGGGTTCTTTTGTTGGTTGAGTGGTTTTGAATGTTTTTTCCGAGGGACTTTCTCAGGAGTCGAATCGAAAATCCGGGTTCCTGGGAGGCCCCCCCGGGTCCCGCAGCCCCCAAGAGGGTTCCAAGGCCCTGTGGTCTGACTCTTGGGAACCCCCGAACCCCCCTGCTAAACCCTCCCGAGCCCTCCAGCCTTTCCACCCACAGCCGCGCTCCCAGCAGCCCGAGAGGATCCCCAGAGCCCCGCTCTCCCGCACCCCCCGCCAGCTCTTACAGCACAATGCAGGCCCCGCCGCCATCATCGCTTCCCGGCAGCCAACGCGGCGCTCTGCGCGCGCAGCGCCTTTAGGGAATACCGCCGCAGCCAATCAGCGCGCGGCCACGCCTCCGTAGGCCCCGCTACGCCTTCGCTCCGCGCGAGGCACCACGGGAGTTGTAGTCCTTGCGGCGGATCGCGGCGGATCACGGCGGCCCTTTGCATGTGAGCAGAGTGAGGATAATACGTTTTTTGGGTTTTTTGGTTTTCTGTCTTTTTTTTTTTCCCCTCTTTTTTCTTTCTTTTTTCTTTCTTTTTTTCTTTCTGCTTTCTTTTTTTCCCTTTCTTCTTTTTTTAATTCTTTTTTATTATTTGTCTCATTTTTCCTGTTTTTCTGTCTTTTTTTCTTTTTTTCTCCTTTTTTTCTTTTTTCTTCCTTTTTTCTTTGTATTTGCTTTTTTCTTTTTTTTCTCTTTCCTTTTTTTTTACATTTTTTTCTATCAGTTCTATTTTCAAGGAAGAATTAAACATATGTAAAAACAATCTTCATTGACATATCTTATGACAACAGATAATCTGGCATTGTTACAGGTTCATGAGGATTCCCAAGATCACAAACACTGAGACACTAAGGGTGGAAGCCAAGCAACTTTATCCTGTCCCTTGCCATAGCGTTCAATCCACACTGAGCTCTGGATTTCTGGAAAACCGCTGGCAGGAGCAGGAGATGGAGCTGGTGCTCAGCGGGAGGGGCAGGCAGGCCGTGCACCTTCCATTAGAGGCACTTCAATTATCCAGGAGATCCAACGGTTCCAGGGCTGTGTCCATTCTTCAGGCATCCAGCCCCGGCATGGCCCCGGCACAGCCGCAGCCAAAAGCAGCCCCGTTTCCCAAAAGCGCCATGAGGAAGGACGGGGGTGGAAAACCCCCACCGGAGGTAAATGAGCACCATTAAAGGCAGGAGAGAGACCCCTCCCCACCAGAGGGAGATTCCCACAAGTCAAGGTAGAAGACAGAGCCCTCAGCAGAGGCCCTAAAGCTCCATCAGTGGGGATATCAATAGGCTGAGCAGCAGAGCAGATACAAACAGCAGGGAATACATCCTCCTTCTCCCCGAAGACGTCCTCCAACAAGTCTAAAAGATGCATTTTCAAGGTGTCCAAATTGAAATAGAATATTGCCATCATTGTCCTTTTTTCCCTACATCAGGCTCTGTTACTCTCCATGGCTGCATCAAAGGAAATGTTCATTGCTCATCCCTATTGCTCGTCCATAACCTTCTGTCCTGTACATTCAAGACCTGTTGCCAAATCTTCCAAGGAAGTCTGTATTCTTGGGAAATTCCCTGCCCCATTGTTTCTACAGGGCTCCGCAGATTCCTGTGCCACAGGCTCCACTGTCCCGTTCCCACAAGATGAATGCCAGCACTTCCCACCTCCATCGAGTGGTGGGTGCTGGAAGAGTGTCCCAGAGCACAGGTCACATGTCGGGGCCACCAAAGATGGGCACTGAAGGAGAAAATGAGGCTGCACACACAGAGTTCCATTGTGGGACTTGTCCCCCCATCTTTCCGGCGTCCCCCTTTCATTGGGGTTCCTTTGGAAACAGCGCCTGGGCTTTGTCTTTTAGTCCACTGGAATTCCCAGCATGGCCCCAAAGCAGTGCCCTGATCCCACACATTCCCCTCCCCTCATGTGCTGGCTGTGTTCAGCCACCAGAGAAAAACACAGGCTACCATGCAGAGTGTTCCAAGTGGGTTTCCACTTTGGCAAACAGCACTCTCTTGACCGAAAACACCAGTCAAGGCCAAAACACTCCTTGTTGATCCTGATTAACTGAATGCAGCTGCTCCTGCCTTAACTCATTCCCACAAAAATTCTCAGGTTTCCTTTGCTTCTGGGAGGCCCCACATGTCACAATGGACCCTTGATTCCATGGGGTTCCAAAATGTCTCAGGAATCCTTTGGTCCCATGAGGCTCCGCATATCCCAGTGGCACCTTGGTTCCATGAGGATGCACAGTCTCAGAATTCCTTGGCTTCAACGAGGCTTTGTAGTGTCCCAATGGCCCCTTGACTCCAGGAGTTTCCACAGGGTCACAATGGCCCCTTGATTCATGAGCTTCCACAGTCTCCAAAGGTTCCTTTAGTTCCATGAGGTCCTGCAGTCCCAAAATGCCCTTTGGATTCTCGGAGATTTCCCACTGTCCCAGGGTCCCTTGTGCTTCAGAAGGAGCTGCAGTGGGACAGTGGCCCCTTGGTTCCATGAGCTCTGCAGTGTTCCAGGAATCCTTGGGTTCCAGGAGGCCCTGCAGTTTCACAAGGACCACTTGAATGCAGGAGGTTCTGCAGGGTCCCAATGGCCCCTGGATTCTGGGAGGTTCAGAAATATCTCAGGGCTCCCTTGGTTCCAGGAGGACACGCATGTCACCAGGTTCCAGGAGGTTCGACAGTGTCACAGAATTCCTTTGATTTTATGAGGCCCTGGATTGTCCCAATGGACTCCTGATTTCAGGAACCCCTTCAATGTCACAATGGTCCCTTGGTTCCAGGAGTTTCCGCAGCGTTCCAGGGTTTCTTTTGTTCCATGGGGACCTGCAGTGTCACAATGGGCCCTGAATTCCAGGAGTTTTCCCAGGGTGACAGTGCTCCCTTGATTCCATGAGATTCCCCAGTGTCCCAGGGCTCCTTTGGCTCCAGAAGGCCCTGCAGTGTCACAATGGTCCTTGGTTCCATGATGTTCCACCATGTCCTTGCTGGAACGTGTGGCTGTAATGCTGCCCCACCTGCAGAGCTGCCTCCAGCTCTGGGCTCCAGCACAGGAAGGACATGGACCTGTTGGAGCGAGTGCAGAGGGGAGCAGCAAGAGGATCAGAGGGATGGAGCAGCTCTGCTGTGAGGAAAGGCTGAGAGAATTGGGATTGTTCAGTCTGGGGAAGAGAAGGCTTTGGGGTGACCTAATTGTGGCCTTCCAGTGCTTGAAGGGAACCAACATGAAAGATGGAGAGACTTTGGACAAGGGTCTGGAGTGACAGGATGAGGGGCAGTGGCTTCACACGGATAGAGGGAAGGGTTGGAGGAGATAGTAGGAAAGAATTCCTGACTCTGAGGGTGCTGAGATGCTTTTTAAGGCCCCTCCCAAGCCAAAGCATCCCATGATTCTGGGACTGGTGGGTGAGGTGGTGGTTGGAGCCGTCTGGGGCACAGGGACCCAAAATGAGGGAGTTTTCCATTGTGGGGGAAGGAAGGAGGGGGCAGCAGAACTGACCCCTTGGACACCTGGCAGGCGGGCTATGGCTGGAAGTTGGTGATGGGGAGCTGAGTGAAGCCCCCACAATGCAGGAGGAAATGGTCAGTGACCTGCTCTGCCAATGAGACCCCTACAAGTACCTGGGCCCACATGGGATGCACCCAAGAGTCCTGAGTGCCCCCTCAGTAAAGTCATGGACACCACCAAGTTGGTGTGAGTGTGGATGTGCTGGAGGGCAGGAAGGCTCTGCAGAGGGATCTGGACAGGCTGGATCAATAAGGCCAAGTGTCAGGGTGTTACAACCCACCCCAAGAAAGGGGGGGGGGAAGGGAATAACCCAAATTTTATCAATAACTCCTTTGGGGTGGATTAAAGCGAAATAACACTAAATAATCGGTGTCTGAAGCATACATTGACAAGATTTATTTTAACAATTTTGTGCAATGGGTATGCTAACATTTTGGGTGCTATCATAACCTTTCTGGGGAGGAGAAAAGTACATAGGGGAAAGAAAGACAGGATAAGAGTAAGGAAAAGCAAGGGAAAAAGAAGATGAGATAGTCACCACCCACTGGATCCAGCGCCGTCTTGACCCGCAGATGGTGGGGGGAAAAGGGAAAAGCAAAAACCCCGCCAAAACCCCAAAGTCACCAGCCAAAATCCATATCCTTTGCACCTCCCCCAGGGCGGGGAGTTGTTTTCATAGGTTGGTGTCCTCCTTTTGACGCGGAATTCATATAGAGGGCGTGGTAAACTTGGCTCTCCCCGCCTTTTCGGGGCTTAACAGCTGCACTCCAATATTCCCAGCTCTCCTCGTCCCAGCAACGCTCCCACATCCGGCCGCCGCCGCCGCCAGGGGAAAGGGGGGGGAATGGCTCCAGTTACTCGTCAGAAAAGTCAAAAGCCTGCAGGAGTCTCTTAGAATGCATAAATCATTAACTGTTTCAGTCTCTAACACAGGGCCTGCCCTTGGGTCCCAACAAACCCCTGGAACGCTCCAGGCTGGGGGCAGAGGGGCTGGAGAGCTGCTCAGCAGGAAGGGACTTGGGGGTGCTGCTTGACAGCGGCTGGATATGAGGCAGAGTGTGCCCAGGGGGGCAAGAAGGCCAAGGGCATCGTGGCCTTTGTGGAGAAGAGTGTGGCCAGCAGAAGCAGAGAACTGATTGCCCCTCTGTGCT
This sequence comes from Pseudopipra pipra, assembly GCF_036250125.1. Classification (NCBI taxonomy): domain Eukaryota; kingdom Metazoa; phylum Chordata; class Aves; order Passeriformes; family Pipridae; genus Pseudopipra; species Pseudopipra pipra. The sequence continues at coordinate 24,680,328 of NC_087580.1, forward strand.
GGGCACTGGGGAGGCCCCAGTGCCAAAAGGCCCTTGAGGGGCTGGAGCGTGTCCAGAGAAGGGAACGGAGCTGGGGAAGGCTCTGGAAAACACATGTGCTGAGGAATGGCTGAGGGAACTGGGCTTGTTGAGTCTGGAGAAGGAGAGGCTCAGGGGGGACCTCACTGCTCTCTACAATGACCTGAAAGGAGGTTTTAATTGGGTGGAGGTTGGTCTCTTCTGCCAAGCCTGTAGTGACAGGAAGAGAGGAAATGGCCTAAAGTTGCATCAGGCGAGGCTCAGATTACATATTAAAAACCCCTTTTTCCACTGAGACAGTGTTCAGGCATTGGAAGAAGTAGCCCAGGGAGGTGGTGGAGTCTCTGGAAGTGTTCAGGTGTGTGGTGGGTTTACCTTGGCTGGACACCAGGTGTCCACCCAGCTGCTCTATCACTCCCCTTCCCAACAGGACAGGGGAGAGAGTAAGGTGGAAAAAAAAAACCATCTTGTGGGTTGAGATAAGACAGTTTATTTAAAGCAAAAGACAGCAGGGTTTGTTCTCTACTCCCCACGAGCAGTCATGGTCGGCCACTCCCGAGGAGCAGGGCTTGGGTCCGCGGGACGGTTCCTCAGCAGGTAGCCATTAGACAATGAATGCCCCCCTCCTGCTCCCTGCCTCAGCTTTTAGAGCTGAGCTGACCTCCCATGGTCTGCAATGTCCCTTGGGTCAGTTGGGCTCAGCTGGCCTACTTGGGTCCCCTGCCAGGGTCTTGCCCTCAGCTAAGGAAGGAATGTCCCAGTGTTGGTGCTGTGCTCAGCAGTGGCCAAAACACTGGGGTGTTCTCAACCCCCTTCCAGCTGCCAATGCCAAGCCCAGCCCTGGGAGGGCTGCTGTGGGGAACTGAACTGCAGCTCAGCCAGACCCAACCCAAATATCTATGGTACATATTCTATAGAATCCATCCTTAGGTGTTGTATGATAGATCTGTAAGATATTACAAATAATAAGCAATAATAAGGCAAGTGTCCTCCTTAGGGACACACACTTCAGAAGGGAACTTGCACTTGACCCTCCCCCTTCAGCTTCGAGCCACCCGGTGACACAGAGGGGGACAGAGCTCCTGTGGAACATTCTATTCCATTGACACAGAGCAAGGAATAAACCCAAACTATTGCCTGGATTTGTTCCCTCAGGATTTCTGCAGCAGCAGGCACAGCCCCACACTGACTGCTCTGGGCTGTGCAGGCATTTGTGCTTCTGCCTGTCTCACACACACACAAAACAGTCTGGTGTAGTGCTGCCCTCAGGAAACCTCCCCAACCTTGCTCCAGCTAAAGCCGTGGAATTTGTCTTTGTTTCCCTTGGGTTCAGGGTCAGGCTGTGCCTGTGTCCAGCCCAGAGGCTCAGAAAAGCATTTCTCCTCTCCCACTGCAATCTGCTGCTGCAGACAGGACCCAGGCACTGGTGGCACTGGGAGTGAACAGCAGAGTGTTTCCAGGGGCTCTCTGAAGGAACACAAGTGTCCAGAGAAACCAGTACAAGTGTCCACAGAAGTCCCAGTCCTTCATCCCTGAATGAGCTTGTTCAGCCCTGGAAAAACTGCCTAAGTTCTATTTCTATGGATATCTAGAGATGAGTTAAGGGTAGCTAATACCTTTTGGTGAGGAAGGAGTTGTTTACTCTTGAGCATTTGAACTCAGCTTTTGTTCCTGGTTTCTTCCCACTGTTTCAGAGCAGTTCATTTCCCATGCTGAAAGCTCTGATTCCCCAGCACAGTCAGGTTAGCCTGAGCTCAGGATGTTTCACTGGTCTCATTTTTCTCCAGTATTAATTCTGTGCCAAATTCTTGCTTCCTAGGTCAGTGAAATGTTAGAAAATCTCACCTTGATGGAAAGAAAAGTTATATACTTCTTTATTATATTGAATTCTTCCGTAATAGTTATGGATGACAGGACACCCATGTGGAAAGACCCTTTTCTGGTTTTCAGTACTTAAAATAAATGCTTTTCTGATGTCAGTATTTATTGTAGTGTTATTTATTCAACTGTGAGTGTTGAATTTAGTGTTCCTTGCACCTTTAAAAAGTGCAACCTCCTTAATGTATTGTTTTAAAGGCGATATTATTTTGTATTCAGGCAGAGAGCACGTTCTGTAAATCTCCTCAGTTACCCGTTCCTGGTGTTGAAGTAGATGAAGTCGCTGGGTGATGATGTGACACCACCACTGCTCCTCTGCCTGGGATATTGCTGGAGGCAACAACAAACCTGTGTCCTTGGCACATGGGAAGGAATTTAGTGCTTAAGGGGTTAAATCACACAGTCTCTCCTGGGGATCAGCTTGGACAGTAAGAACAGCAATAACATTCAAAATAAAAATGGCAGAGTGAAGGGAATTTTGATACAATTCTCCCATGCTGAGTTGTTTGCCTGTCTGAAAACTTCTCTTATTCTGGAGCAAATTTATGGGGGGTTCGAAAATTGGCTTTTTGGGAGTTCACAACAGCTGGGGACCCCCTCAAGGTCACTTCTTGAGGTTGAGAGGAGAGATCTCCCCACCAGCGTTGGTCTGGGGGAGTTACATCCATCTCTAACTAATAATAATTGCTTTTGTGCCAGCTTTAGTAGAATTGCTTCAACAATTGCTTTAGCATAGAACACTGTCCTATCTTATCCTGTACTACTGGTAGTTTTAGTGTTTATATTGTGCAGTAAATAATTCTGATGAAGATCTTTTGTCTGATCATTTGGTGCCCTAAATAATTCATTTCTATCAAGAGATCTGATTTGCCATCATTAAAACTTGGGGGACAAAAGTGGTTCAGTCACACCTCTGTAATTCCTCGAAACTGAAAGTGTTGGCATAATCCAAGGCTGAGATTGGATCCAGCAGCCCCCAGCACCCCACAGTAAATTGGGAGCTCAGGGGGACAAGCCCCGTTTCCCAACCCCCCTGTGCCCAAAGACCCCCATGGGACCATTGGACCCTCCAGACCAGCCCTCCTTTTTTTTCCACCCCTCTCCCTGTCCCTCCCACTTTTCCATGGTCCCCTCAATCCACAGCCCCCCCCAATCAGTTTTTTTCCTGCTTTTTTCCCCCTACTTTTTTCCCCCCCTCTCACCCCTTCCACATCATCCCCCCACTCCCCAGCCCCCTCATGCTCAGTTTGGGGGTCCCACCCTGCCCTTTCCTCACTCTTCTGACCTCTCCCACCCATTTCCCATCATCCCCTGTGATAAACTGAGAAAATGATTCGGGCTAATTAAAAGAAAAACAGTGTAAGGTCAGTATGACCTGGAGAGAGAAAAGAAAAACAAACCGTAAAACTTAATTGGGCCCCTATAAAGACAAACGACAAGTTACCTCCCTTTTACCTTGTGTAAGATTTATAATGAAAGAATTTCCTTTTGTGAAAAATTGAGAAAATAATTCGAGTTGATTGAGAAGAAACAGTGAAGGGTCAATATGACCTCGAGAGAAAAGAAAAACAAGTCGTAAAACTTAATTGGGCCCCTCTAAAGAGATAAAACAAGTTACCTCCCTTTTACCTTGTGTAGGATTTATAGTGAGACAATTTTGTTTAGTTAGATAGATAATAGGACCTTTCTTGAAATTTATAACTTTGTAGCTAGCAAACATCTGCAGAGTGTCTGATTTGACAATATATTATGGATGCTAGATAATAGGACCTTTCTTGAAATTTATAACTTTGTAGCAAGTAAACATCTGCAGAGTGTCTGATCTGACAATATATTATGGATGCTTATAGATAACATTCTTGTTAAAAGAAAAACATCTGTTGAATGCCTGACTCAACAATGTGTAATGTTTATGCTTATGTATAATGAATATTCATGAAGTAGCTGGAAATAAATGTAGGACAACTATCTTCTTTGGGTGTGACAGGTGTTGGGAGTTGTTGGACCCCTTCCCTGATCACCCAGCGCTGAATTTGCTTTTATCATATAATAAATTCTGATTGGAAATTGCCCGACTGGGTCTCTGTTTTTCACAAAACTTGGTGACTTCGCCCGACGTGATACCCTTTGTGTTCTGGGAGATACTTAGCGCCTGAGATAGGAGCGCGCCCGCTGCTTTTCAGCGGCCTATTCACAGGCCTAATATTTCAACAAGGACCAAGGGTAACACAAGTATATGATAAAAGCAAGGAATTAAAGGCTCCTGGAGTGCTGCAGCAAAAAGCCCATAATTCTTGTGCACGAAGACCCGAGTGAGAACAACGGACTGTGAGTATCACTTCGGGGGGCGGATAAAGAGGTCGGAGTGAATGATGAATGAGACGCAGCGTAGCTGCGGAGCGATTGCGGAGTCCTTCTAACCTCGTTTCCGTTTTTCCGCGAGGAATGCGGCAGGTGAAGGGACGAAGCGGTTGAATTGATGAGTGGACCTCTGGGGTCGGTGGGAGTTTTTCAGAAGGGACCACTGAGTCGGTGAAAAATCTTAGAGGGGATCCCAGAGGATCGGTGGAAAGGTAGGAAAACTTTAGAAGGGACCTCGGGAATATGGGGCAGGGAATTAGTAAATTAAGTTGCCCCAGGAAGGAAAGGAGCAGGCAGGCATTGCCGGATATACCCTTAGACAGTCCGCTAGGGGTAATGATCTTAAACTGGGAAAAGAGGGAGAGTACTAAAAATAAGGAAAAACCAAAAATGATTCAGTACTGCATGATTGAGTGGACCAAAGAAAAAATAAGGAGTGATGGTATCTCTTGGCCTGTGTATGGGTCATTTGAGGGTTGGATCTGCCAAGCCCTCAATAGTTATGTAAACAGCAAGGAGCCGATAAACTCTGAGGAGAGTGAATATGCTGCTTGCTGGAAAGAAGAAGTTTGGCCAGAACCTACTAAAGTCTATAAGTTGACAAAAGAAAAGCAGGCTGAAAGGAAAGTAACAGAAACCAAATGGGATCCATTAGACTATTTACCTCCAGCCTATAATCCACCCCCTCAGCAACCCCTTTTACAACCCCCTCCACAGACCCCTCAGCAACCCCTTTTATCACCCTCTCCACAGCCCCCCCCGGCTGCTGTTCCCACAGCGCCTGTGAGTTATTCCCCACCTGTACAGACTCCTCTAACTGCAGATTCCACTACCCTGCAAAATCATAAGAGTGAAAATCCTGAAAAACCTAAGAACCGGAAGAAGAGACGAACCACCCCAAGGGAAGTTACAGCCCTTTTAGTAGAACAGGACAGCTCTAGTGAGGAAAGTGAAGGGGTGTGCTCAACGAGAAAATTATACCCACTTAGGGAAGTGCCTTTGGGGGGAGCGCGAGGGGGAATTGGGTTTGTAAATGCTCCCCTAAGTTCAAGTGAGGTGCGGGCATTTAAGAAAGAGATGGGGAGGTTGTTAGAGGATCCCTTAGGAGTAGCTGAACAACTAGACCAATTTTTGGGACCAAATATATTTACCTGGGGAGAAATGCAATCCATTCTGGGAATACTATTCAACCCGGAGGAGAGACAGATGATACGGACAGCAGGGATAAGGATATGGGAAAGGGAGAATCAAGCAGGCCCCCCCGGGGACAATAAAATGCCCGTTAATCCTCCCGATTGGGATTCTAATTCAGCCATAGACCGACAATACATGGCAGATTATCGCACCTTAATAATAAGAGGAATTAAAGAAGCTGTGCCTCGTGGACAGAATGTCACAAAAGCATTTAAAAGCCAGCAAGAAAAAGATGAAACCCCGAGTGCATGGCTAGAGAGATTGAGAAAAGATTTACAGCAATACTCAGGAATCGACCCAGAAACTACAACTGGAGAGGTGGTCTTAAAAGTCCACTTTGTAACTAATTCCTGGGACGATATCCGCAAAAAATTAGAAAAATTAAAAGATTGGCAGAACCGAGGGCTTGAAGAGTTACTAAGAGAGGCACAAAGAGTCTATGTGCGAAGAGATAATGAGAAAGCAAAAACAAAGGCAAAAGTATTAGTGGCTGCCATCCGAGAATCACATAAAGGTGTGAAGTCAGATGAGAGAAAGAGTTTCAAAGGAGAAAGGAAAATGGGGAGTCTGAAAAAACCCCAACAAACTGTCCCAAGGGGCCAGGAGTTTGCATGTTTTTATTGTGGAGAAAAAGGTCATCTGAAGAGAAACTGCCCTAAGAGACAAAAGGATGCACAATTGTTTGAGGAAGCTGAAAAAGATTAGGGGGGTCAGGGGCTTTATTACCTGGGGGAAAAACATCATAAAAAGCCCTTGATAAAACTGAGATTAGGCCCCCAGGATGAAGAATATGAATTTCTAGTAGATACCGGTGCAGATAAATCATGTGTTATCAAAATTCCTCAAGGCTGTACAGCCAGTAAAGACACAATCAGAGTAATTGGAGCAAAAGGAGAAGGATTCCCTGTGCCTATAATAAAACAAGTTCAAATTGAGGGAGAAACCAAGATTACAGTGGGAGATTTACTTTTAGTACCTGAAGCAGGTTGCAATCTTTTAGGGAGAGACCTACAGGTTTCTCTGGGAATAGGAGTTGTGCCAGAAGAGGGAGAAATGAGAGTCAAAATAATGACTCTAAAAGAGGAAGATGAAGAAAGAATTAACCCCAGTGTGTGGGCCTCAGAAGACCAAGTGGGAAAATTAAAGATAGACCCTATAAAAATAGAAATCATTGATCCCCACCGCCCAATACAAATAAAACAATATCCTATTTCTCGAGAAGGAAGAGCAAAACTTAAACCCATTATAGACAAATTGCTGACAAATGGAACTTTAGAAGTCTGTATGTCCCCTCACAACACCCCTATACTTCCAGTAAAAAAAGGGGATGGTACCTTTAGGCTAGTCCAAGATTTAAGGGAAGTAAATAAAAGAACAATTGCCCGATTCCCTGTAGTTCCTAACCCATACACCCTTTTGAGTCATATTCCTCCTAATTATACGTGGTATAGTGTTCTCGACTTAAAAGACGCATTTTGGAGCTGCCCACTAGATGAAGAAAGCAGAAATATCTTCGCCTTTGAATGGGAAGATCCACAAACACGGAGGAAACAACAATTAAGATGGACAGTTCTTCCTCAGGGGTTCACGGAATCTCCAAACCTGTTTGGACAGGCCCTAGAAAAGATACTATTAGAATTCCCTAAACCCCCGGGAATAGAAATTATTCAATATGTTGATGATGTATTGATTTCTGGAGAAAGTGAAGAGGGAGTCAGAGATATCACCATAAAGCTCTTAAACTTCCTGGGGGAGAAAGGGTTAAAAGTTTCCAAGAAGAAGTTACAATTTGTAGAACAAAAGGTAAAATATTTAGGTCATTGGCTAGATAAGGGAACCAAAAGATTAGATGCTGAAAGAGTGAGAGGGATATTGGCCCTAGCTCCCCCAAAAACCAAAAGGGATATAAGAAGATTACTGGGATTATTAGGGTACTGCAGATTGTGGATTGAGGGTTATAGTGGATTAGTGAAATTTTTGTATGAAAAGCTTACCCAAGAAGTAGTGAAGTGGAATGACAAAGATAGTGAAAAGCTAGAGGAAATTAAAAGAGCTCTAACCAGAGCTCCAGTTCTAACACTTCCTGAACTGAAGCAACCCTTTCAGTTGTTTGTAAATGTAGAACAAGGAATTGCTTATGGGATATTAACCCAAGAAAAAGGGGGACATCGAAAGCCAGTAGCGTATCTGTCGAAATTACTAGACCCTGTCAGCAGGAGTTGGCCTGTGTGTGTGCAAGCTGTCGCAGCCACTGCTATATTAGTGGAAGAAAGCCGTAAAATCACCTTTGGAGGAAAAATTACAGTTTTCACCCCCCATGCTGTACGAGCACTACTGAATCAAAAAGTAGAAAAATGGCTAACAGATGCCCGCATTCTAAAATATGAAGCCATATTAATCCATAGTCCAGACTTAGAACTACTAGTAACTAACAATCAAAATCCAGCACAATTTTTATATGGGGAACCAAGTGAGCTGACTCAAATGCTGGAGCATGACTGCTCTGATTTAATACAATTACAGACCAAAGTCAGAGAAGATTTAGAAGAGGTGGAATTAGAAAACGGAGAAAAATATTTTGTTGATGGCTCCTCCCGATACAAAGATGGGAAGAGAATTTCTGGATATGCAGTTATCAATGGAAATAACATGACAATTGTAGAATCAGGAAAACTTAGTTCAGCCTGGTCAGCCCAAGCGTGTGAGTTGTATGCCCTCTACCGGGCTCTTGAATTACTGACAGGAAAAAAGGGTACAATTTTTACAGATTCAAAATATTGTTATGGAGTCGTGCACACATTTGGGAAAATTTGGAAAGAAAGAGGGTTAATAAGCACGAGAGGTAAATCACTAATACATGAAGAATTGATAAATCAAGTATTGGAAGCTCTAAAGAAACCCCTAGAAATAGCAATAGTACATGTAAAAGGACATCAAAAGGGAATATCATTCATAATCCGAGGGAATAATTTGGCAGATGAAGTGGCCAAAGATGCAGCTGAAAAGGGGGAAATAACTGAGTTGCATATATTAGACTTACAACAGCCCGAGAACTCAGAAATACCAGTATTTTCGGAGAGGGAAGAGAAAGAACTAATACGAATAGGGGCAGAGAAGCAAGAAGGGGGAGTATGGATCTTAACAGATGGGAGAAAAATGGTTTCAAAACCAATAGCACGATCAATATTAATGAGATTACATCAAGCTACTCACTGGGGAACACGAGCTCTCTGTGATCAGTTTTTACAATGTTATGGGTGTATAGGAATTTTTGAAATCGCTAAGCAAGTTACCAGTCACTGCTTGACATGTCAAAAAGTGAATAAAAAGGTTATGAGAAATACTCCTGTAGGGGGAAGGGATATAGCATACCGACCCTTCGAGCGAATACAGGTGGATTTCACTGAACTCCCACCTGTGAATAGATGGAAATACCTGCTAGTAATAATCGACCATCTGACTCACTGGGTGGAAGCAATACCTGCTGGGAGGGCTACAACAAATTTTGTAATTAAGGTACTAATTGAAAATATAATTCCTAGATATGGAATGGTATATAGTATAGATTCAGACAGAGGGACTCATTTCACCTCAAAAATACTTAAAGGAATAACAATTGCGTTAGGGATCACGTGGAAACACCATACTCCCTGGCACCCCCAAAGTTCAGGGAGGGTTGAGCGAATGAACCAGACTCTGAAGCAAGCCCTAACTAAATTGATGATTGAAACTCAGATGTCATGGGTTAAATGCTTACCCCTGGCCTTACTGCGTATTCGAACCCAACCCAGGACAGACCTTGGCCTATCACCCTATGAAATGCTTTATGGAATGCCTTATATCTGGTTAAAGGATGCAGTAGGTGACTATAGCAATATTGATGCCAAATTAAGGCCATACATACAAACACTTGCAAAAAGGTTGACAGAAATAAGAGAACTAGGAGCTTTAGCTCAAACAACACCCTTAGACTTCAAGATACATAAAATAAACCCTGGAGATTGGGTCCTAATAAAGAGATGGAAAGAAACTTCTTTAACCCCATTTTGGGAAGGTCCCTTCCAGGTACTGCTTACGACAGAGACCGCAGTGCATACAGCAGAACGAGGGTGGACACACGCGACCAGAGTGAAGGGACCTGTTGCTCCAGCACCCCTGAAAGAGTGGACTGTGTCATCAGCGCCTGGGGACCTACGACTTAAACTCCAAAAAAGACCTTTATGAATTCATCACCTGAATGGAGAAAACATATCGAAGGCTGGAATGAGTTATCCCCAGAACAAAGAGACTTAAAGGCCCGAGAGGTATTTCCTGAAAGTTTCTGTATAAAACCTAGCCTGAGATCTTGGTTTCAGTTAGTCCCAGGACAAATTTTAAGGAGACAGCGGTTTGTTTCCTGGAAAGAAGGAGCCATCCCTTGGCAGAGTGGAGGGGCAGGTGCATATTTTACTAATCGTTTAGTTAACCCAATCCTTGTGTTAGCTTGTGACCTTGAAAAAGAAGATCCCCTAACTCCTGGACCACCACCACCAGATCGCATACGCTGTATAAAACATCCGTGGGCTCAGCACGATGGTTGGGTAGAGTGTCAGTGTAGGCACTGTCACCGTAAATGGTCCTGTGTGGCCTTTAACCGACATATACATTGCCCTGTGTGTCGTGACACACAAGGAGGTCAACCCCAATTGGAGTCAGTACAGATAAATAAGCTGTTCTGTGGGTGGGAATTGTTATTACCAGTAAATTGGGAAATATTTGAAGCTGACTGGTATGCAGCATTAAGATACAGTGCGGAGAAATTCTCTGAAGAAACAGCCCAAATTGACTGCCCACTGGATGACTTTAACTTTATAGACCCCATGTAAAGAATGTCACAATGGTTAACGATTTATATATTGACTAATTAGTGGGAATAATAATTTTGTTGACAGAATCCGTTGTTGTGAGATAAAGTGAACCTTTACCTGGAAACGGAAAACTGGGTCTTAATTAAATTAGAAAATCTAAAAGGGGCAAGACCAGGTTAACCTCTGAACCTGCCACTGACAGCCAGCCACGGGATGCAACCCCGTTTGGGCATGGGCCGTGGAGGCTTAAGTTATGCTGGACCCTTTTGGATACTCTGCTGCTTCTGGGCTCATGCCCTGTCTGATGAGTGTGCAAAATGCTACCAAATTACACGATATAAAGGTCGTATGATTCAAAGCTTAAGCTACCACTCATTTGTCAACAAAGTCTGCTATGACTCTAGAGAAATGAATACTTGCAACACGGATTCTCGGCAAATATGGGTGGCAAAAAATTTAGGAAAAGGGGGAACCAGGCTGGGACTTAGCTGTCCTAAGGGAGAGGAATGGATTTGTTTCACTCAAGAAGGCCATTGGGACATTTCTGACGGTGGTGGAATGCAGGACATGAAAAGGGAGGAAATAATAAAACAGAGGGTGCAAACTACATTGAAAGAAACCACACAAAGAAAGTCTTCCAACATAGGTGACTTGTACCAGAAATTGAAAGACAAACTAGGAGAGGATTGGCAACTCCCGGGTTATGGAACTAATCTATATATTGATTTAATGGAACATATTATTCAAACCCTGAATTTACCTAAGTGCTGGATTTGTAGTGGACCTTTGATGACAGAAGAGTGGCCCTGGAAAGGTACTAGTCTCACCCCATGGGAAATTTTAAAATGGAATCACTCCCAGAGAGCATCAGAATCTAGGCCCCAAGGTTGGATTCTAATTTCTGATGTAATTGGGCAAGAATGCATTGAACGGAGAGGTAGGGAAACATATAAAACTAAAGTAGGAGAGTCCCCATGCCTATCAGTGAAAATAATAAATACCACAGGAGAATACTGGTGGCCAAAGAAACCGTTAGGATATTGGACTAACAATATGACTGCAGATTGTGCTTGGCATGAGGAAGCTCAAAGCTGGTGGTGTAATGACACAGATGTGAAAAACCCTTTTGAGAGCATAAAAGAATTAAAAATATATTGGGACCAAGCAAGTAGTACTGATTTAGAATGGGCAGCTCCGGAAGGATTATTTTGGATATGTGGAAAGCGAGCATATACACAGCTCCCTAAAGACTGGAGAGGAGTCTGTACACTAGGTATAATCCAACCAGGGTTCTTTTTGCTGCCCCCTGAAAAAGGTATGAGTTTAGGTGTACCTTTGTATGATGATTATGGAACCATACGCCGAGAAAAAAGGGAAGACATTGGGGGAACGCAAAAGTGGTACGATGATGAATGGCCTCCTGAAAGAATCATTGCTACTTACGGACCAGCTACTTGGGCCCAAGATGGGTCCTGGGGTTATCGAACCCCCATATACATGCTAAATAGGATTATCCGCCTCCAAGCAGTCATGGAAATAGTAGCCAATAAGACAGTTCAAACTCTGGATCTAATCACAAGTCAGCAATCAAAAACCCGAGCAGCTGTGTACCAGAATAGGCTCGCTTTAGATTATCTGTTAGCCGAGGAAGGGGGTGTGTGTGGTAAATTTAACACTTCGGATTGTTGCTTACAAATTGATGATAATAGACAGGCCGTTATGGATATTGCAAAGGATATCAGAAAACTGACTCATGTACCTGTACAAAAATGGAACTCCATGCTTGACAGCAAATGGTGGGATAACTTGTTAGGAACAGCTTGGTGGAAGAAAGTAGGATTCTTTCTGTTATGCGCATTGGCCAGTATAATCTTTTTACCATGTTTAATCCCTTGTTTCATTAGATTGATAGTTTCTGTAGTACAAGGAATGCAAATATCCACAATGCCGATAGATCCAAAGACGGCTCAAAATGCTAAAATACTGTTGGTCACCAGAACTCCACCTTCTCGGGACGAAGAAAATGTCAAATTAATATTGTCCAGATTAGAACAAAAAACTCGAATTAATAATTTTATGGAAAGAGAGGAGGGATTGTGAAAAATTGAGAAAATAATTCGAGTTGATTGAGAAGAAACAGTGAAGGGTCAATATGACCTCGAGAGAAAAGAAAAACAAGTCGTAAAACTTAATTGGGCCCCTCTAAAGAGATAAAACAAGTTACCTCCCTTTTACCTTGTGTAGGATTTATAGTGAGACAATTTTGTTTAGTTAGATAGATAATAGGACCTTTCTTGAAATTTATAACTTTGTAGCTAGCAAACATCTGCAGAGTGTCTGATTTGACAATATATTATGGATGCTAGATAATAGGACCTTTCTTGAAATTTATAACTTTGTAGCAAGTAAACATCTGCAGAGTGTCTGATCTGACAATATATTATGGATGCTTATAGATAACATTCTTGTTAAAAGAAAAACATCTGTTGAATGCCTGACTCAACAATGTGTAATGTTTATGCTTATGTATAATGAATATTCATGAAGTAGCTGGAAATAAATGTAGGACAACTATCTTCTTTGGGTGTGACAGGTGTTGGGAGTTGTTGGACCCCTTCCCTGATCACCCAGCGCTGAATTTGCTTTTATCATATAATAAATTCTGATTGGAAATTGCCCGACTGGGTCTCTGTTTTTCACACTTTAGTTAGCTGGATAACAGCACCTTTCTTAAAAATTTATAACTTTGTATAGATAACAAGCAAACATCTGCTGAATGTCTGACAACAATGTGTAATGTTTATGCTTATGTTAATGAATATTCATGAATTAGCTGGAAATAAATGTAGAACAACTGTCTTCTTTGGGTGTGACAGGCACTGGAAGTTGTTAAAACCCCTCCCTGATCACCCAGCGCTGAATTTGCTTTTATCATATAATAAATTCTAGTTGGAAATCACCCGACCCTGGGTTTCTATTTATCACATCCCCCAAACCTCAGTGCCTCTCACCCTCCACTTCTGGGGGGTCCCACTCCCCTCCCACTCAGTTTGGGTTCCCATCACCCCTTTTGTCCCCTCTGACCCCCCCTTTTCCCACTGACTGCCCCTTGCCCACCCCCCCCCTCACCTGAGAGTTCCTTGCCTGCAGCCAAGGGAGCTCCCAGCACCACCACCCCAAGAAGTCCCCCCAGAAAAGGGGTTAGGTGGGGTCCTGGGTGGGCTTTGAGTGTGTTTGGAGGTCCTCGAGGGGCTGTGGGGAGGTTTTGGGGTGTTCCCAGCACCTTTTGGGGTGGGCTGGGTGTTTTATTGAGGGGCAAGTGCCCTCCCAAAGCCCCCCAGAGCGTGTTGGCATTAGGGGAACACAGGGGGGTCCCAATTCCCCATCAATCCCAGGGCCAGTTCTGCCCCCCCAAATTCAGCTCCACCCCTTGGGATTCCTCCAAGCCCCTCCCCCAGTACCCCCCAAATAACCAGAACTGGGGAGAACTGGGAAGCTTTACTGGGATCACTGGGAGCAGCCGGGTGGTGTCAGAATAAAAACAGGGGAGAGGGACACACACGACCCCCCCAAAATCCTCATGGGGATGGGGAGGGGGTCCAGGCTGGGCCTGAGGCCCTAAGGAGGGGCTGCGGCCGCCGCCAGCTCAGGAGCTCTGTGGGGAGAGAAAAGGGGGTGACACTAAACAGCTGCCCCGCGGGCCGGGCGAGGAGCGGCGGTGCTGCAAGAGCCTCATGGGGAGGGCGGGGAGATGGGAGCTGGGAACGGAATAACAGAGAATACAACGAAAAACCAGACAACAATAGAGCTGCCCCAGGCTGAAAGAGCTGCACCAAAGGACCGGCGAGGAGGCACTGGAGAGGGTGATGGAGTGAGGAGCCGCATCAAGGGGTCTCCGCCGCCCCTTGCCACCACGAGAGCTGCACTGCCGAGCCCGCGGGCACCGGGGGGGCATCAGGAAGTTGTTTCCTAGCAGGTCCGCTCAACCCTCGGGCTCCACGCTGGGTCCGCCCGCACAGTCCCGGCCCCGCGTGTCCCACTGCTGCCTCCCCGGCCCCGCCGAGCCGAGAAGCGCCACAAGATCGCTCCGATTGACTAGGAAACCTCGGCACAAGTTCTTTATCCCGTAACCGTCTTAGCTTATTCCTTCGCGCTCCCAGCCCTCTTTGCTGGCTGTCTCTCTCCTCCCTGTGCCCATCAGTCACAGCTGCAGTTCTTCCCTCCATCGCAGTCTGGGGGCCCTGCTGAGGAGGTGCTCAAGAAGTCGGTGGGGCGGGGCCAGCCCTGGAAACCAGAGCTTTGCTCCCACGGCTCTGCAGGGGCTTCCCACGGGCTCTCGGCTTTTTTGGGGCATCCTGTGCTCCAGTGCGGGCTCCTCCCGTGCTGCTCCATGCTGGGCTCATCCACAGGTCACAGACCCTTCAGCTCCGGTTCACCCAGAGCTCCAGCCGGTTCCGTGGAGCAGCGATCCCCTGGCCCCCTGCCAGTCTGGGCACCTCGCCAGGGCTGTTCCTCGAGGTTATCTGGTCCCCTGCCAGTCCGAAACTGTTTCTCCAAACCACCAAATCAAGTGTGCCAAACACCCTGGTTGGTCAGTGCCGGCTGGGGGAGCGGGCACTCGGTGAGGGGATAAGAAAACTGCACCCGGGGCTGGGCTGAAAGAGGCTTCAGCACCACTTCTGATGCCCTGGGGGCAGCTGTAGCAAATATAGTCCATACCAAGGCATGGACTCCCTTACTGTGATGCAAGAGAATCATTTATTTATTTCAGGCCTCTATTTCTAGAAGAATTAGTTTCATCTATAACCTATCAACAAGCAATACTTGGCCCTATAAAATTACAGTGAGCATATTTCTACCTATTAACAACTAATGTCCATCTTTACACCTATCAGCTTTCAACAGGTTTTCTTCTTTTCTTCAATCATCTTGTTTTGGGTCACACGACCTTTGGCTCCATGCACATTGTAGACAGTTCCTCCCACCTTCTGCCACATTCTCTTCCGTTCTGGCAACATCCTCTGCTTCGGTAACCCTTTATGTTCTGCTCTGGTCCATGATACACCACATCTCCCCCTGTTTTGTTTAATAGCTGCAGGGCAAACACTGTATTCATCTGCATGGTCATAACATGATTAAGACTATGATCAATCATTCGTTGAACACAAGATAATAAACAAGGAACACAGATCAAAATCAAAACAAATACTCCCAACACATGAAATCCCAACACCAACAATCATTTGTTCCAAGGCTCAGTTCTAAAACTCTCAGCCAGGTAAACAATCCCCAAAAGTCATTGCTGTCATCTTTGTGTAGCTGTTTGGTTCGTTCCTTTAGTTTGTCAGTGCTGGCATGAACAGACTCAGAATGATCACTAAGGTTCATACAACACATACCTTTAAAATCCTGACAGCCATGACCTTGTGCTGTCAGAGACTGAAATGGTTCATGATTTACGCATTCTGGGATTGCCAGGGGACTTCTGCAGGCTGGGAAGAGGCAGCTGGACCCATCCCCCCTGCCAATGCTGCTGAAGGTGTCAAGCCCTGAAAAGGCGAGAAGAGCCGTGTTTACCAGGCCCCTCACAGGAACTCTGCACAGGCCCAGGAGATGTTGGGGGTTCGTGGCATGGCCCGGGACACCATCCATGGATATAATAACTCATAACTTCTTGGAGTGTGGGGGCTTCCCTCCCCCACCCCCAGTGGATCAAGGCCACCACTTCAACTGACAGACATGGAAGCTGCAAATACCAAGTTCCACCTCTGGACCCTGTGGGTGGTGACTATATACATCTTTCCACTCTCAGCTTTGCTTTCCCTTACTCTCCCTTACCCTTGTCCTGTGTTTCCTTTCTCTCCCTTATGCATTTTCCCTAAAGGTTATCTTTATGCCATATCGCTGTAGATGATAACACCCAAAATGGCAACATACCTGTTTACCTTTGAAAAAAAATTGTTCTAAAATAAACCCTACATATATAAGTTTTCAAACACCAATTATTTAGTGTCGTTTCACTCTAATCCATCCAAAGGGATTTATTAATAAGAACCTGGGTTACCCCCCCCCCTTTTCTGGGGCGGGTTGTAACATTTTTGGCATCATGGACAAGGATCTTTTGGATGTAGTGGAGTAATCGGTGTAGTCCAAAACTGATACCAAGGGTGAGTCAAATGGTGACCGCCCCTCATTATGAAATTATAGTGATAATTTTTGTCCTCTCGGTGTGACCCGGGCACATCAGACCTGTTGAAAGGCTTTCTGGTGTAGCCTGGACCTGTTGAAAGGTTGTCTGGTACCTGGACCTGTTGAAAGGTTTTCCAGGAGAGAGTCAAGCCGACCCTCAGAGGGTTAAGGGGGAGAAAGACATTAACCTGAGCTGGCTAAATGACTGAGTCAAAAGGAACGACACCTCAGGGTGAGTTATATGGGGATTATTCCCTCTTGAAGTCTGGCCTTGGATTAGGACTACTTCTTGTAGGTGCTGTTTTATGTGTTGTCCTTAAAACAACATAAAAAGACAGATGGGCTATTCAGAAATCCACAAGTGAAGTGATAAGATCTTTTCAAGAGTCAATGAAGGAATTGCAGGATCAACTAGAAAAAGAGGCTACTCAGAAATCTACAGGTGAAGTGATAAGATCTTTACAAGAGTTAAGAAGGCATTACAGCAGCAATTAGAAAAAACGCAGTTAACTGCTGAGAGTGAAGCAGTTTGGGGAAAGGGAAATACAGAACTTAAGCACATAATGTGTTACTAGAGTTAATTAAAGAAATTGCATATGAAACACTTTCCTATCAGAAGACAGTTCTGTTAAAATAGAACTTGTAGTGCAAGCAGTTTGCAAAGAGATGTCATTTGAAAATGTTTTGGTTGGGACTTACTCAAGCGTAGCATTTCAGGAGGGTTTAGAAACCGCAAACCAAGCAAGTTCTGTGGGGCTACTGTTACTTCTCTATCCAACACCACGGTTGCCTGTTTGCCAGGAAACTGGTGTCTTCTGTCTGCACTGGTGCCTTCCTCAGTTTTCGCATGCACCTGGGGAGTTCCCAGAGATGGAGCTGCTGGATGACACTGTTCCCAGTTTGGGAGACGGCAACCCAGATCAGGACCCAAACCACAGAACCCTGCTGCAAACATCCCAGCACTGCAGAGTCCTTGGGCCTCTGAAGGAAATACTCTCTTTCATCTGCTTGTTCCTTTTTCTCGCATTGCATTTCTTTTAGACAAAAATGCCAGGGTCGGGTGGGAGCTTTGATTTGGGCTATTCCTGGGGATGAACTGAGGATAAGCTAGGGAGAAAAGCAATGAAAGTCAAGAGGGCTGCAAGAAGGGGGAGAGTCACTGTTGCGGACGACAGGAAAGTATCACACGATCACAGTATTGATCATGACTAATCCAACTTTATTGCTGTAAGCTCCATGCTTATAAAGGTTAATAATTAGGCTCATTAATATTCCAAATACAAGCTCATCATTGGCTCCTAATTACCTAAGTTATATTTGCGCAAATGCTGCCTCTTTCTCATGGCTATAGTTACTTTATTTACTATTTGCTACTTTCTCTACCTTTCCCATCCTGTTGCTCTAATTTTTCTATCACGTATGCAGTTTCTTAAACAATACAGCTTCACAGCAGACAATGCAGCCTTGCAGTTTCTTAAACAAAGCAGTTTCACAAACACACTAATCAGTGACCTTCTAATAGTTTTCTTGCTTTAGCGTGAGACCAGCGGTATAGAATCTTTAATGTGTCCTCTCTCTACCAACCAGGTTTCTGCAATATCTTCTACACTTCCCCCGCTCTGTTTAGACAATGTTAAAAACACGTCACTCATTGCCTTTGTTAGCATGCTTTGAATGCATTTAAAAGCACAAGGAACAATGCATAAAGCAGCCAGCAGTATTAGTAAAAGCGAAATTGCTTGTTTAGTGATCTCCGCAAGCCATGGTCCTAAACCTAATTTTGCTAGCCATCCCCTAATGGGATCTTTTTGGACTTCAAAGTCATTCAGGTGACTTTGCATTAGCAGGGCTCGAGACATTCACAGCAGCTCGAGTCCACTTGGCAGGTATCCAAAGAGGTCCCTGTGGTGAAGAAACACAAAGATAACCTCTTCCCCAATAGAGTACTTTTGCTGGATCTTGCCAAATCCCTGTACGTGGATCTTTAAATCTGACCCACACCTCTTCAGGTTTCTCTGTATCCTGTTTTAATGTATAATGAATTGTTACAGGAGGATCTTTTTGATCTCCAAAAATGCATAAATGATTCAGGACAAACAGTACCTTGCTTAACCTTTTCTTAATATCAATAATGTTTTTATGTTTTTCAAGATACGTTTTTAGTGTATAATGAGCTCTTTCTATGATTGCTTGTCCTGTGGGAGAGTGAGTAATACCTGTGCGGTGAGTGATTTTCCACTTTTTCAAAAATTGGCCTACTCTAGTACCCACATAGGCAGGTCCATTGTCTGTTTTTATCTGTTGTGGTTTCCCCATCACAGCAAAACATTCACACAAATGTCTTTCTACTTGTAAAGCCTTTTCTCCTGTTTGAGCTGTAGCCCACATAAAATGACTATATGTGTCAATACACACATGTATATATTTAAATCTTCCAAAAGGTGCATAATGTGTAACATCCATTTGCCAGATTTCATTACTCTTTAACCCTCTGGGATTTACTCCCATACCCAATCCTACACCACCATTATGATTGCTACATGTTGGACAGGGTCGAACAATATTTTTAGCATCATTTAAGGTGATGTCATACATTCTTTTTAGTCCTCTGGCATTTTGATGATATTGTTCATGATCTTTCTGTGCTTTGGTAAATTCTTCCTCATCCTCTGTAGCCATAGAAACTAATCTGTCTGCCCTAGCATTTCCTTCACCCAACCCAATGTCCCATTTATGGCTTCGTACATGTATGACAGCATAGTCATGATCTCTGTTTGTTACTGCCAACCATAATTGACAAAATAACTGAAAGAGCCTCTTATTTGGGACTTCTTTAATTAGGGCCCCTTCTATCCGATTAACTACCCCTGCTACATAGAATGAGTCAGTAACAATATTAAGGGGTCTATCCATGCTAGCTAGTGCTCTGACCACTGCTAACAACTCTAAAGTTTGTAATGAATCTGTAGGTTCTCCTGTTAAAATTTCATGCTTCCATTCTCCTTTCTCTAACCAGGTTAGGGCAGCAGTGTGAGATTTTTTGCCAGCGTCTGTGTAAACTGTTCGTGCATGTGGAATTGGTTGTTCCTGTTTTTTAGGTTTCAGTATCCATTGCCAAGAACCAATCCATGCTGTAGGGACATTGTGCAGTCTACCGGTAATTATGGGACATGTCAGTCCTAATAATGCTTCTTGAAGACCCTCATTAGTACATAGGTACCAATCAAGATCATTTTTCTGCATTGGTAATCGTGTACGTGCAGGCTCTTGAGCATCAATTTGTAACACACGCTCTCGACCCTTTTTTATCAGGGCTGCCAACATTTCAATTTTTTGTAAAAGTGTTTTAGGCTGTTGTATGCTAGTTGATAACCATTCTAAAACCCCTATATCCTCCCCCGTTTCTGTTTGTGATTGTGTAATAGCACCCAAAATGTATCGTTTGTCAGCCCAAAAGGTAAGTTCTAAAGGTAATTTCCATTGTCTTCTCCGAACACGGCCCTGAGTGACACAATCTAAAATTTGTTGGAGTATGAGTTGTTGGTGCTTTGTGACAGTAATTTTGGTTGTTGGGTCTGTTCCTTTTAATAGGGGTCGCAATTCAGCTAAAAGGTCAGCAGGGATTCCCACAACAGGGCGTAACCACTGTAAATCCCCAAGAAGTTTTTGTGCATCATTCACAGTGCGCAATTTTGATTGAAATACCAATTTCTGTGGGATAACAGCATGTCGAGAGATAGTCCACCCCAAATATCTCCATGGTTCTGTCGTTTGAATTTTTTCATCTGCTATTATTAACTTATATTGTTCCAAATGTCTGCGAATTATTTGTATTTGTTCGGGTACAAACTCCTCAGGCTGGCAAAACAATATATCATCCATATAGTGATAGATTATGCAGTCAGGCCATCTTCTTCGCAAGGCTTGTAAGGCAGTATCCACATATAGTTGACACAAAGTTGGACTGTTCCTCATCCCTTGTGGTAATACTGTCCATTCAAATCATTGGTCAGGTCTTTCTCTGTTAATAGCAGGTAATGTAAAAGCAAAACGTTTAGTATCCCGAGGGTGCAATTGAATTGTAAAGAAACAATCCTTTAAGTCTACAATCAGTAAGGACCAATCCATGGGAAGCATTGCAGGATTTGGTAGTCCAGGCTGTAAAGCCCCCATGGCTTCCATTTGTGAGTTAACTGCTCTTAGATCATGCAATAATCGATATTTTCCAGACTTTTTCTTTATTACAAATATAGGTGTATTCCAGGGACTAGTAGAAAGTTTTAAGTGTCCTTGATCAATTTGTTCTTGTACTAATTCATGAGCAGCTTCCAAGCTTTCCCGTTTTAAAGGCCATTGCTTAACCCATACTGGAGTATCAACAATCCAAGTAATAGGAATTGGGAAAGACCAAGCAATGGCTATTCCCCCAAAGGGTAATCATTGGAGAGTTTCATCCCAATTTGTGTCAAAACATCTCTCCCGATTAAGCATTGTACTGTTGGTGGAAGCTGCACAACAGACAGGACAGCACCGGCCACACGACCTTCCACCTCAATGTTCACAGTAGGAGTCCGCATAGCAATTGAGGCACCCCCAATGCCAGTCACAGTTGTAGTAGCAGGTTGCAGAGGCCAGTGTCTAGGCCAACAATGAGGAGCTATTATACTGGAATCAGCTCCTGAATCTAGTAAAGCATCCAGTGTTTTTGTTTGATCTTTCCATATAATTGTAACTTTATGTTTTGGCCTCTCACTTAAATCCAGTGTCAGTAAGGTAAGTCCCCTTGTAGAACCAAATCCACGATCTCCACGTTGCATCAGTTGTCGGTCGTTGGTTAAAGGTTTTGCTAACTGTGGCAGGGGTATTAATTGAGCAATACGTTGTCCTTTAGGAATCTTTAAAGGTGGAAAAATAGTATGTGCCATAACCATTATCTGTCCAGTGTAGTCAGCATCAATTAATCCAGGCAGCACAAATAATCCAGCAAGACTAGCTGATGATCTTCCTATCAGCAATGCACCAAACACTTGTTTGTTTATTATTAAAGGTCCATAAATCCCGGTGGGAATCTTTTGAGGTTGGGTGGATAACAAAGTAACTTCTACTGCTGTTGCCAAATCCAATCCGAGGCTGCCGGCTGTGGTAGGTTGTAATCCGAAAGCATTGGCTGAGGCTGTGGTTGCTGCAGGTTGCAGCTGTTCTCCTGTCCGTGGAATGGATTGTTCAGTGAAAAGTTGCTGGCTGGGGTTATCTGTGCTGCAGCGACGACTTGTGTCTGAGCGCGGTCGCTGCTGTATCTCGCGCTCTGCCGTGAGTTTCCCGAACGGCTCCGACAAACAGAAGTGTTGTGGGTGGAGTTCTGACACTGCTGGCACCAAATTCCTGTTGCTCGGCACTCCCTTCTGAAGTGTCCAGTAGCTCCGCATCGATAACACTTTGATCGAGTTTTTCCATCTGTGGAGTTATTAGCCTTTCCCTGGAGGGGTGCAAGAGCTGCTAACACTTGAATTTGGGAATTTTGAGCCTGTTCTTTAAGCTCCTTAACTAAGTCCTGAGTCTGTTCTTTAAGCCCTTTAGTAAAATCCTGAATAGCATTGACTAAAAATGCATTCTCTCCTGTTGGTATTTGCAATACTTTGTCTAATAATTCTTCTATAGTCCAATAAGGACCCAATGTATTTATTACTTGTTTAACCATTGAGTTAGCATTTTGCAAAACACACTGCTTTAGCATGGTTCCCTTCATATAATCTGGGACCCCAGCTTTTGTGATAGCAGCTGTTAACTTGTCAACATATTCACCAAAAGATTCATTCCTTCCCTGTTTTAAGCTCATATATAATGGCACTCCCCCTGGCTCCTTGACCCTATTTAATGCTTTCCTTACAAGGTCCATGGCTTCTCTAATTTTATCTGCCCCAATGTGTACTTGTGCTTCGGTTCGTGAATATGGACCTGTTCCCATTAGTTCGTCTGCTGTAACGCCGTGTAAAGGATCCCCCGGTTGCCTGATCACAGCAACACTTTCATTAACATATGCTTGCCAATAAGCATTAAACAAAAGTTGCTGATGTTCTGTAAGTATCATTCTCGAAATGGAACGGAGATCTGAGGGTAGTAAAAGTTGAGTGGCCCAGAAATAATCTAACATTTGTTTAACAGGTTCTCCATGCAAACCAAATTCACTTACAGTGCTCCGCAGTTGTGCCAAAAGTTTCCAATCTAATGGAGTTATAGTGGCATTTAGCCCTCCCCCTGGCATTTGATTATAAATAACTGGAAATGCCATGCCCTCTGCCCCCTGCAATTCTTCTGACAGGCAATGTTTAGCAATCGCTGCCCATGTATCTCTCCTCTCCTTGGCTATGGCCCCCGCCGGGTCAGTGCTTGCCCCAGGGACAGGCATCACAGCATCTAAAGCAGGAGGAGGGGGTGCTGGTGGCTCCAGCAATGGATCAGCATTATTGCTTAAAGGTTCTGCAGGGGCAGGAGGGTCAGGAGGGGTTGCAGAAGGGGGAGCCGTATTTTCATTAGGAGGGGGGGCAGACGGCTGTGCTGGGAGCATAACTGATTGAAATGCAGGGGGGGTCGGGGAAATAGAGAACCAATCTCTGTTGTGTTGCTGTATACCTCGAGCTTGCTCAGCAGCTCGTTTCTCTGCCTCATGTTGTAACAATGTATCATTCACAACTTTCCAAAACTTTCCCAGCTTTTTTGCAACTTTATCCTCTTCTAGAATGGCCTCACATATTTTATCTCCAAACTTTCGCCACTCTTCTAAAGAATGCACGGTATGCGGGTTGATAAAACACCCTTTTGCATACCCAAAAGCAAGCAATCCTGGTAATTCCTTTTTTAAATCTATATCTTTAATACCCTTTTTCTGCAAAAATTCAGAAAATAAACTATATGCTGCTTCCCTTTCCATTTTTTACCTATTTTTAGCGCGCTCTTGCAGCCTCCAGGGTCCGGCAGCACGTACGGTGGAACTCGTCCCAAGTGACGCTTTAAGGATCCGAAGTTGCAGTTGCCCACTTTTTGATCCGGGTCCGAAGTCGCAAATTCTGCCGACTTTTTGACCAGTTCCAGGTCCAAGTCACTCCTCAATTTGACTTTTTGACCAGCCTTCGCTGCTAAGGCTCCGACACTATGCCATCCCAACCGTGGATTCCCCCGTTTCTTTAAATTATCACGTCGGAGGTCACCATTTGTTGCGGACGACGGGAAAGTATCACACAATCACAGTATTGATCATGACTAATCCAACTTTATTGCTGTAAGCTCCATGCTTATAAAGGTTAATAATTAGGCTCATTAATATTCCAAATACAAGCTCATCATTGGCTCCTAATTACCTAAGTTCTATTTGCGCAAATGCTGCCTCTTTCTCATGGCTATAGTTACTTTATTTACTATTTGCTACTTTCTCTACCTTTCCCATCCTGTTGCTCTAATTTTTCTATCACGTATGCAGTTTCTTAAACAATACAGCTTCACAGCAGACAATGCAGCCTTGCAGTTTCTTAAACAAAGCAGTTTCACAAACACACTAATCAGTGACCTTCTAATAGTTTTCTTGCTTTAGCGTGAGACCAGCGGTATAGAATCTTTAATGTGTCCTCTCTCTACCAACCAGGTTTCTGCAATATCTTCTACAAGTCACAGCCAGAAACTGCAAGCCAGGGCAGCGGAGACTGAGGGACTCCTGCAGAGAGGAGGGAGACAGCAACAAACTTGAGCAGCGCTGCAAGAAGCCCTGCTGAGAGGGGACTGGTTAGAGTGATCTGCGACTCATAAACCCCACAAGTGAACTGAAATCCAAAGGGCAAGTGAAGATGCAGAGTGCAAGGGAGATTTAAATATTGAGTCCTCCTTCCTGATCTACTGACTTTAATCTTTCTCTGGAAAATCACTATTCTCATTTATATTCTAATGCAATACAAATTTGTAGGGTTTTTGTTTGCTTTTGCAGATGTTTTAAGTGGGGCTTTTTTTCCACTAAAACAAGTCCGGGTTTTTTGGGCAACTCAGTATATGTTGTAGACGACGGGATAAAGACACTTTTATTAACTAACGCTTGCCAATGTGCATTAAATAACAATTGTTGATGTAGATCACTAAACAAGCTATTTCACTGTTGCTGATACTGTTAGCTGCTTTATGCGTCTTTCCTTGTGTTTTTAAATGTATACAAAACATGCTAACGAAAACAATGAATGATGTATTTTTAACAATATCTAAAGAAAACAGGGGAAGTGTGGAAAGTATTACAGAAACATGGTTGACAGAAAGAGGACATGAGAGAGATGCTATAGCTCTGGTCCCACGGTAAAAGAAAACTATTAGAAGGTCACTGTGTCTGAGAAACTGTATACGTGACAGAAGAATAATATAAGCGGATGGGAAAGCAGAGCAAATAGCAAACAAGTAACCATCAGAATGTGAAAGAAACAGCATTTGCGCAAATATAACTTAGGTAATTAGAAGCCAATGATGAGCTTAGCTTTTGTAATATGTATGAGGCTAATTATTAACCTTTATAAGCACAGAGCCTACAGCAATAAAGTTGGATAAGTTATGATCAATTTTGTGGTCTAAAAGTGTCTTTATCCCGTCGTCTACAACAAGTATATGGAGAAAGAAATTACAGAGGTCTGCCTCTAATATGTGGTCAATTCAGGGTATCACCACTGGATTTCTATCAGGTTTAAAGGTAACCTTGACTAAAAACAAAACAAAATCTTTTTAATCAAAAGACTGTATGATTTTCATTTCCCTGTGAAGTTTAGGACTTCAATTTTTTTCATTTGAATGTGTATCAACATATAGAATTTCATTCTATATTTTTTCTTGTTTTCTTAAGAAAGACAGATTTCAAGTGTGCTTCCTGTCTGTTTATTGTCCTTAATTTCTTATTATGGTGGCACATTTCCAATAATATGGCAGCATATGATAACCAAGAAGAGGAACAGGACTTCATTACCAAGTTTCCTGGTGGAAGGAAATGTTAGAGCATGAACTCTTGTTTTACTGGACAGAAGTGCTCAGGCAAAAGAGAAATTTGCATCTAGCTGGGAAAAAGACTTCAAGAGAGTTTTTGATCAATAGCAAGAGAGAAAAACATAGTAACCCTTGTATTTAGGAAGTCTGGGAACTCAGACTTCATTCATTCCAATGCTCATCAATTAAAAATTGTTTTATTTTGTCAAAAGCTGGAAAGAAGGTCCAAATTATTGTTAAAGTTGAATGTAACTAAGTAATACTTTCACAACATGTACACACAAGAACTTGGCAGAGTATTCTATATTTCAGGGTGTCTAACTGAGTAAAGCCTTGTCTAAACTAGTGTACCTCCTTCCAGGATGATCTGCAAGTCAAGGCAAGTCTAACTGGGAAGAAAAAGACAAAAGATGGCCATGAGTAAACAGGATATGACAATGCCTGCACAACAGACAACTACAGATAATAATACCAGGCCAAGGCCAAAACAACCCTGTGGTTGAGGTTATGTCAGATGGCCTCAGTTTACACTCTGCTGAGATATGTTGCACCAGTTCTTGCTAGTGAAGCCTCATCTCTGGTGTGGGCTCACTTCAGAACACCGTTTGTCATTCTCCTGCCCACGGCAGTGGCCCAGTTGCAGCCCCAGAGTTGGGGGGATGTTTGCTGACTGTGCAATGGCACAATTCTCACCACTTGCTGCAAAAGCCATTCACTGTCCTTACAGAAATGTGCCTGTTTGCTTCTCAGAATGGCAACGTGCCATCACTAGCCTGGGCTTGTGATAGGATATTACTATTGGATTCCCATACAGCTTCCAGTCAGCTTTGTAACCTAAACCATCATGAAGTTCAGACTGACACAGGGGTTTGAAAGGTTAATTTATCCATTTTGACAGCATATGTAAATATGTTTATAGTGACTCTTGACTTATGAGTACATTTCTCAAAGCAGTTTCAGAAGAATTTATATAGGATCTTCTTGTTGAGTGCTTCAACTCAAGGCCCTATTCTAATACATAAAAAGAAAGGGATTTCTAGATAGATCAGCTGCAGAGAGCAACAAATTTCCATCAGTTTTCCAAAATAATAATATTGTAGAAGAGTAATAGGAAGCACAGTAATAGCAACAGAGTGAAATCACTTGCTGAAAGTCCCTGAACAAATATCCCTCTGGCAGAACAAGGAATATTCAAAACTGCCTGACTTGAGTGGACCCACGGCCAGGCTGTCTTGAAAACTGGAAGCTAATATTTCCATCAGTGCTGTATTACAGCTAACACACCTGGCTGAGAAGCTCATTATACTCAGGCCAGTACAACTGTATTGCTTTTAAGTCTCAAACTAATATGTCTTTCCAGCACTGCACTATTCATTGTGGACATGCAGCCTTGGTTTGGCACTAACCCAAGGATTTCTTCATGACACAACATTTTCTTCAAAATATACAAGCCCACAGGAAGCCTGTAGAAGTACTATAAAGTTCAGTGTATGGGGGTTGAGCCTTAGCCACAAGACCATCCATCTTCTGATGATGTACTTGGTTCATTTGATCAGGTACTCAGTGTAGGACAAACCTGTATTTCAGATCAGATGGTAATTCCTTACCATGGTTTCTCCATGTGATAATACCCTAGAGAAAAAAAGTAAGGAAAGAAAAACACCTGGCAACCTTGCTCAATTGCTCGCATGTAAGTTTGTAAATGGAGAAAAAGTTTTCTCTCGCTCAAAATAAAAATACTCCTAAAGTACATGTTTTACAAATACAGCCAAGGAAAGTGTAGAAATGAAGCAGAGGAAAGCGCGTGCTCAAGAATTTGGATATAATAGTGATCTTCTGTCCATAAATGTCTAGACAACTATAGGAATAAATTTAAAAGCCAACACAGCGCTATAAATGTAGGATGTATATGTAAGGAAGTAGTAATGAAATCTCTGGCAAGACTTCACTCATACTGTGCTCAGTAATACCACATCATAAAAATCAGGTTTCTTAAAAATGTGGTGAGCAGGAAAGAGAGTTGATCCTAGGAATAAAAGTTATCAGCTGTGAGGACAAGACCAGAAAAGCCCTCGTTCTGAAACAGTCACAGAAAAGGCAAATAACTGAGACAAAAATATTAAGTGATGAAAGGGAGTTCACACAATAAAAAATATTTTAGATATATGCAGAGAAATTACAAGCATTGCCCCATTTTTACTAATTCTTCCTTACTTTATTTGCTGTGATAAATAGCACAACTCTCTGCTTAAAACTGGGAGAATTTTACTCATTAATACACTACAGACTACGGAGAGTTTGTGTGCCAGTTCTGCTTCTCACTTGTTCAGTAAAGCTGAGCAGAACTTCTGATTACACAGAAATCCCAAGTGGCTGCAGACTGGGCTAGAAGGGAGCAAATCACCATGAAAAACAAAGTCCCAGTGCTCCCTGTGAGTGCAGAAGAGCAGGGACGGTGTCAGCAAAGACACCTCCTGAGAGGAACACAAACTGAACTGAAGTCCAGTTTTCTTTTTTCTTCTATCAAAGTTATTTGGGAGACAGTTGTGACAGTTTTTCTATAAAATGCAGGCAAAAGGCCAAATCTTGATTTCCTTGGCTTTGGCATGACTGACATATTTGAGTATCTTTTCATTCCTTCACTTCAATTATATGGCAAGACAGCAGAGAACTCTGGAAAAAGGTTTCTTTAACACAAGTTGAAAATTAAGAGGTTATTTTTAGTTTGAAAAAAATTGTACTTCGCTTATTTTGCATAAAGGTCATATTCACTCACCTGATGACAGTAAAAAAGCCAACAAACATCAGAAATCTCAGACATTAAGGTATATTTGGCAAGTATCATTACTAAAAAAAATAAACTGCCGTATCTTCCATTTCTCTCTCCTTTTCTCTCTTCATTCTCAGTGGCCTTTGTGTCTCATTGTCTCAGAATTTGGCAGGTATTTACATTTTCCACATCTTACAGCACAAGAATATCCCCTTTTACATGGTAGCCAAGCTAATGTTTGGGTGGAAACAAGCTATATGAAGGAAAAATATTTTAATTATGCAAAGGGTTTCAAGAATTCAGATACAAAATTTCAGATTTTTAAAATTCAACTTCAGACCTTTTCAAAACTACAGAGAAAAATCCCACAGAGTAATTTTTAACTGTAAGTAGAACCAGCAAAGAAAGCAAAAGCACTTTTATGGCTATCATGTTTAAGAAAGATCATCTCTGGTTTTGTCCCCAGCTAAAGACAGGAACAAAGCAGTGATTTGATTCCCTCTACATTTCAGCCTCAGCAAGATCTTAAAAGAACTTTCATTTTCCCCCACTTAAGATTTTTTTTTCCCCTAAGATGGAAAGGTGACGAAAATGTAAGAGGGTGACAGAACTTTGCTGGAGGAACACAGAGTTCATTGCAAGCAGAAGAACTTCAAAGCTTCCTCAGCTGTGCAAAGTGGCTCAAACCTTCAAACCCTGTCCCTTTACTCAAGGGATTTATGATGACCAGGCTAACTTCCATAATCCAGATGCTTCAACTGCAGAAAATACAGAATGACATGACAAAAAAACTTCAACCAACAAACAAACAACTCACAGACATTTGCCTTCGCTGACAGTTAATGAAAATGCCATTTTATTCTGAAAACTGTAGGGGCAGGAGTTGTCAAAAATAAAAAATACTACAAAGTGAGCTTTTTAGAAAAGCAGTGCAAGTCATAGCAGTAAAGTAACACAAAAATGGATCCAATTCCTAGTACTTACATATATCTGGAAAATGGTTCGAAAGAGAAAATTCACAGTGTGATTTTTCAAATGTCTCCTGTAGGTTTTCACCAGGAATTTCAATGTCATTTTATCGTAGAATTCCTTCAACAGGAGGAATTCAACTTGTCACATAAATAATGTTGACTTTAATTACAGTACTGAAAAGTCCAGTTGATTTACACAGAATGAAAAGAAAAACCAAAACAAACAACAAAAAACCCCAAAAAACCCCAAAAAAACCAACCAACCAAACAAACAAAAAAACCCAAGCATAATTACCCTTGAGATTATATAAAAATGGCATACTTCATCTAAATTGTGTCCTTTTTTGGGTAAAACTGAAATTGGTCTAAAATGGGTTAATGTGATTGTAGGTAGTAATTTTCAATGATAATCTACAGTTAGATTTCACATGACCCATTTTCCCCAATTTTATATATTCTTCTTTTTTTAGAAGTATAAGTAAGCTGCAGTTTTGCAGCAGGAAATCTCCTCCACCACAGAGTTCTTCCCAGAGATCTTAAGGACAGCCTGGATCTCATGCTAAGGCTGAGGTTTTGGAAAGACCTGGAGTGAGACCTCTGCAATGAGGTGAATTCCCTGCTCACAGAGGATCAATCAGCTCTTCCAAGCTGTTGTGCAGTTTTCCCTTTCTCACCTGGCTCTCCCTAAGCAAGCAAAACCATCCATGTTCTCCCAGGCAACTCCAACTGCTGTTTGGATCTTCGTGTTTCAACTGTCTCGTGCAGCTCCAGAAGACAGAAAGCAACCCCAAAGCTGATCAGTGCAGGTGCCACATGTTTGCAGCATGGAAAGGGCCCAGCTGGAGCTGGGGGAGATCTGCCCAGCCCCAAAAGCACAGGGGGTGGAGGCAAAGGGAAGGAGGGAATTGGAAGAGAAAGACACAGTTGGAGCATCACTGCCTGCTGGAAAAACTCCACAGTTTGATGAGCAGGGACTTCCATTAAGCCTCAGTTTAAAGCAACCTTGAGGTGGCCCTTTATGATGTGTGGGGTCGGGCTGAGCCCCAGCTGGCTGAAGTTTAGGAAAGGGAGCAGCAAAGAGGGCACCTCTGTGCCTCCCATTGCCAGAGTCTGAAGACACAACTGTTCAGGAATTAGACTTCTCTCATCTTTTGCCATCCAGAACACCCACCCAAAACCAAGAACAGGCACAGTGTGAGCTCACTGAGAGATGTGCTGAACAGCCTGGGAGAGGGGAAGAAAAGAAGAAAGTAGCACTAGTGAAAATGACAATCAGCTCAAAGCTTAGAGAAGAATTATTGTGTCATTAGAACAACTCCCAATTTTCCACACAAGCACTTTTGCAATCCCATCCATATATCCCCATGAAATCATCTTTCTGGACAAAAGGAACTGGAATGGAAAATACACAGCTTGCCACTGACACTATTTAATGAGCTGGGTCATTGATGAGAGATGTAGGAGAGCTCTTTCCTCCTCCCTGATCGATCCTGCTGTCTCCTTAAACTGCCTCTAGAAAAGAAATGGTGGCAATTTTTCATTTAAGAACTTTGTTTAAAACATTTCCTGCTCTTCATCAGAATTAGAGATTATATTATTCTGAAGTTAGATAGGTATCTTGTTATGACTTGGGAATCCAGTCCTTTTCTGTTCCTTGTAGGTGATGATTGAACCTCACCTTCCTGCTTCCATCTGAGCAGCAGCCTGTCTTTCTCTGCTATCTCTCTTTGCCCCTAATTTTTCAACATAATCTTTCTCCTTTCTGTACAGAGGACCTCTCATTCCCCTCCATACTAGGGCTTTGATGGTCAGAGGAAGGCAACGAATGGATTTAACCAGAGTATTATCAGCAGTGATTGCAAATTTATTTTCTGCTAGCTTACCAGCCCTTATTACAAAGCAATCCTAAAATAATGGGTCTTCTACCTGCCACCTCATCAGAAATAGCACTCATTGAGAAGAAAAATGGATAGCCAAGAATGTCATGCAGAAGATTTTCTCCCAGAATTTTGCAGTTTTACAACCTCTGCATCACTTCAAGTCATTTACCTAATTACATTAATTCTAAAGAAATTTGTTTTCCAGATTTTTTTACTGCTTTCCAACTTCAAATTAATGTGAAGCACTGACTAGGATACTATTTTTTTTACAACTTCCACCAAAGCAGTTTAGGACAAGACAAATAGAGCACATTTATTCCTTTTCGAAAAACATAAAACTCAAAAAAATTTACTTCTACCTCTGCGGTATGAAATTTGTCACTAATCATTTTAAAATATGCCCTTTTATACTTCTTCCATCTCTTTTAGCTTTCCAGGCAGTCCTTTGATGTAACAAAGACAGTTGCAGACAAGATTTCAGTTCATCTGGAAAAAAAAGCTTTAAGCCTTGAGGCAAAAAGCAGTGTATTTAAAATTTATATACTCCATAATGCCCTAATTCTGAACTTGAACATCTTGAAAAGCTTCTCTGCTTTCTTTTGCCTTCCCACTCTGAAGATCATTTGTTCTCTTGGTTTCAGCTTCTTATTATGCAGCAGTGACTTTAACTGGCAGTTCCAGCATTTAAGTCCATGCACAGTCCTGGCTGACCCTTCCTGATCAACTGCCAATCCACACAGGTTTGGCTAATAAAAGAGACAATTCGATTTCAGCAAATTAAGGGACATCACCAATGTCAACCCCTTCTTCAACTGAGTGCTGAATTCCATGCACGCCAAACACTAATGCACCAAGTCCCATGAAGAGTTGAAATCCCAGCCCCATTAGGAACTCCAGACCACTGCAGGGGAAGGGTCAAAAGAAAGTTTCATATTTATGGATTAACATTTGGATTCAGTTTTTATTTTTTTAATCTTTCCAAGAACTCTTGATCCTGCACTGCAATTTTAGTCAAGAGCTTGGATAAAATCAATTCCTTATTTCTAATAGGTTTTTTCCAAGCGTTGACTTAAAGCGTGGCAAATAAGATTGATAAGAGGTTAAGATACATTCAGTCAGGTACCACTAAGGATTTGGTGTGCTTTACATTATATGCAATATGTCTTAAATTTAAAAGAAAAGAAACAAAAGAAATGTATGTTGGAAAAAAAAATTGTCTCATAATTGTAAATCAGTGATCAGCAGTAACTTCACAATGGAATACTCCTTTGTCCTCTGTCACTCTCCCTTTTGTACAATCCTCCATCCAGTTCCATCAAGTACTCCCCACAATGGAAATTTCTGGAACAGCATTTTTTTTCTTATCCTTGAAAAGAGAATGCTGCATGTTCACACCCATTAAAAGGCTGTGATTTTGTACCTAATGAGACCTCTCTCACTCTTTGATCAAACAAAACTTCTGTCTCAGTGAAATCTTGGCCGCTGGAGTAAAAAATCAAATTTCTTCTTATTTTAGTGACACCCAGATTTCACTGAATGATTTACAAAGTGTGAAGGCACTGATTACAGCCCAGTGTAAAATTACCATTATACTCATAATTTACCATGCAATGGAACTGTAGAGCATTTAAAGAGTCATTGTAATAAACATCACAGTAAAGCAAACATACATTGCCCTGGATATACACGTGTGTGTCTGTGTGTGTGTGCACACAGAACAAGAACACAGTGGGTGTGAGAGAGAACTTCTCTCATGTGCCCTGCTTCATTTATTATTCATTTCATTCCAGATCACAGTCCATGGACAATAGTATGGAAGATTTCTTTAATAACTCTCACTGCTAATTTAATTCTACTTAAACACATATATCCTAGGGAATGCCACGTGCTTTTCAGCATGATTTTATGTGTAAATCAGGATAATATGTTTTCAGATCATTAACTAAAAGGAAGCATGAACTAAAACCTATTTAACCAATGAGGTATTGCTTTTAAACTACCACAAGGTCACAAAAAAGATAATTTCAAAGCTGTAAGTTTTCTAATTATAATCAACAACAATCTAATTGATGCCGTGGAGATGTTGGTGCTAAAAAAATACTCTGGAGTAGTTAATTAGGGGTGAGATAAGGAAAGGGTTTATTATGCCAAGGCAAAAGATGTTACACAGCGCGCACCCGCTGTGCCCGAGATGTTACATTTAATAATACCATCAATCTAATCCCAAATGTGTCCACCCTGTGGCCTTTACTCTGGACCACCCCAGGTCCACCTCCTGAGAAATGGGGCTGGGGGCTTTTTGAGACCCTCTCTTCATCTATCTTCATCATCTTCAGAGCACAAAGGGTACATATTCACCTAATTCTTGACTCCGTTTTGTTATTCAGGCCCTGATATGCTGTTCTCCAAACAGCCTAGGCCTTGCCTTGACAAAAGACTAAACATTTCTACTGGATTTGGGGGCAGAAGTGATACAGGGTACATAGAATGGGGTAAGAGGGTTAAGGAATGTGTAAACTAAGGGTGCTACAGGGAAAGGGATAAGGGAGTGAGGGTTGCTGCTTTTAAAATCTACCTCCACTACTTATAAAACTTATAAGGCTTACAAATATTGGAAAAATAAAAAACTATTAGGGGCTTAAGGCATCCTAATGATGAAAGAAAGTCTATCTGAACGGCTGTTATAAACCTGTGCACAGCCTTGCTTATCTTTAAAGATCCTTTACTTTGTCATTTGGTAACATTTTCACTACCAAATTTTGCTGTGCAAAATTAAAATGTGGCACTGGAATTAGAAATAACATTGTCTTACTGCTCAGTCTTAAAGGAGCAGTGAAACTCAGATGCAATTTTATTATATATATATATAACAAAGTCTATTTGTTAATATTAGGTGCAACTTGACAATAAAATTGGAAAAGTCTAAAATGTGCTGGAAATTGACCTTTTCCTTATTTCTCAGTCATCTGTCACACAAACTCTGTATTGGATTTACTCACTTTCCTGAAGTCTTTCTGCTGGTTTGGACCCAAACCTAATCCATCTGTTTGCAAGCAAACTGTTTCAAGTTTAACTATATTTTTGAGCTGTAAGGTTTATGGGATTTCTCTTTTGTTTTTGTTTTTCTTTTCCTTTAAAATGGTATGGATGTCACTCTACACTATTCTCACTCAGCAGTTACACCTACATATCTCTCAAGATCAAGATTTGTTGGGCTCTCATATTAGAATTCAAAACTGGCTTAAATTAATTGTTTCCATTGGCATTTATTCAACCAAAGCTAATTCTCCAGGATGGCCATGAAAAGGGAATGCAAAAGGGGCACACCTACACCAGCTAGAAATGTAAAACCTTTCTTGACAAAAAAAAACCCCAACAACCAACCAAAACAAAACCACAGAACAAAACACTCACAGTGTTCAGGGCGTATTTGCTCAATTCCCTTATTTCCAATTGTTATGAAGAGAACAGCCTCAGTCACTGTAAATCAGCACATTGTAACTTACTTTCTTACAACTAAAGAACTTTGTGGATTCTGGCTCAAAATATTGCCAGTGGTTCATATTACTGTTATTAAACAAATTCTCTAAGTCTATACAGTAAGTGCTCCTTGTCAGCAGCACTTCCAACTTCTATTCTAAAAAAGGTTACAAAATGCAGGTGAGTCTCTCTATATTCTTGGACTAGATCAGCTGTCCCTGATAGAACACACCACCATTCACAGGAAAAAAATGAAGTACATAATACACCTCTCACCTTCACAATATGTTACCTATACAACTGTTTTTATTCTCTAGTTCCTAAAGTTAAGTGTGACAAATTAGAAGCCAAAAAGAACAATTTTGTTAGTAAGAACTACTACTGAAAACATATTCTTCTGAACTTCCAGTCCTCAGTTGAGATAATAAACATTTTGTTCAGCAGAGTGTCTGTGTAATTGTTACATGCACAGAAAAAGCACTTTTTCCTACTCACCTCCTGGAGGCCTGACAATTGTTACAGCATCACTTATCAAGCTGCCCTGGCTGTTGGATCCATTCACTTGCACTGTGAATTCACTTGTACCCTTTAATGGGTACCCACACACTGAATTTCCTGCTGCTGCAGAACATCCGAGTATCATTTATCACAGAATAATGAGAGTTATCTGTCATGAAAAAACAAGAGAGGGGGGAGAAGAACAAATGTTAGACCTTGTGTCTGCTACAGTTCACTGTATTTAGGAACTAAGTCTTATTCCTACTCAAAAGACTTGCTATTTATACCAATAACACACACATACACACATGAAATTTTGGCTATTGGGGAGAAAAAGTATTCATCATTCCTCCTGCTTTTGGCAACAGTTTATGGTACTCGTAAATCTCGGAAAATAAACCAACCAACACATGAAGCAACCCTGCAGTTGCAGAGCTGACTGCTCTATACTGCAAACAGGAGCCAGCTCTCAGAAATTACTGGTCTTCTAGAAAAATTGTGGGATAACTGCAAATTCCAAATATTAGTGTTAATTCTTATGCCTATGATACACTGGTAAAAATTTCTGAATTCACCAGAAAAAATGCTCACCTTATGAGTTTATAAGCTAACTCATTGCATAGAGCAGAAAAAGTCACCTGCAGTAACACCTGCTTTCCAGCATGGCCTGCAGTCCCCTCAAAGATAAAAGGATTTCAAGTATTCAGTTGATCAGCTGAAATCATCAGAGGACACCACAGCAACCACCATGTCCTTTGCAAACCTTTTAAGATCTCAAACTTAAGACAATATTCTGCCCTACAAAAATAAAGAAACCCTTTCCAAAATACGTAGTATGACTAGAAAATAAAAAAAGCATGCATGTCAGGTAACAATTTTTTTCAAATCAATGAAGAGTTCACTCACATACCTGAGAGCAAAGCTGAGCTCATTTAAAGACTATCCTATATTTCGAACATATAAAGCCCTCTATAAATGATTAATATTATTACTACTGTTCATCATTCCGTGGAGAGCTCTCACAGTGAAGTCAAAGGAAATTCTCTGTTACAAACAACAGCAGAATCACACAAGTCTAAGATCACAGGTATGAGAATGACATTAAACAGAATATAACTAGTAAAAATATTGTAAGTGAAGTCAGGCATTGTCACAGGTAGCAGATTGAATATTCACACCTGAGTCCTCTACAAAACCTAGATAAAATGGAATTACAAAATCCCTAGAAAATCAATGTTTTAATTGATTTTTTAAGGGAAACTCCTTGGATTTACACATTTTTATTCAGGTTTTAAATGAACTGTTAAAACCGAAATGCTATTAAATCTGAAATCGGTTTTCCAATCTCCCATATTCCCATGATGTGCTCTAACACGTGTGTGTGCAGCACATTTCAGTCCTGCTCACAGGACATTTTACCACAGATGAGTGATCTGGATTTGCTTCTAATTTGGGGATTCCTACAAACAATCACAGTACAAGTCCACGCAGTTCCATTATTTTGGTGTTCACAGAGTGGCACAAAGGGTGTTTTCAGTGATTCTTCTGGTAACAGATGACAAACTTATTTTCTGAGGTTTTGTGGAGGGGGGGCAGTTTTGTAAAACTCTTTATGAACCTGCCTTGTAGCCCAGTTCCTTATTGCTCCAATTCTCCCTGGATGACACCGTGCCACAGCACCAGAGCACCCGGACAGACTCCAGCAGGGTGAAGGTGGAATGGTTTCATGGAGCCTGATGGATTCACTTTGGATTTCACTGAAGTTTACACAAGCCCCAGACCCCGTTTTAGATACAGCAATGAAGGTAAGACTTCTTATCCTGCCAGAAGAACAATCACGTTTCACACATTCCACACACAGAATCCTGCAGAAGCAAAGTTATTTTGTCTGACATCACTCTGATGGACCCAGGCTGCTCAACCAGCACCACAAAAATGCATCCACATTCCTTGAACTCAGCTCTTCAATTGTACATCCAACCCTCCTCCTGCACCTTTGTGGAACTGTCCCTGGGTGTGATCTGGGAGCAGATACAACCCAACAAAGCACATTTCTCCTGTCATCCATCACAGTTTCTCCAGTGTCTGCGACTGAGTACTTGTGACCATCACACAACAACCTGTGACTGTCATATGCACCCATTATTTTATTAACAATAAAGTCATTAGTAATGGCCAACTGTATATGTGACATATACAGTCTTAAGGTTCTAGTGACATGAAACACTTAATGACTCAGCTGGCTGTGGAAAAAAGATGCTTTTTTTAAACATTTCCCCTCCAATGAGTGGGAAAGTTTAAAAATTAGTGTTGACAGATTGGCACACAGGATAGATTCAAACTTTAGGCATAAATGTGTGTTGCCTAGTAGCAATTTAGATTCCAAATTCATGAGAAAATTAAACTTTTTCTACCTACAGTACAGATTTAACATGTTAATATTTTTATTTTCATCCACCTGAACCTGGAAGGAAAACATGTGTTTCCTCTGCTGATATTTTTATTCCATTATTAATCTTTCTTCCAATGGCTAATATACTATATTTTAAAAATACCGTTTTGAGTAATAGAATATAAATTAAAACGATAACACTCTATTCCAAGTTGCCTGGATAACAACATTACTATACAGTAATTATACAGTTAGTTGTAACATTAAATTCTAGTTATAGCAGATTGATTTCTTGGCAATTATAAGTAAGAAGTATATAATTAGGAGAAGTATGTAATTACATCACCATTTGATTCAGCTCAAAAATGAACTTGCACATTTACAATGAGACAGACAACACAGCAGCTCAACATTTTTCATTGCTTCTAAAAAAAAGCCAAGGAGTACTTGCAAGTTTCCTAACCTAAATTTTACACAGACAAAAGGTGGTTTTTTCCCTCTTCCCAGCCAAGCCACTTACTGCTGCTGGCAAGGAAAATGTTAGAAGGACATTTTTAAAATGCAGGTCTTGCTGGGGCTGATTTGCAATTTGCAGCTTTGCCACTTCTCACTGCTTCACCTCAGCTGTCAGTGGGCTGGAAAATGCAGACCCAGAGGTTCAGCCTGACAGACAGTGACACAGTGATAACCCTGTCACATCATTCCATGCCAGTCCTGCCCAGCCTGCCTCAGTGGGGACCCAATTGTGTTTTTCTCTCCATCCTGCTCATGGGTCCTACTGTAGCCCACCAGCAGGTCTGCTGCAGATCTAAACAGCAGGTGCCTCAGATACCAGGACAGTCCTAAAAGACATTGTTTCCTTCAGACAAGTGGTTTGTACCAGAGCACCTCCTTGTTCCTGCACTCGGCCTTGTCATTGCTGCCAGAAACAGACACCAGCACTCCAACAAGGGCTCTGCACAACACAGGAACAACCTAAAGAGGCAGAAAACAAACTCCTAGATCTGGTTCACCATGTCCTTCAACACTTAAGACATTGCAAACAACTGTACCAAAAGCTGAATTGGAAGGGGAGGAGGCTCAGAGCCACCATTTCCTGTAAGCTGTTAAAAAAGACTAAACCCCTTGCAGACGTGAAGGGCTTCCCGAAGCTCCTTCATCTTTCCATAGTTTTGCATCGTGATGGTTTTGTTCTTTTACTGAGCCTTCCCGCTCAGCTCTTCATAGCTCCCCCAAAGTATCTGAGGGCCTTCTTTCCCTAAGCCTGCTATTTGAGAAAAACCTCAGAAAAACTCTTCCCAGTTTATTTGTAGTTAATACCAGATCAAAGGATCTGTTTTTCAGGAAAAGATCCAAATGAAGAAATTAGGGCTAAAGAACATCCATATCCATACTTAAAAATTATCTATACTTGAAACAAAGAAATAAAACGTGCTTACATTAAAAAGACACACAAATACATATTCCATTCAAAATCACTGTTTAAAAGTCCTAAGCTTCAAACAGCACTGTCTGGTGAGTAGCTGTATTTGACGGTTCAGAATGTTTTTGGGTGGACACATTGCACGGGGCTCCCAAGCAGATGTGCATTCCTGTCACTAAGCACCCCTGTAAAGAGGTGAATTAAGCTCCTGGGGGTCAGTGGGGCGTAAATTATCTCTGTCCTGGGTCGCTCCGCCAGGTACCTGAGAGGTGCCAGCCAAGAACTGCGGCTCCTTCAAGAGTGTCCGCAGGGAAAAGCAGGAGCGGAGGGACCCCGCCAAGTGCCTCCCGCCACCCCCCCGGGCAGGGCGGTCACACCGCGCCGGGGCCGCTCCCGGCGCGGCCCCAGCGCGGCGCGGGCTCCCTCCCACGGCTGAGGCGCCCGGCACGGTTTGGGGCAGGCGGCGTGCGGCGCTGGGCTGGGGGCGGGGAGCGGTACCTGCTCTTCCTCGCGGTGCGGGGAGAGCGGCTCCGGCGGGCAGAGTTCTGCCGAGCCCACGCGCGCCCGGCGACAAACCCTCCGTGCGCCCCGCGGGGAACAGCAAAGGTTCCGGGGCCGACCCCGCGCACTCGGCGCGGGCGGGGACCGACAGTTCGCGCGTGCGCCGATCGAGGGCTCAAAGCCCCGCCCCGAGCTCATGAATATGCAGCAGGGCGGGACATTTGCATTCCCCGGCCCGGTGGGGCTGCCCATTGGTGGGGCGGCGGCCAATCAGGCGCCGGGGGCAGAGGGTGGGGGCGGGGCAGCGGCCTGAGGCGGCGGCGGCCGCCGCGGCAGAGCTCGGGCCGTGCCCGCGCCGCCGGACGGGGCTGTGGGGGCTGCCCGCGCTCCCTCCCTCCCTGTCCCTCCCTGCTCGCCTTCCCGCCCGGCCCAACCTCGGCGGGTCCCTTGGCAGGCTCCCGGGGAAGGATTGCCCGCAAAGGTAGGGGATTGACGTTTGCGCCGCCGCCGCCGGTGGCGGAGTTTGGTCGGGGCGGCAACCGGGCTCGGCTCCCGGCGCGCTGTCCTGGCCGCCGCTTCCCTGACCTTTGGAACTGCTCGGCGCCGGGGGAAAACAAACCATAATAACGCCAAGCCCAGCCTGCCGGAGCCTCCGGGTAACTCAATTTTTCATAGTATTGCGAGTTGCTTTTGGGGGAAAGGGGAGGGGGCGGGCGGGCCGGAATTTGATTATGTATATATAATATGATATATAAAACCATAAAAACTATGTAATTAACTATTTAAAAATGTAAAGCCTTCTTTTCTACTTAGCTAAAAAAAAAAAAAGGCATTCCTGACAAAACGAGCGCTCAAATCTATTCCTTGACATCCTGGGTGAAACTGGGAGCGAATACAGCTCTGTGTGTATTCCCATACAGATTAGAGCTGCGTCGTCAGATATATATATATATTTATATATAAAATATCTACATCCTGTGCGAATATTTGGATGTTTAGATGTGTGTATTTAGATATAAGAAAGAGAAATAACAGCTGCAGAACTGATCCATTTCCTCTGTAAGTGTGCAGGGATTGGAGTGCACTGACTCAACCTCATTTTAATGAGCGAAGGGCTGCGCTGTCGTGGCTCTGCATTAGTAAATCTTGGAGGCTGCTCAGACCTCGACAGTGTTTGGGGGTTTAGTTTTTTTGTAAAGCAAGTTTTGCTGAACCGAAAGTGCACTAAACACACAGCCCTGTGGGCACGCCTGCATAAACATCACCCAGCCCGGTTCCAGCAACCACCGCTCAGAGCCAGCTCAGAGTTGTTCTTCTCTGTCACATGAAAGGTCCCTGATTAAACTTGTTCCAACACAATAACCATACTCAAATTTAGAGACACTTTACACTGAAACATACTCACATAAGTCCGTGTTGAAAGAATCTGTAATGAATTAGGAATGCATTTTTTCTCTCAAAAGCTGCTATCTTTACTTAAAATTACGACTAAGCTACCATACTTATTTTCCAGGTTCAAAGTGTTTCTGCCCCTACCAGCAAAAACAGATGCAGGGTTTTTCTGGCCAAAAAAAGGAAAAAAAAAAAAACAAACACTGGAAAGACAATTTCTTAGAATGCAGCTCAACTCT
Organism: Pseudopipra pipra; assembly: GCF_036250125.1. NCBI lineage: Eukaryota > Metazoa > Chordata > Aves > Passeriformes > Pipridae > Pseudopipra > Pseudopipra pipra. Next base: position 24,721,361 of record NC_087580.1, read on the forward strand.
TTCAAAATCTTTTGTGACTGGAGCCCTAACATGATGCAAATGGCAGTCTTTTAGATCAAAAGAAATCAGTGCACACTCTCAAAATGCAGTAAGACCATTCACAAATGAAATACAGCAACAGAACCAAATTCCAGAATATACAGGTTCAATAGACATGTTTGTGTATGTTAACAGCAGAGAGATTCCACTGTTATGTGAAGACTGGGCCTGCTTCCTACAGACATGGTATAAATACATTTAAGTTTAGGAATCGGAACCACCACAGCAAAACTACAGCTCAGACTACAGTATAAAAGCAGGCAGTAAAAGCTTCATTACCAGTAGCATTATGCTGTCTATATTGTTAAATGGGAACTCTGTCATCAAGATGTAGATTCGCTTGTGAGCACTGGATTAAAAAGCTCTGAAATGCAGAGTAAAATTTAAGTGCTCTGTAGAAACATCAGGGACAAAAAAAAAATCCTCTTTTAACAAGTTTTAAAATGAGAGGTACTAATGCACAGTACTGTATTACAACATCTTTAAGTAACAATTTGATAAACATAGATTTTAGGATCAAATCAGAACTTCAATATGATGTCTTTATGTATAGTTATCTCTATGACTGTATGAACTCAAAATACAGGTCCTACAAACTGATTTACATGTGCACATGAGCAGAAGATGAAAATGCAAATCTATTGTTTGTCCTGAGTATCTGTCCAAGCGTCTCTTTATAGATTTATACCCAAAATGGGTCTTTTTCAATAGTTTTTATTCCAAAATGCTTTCAAATCTTTGCATGTGTATGTGTTCTCTCATATAAAAATCACCCATAAGGAATCCCTATACATGTGTAATTTGATGCGGTCACTCTTCTGTGTTAAGTTCCCTGGAATACACCCTCCTTAAAATATGACAGCTAAGCCATTTTGGAACTTACCAAAGGACAGGTTAGCTTCATTTCTACTTTCCTTCATTATCTCCTAAGATTTGATATTCAGGTGCTGAAACATGATGGTCTCTCCTTCTGTCCTGGTCTGTCTTCCTCCAAGCCCTCCTTTTCCTGTTCCCATGGCTTCCACTACCTTGTTAGCTTGTCATCCCCCTGAGCTTTACACCCCCAAATAACACGTTTTTCCTCTCCCCCTGTGAGCCATCACTACTTTTCTCTCAACCATCTTTCATCCAAGCAAGCAGCTCTCTTCCCTGCCAGTGCTGCTGCTTGGAGAACCAGAAATGCTGGGCTGTCCTTTGCATGTTGATAAACAAAGCAGTTGGCTTCTTCCCCTAGGGCCTGAAAGTGTCACCTCCCCTAGACTGGGGCCTGGAATTCCAACCACTTTCCTGAGCTTGGGTTTCACAGTTACTGATCAGTTTGGGAGAGGGGAAAAGAAAAAAAGGTAAAGTGCTTACAGCAGCAAGTAATCTGGGGCTAAGTGTACCTTCATTTTCTCAAGCTGTTCTGTAGAAATAAATAAAAATAGTACTGTGGGGGGAAAAAAAAGCTCAAGCCCTTTATCGGTTTACTGAATGTTATCTGGGAATACAGAATAAGAACATGCCTGCTGTCGTGGGTTAAAAAGGGGTTTCCCCTGGAGTTGGAAAGTGGATAACTCCAGGGGGTGGTGTTCTTGGTGTTGACCCAATCAGTGCCCCTGCAAAATTAAACATATCACAGCAGGCCGGAAAAGAAGAGTGATTATGTAGTTGGAGGAGATGTAACCGTGTTTTGAGACCACGAGGAGAGAGGGGCCAGGGAGCCCCACTGGGGGCCAAGGCCCCCCAGCCCCAGCTGGGGCTGCGGAAACTCGGAACAGTGTTAAACTGGGCCGAGTACTGTGGCCAAGAGCTGGGGGAAGTTTCTTTGCTGTGAGTGGACAACCAGAGACACTTAAACGGTGGCGGAGCAGCATTGAACAGAGAGCTGTGGCTGAAAGCCAAGAAGATAAGAGGGAAGCAGCAAAGATGGTATGGAACCAAGCTGAGAGACACAGAGCTGTCCAATGGAGAGAGACAGAGAATCAAGCTCAGTAGAGACTGTTTGGGGTGAGACTTGGCTTTTATTTCCCCAAGCCCTTGAGACTCCTTTTGGAAGGAGAGGGTGGACTTCCATTTGAAGGGAGTCCTGAAATGCAGAGATGTCCTGGAGCTGGACCAGGATGACCAGAAGGAATGCAGGGGAAAGTGGCCTCCCTTTTCCCCCCGTTTGCCATGCTGGCAGTTTGAGATGGAGCAAAGGAGCTCTGGTAGAATGCTTGGGGCAAAAACTGTGGCCGGAACAGAGAGATTTCTCTGAACAATTTTTCCTGCACTCTGTAGGCCTTGTTTGCCATGATTTCAGAAGTGACAAACTGTGTGAAAATATGTGATGTTTATACTTGTTAGCCATGTGTTTATAATTATAAGGTTTGAGAACATAATATGTTTATAGTAAAAAAGCCTTGAGAAACTGGAGATAATGAAACACCTGCAGATCTTGGGACAAGAGGCTTCGCATGCCAAGTATGATCTTAGGCTGCGTGGACAAAGAACCGGGTCCAATAAACTAAAAGCATGAGAGGCATGCACAGACTGAGCTATCCAATCACCTTGTGAGCATGTACCCTGAACAAACTAAACTGTATAAAAGTAAACTGATTTTAATAATAAATTGGACATTGCTTTGATCACAGTGATCATTTGCTTTGTCTCTGTACCTCTCCATCAACAAAAACTGAACTGAAAGCCCTAAATGTTCTGACTCAGAAGAACTTGAACCCCCTGAGGAAGGGACTGTCATGGGTGCCTAGTACCCCGTGATATGACTAGGGTGAGGTGAGCTTTGTCCCTGCTTTCGCAGTCCATGGGAGAGAGACCTTCGGCTGGAGCCAAAGGGCCGAGGGGTGAGAGAAAAACCCCTGTATTGTAATGAAGAGAAAGAGAGAGATTTTCCAGCTATGACAGAGTGAACCTGCTGCTTGGAAAAGATTGTGCTGCCTTGAAAGTGATTCTCTTCTTTTCTTTCTGAACTTTTATTTGATCTGTATATATATATATTGTTTTACCATAGGAGAGATAGAATTGTTGTATATAATGTATTAGAGTATTTATTGTTAGTAATAAATTTTGATATAATTTCCCCATGCTAGTAGATGGGTTATGTCTGGAAAACCCTCTCACACTGAAGCAAATTGTGAGGGGGGGCTTGGAAATTGGATTTTTGGGGGTTTCAAACCGTGACACCTGCAAACACACATCTGCACTAACTTATCAAACTGTACAGTGCAAAATCTTCCCACAAGGAGTCTGTACAAAACAGTGGGAATGGAATCAGAGAGGGGAAGGAAAACCTCGTCTGGAGTGCCTGTACCAGTCAAGGGGCATTAGTGAGCAGCACCTACATTTCCATGGCTCTCTGGGCAGGTATTTTTTCCTGTGTGCCAAACAGTACATCTTTAAGCTTTTTCCCATTGAAATACTATAGACATTTCAGGGCATCTGAACAGCCAGATTCTTAAAGCACAACTACCTCGAGTGGCACTTGGCAGAAGCTGCCCAGTGCATTGTGTCAAATGTGTATTTACCAAAAGGAACAACAAGCTCAAGCCATCAGGGAAAGAGCAAGATGATGAAAGGGTGTTAGCTGCTGAGAATTTCTTTGGGAAGAAGTAGAGTGTTAACTTGAAATAGAAATTTGCAATTATACCATGGAACCTTATTCAAAGTCCAGCTGGAAAATACCTTATTGTTAAAGAGTGTGAAATAAATACTAAAGACCCACTGACCCCCTCCAAAGACATATTAACCCCCCAAATACACGTTGACCCTCTCAAAGACCCACTGACCTCCCCCAAAGACACGTTGACCCCCAAAGCCCCACTGACCCCCTCAAAGACCCACTGATTCCCCCAAAGACACATTGACCCCCCCAAAGACCCACTGACCCCCTCCAAAGACATATTGACTCCCCCAAAGACACATTGACCCCCAAAGCCCCCAGCTGGTGCTTGTTCGACCCCAAACCCACAATCCGGAAGACCTCGGTGCCACCCCATGATTTCGGGGTGTCCCTATCCCCGGGATAGGGGGCTCCCAGCGCCACTGACCCCCACCTCTTGTGGTGACCAGGAGGCAGACACAGACCAGGGCCATGCAGCCCCACCTCTGACCCCCCATGCCCCCGGATCCTGGAGCTGGGGGGCAGAGCCTGGTGGGAAGATCCAACGCCAATCATGGGGGGGAAGTGGGAAAGATGACACAGAAAACGCTCAGGGATGTGGGGGGGAACCTTTGATCCCAATAAAGAGGTGGGAGGGACGAAACCAGAACCGAGGGTGCCGGGACTGTATGAGGCAGGTGCCAATGCCCGTGGCAGGAACGTGCCACCCCATGGGGTGATGTTCCGTGCCCCGCAGATGTTCCGGGCCCTGCAGATTTTCCGTGCCCAGGGATGTTCTGTGGCCAGCGCCACTACCCCAAGGCCCCAGAGATCTCTCCGGGCGTGTCCTGATGGGTCCAAGGCCTCGTCCTCTGCCCACTGGGACGTGGGACACAGGATGGGGACATAGGACATGGGACATAAGGTGGGGACGTGTGTCCTAGTTAGAACAGCTGGGACCAGTTCATCATTGTATGGGCGTAACCCAAAACTGTGTATTCTATAGCCTTCCATGCCATTTCCCAGAAACTGTTATCAATGAACCATTTACACCATCTGCACATAGAGCCTGACTCCTCAGGCTATAAACTAGGTGTTAAGAGACCTAAGAGATAGGAGGGTGCTCTTGTCCTCACGTCCATTGAGGGACCCCCCCCCCACCCTGAGGGAGGTACTGGGCATTCCTGCCTGAACTGGAGGATATATAATCTTGGAGTCTTGGGACTTTTTTAACCACTCGTGGGATCCAGAGGAAGACTGCAGACCACCGCTCTCAACCAGACTGCAGACCACCACTCTCGACTGGACTGCAGTCACCAGTCTTGACCAGACTGCACCAGCACTCTCACCAACAGGTTTTTCCCCTCTCCTTTTACTTTGGACTCAGAGGGCCCAAAGAACACCACTCTGTTCATGCCCCAGGGTGTTGGAGGATGCAAATTGTGTGAACAATTTCTATTGCATTTCTGTCAGCTTCGCCTTGGCATGGCTGGGTGCAGACAGTAAAAAATACTGCGCCACTAATATGGCTGCAGGCCTTGTGCCAAGGTGAAGGAGGAGTTCTTTTGGCAGGTAATCAAGTTTTATGGACACCTGCTGTGGTCCAATTAGCAGTGGACAACAAAGTATGTTTTCCTTATGTATCCAATGTAGTGTGAACAAGAACTGTGTGTCATTAGCAGTATATATGCTGTCTTTCCTCTAATAAAGGGGATATTTTTGCCAGTCATATTGATCTGTGAGCATTCTGTCTATACTCCTCCGCCGATACCAGGGTGCTGGGTTATACATTTGGGTTTTGTGGGTTAAACCCAATTGTTTGTATAATCGTACTTATTGTATTATTTTATTAAATTGTTATTCTGGCTTATAATCTCTCTTTTGAGTTGAGTTCATTTTCCCTTGCTGGTTTACCTTTAAACCAGCACAACGTGGGACATGGGATGTGGGACGTGGGATGGGGTTGTGGGAAATGGGATGGAGATGGGAGACATGGGATAAGGACGCGGGACATGGGATGGGGAGGTGGGACATGGGATGTGGGACATGGGATGGGGAGGTGGGACATGAGATGTGGGACATGGGATGGGGATGTGGGACATGGGATGGGATTGATGGGACATGGGAGGGGGATGTGGGACATGGGATAAGGATGTGGGACACGGGATGGGGATGTGGGACATGGGATGTGGGACATGGGAGGGGGATGTGGGACATGAGATGGGGATGTGAGACATGGGATGGGGACATGGGACATGGGATAGGGATGTGGGACATGAGATGTGGGACACGGGATGGGGATGTGGGACAGGGGACATGGGATAAGGGACACGGGATGGGGAGGTGGGACATGGGATAAGGATGTGGGACATTGGGTAGGGACGTGGGATGGGGACATGCCCCCCTCCATGGGGTGGCACTGCCGTGGGGGGAGGTGACAGCACTTGGGGGGGCAGGTTTGGGGTCTGTGGGAGGTTTTGGGGTGAATCCCATCAGTTTTGGGGTACAGGGATATTTGGGGTGAATCCATGGGGATTTGGGGTGAATCTGTGGGGATTTGGGGAGGAATCCATTTAGTTTGGGGGTGAATCTCTGCTGACTTAGATCTCTGGGAGGTTTTGGGGTGAACCCCATCAGTTTTGGGGTAAAGGGAGGCATTGGGGGAAATCCGTGTGGATTTGGGGATGAATCCCTGCGAATTTGGGTCTGTGGGAATTTTGGCGGGGCGGGCTGAATTCCTTCAGTTTGGGGGTCTGGGGACAGTTTGGGGTGAATCCACATGGATTCTGGGATGAATCCATGTGGATTTGGGGTGGAACTGGGCAGTTTGGGGGGCGAATATCTGTGAGTTTGGGTCCGTGGGAGCTTTTGGGGTGAATCCCCTCAGTTTTGGGGTTCAGGGAGGCTTTGGGGCAGACCCCTGTGAATTCGGGGTGGACCCTTGTGGATTCAGGGTGAATCTGTATGGATTTGGGGTGGAACTGGGCAGTTTTGGGGGGGAATCCCCATGAGCTCCAGGTCCGTGGCACATTTTGGGATGAATCCCTTTTGTTTGGGAGGTTTCAGGGTGGTTTGGGGGTTTTGGGGGCCTGAGCGCCCATTTTTGGGGTGAATCACGAGGGGTTTTGGGATGAGCTGGACTTGATGCCCCCCCTGGGGACCCCCTGGGACCCCACCCACCCCCCCGCCTCCACAGGAAGGTGCCAAGACCCGGGTGAGTCACCCCCGACCTGAGTCACCCCAGGAGAGGTGGGGGGATGCTGGGGGTATGGGGGGGGAGTTTGGGGGGCTTTGGGTGCTGGTAGGGGTCTGGGTGAGGGGTGGGGGGATTGGAGGTGTCTGGGTGCTGAGGGGGGAGTTCGTGAGTCTCTGAGTGTTGGGAGGGGTCTGGGTGCTGGGGGGGGTCTGGGTGAGGGGTAGGAAGGTTAAGGGGGGCTCTGGGTGCCGAGGGGGGGGAGTTTGGGGGGCTCTGGATGCTGGGAGGGGTCTGGGTGAGGGGTAGGGGTGCTGGGAGTGTTCAGGGTTCGGGGGGGGCAGTTTGGGGGGTCTGATTGTTGGGGGGGTCCCAGTGGGGGGATCTGGGTGAGGGGGAGGAGTTGGGAGGGGTCTGGGTTTTTTTTTGGGGGGGTGCCTGGGGGGGGGAAGGTTTGGAGGGGTCTGGGGGGGATCAGGGGTTGGGGGGGGGTCTGATTGTTGGGGGAAGTTTGGGGGGGGTCTGGTTTTTTTGGGGGGGTCTGAGTGGGAGTTTTGGGAGGGTCTGGGTTTCTTTTGGGGTGGTCTGGGTGAGGGGAGGGAGTTTGGGGGGGGGTGGTTGTTGCAGGAAGTTTCAGGAGGGGCTCTGGCTGAGGGGGGAAGTTTTGGGAGGGGTCTGCTTTTTGGGGGGGGTCTGGGTGGGGGGAAGTTTGGGGGGTCTTGTATTTTTGGGGGGGGGCTCTGATTGTTGGGGGGAGTTTTGGGAAGGGTCTGGTTTTTTGGGGGGGTCTGGGTGAGGGGGGGGAGTTTTGGGAGAGGTCTGCTTTTTTTACGGGAGGGTCCTATCTCTGCACACCCGTGTCGTTGCCATGACAACGTGCACACGCATGACGTGGGAGTGGGACACACTCCCTCTCGTGTCCCCCCACCCCGTTTCACGTGTGTCCAAATGTGACCCAGACGTGTCCCCCCCCACCCCCGCGTGGTGAATAATTCTCGTCGCGACGTCTCTTTTGGGTGGAAAAACGGCGATTTTGGGTTCCTGAGGAAATTCCTCTCCCTTTACTCCTTCCTCCCCCCCCCCCCCGCCCTCACAATGGCCAATTTTGGGCAAAAATTGCCCGGAAAAAGGGGACTTTTTTCCAGCATTCTTTCGGGGGGGGGGGGGGGATTTTGGGGAGTCTATGGGGGTGTTGAGGGGTCTATGAGGGTGTTGGGGGGGCTATGGGGCACTGGGGGGGTCTATGGGGATGTTAGGGGTCTATGAGGGGTCTTTTGGGGGGTTGGAGGTTTATGGGGGTCTTTGGGGGGCCTATAGGGGGGTTGGGAGGTCTATGGGGGTCTATAGGGGATCTATGGGGGTTTGAGGGTCTATCGGACACTGAGGGTCTCTATGGGACACTGGGACAGCCCCCCCCGACCACCCCAAACTGCCTGACCCCGGTGAGGGGGGTCACAGACGTCCGGACCCCCCGGAGTTTCCTCCCCCTGCCCGCGGTGTCACCGCAGCTGCCACCACGTCACCCCGCAGGAAGGGGCCCCGGTGACATCGGGGTGACATCGGGGGGGGGGAGGGCAAGGAGAGGGCGGAGAGGGGTGCAGGGAACCCTCGAGATCACGGGGGACACGGTGGGGACATGGGGGGCACAGAGGTCATGGGGGATATGGAGAGACACGGGGGGGGACAGGGGGCATGAGGAGACAGGAGGGGCACAGGCGGGACATGAAGGGACATGGGGGGTACAGGGGTCATGGGGGATATGGGGGGACATGGGAGGGCACGGGGAGACATTGGGGGACATGGGAGGACATGAGGGGCACAGAGGGATATGGGGGACATGGGGGGCACAGGGGGACATGGGGGGCACAGGGGATGTGGGGGGACATGGGGGGGACATGGGGGGACACAGGGAGCATAAGGGGACACGGGGGTCACAAGGGTCAGGGGGGATATGAGGGGACATGGGAGGACACAGAGGGGACACGGGGGACATGGGGGGGTCACAGGGGTCACAGGAAGGGACAGAGGACATGGGTGGTGACATGTGGGAGGGGGACACTCGTGAAAACATACCCCCCCGGGGGTCACAAGGGGGTCACAAGGGGTCACGGGGGACGGGGGCGGTCAGAGGGGACACAGGGGACACTTGAGGGGGGGCACAGCGGACACGGGGGGTCACGGGGGGACACGGGGGGGCATGGGGGGTCACGGGGGTCACGGGAAGGGACACAGGACATGGGTGGTGACGTGGGGGGGGACACGTGTGGAAATACCCCCCTTCCCGCTCCCCCTCCCTCCCCCCGCCCCCGCTCCTCCCTTTAAAGGCGCCGCCGGGACCGGAGGCGGCTCCAGAGCCGGGATCGGGACACTGGGAACGGGACACCGGCAACAGGCTCAGGACACCAGGACTTGGATCAGGACACCGTGATTGAGACCAGGACACCGGGAACCGCTCCGGGATCGGGATCGGGATCGGGACACCGGGACTGGGGTCAGGATACTGGGAACGACACCAGGAATAGGACACTGGGAGTGGTATCAGGACACCGTGAACGGGATCAGGGCACCGGGAATAGGACACCAGGACTGGGATCAGGACACTACGAACAAGAGCAGAATACTGGGAATAGGACACTGTGACTGCAATCAGGACACCAGAACCAGCCCTAGGACACCAGGAATAACAGCAGGACACCGGAACCAACAGGAGACACTGGGACCAACACCAGGAATGTCACTGGGACACTAGGACTGACGCTGGGATCAAGAGCAGGACACTGGGACCAAGAATGGGACCACGACCGAGACTGATCCCAGGACACCAGGACTAAACCCCAACGTCTGTTGGGATTGAGAGCAGGACCAAGACCAGGACAGTGGGAGCAACACCAGGAGCAGAGTTGGGATACTGGGATCAAAACCAGGCTGACACTGGGACCAAAACCAGGCTGATACTGGGACCAAAACCAGGCTGATACTGGGACCAAAACCAGGCTGATACTGGGACAGCAGGAGCAACACCAGGACTGAGACCAGGTGAGGGGGCAGTGGGACTGGGACCAGCACCAGGATGGGGACTGGGACTGGGACTGGGACCGGGACCAGCAGAAGAACTGGGATTAAGACCAATACTGGGACTGGAATGGGAGCTGACACAAGGATTGGGATCAGCACTGGGACTGAGACTGGGACCTGAACTAGGTTTGGGACTGGGACCAGCACTGGGACTGTGACTGGGACCTGAATTGGGACCAGCACTGGGACTGACATTGGAACCAGCACCAGGATCGGGACTGGGACCAGGACTGGTATTAGGATTGGGAGCGGCACTGGGGGTGAGGTTGGGGCTGCGGTTAGGGCTGACATCAGGACTGGGATCTGGACTGGGACCAGCAGCAGGACAGGGATTAGAATTGGGGACTGGAAGCAGCACTGGGATTGGAATTAGGATCAAGACTGGAATTAGACTTGACACCAGGACTGGAACCAGCACTGGGACTGGGGCTGACACCGGGACCGGGACCAGCCCCAGTGTCCTCACAGGGACCACCCCAGTGACCCTCCTGTTCCTGCAGGACCGTGATGTCCCCAGCATCCCTGCTGGTGGCCCTGGTGGTGGCCCTGGTGGCCCTGGCGGGTGCCGGCACCCCAGTCCCGGGCCGGGTGTCTCAGTTGGTGACGGATTTCGGGCTCCGGCTCTTCCGGGCAGCTTTGGGACCCCGAGGGGACACCAATGTGGTCCTGGCCCCCCATGGGGCCACCTCGGTGCTGGTGGCCCTCCAGGTGGCCACGGCTGGGCGGGGCCGGAGGCAGCTCGAGGAGGCCTTGGGGTTCAGCATTGACGGTGAGGGGGGGAAACACACTCGGGGGGGAGGGGGGGGACATGGACACACCAGGGACACCTCAGGGACACCCTGAGGTTGTTATGCCCATAGGGGAGGACATGGACACACTGGGGACACCCTGAGGGACACTCCAGGGATACCCCAGGGGACACCCTGAGGGACATCCCAAGGACACCACAGGGGACACCTCAGGGGACACCCTGAAGAACACCCCAAGGGAACCCCAGGCACACCCCAAAGGACACCCTGAGGGACACCCTGAGGGACACCTTGAGGTCGTTGTGCCCATGGGGGGGGGGATGTGGGGTCCTCTCCCTACTGGGGATACTTTGGGGTCCCTGTCTCCATACTGGGGTGAGATTGGGGTCCCCACCCCCACAGGGGACACTTTGGGGTCCTTGTTCCCATGTTCCCATGGGGGGGGAGTCTTTGTCCCCATGGGCGGGGCTTTTTCTCCATCGACAGGGTCTTTATCCCCATGTTTGGATAGGATTGCGGGACCCCACCCCCACAAGGACCACCCTGGGGTCTCCCTCCCCCTGTGGCGGAGGGCGGCAGGTCCCTCCCCCCCTCTCCCCGCAGTGGGTGCCCCCCCCGCCCCTCCCTGACCCCGTTTGTTCCCCCTCCCCAGCCCCGGGGGTCTCCGCAGAGCTGCGGGAGCTGCGCCGGGCCTTGGAGGGGGGTCCCGGGCAGGGCCTGGCGGTGGCCGAGGGGCTCTTTGTGGGGCGGGGGGTCGCGCTGACCCCCGGCTTCGCCCGCCGGGCCCTCCGAGCCCTAGGACCCCGCAGCGTGGCCCGGGTGGACTTCGCTCGGCGGGAGGGGGCACGGACCCTCCTCGACTCCTGGGTGCGGGAGAGGACGAAGGGTGAGACCCCCGGGGTGGGGGGTGAGGGGCAGGGGGTGGCGTTTGGGACCCTCAGGGTGGCGGGGGGGGGGGGGGAGGCTTGGTACCCCCGGGGTGGGGGGTGAGGGGAGGGGGGGGAGGTTTGGGACCCCCGGAGTGGGGGGTGAGGGGTCTGGGGTCCCCTGGGTTACTTGGGGAGGGGGTGGGGGGCGTTTGGGACCATTTTGGGGGGGGTGGTTGATGGGTTCAGAGATCCCCAGGGTGGAGGGTGATGGGTGGGAGATCCCTTTTTGGCGGGGTCAGAGGTTGTGGAGACCCCTGGGACCCTTTTGGGGGGGTCACTGTGTCCCCCCCGCCCCCCTGCCCCCCGTGTCCCTTTTTTCCACTCCCAGGGTGTGGAGACCCCTGGGACCCTTTTGAGGGGGGTCAATAGGTGTGGAGACCCCCGTGTCCCTTTCCGGGGGGGGTCACTGTGTCCCTGACCCCCTCCCCGTGTGTCGCCCCCTCCCCAGGTCTGTTGGGGTCCCTGGTGCCCCCCGGGGCTCTGGGTCCCCGCACGCGCCTGGTGGTGGCGAGCGCGCAGTTCTTTCGGGGTGGGTGGGCGACCCCCTTTTCCCCCCGGGCCACCCGCGCCCGCCCCTTCCGCAGGGCTGATGGCAGCGACGTCGCCGTGCCCATGATGGCCCGGGCGGGCACGTTCCGCTGCGGTGAGACCCCCCCCGTGTCACCTCTTGTATCACCTGTGTCACCCCCCTGTGTCACCCCGGGGGTCCCTGTGTCACCCTGTGTCACCCCCCTGTGTCACCTCCCCGTGTCACCCCTCGTGTCACCCCTTGTGTCACCCCTTGCGTCACCCCTTGCGTCACCTGTGTCACTTGTCTCACCCCCCCGCATCACCTCTTGTGTCACCTCCCTGTGTCACCCCCCCGACACCCCCCGTGTCACCTGTGTCACCCCCCTGTGTCACCTCTTGTGTCACCTCCCTATGTCACCCCCCTGGCACCCCCTGTGTCACCTGTGTCACCTGCATCACCTGTGTCACCCCCCTGTGTCACCTGTGCTACCCCCCCCATGTCACCCTCTGTGTCACCCTGGGACCCCCTGATGTTACCCCCGGAGTCCCCTTGTCACTCCCTGCCACCCCCTGTGTCACCCCCCCGTGTCACCCACTGTGTCACCTGTGTCACACCATGTCCCCCTCATGTCCCCCATCTCCCATGCCCCTCCCTTCCCCCACCCCCCTCGTGTCCTCTCTGACCCCCCCCTTGTAACCCCCTCCAGGGGAATTCGAGACGCCCGCGGGGGTCCCGTACTCGGTGGTGGAGGTCCCGTACGAGGGGGGGGCAGTGTCCATGCTGCTGGTGGCCCCCCTGGAGCGGGATGTTCCCATTGTCACCCTCACCCACCTCCTGGACAGTCCCCGTGTCACCCACTGGGTCACCAACCTCAGCCCTGCCCCCCGCCTACTCGTCCTGCCGCGGTGAGACCCCCGGGGACACGGGGAGGGGACACTGGGGACACCGGGGGGACATTGGAGACACTGGGGACACTTGGGGACAGCTGGGGACACTGTGTGGGGGGAACAGAGTCCCCTGGACCCCTGAGGACACTGGGGACACTGGGGGGGGACATTGAGGGGGGACACTGGGGACACTAGGAGGACACTGGGGGGACAACATTAGGGACATTGGGGACAAAGAGAATCCCTCAGACCCCTTGGGACCCCCAGGTACCCCTGGACTCCTGGGGACACTGAGGGGGGAGGAGGGGGGGGAACAGGGACCCCTGGACCCCTGAGGACACTTGGGGACACTTGAGGACAGGGACCCCCCAGGCCCCTGGGGACACTGGGGACACTGTGGAGATGGGAACAGGGACCCCCTGGACCCGTGGGGACACTTGGGGATCGCCCCCTGCCCACCCCCTCCAGCTTCTCCCTGGAGACCATGTGGGACCTGCGGCCCCCCCCTCAAGTCCTTGGGGGTCCTTGACCTCTTCAATCCCGAGGTTGCCGACTTCACCCCCCTCTCAGGTAAAGGGGGGGCTGGGGAGCATGGGAGGGGCTCCTGGGGGTCATTGGGGGGCACTGGGGGGACACTGGAAGGGTCTGGAGGGGCAGTGGGAGGGCACAGGGGGGTCCCTGGGAGGGGCCCTGGGGGTCCCTGGGGGGGTCTCGGGGGTCCAGGGGAGGGTCTGGGGGGTCCCTGGGGGGGCCTGGGGGTCCCTGGAGGGATTTCTGGGGGAGTCTTGGGAGTCCCTGGGGGGGGTCCAGGTGGTCCCTGGGGAGTCCTAAGGGTCCCTGGGGGAATCTGGGGTCCAGAGGAGGGTCTGGGAGGATCTGGGGGGTCCTTGGGGGGTCCTGGGGATCCCTGGGGCATTCTAGGGGTCCTTGGGGGGACACTGGAGTGGTCCTAAGAGGGTCTGGGGGGTCCTGGGCATCCCTGGGGGGGTCTGGGGGTCCCTGGGGGGGTCTCAGGATCCCCCTTGACTCCTCCTTTTTCCCAGGGGAGGAGCAGCTGGTGCTGGGCCAGGCCCTGCAGAGGGTCCGGATGGAGGTGACCGAGAACGGCACCGAGGTGGCCTCAGCCACCGGTGGGTGACACTGGGGGCCCCTGGGGCGGTCTGGGGATCTCTGGGTGGTCCTGGGGGCATTGGGGGGTCCTTGGGAGAGTCCTGGGAGTCCCTGAGGGGGTCCAGAGTGGTCCTGGGGGCACTGGGGGGTCCTTGGAGGGGTCCTGGGAGTCCCTGGGGGAGTCTCTGGGGGGTCCTGGGGGTCCTTGAGGGGCTCCAGGGTGTCCCTGGGGGTGTCTGGGGGGCTCTTGGGGGTCCCTGGGGAGTCCTAGGGGTCCCTGGGGGGCACTGGTGGGCTTGGAGAGGGCTCCAAGACCCCCTTGGATCTCATTTCCCCTTCCCCCCTCTTCCCCTTTCCCACAGCTGCCATTGTTTATTCCCGGATGGCTCCCCTGGAAATCATCCTGGATCGGCCCTTCCTCTTCCTCATCCGACATGGCCCCACAGGTATTTGGGGATTTGGGGGTGGGGGAGTTTGGCAGGGGACACACACACAAGGTGGGAAGGGGCGCCTGGGAGGCGTGGAGGTGTGTTTGGGGGGGGCTTTGTTGCTGTTGGATTTGGGTTTGGGGGGGTCTGTGCCCCTTGGATTTGAGTCTGGGGGGCTTCATGTCCCATTTATGTGGTTCTGGGGGGTCTGTGCCCCTTAGATTTGGGTCTGGGGGTGTTTCATGTCCCATTTATGAGGGGTGGTCTGTGCCCCACGGATTTGGGTCTGGGTGGGTCTGTGCCCCTTGGATTTGGGTCTAGGGGGGTCTCTGCCCCACAGATTTGGGTTTGGGGGGGCTCCATCCCCCTTGGGTCAGGGTTTTGGAGTCTGTGCCCCTTAGATTTGGGTCTGGGGGCGTTTCATGTCCCATTTATGTGGGGGGGGGCTGTGCCCCATGAATTTGGGTCTGGAGGAGTCTGTTCCCCACGGATTTGGGTCTGAGTGGGTCTGTGCCCCTTGGATTTGGGTTTGGGGGGGTCTCTGCCCCACAGATTTGGGTCTGGGTGGGTCTGTGCCCCTTGGATTTGGGTCTGGGGGGGTCTCTGCCCCACGGATTTGGGTTTGGGGGGGCTCCATCCCCCTTGGGTTGAGTTTTAGGGGTCTGTGCCCCACAGATTTGGGTCTGGGGGGGCTCCCTGACCCCTCTCTTCCCCCACAGGTACCATCCTCTTCGTGGGGCAGGTGACGGAGCCCTGAGCGCCTCATGGGAGGGAGGGTGTCACCCCACATCGAGGTCACCCTACAGCTGGGGGGTCCCCCACAGGGTCTGTGGGGCCAGGAGAGCTGTAATTTATTGGGGAGAGTAATATATTTTGGGGGGTCACCCCCATGCTCCAGGGGTGGGGGCAGTTGTGTCCTGGTGTGGGGTCACCCCTGTCTTGGTTTTGGGGTCAACAACCCATCTTGGATTTGGAGTCAATCATGGCCCGTTTTTGGGGTCAAAGTCGCATCTTGGGTTGGGGTCAATCATGCCCCAGATTTGGGGTCAAAGTCCCATCTTGGATTTGGGTCAACCAACTCTGTCTCAGATTTGGAGTCAAAGTCCCATCTTGGATTTGGGGTCAATCGTGCCCCAGATTTGGGGTCAATCCCCTTTCATGGTGTTGGTGTAAACGTCCCATCAGCCCCCATGTCCCCTTTTTGGGGAAGCCTCTCCTTGTTGCCCTGGTGACAGGCCATGGCCACGTTGTCATAGTGACAGATCATGCCCCTGGAGTTGCCTTAAAAAGAGACCACACCCCCTCCCATCACCTTGGCAACTGGTCACGTCCCTTCCACTGCCTTGGAACCCGGCCACTCCCTTGGTGACAGGCCACGCCCCTTCGACTGGAAGCCCCTCCCTGTTTCCTCGGTTTCTGTTGCCCTAGCTACAGGCCACACGCCCTTGTCGACAAGCCCCTGTTGCCATGACGACAGACCACGCCCTTCCCTTTGCCTTGAAAACAGGCCACACCTCCTCCTGTTGCCATAGCGACAGGCCATGCCTCCCTTTCCATTCTCTTGTTGACAGCCCACGCCCCCTTTTACGAGAGGCCCCATCCTATTCACTTGGCCACAGGCCACTCCCCCCATCGTTGCCACTGCCTACAAACCGCGCCCCTTCAGCGTTTCCATGACAACAAGCCCGCCGGGCCCCTCCCCCCGTCCTTAACCGGAAGCGGCGCGCTGTGCGCGGTGACGTCACACCCGGAGGCGGTGGCCCCGGCGCGGCTCTGCCGGAGCGGCCCTGTCCGACCGCCCCCCCCCGGAGCCTCCCGGGACCCTCCCGGAACCCCCCCCCGACCCCCGGCCACGGCCCCGGCCGAGGCCCCGCCCCCGGGACACGGCGCTATGGTGAGTTGGGGGGGGCTCCGGGGGGAGAATTTCGGAGGGGGAAGTCACGTGACGACGAGGCATGATCATGACCCGGGGTGCGACCTTTGACCTCCTGACCCGGAGCTGGGCTCGGGTTCCCATGGCCCCACGTGACCGATCGTGATTTACACCCCCCCCAACCCCCCAGGAACCCTCCCCCCATTCCCTGAGCCCCCCCATGGCCCCCCCAAAGCCCCCATGGCCCCCCCCATGAAACCTCCAAACCCCACAGGGACCCCCCCGTGTCCCCTCGTGAGCCCCCAACCCCCAAGGGACCCCCCCATGACTGACACCCCTCCTGGACACCCCCCCCAAAACCCACAGGGACCTTCCCCCCATTCCTTGACCTCCCCCCATGGCCCCCCTCGCCCCCAAACCCCACAGGGACCCTCCTCCCATTTCCTGATCCCTCCATGGCTCCCCCAAAATCCACGGGGACCCCCCCATGAAACCTCCAAACCCCACAGGGATCCCCCCCGTGTCCCCCGCCATGACCAAACCCACCTCCTGTCCCCCAGTGACCCTCCCAAGCCCCCGAGTGACCCCCCTGGCCCCCCCAGATGTGGTTCCTGCTGCTCTTCAGCTTCTCACCCACTTAGACCCCCCCACTCCCTGACCCTAACCCCCCCCAACCCCTCTAAACCCCTCCAAACCCCCCCAAACTCTCCCCAAACCCCCTCCCCAAGCCCCCCAGTGACCCCCCCCGCAACTCCCCAAATGCAGTTCCTTCCACCAAGGGAAGCTGAGGCTGCAGAACCCCCCCACTCTGTGACCCCAAAACCCTCCAAAATCCCCCCAACCCCCCTCCCCAACCCCCCGGTGACTCCCCTCGACCCCCCCAGATGCGGTTCATGCTGCTGTTCAGCTGCCAAGGGAAGCTGAGGCTGCAGAACCCCCCACTCTGTGACCCCAAAACCCCCCCAAACCCCACATACACCCCCCAACCCCACCCGAATCCCCTTCCCAAGCCCCCCAATGACACCCCCCCCCCAGATGCGGTTCATGCTGCTGTTCAGCCGCCAAGGGAAGCTGAGGCTGCAGAAATGGTACCTGGCCACTGCCGACAAGGACAAGAAGAAGATGCTTTGGGAGCTCATGCAGGTGGTGCTGGCCCAGAAACCCAAAATGTGCAGCTTCCTTGAGCGGAGGGACCTCAAGGTGGTGAAGCCCCCTGCAAAAAACCCTCAGGGAAATCAGGTTTTCCACCCCAAAATGGCAGGTTTGTCCAAAAAAAAAAAAAGGGGTGGTTTATGACAAAAATAATGATGAAAAAGTGGGTTTTCACCCCAAAAAAGGGGGTTTTCTCCTCCCCAAAATCAGTTTATTCAAGGAAAGCTCGCCTTGCAGTGGAGAAAAGCAGTTTGCCCGTTAAAAAAAGCAGCTTTTCCAAAAAAAAGCAGGTTTTCCACTAAAAAAGGAACTTTTTTACAAAAAAGGGAGATTTTCCACAAAAAAAGGAGCTTTTCCACCAAAAAAGAGCTGCTTTTCCACAAAAAAAGCAGCTTTCCCACCAAAAAAAGCAGCTTTCCCATCAAAAAAAAGCATATTTTTCCCCAAAAACCCCCACCTTTCCCACCAAAAATCCATCTTTCCCACCAAAAATCCACCTTTCCCACCAAAAATCCACCTTTTCCCTGAAAAATCCACCTTTTCCACCTAAAAATCCACCTTTTCCCTGAAAAATCCACCTGTTCCACCTAAAATTCTACCTTTTTCCCTAAAAATTCCCCTTTCTTCCCAAATTCCATCTTCTCTCCCAAAAAATCCATCTTTCTCACCCCAATTTTGACCCCTCTCAACACCCCAAGTTGGGTTGGCCATTTTGACCACGAAGAGTTGGCCATGGTTGGGTTTGACCATGGTGAGTACAACCCTCCCACATTTGGGGGTTCCTTGGGGACACCCCCCATCTCTAGGTGGGTTTTGGGGGATTCAGGGGTCCCCCCACCCCAATTTTGGCCCCCCCGGTCCATTTTAATGCCTCCTGTGTTGGGTTGACCATGAAGAGTTGGCCATGAAGACTTGGCCATGGTTGGGTTGGCCAAGGTTGGGTTGACCATGGTGGGCACAACACCCTCACCTTCGGAGGTTCCTTGGAGACAACCCCCATCTCTGAGTGGGGGTTTTTGGGGGTCCAGGAGACCCTCCTACCCCCTTGTTACCCCCCCCCCCCGAGGAATTTCACTGAGGCTCCGTAGTGTCCCAATGGCCCCTTGATTCCAGGAGTTTTCGCAGTGTCCCAATAACCCCGTGGTTCCATGAGGCCCTGCAGTGTCCTAATGGCCTCCTGATTGCACAAGGTTTTGCAGTGTCTTGGTGTTCCTTTTGTTCCATGAGGGTCCGCAGTGGAACAGGGTCCCTTTGGGGCCATAAGGCCCTGCAGGGTCACAATGGGCCCTTAATTCCATGAGCTTCCACAGTCTCCAAAGGGTCCTTTAGTTCCATGAGGCCCTGCAGACCCAAAATGCCCTTTGGATTCTCAGAGATTTCACATTGTCTCAGGGTCCCTCGTGCTTCAGAAGGAGCTATAGTGGGACAGTGGCCCCTTGGTTCCGTGAGCTCTGCAGTGTTCCAGGAATCCTTGGGTTCCAGGAGGCCCTGCAGTTTCACAAGGACCACTTGAATGCAGGAGGTTCTGCAGGGTCACAATGGCCCCTGGATTCTGGGAGGTTCAGAAATATTTCGGGGCTGAGAAAACTGGGATTGTTCAGCCTGGAGAAGAGAAGGCTTTGGGGTGATCTAATTGTGGCCTTCCAGTGCCTGAAGGGAGCCAACAAGAAAGATGGAGAGAGACTTTGGACAAGGGTCTGGAGTGACAGGACAAGGGGCAGTGGCTTCACATGGACCAAGGGAAGGGTTGGAGGAGATAGTAGGAAGGAATTCTTGAGTCTGACGGTGCTGAGATGCTCTTCAAGGCCCCTCCCAAGCCAAAGCATCCCATGATTCTGGGACTGGTGGGTGAGGTGGTGGTTGGAGCCATCTGGGGCACAGGGACCCAAAATGAGGGAGTTTTCCATTGTGGGGGAAGGAAGGAGGGGGCAGCAGAACTGACCCCTTGGACACCTGGCAGGCAGGCTTTGGCTGGAAGCTGGTGATGGGGAGCTGAGTGAAGCCCCCACAATGCAGGAGGAAATGGTCAGTGACCTGCTCTGCCAGTGAGACCCCCCCAAGTGCCTGGGCCCACACGGGATGCAGCCAAGAGTCCTGAGGGAGCTGGAGAAAGAGCTGGCCAAGCCACTCTCACTCATTCCCCAGCAGTGCTGCAGAACTGCACAAGTCCCAGCTGACTGGCAACAAGCACATGGGATGCCCATGCACAGGAGGGGCCAAAAGGAGGATCTGGGCAACTCCTGGCCTGTCCCATTGGCCTCAGGACCAGGGAAGTCCATGCAGCAGATCCTCCTCAGTGCCATCCCATGGCACGGGCAGGACAACCAGGGGATCAAGCCCAGCCAGTGTGGGGTTGGGAAAGGCAGGTCCTGCCTGACCAACTTCATCTCCTTCTCTGACAAAGGACCCGCTCAGCAGCTGAGGGAAAGGCTAGGATGTGTCTCTGTGGAATTCCAGAAAGCCTTTGGCACCATCTCCTCCAGCATCTCCTGCACAAACTGGCTGCTCATGGCTTGCCCAGGGGAACTGTTTGCTGGGTGACAAACTGGCTGATGGCTCAGGGAGTGGTGGGGAATGGAAGGAAATCCAGGTGGGGCCAGTCGCTACTGGGGTTCCCAAGGGCTCAGGGTTGGGGCTGCTCCTGTTTAACATCATTATGGGTGATCTGGGCCAGGGGATCGACTGCCTCCTCAGGAAAGTCGTGGACAACACCACGTTGGGTGTGAGTGTGGATGTGCTGGAGGGCAGGAAGGCTCTGCAGAGGGATCTGGACAGGCTGGATCAAGAAGGCCAAGTGTCAGGGCCCAACAAGCCCCTGGAATGCTCCAGGCTGGGGGCAGAGGGGCTGGAGAGCTGCTCAGCAGGAAGGGACTTGGAGGTGCTGCTTGACAGGGGCTGGATATGAGGCAGAGTGTGCCCAGGGGGGCAAGAAGGCCAAGGGCATCGTGGCCTTTGTGGAGAAGAGTGTGGCCAGCAGGAGCAGAGAACTGATAGCCCCTCTGTGCTGGGCACTGGGGAGGCCCCACCTGGAGTGCTGTGTCCAGTTCTGGCCCCTCATTGCCAAAAGGCCCTTGAGGGGCTGGAGCATGTCCAGAGAAGGGAACGGAGCTGGGGATGGGTCTGGAAAACACATGTGCTGAGGAATGGCTGAGGAAACTGGGCTTGTTGAGTCTGGAGAAGGGGAGGCTCAGGGGGGACCTCATTGCTCTCTGCAATGACCTGAAAGGAGGTTTTAATTGGGGCAGGGGTTGGTCTCTTCTACTAAGCCTTTAGTGAAAGGTTGATAGGGAATCGCTTGAAATTGTGTTGGGCAAGGTTCATATTAGATATGAAAAAACTCTTTTTCCACTGAGAGAGTGTTCAGGCTTTGGAACAAGTAGTCCAGGGAGGTGGTGGAGTCTCTGGAAGTGTTCAGGTGGCATCTGGATGTGGCACTTAGGGATGGAGTTTAGGGGTGATTCTTGTGGTGCTGGGTTGACAGTTGGACTAGAAGATCTTGAAGGTCTCTTCCAACCTTGATGATTCTGTGATTCTGTGACCTGTCATGACAGTTTCCAGGTTTGTGCTCTAACAAGACCCTGGGGATGTTTTCTCTGTTGGGTCCCAAACTTTGGGTTTTGAATCAAACTTTGGTTTATCAAGAGGTTTCTGCAACTCTCCTCAAAGTCTGATGTTCAGGGACTCATCCCCAAAGCCCTCAAGGGTCATGAAATGCCTGGGGCTGTTTCTGTGCTGCTGAGCTAGGCCAGGCTCCTGGTACACAGGGAGCTCCTGGCAAGCGGGCAGCGCTGCAGAGAGACAGCTCTGCCCAGGAGCAACTCCTCTGCACAGCCCAGCAGGGCTGGGGGCACTGCCAGGGCAGCTCAGGGACACCAGCAGGGCACAGACACAGCTTCAAGGGGCTCAGCACTGGCAGGAGGGCTGAGAGCTCCCTGCAGGAGGAATCTTGGCAGGGCTGCATATGGTGAGTCTGTGGCTGCAGGGCAGTGCAGGGGCAGCTCCTGGAGGCATCTCCTAAAGCTGGCCCAGCCCCAGCTGATGGGATGGGTGAGCAGGGGCTGTTTGGGGCACTTTGGTAGAGCTGTGAAGCCGGGGGTGCAGCCAGGGGTGCCCAGGGCTGTGGGGCAGAGCAGGGTCCTGCAACCCAGGGCACTGTGCTGGGCAGGGACTCTGCTGCCTACCAGGGGCAGCTCTCAGCCAACCTGGGGAGCTGCTCCCAGGGCTGGGGCACAAGGGCTGTGGGCAAGGAGAAATCCCTTGTAGGTGAGGGCAGAATCCTTTTGATGCCATGGTGTTGCAGGGTCAGACCTGCTCACAGCTCCAGATCACTACAAGATATTTAACAGGGAGGATTTGACGAAGCACACAAAGTCAGGGGTTTTGGGTAGGCACTGGGACATAGAAATTGTTCTCAGTTTAGGAAGAAGCACTTAAATGCAAAGTCTTTTACTCTCAGAGATGAATAATTCAAGGACTCTCAGAAATCAGACAGGGTCCTGGGCAGTGCTGAGCCTTCCCTTGGGGGTTGGCACTCTCCCATCCCAGCCCTTCTCTCCTGGAGGGCTTGTGTCCTGAATTGTCCATCAGAGCTGTGCCTCTGGGCTGGCACAGAGGAGATTTCACACAGCTCTTCTCTCATCAAGAGAAGTGGTGTTTTTAAACATTAATCTGTGTGTGAATTCACCTTCAAGGCAGCACAAGTTGAAACACAGGGCAGATGGGGAACTGCCTGAGGGACACTGCTGCTTTCCTGGCTCTGCACCAAGCCTCAGAGAGCTGAGCCCTTTTGCCTGTCTCTTCACACTCTCAGTCATAAAACTGAGGCTTTCAAAGCCTCAGATGAACATCTACCACAATAACAACACAACAATGAAGATTTGAGCCCCTGAAGCGATGATGGTGGAAAATAAAAAAACCCCAAATACTATTTTGAGGACATGCTAAGCCTCTGTTCTGTAGACCTCACTCCTTAGAGTTGTGAGTAATTAAAATGAATTTTTCCATAGAAGGTGGGTTACATCTGACATCCCCTGTGTCTGTCACAAACCAGCTCCATGCCCCCACTACAGCAGAGCAAAGCTGAGTTCTACACAGCACATGGCCAGAGCTCCTGCTCCTCACACCACCCTCAGCCAGCACAACCTAGAGAAAGGAAATGTATTTCAGTTTCAGTTTATTTCTAGGAAAAATGGGGCAGCTTTGCTCAGAAAGGTCTCTTCTTCCTTTTCTGAATCTCAGATTCTATTTTTAACACGACCCTCTGCCATGAAACAGCAAATGCCCAACAGGAGCTCCATGCCCCAGTTCCTCCTCCCGGCATTTGCAGACAGGCAGGAGCTGCAGCTTCTGCACTTCTGGCTCTTCCTGGCCATCTCCCTGGCTGCCCTCCTGGCCAACGGCCTCATCCTCAGCGCCGTAGCCTGTGACCACCACCTGCACACCCCCATTGGCTTCTTCCTGCTCAACCTCTCCCTCACAGACCTGGGCTGCATCTGCACCACTGTCCCCAAAGCCATGCACAATTCCCTCTGGGACACCAGGCACATCTCCTACCAGGGATGTGCTGCCCAGGTCTTTCTGCTGTTCTTCCTTGGAACAGAGTTTTCCCTCCTCACCATCATGTACTACGACTGCTACGTTGCCATCTGCAAACCCCTGCACTACGGGACCCTCCTGGGCAGCAGAGCTTGTGCCCACATGGCAGCAGCTGCCTGGGCGCTGGCTTTCTCTGTTCTCTGCTGCACACACCCAAGTCACCCTCAGGAATGTGCTCAAGAAATGCCCTGGCAAAGCAAATGCCAGTGCCCAGTTGAGAGTGGGATTGTGCAGGGTTGGGCCAGCAGAACACCAAACCTCCCTAAGCTTCTGCCTAATCCCGACCATGAGCTCTAAAGCCCAAGCCCTGACCATTCAGCACCCCCACAGCCCTTGGGAGCAGGGCAAGGACCTGCAGGGCCCAGAGCAGGCCCAGGGGGTTGGCAGAGGAATGGGAGGTGACCTGGATCTGCTCAGCCTGTGGCACACAAGGACACAAGGGCTGGCAATGCTGGCAGGACTCAGCTGTGCCTCAGGATCCAAAGGGGGCCCAGGGCTGGCAAGGGGCTGCCAGGTCACCTCTGTCCCAGCCCTGCCAGGCAGCAGCAGCAGCCTCGGGCACCAAGAGTCAGGGGAGCCATCTGTGCACAGCCCTGAGAGCTGCCCCAGCTGAGAGTCACTCTCAGGGGCCCTGAGAGGAGGACCCTGGGGAACCTGGTGCAGTCAAGGCACCATTCTGACCCTGAGCAACCCCAGGGACTCCAGGGATCACTCTGGAGTGGTCCTGACACTGCTGGGCATTCTGGAGCTGAAGGGATCCACAGACACTGCAGCCTCCTGGAATCAAAGGAACCTCTTGGGACACGGGGACCAAAGGAACCTGGGATTCAGTGGAGCCTCAGGAAATCCAGGGACCATTGTAACACTGGAGAACCACATGGAAACAAGGGGCCATCCTGATGCTCTGGAACCTCCTGGAACCAAGGGGCCATTGTGTCACTACAAGGACTTATGGATCCAAAGGAACACAGGGACACTATGGAATCTCCTGGAACCACGGGGCCACTGTGGCATCCGGGGCCTCATGGAACAGAAGGAACCGTGAGACATTTTGGAAGCTCATGGGATAAGAAGGGCCACTATGACAATACAGGGTCTCAGGAATGCTGAATCATGTTGGAACCTCATGGAACCAAGGGGCCATCGTGACACTGCAGGGTCTCATGGAAACAAAGAAACCCTGGGAAACTGCAGAACCTCCTGAATTTAATGGGCCATTGTGACTCAGGGCAATCTCCTTGAGTCAAGGGGCCACTGTGACACTGCCGGGCCTCCTGGAATCCAAGGGACCCTGGGACACAGTGGAACCTCCTGGAATCAAGGGCCCAGTGGGATTCTGTGTAAGCTCCTGCAATCAAGTGGCACTGGGACACTGCAAGACCCCATGGAACCAAAGGAATGCAGGGACACTGTGGAATCTCACGGAGCCAAGGGGCCGTGGTGACACTGTGAAGCCTCATGGAACCAAGAAGCCACTGTGACTCCCCAGAACTCCATGGAATCAACCAGATTCGCTGCCTCCCCCACCCCCGCCGGCTCTGCCGCCGCTCGGGCACCTCTGGAGTCAGCGTTTTCTTTGGCAGCACAACTTATCTCTGACGAGAGAGTTCTCCAGAGTTGGCTTTCTCCCCCTTTCCCACCGTCCCTTCAAAGCCCGGCTCCCCCCAGCTCCCTTTGGGGGTGACCCCCCGCCCCTCGCGCTCCCTTTGGGGTCCCCCCCGCTCTTTCCCCCCCGCCGCTTTCCCGCCGTGCCCGCCCCGCTCACCCGACAGGGCGGGGCCGGCAGGGACGGGGCGGGGACGGGCCGAGCGCTGATTGGCTGCGGCGGGGGCTCGAGAGGCGGGGCGTGCGCAGAGCGCCATGTTGTCTGCGGGGCAGCGGTAGCGGCGGAGGTGAGGCTGCGCTCGGAGAGCGCGATTCTGGGGATCCGCTCGGGGCTGCGGGGAGCGCGGCTGTGGGTGTAAAGGCTGGAGGGCTCGGGAGGGTTTAGCCGAGGGGTTCGGGGGTTCCCGAGGGTTAGAGTGCGGGGCCTGGAAGCCGCGGCCCTCCCCGCGGGGAGCCTCTGCCACCGCCCTGGCTGCACTGCGCAGGCACGCCGGCGAAGCCCTCATGAGGGAACTACAACTCCCGTGGGGTTCCGCGCAACCCGCCATTACTCGTCCCCCCACAGCGCCCCTGCCGGCCCGGTGGACCGACCCCAGGGAAACGGGTTCCTTATGCCCTCCCCGAACCCCAGAGACCCCCAACACTCAGCACACAGAGACTCCACAGGGAGGGGCGCCCGGGGATCCCCTAACGCCCAGCAGTGGGGTTCAGGAGATCTTCCAGCCCACAGGTGAGGGGTCGTGGGGGTGCCCCCCAAAGTCCGGGGGGTAGATGTACCACATTCGGGTAAGGGGATCCCAGTGCCCCCAGTATAGCCCAGTGACCTCCCAGTGCCCCTCAGTACAGCCCAGTAACCCCCTCAGTGACCAGCCACTGTATCTCAGTGACCTCCCACTGCCCCCCAGGATGGCCCAGTGATCCTCCAGTGAACACCCAGTAACCCCCAGTATGGCCCAGTAGCCTCCCAGTGTCCCCCCGTGTGTCCTGGTAATCTCCCAGTAACTCCCCAGTCCCTCCCAGTGCCCTCCCAGTGTTCCTCAGAAACCCCGCAGTCCCTCCCAGTTCCCCCTGGTTCCCCCCAGTGTGTCCCACTATCCCCCAGTAATCACCCAGTGTCCCCCAAAGACCCCCAGCTGTCCCCAACGTGTCCCCAGATGCCCTGGGCCTTTCTGTGAGCGTGGGGGAAGAGGGGACATTTTTGGGGTCAGAGGGTCCAGGGGGGGCTCCTGGAGTGAGATGGAGGGTTGGGGACATCAGGGATGGGGTTTGGGGACAGTGGAATTGGGGGTGTCAAGGGGGGAATTGGGGCCATGGGGAGGCCCTGGGGACATTGGTGACACCAGGGAAGTCTTGGGGTGTCAAGGGGGGGAATTAGGGACACCAAGAGGGTCTTGGGGACACCAGGGTGGTCTCTGGACTCACCTGCTTGTGGTGCTTCCCTTCCTCCCACCCCCCACCCCCATTAACCCCCCTAAATGTCCCCTAACCCCCCTTTTTCCCTTTAATCCCCTCCCCCCACATATCCCTTTGACCCCCAGTGTCCACAAGACCGCTTTTAACTCCCCTAAATGCACCCAAAGCCCCCCAAAACCCCCAAAGCCCCATCCAACCCCTCCCAATCCCCCCAAGTCTCCCTCAGCCCCCCTCTCAAATCCCTTCCAACCCCCCCCAAAGAGGGATTACCTGGCACCGTGGGACAGGAACACAGTGGGCTGTACTGGGGGCACTGGGCTGTACTGGGAGGGCACTGGGGGGGGCTCAGGTGTCCCATGCCAATGTGGCCCAGCTCCAGGAGAGATCTGGGGAGCAGTGAGGAGGTACTGGTCTGTCCTGGTTTGTACCCCCAATCCCCAAAGCCCCTCCCCAGCTCCCCCAAGACCCTCCCACACCCCAAAGCCCCCCAGGACCCCCAGGCCCCTGAGTTGGTCCTGGTGCCCCTTGAGCATCTGCAGCTGCTGCAGAACCAGGCATTTCATCAGCAAATGTGCAGGTGACACCAAGCTGGGGGTGTGTTGATGTGCTGGAAGGCAGGAGGGCTCTGCAGAGGGACCTGGCTGAGGAAGAGTGTGTCAGCAGGAGCAAGGAAGTGATTGTTGGGCTGGACTGAGCGCTGGTGAGGCCACCCCTGGAGTGCTGTGTCCAGCTCTGGGCCCCTGAGTTGAGGAAGGCCCTGGAGGGGCTGGAGCAGGAGCAGAGAAGAGCAGCGAGGCTGGGGAAGGGAGTGGAGCCCAAGTGGTGTGAGGAGAGGCTGAGGGAGCTGGGGGTGTTGAGGCTGGAGAAGAGGAGGCTCAGGGGAGACCTCCTGACTGTCTGCAACTCTCTACCAGGAGGTTGGAGCCAGGTGTGGGTGGGGCTGTTCTGCCAGGAAGCAGCAGTAGGACAAGAGGGCTGGGTCTTGAGCTGTGCCAGGGGAGGTTTAGGTTGGATATTAGGAAGCAATTTTTTCCCCAGAGAGTCATCAGGCCTTGGAATGGGCTGGGCAGGGAGGGGGTGGAGTCACCGTCCCTGGAGGTGTTGAAGGTGAGAGTGGATGTGGCCTCAGTGCCATGGTCTGGGAAGCACAGCGGGGTTGGATCAAGGGTTGGACTTGATCTCTGAGGTCTTTTCCAACCCAGCTGATTCTGTGATTCTCTTATTCCCATTCCTATGGCAGCACATGCTTGAGGCTCTATTCACAGAGATGTCTGTGCATATCTATCTCCAAGGTTAGTCTGTAAATGCGTAGTGTTAGAAAAGCAGGATAAGTTCTGCAGTGGTTCCAGGAGAAAGAAGCCCAGAGGCCAGTGCAAGCAGGCAGCCCTCAGCTTGCACCTGATGTCCCCTCCCTGCAGGTTCCTGTCCTTGAGCCCAGGCCCTGAGGTGAGGCTGAGAATAAGTGCAAGGCAGAGGTGCTGCTGAGGAAGGACAACCCCGTGAGTGCCAAGGAGAAGCTGTGAGTGCCCATCCCCGAGAAGGTGCTGTGTCCATCCCCTGTGTGCCAGGTGAGCTGGGGCTTTGCTGCAGAGCTGCGGGTGCTGATTTGAGCGTCTCCAAGTGCTGAGATGGTGGGCACCCAGGAACACAAACTGTGCCTGGCCACGGAGCCTGCAAGGAGGAGCAGAGACAGCCCTGGCAGTGTGGGGGGCCAGGTTGTCCCTGTGCCTTCCCCTGCAGGCCCTGTCTGTCCCTGCTGGGCCCCTGTCCATCCCCATCAGGTCCCTGCCCGTCCCCCCCGGGCTGAGCTCCCCCCAGGAAGTGCCGTGGAGCTGAAGCTGCTGCCATCCCCCCCCTGCAGCCGCTGCCCCAGCCAAGGGAGCAGCAAAGGCAGGGCCAGGAGCAGAGGCAGCAGCAGGGGAGCCCTGGGGGGGCCGGGAAGGTCTTGTGTGGGTCAGGAAAGAGGCGCTGGGCACGAGGCCGGGGCTGTGCTGAGCAGGCCCAGCCCTCACATCCCCCCAGCCTACGCCGGCTGCCCGGGGGGCTTGGGAGGGACCCCCATCCCGTGTGCCCCACACTGAGCTGGCAGAGAGAGAGCCAAGGGACAGGGCCACGGGCAGGGCCACGGGTGAGGGACAGGCAGGGCCATTGCAGGGCCACGGTGAGGGCACAGCCTGTGGCAGCAGAGCTGCCCAGGGCCGGGGGCAGCCGGGGGTGTTGGTACCAGCCAGTGCTGGGGCCGAGCAGAGCACGAGGCCTCTTGCAGAGCCCTGGAGCAGCCTCCCACTTGCCAACCCCACCCTGTTGGGTGACACTGTCCCCTCCCTACAGAACACTCCCCCTGAAATCTTCGGGGGGGCCTTTTGTGTCTATTGCTGGTTGCTGGGGACCTGAGGGAGCCTCTGCAATCCCATGCATGGGGCATAATCTCCTCTCCAGAGCTTGACTCACTGCAGAGTTTGCTGGGAAATCTGTGCTGGCAGCCTCAGTATGTCACGACCCCCCGCACTCCCCCCAGGATATTTGGGACGAGTTCCCCCTTCTTGGGCACCCGCGGGATTGGGGAGTGATTGTTCTCCTGCTGTTGCTGTTGCTGCTCCGCCCCGTCCCGCCCCTTCCTGCAGCTGTCGGGTGAGCGGAGTGGCCACGATGGGAAAGGGGCGAGAGAAGCGAAAAGAGCGGGTGGGACCCCCAAAGGGAGCGCAAGGAGCGGTGGGTCACCCTCAAAGGGAGCTGGGGGGAGCTGAGGTTTGGAGGGCCGATGGGAAAGGAGTGGGAGAGGGGGGTAACGGGAGTGGGAGACAGTGGGAGTGGGGTTGCCGTGGGGGTCCCTCCATGTGCCCATGCCTTGATGCCTGAAGAGTGGGCGAGACTGGAGAGAGGGGGGAGCTATGAGAGCCCCGAGAGCCTGGAGAGGGGGGAGCTTGGGCCCCCTGTGCCAAGCCAGCAGTCGGGGCCATGCTGTTGGTGCCAAATTGCCCCTGGTCAGGCTGAACCCAGAGCCCACCCACGTGTCAGGGGGCCCAATCTGCTCCCTGCTCTTGTTGCCCTGGGGCAGTTTCTGGTGTCCCCCCGTCTGTGGGGCTGTTTGGTTGCCTTGGGCACAGCCGGCCCCTGTGCAAGGCTGTGCCCCTGGGGGCTCTTGGGGGTGGGCGGGAGGTGTTTTCTTGGGGGTGCCAGGCTGGGTTGGTGGCAGAGCCCCGGCGGTGGGTGGGGGGATGCGGGTCCCCCCCTGCGGTGGTGGTTGGTGGTGGTCAAGCCCCGCCAGCTCCATTGTCAGCCCGGTGCCGGTGGGGGGGACACAGTGGGTTTGGGGCCTCCTGGGAGTGCCGGGGGTGGGTGTGGAGCCTGGGAGCTGCCGAGTGTGGAGGGTGGAGCGGGGCGATGGCGGAGCTGGGGGACCCCTGGGAGCCTGGAAGGGGCAGCACGGAGAGGGAGGAGCCCTGGGAGCCAGAGAGAAGGGGAAGCCT
This sequence comes from Pseudopipra pipra, assembly GCF_036250125.1. Taxonomy (NCBI): domain Eukaryota; kingdom Metazoa; phylum Chordata; class Aves; order Passeriformes; family Pipridae; genus Pseudopipra; species Pseudopipra pipra. The sequence goes on from NC_087580.1 coordinate 24,750,970, forward strand.
GGACAGTAGGGACCCCTGGGATCCCCAGGACAGCGAAGTCGAGAACCTGGAGAGGGGGAATGTCTGGGAACGCGGCACCCCGAAGGCGAGAGTCAGAGGAGAGGGACCCTTGGGACCCCCAACACTCCCAGCATCCCTAAGTGGGACCCCCAGCATCCCAGAGAGGGGAGACCCTCCGAACTCCAGAGGGGAGAGACCAGAGAGAATGGAAATTTTAGGAGAGATTTTTTTTGGCTAATCTTCATATTTTGGAGTATATTTCATCTGAATCTCAAATTTTTGCAGTTTGAGGGTAGACGAGGGTCTTCTTCCTACTTCTGAGGGTTTTTTTCCCTGAATCTCAGTGGTTTGGGTTTTTCTGGGCTGAATCTTGGTGTTTTGGAGGTTTTTATGGGCACAGGATGCCTGGTGAGTTCTAGAGATGAACTTGGGCAGGAGGAACCCCCAAGCCAACGCGCTCAGCCCTTGTTTTCCCCCCATCAGGATTTGTCCTTCCCAAAGCTTGGGTGGATGGAGGAGGAGGCTGCGAGGAAGAGGAAGATGCCTTGGGCCCCCCAGGCAGGTGAGGAGGAAGTCAGTGTCCCTTTGGGCGGGTGTTGTGCTGGCTCTGTCAGCCGAGCATGGCCCCGGCTGCAGGACAACCCCGCTGGCGCCGCCGTCCTGCCGGGGCCGGAGTTGGGGGGATGTCCTTGGCCTTCCCTGTGGGCCGGAGGCAAATCCCCTGCCTGTCCTTCTTGCTTCCTGCCCCAGGCCCCGAGCTGAGGACGGAGAGCCCGGAGGACAAATCCCCCCGTGAGACCCTGGTGGGAGAGGCCGTTTTGAAGGGCTCCAAGGCACAGGAAGGCAGCGGGGAGGAAAAGGGCCGGAGATCCCCCTGCAGGAGGGGCTCCAAAGCCAGCCCAGGGTGCTCCCAGGAGGAAAGACTCAACCTGTGCCAGGAAGGCGGCCGGAGCTTGAGGCAGAGCTCTGACTTGGTGGTCCCTGAGCAGCCTCCCAGCAGGGAGAAACCCTTCAGGTGCTTGGAATGTGGGAAGAGCTTCAGTCAGAGCTCCAATCTCCTCACCCACCAGCACACCCACACTGGGGAACGGCCATACACGTGTGGGGAATGTGGGAAGAGCTTCAGGAACAGTGGCAACCTCCTCACTCACCAGCACATCCACACGGGGGAACAGCCATACACATGTAGGGAATGTGGGAAGAACTTTAACCAGAGGTCCAACCTTCTTACCCACCAGCGCATCCACACTGGGGAATGTCCGTACACATGTGGGGAATGTGGGAAGAGCTTCAGGAACAGTGGCAACCTCCGCAAACACCAGCGCATCCACACCGGAGAGCGGCCCTACACGTGTGGGGAATGTGGAAAGAGCTTCACTGACAGCTCCGGCCTCCACATCCATCAACGCATCCACACTGGGGAGAGGCCCTACTCATGTGGGGAGTGTGGGAAGAGCTTCATCAGCAGCTCCCACCTTCATGTCCATGAGCGCTCCCACCTCCCCACCCACACCTTGGAACGGCCCTACAAGTGCTGGCAATGTGGGAGCAGGTTTCAGACCAGCTCAATTCTCCTCGAGCATGAGAGGACGCACACGGATGAGAGGCCCTTCCGCTGCACCGACTGCGGGAAGGGCTTCAGGCAGAACTCCCACCTCGTCACCCACCGACGCATACACACCGGGGAGAGGCCCTACAAGTGTGGGGAGTGTGGGAAGAGCTACACCAAGAGGTCTGGCTTGAACACACACCAACAGACCCACCAGTAAGGAAGCCCTATTAGTGCCCCGACTCTGGGAAGTGCTTTGGCCACTGCTTCCACCCCGAATGAAGCCCCTCATTTGGAGGCAACCCCTGGAGTCCAGTGACTGTCAGTCCATCCCTTTCGACCACAAAGGGCCAGTCCCTTTTCAAGGGAGCAGGTTCTTCCAACAGAACCCTTCTTGGGGGGTGTGGAGATTCCTGCCTTGGCTGGGGACCTCCCAAGGTCACTGCTGGAGGTTGAGAGCAGAGATCTCCCCATGAGCATTGGTCTGGGGGAGTTCCATCCATCTCTAATTAAGAATTATTGCTTTTGTGCCAGCTTGAGTAGAATTGCTTCAACAATTGCTTTAGGGTAGATCACCGCTCTATCTTATCCCGTACTCCTGGTAGTTTTAATGTTTGTATTGTGCAGTAAGTAATTCTGATGAAGATCTTTTGTCTGATCATTTGGTGCCCTAAATAATTCCTTTCTATCAGTAGATCTGATTTGCCATCATTAAAACCTGGGGGACAAAAGTGGTTCAGTCACACCTCTGTAATTCCTCAAAACTGAAACTGTTGGCATAATCCAAGGCTGAGGTTGGATCCAGCAGCCCCCAGCACCCCACAGTAAGTTGGGAGCTCAGGGGGGGCCACCCCCCTTTTCCAACCCCCCTGTGCCTAAAGACCCCCATGGGACCATCTGACCCACCAGACCACCCTTCCTTTTCCACCCTTCTCCCTGTTCCTTCCACTTTTTCATGGTCCCCTCAATCCCCAGTTTCTCCCCCGAAGAGTTTTGGGGTCCCAACCCCTACTTTTTGCTCCCTCTCCTGTGTGTGCTGAAGGAGAAAATGAGGCTGCACACGCAGAGTTCTGTTTTGGGACTTGTCCGCCGACACTTTTCAGTGTCCCCTTTTATTCCTCTTCTCTTGTGAGCAGCACCCCGTGTTTGTCTTTCAGTCCACCAGAAATCCCAGCATGGCCCCAAAGCAGTGCCCTGATCCCACACATTCCCCTCCCCTCATGTGCTGGCTGTGTTCAGCCACCAGAGAAAAACACGGGCTACCATGCAGAGCATTCCAAGTGGTTTCCACTTGGCAAAGAGCACTCTCTTGACCGAAAACACCAGTCAAGGCCAAAGCACTCCTTTTGGATCCTGATTAACTGAATGCAGCTGCCTTAACTTGTTTCCACAAAAACTCTCAGGGTTTCTTTGCTTCCAGGAGGCCCCACATGTCCCCCCTTGATTCCATGGGGTTCCAAACTGTCTCAGGAATCCTTTGGTTCTATGAGGCCCTGCATATCCTGATGGCCCCTTGGTTCCATGAGGATGCACAGTCTCAGAATTCCTTGGCTTCAGTGAGGCTTTGTAGTGTCCCAATGGCCCCTTGGTTCCATGAGGCCCTGCAGTGTCCTAATGGCCTTCTGATTGCACAAGGTTTTGCAGTGTCCCAGTGTTCCTTTTGTTCCATGAGGGTCCACGGGGTCCCTTTGGGGCCATAAGGCCTGTAAGGGAGATATTTTGAATTAGATGATCAATGGAGCATAGAGGCATGAGAAAGAAATTATATTATGATGTGAAACCATCCAGAGTATTGTACAATGTGCTTTTTAGCAAGTCAACTTGATATCCCCTATTATCAGAGCTGAGTTCTTCCTTGGTTTTGCTACATACTGCCAGATGGATACATCTACGCTTGAAACACAATTGTAGAGGTCGTCCATAGGAGTGAGATAGATGATGGAAGATTATGTGGGCAGGGTCGCTGGCCCCTTGCCCTACAGCAGGGCATGCACAGACTGTTGCTATCAGGTGATGAACAGGTGAGGTTTGGCTACCACTCAGACATCACCTTACACTGGGTACTGGCCCTACATGGTGTAATGTAGAGCTGATAAAATGGGGTGTCAGGACTGCTGGGGTGAGCGATCCTCATCCTGCCATGGAGACTGTGTTGTTCCGCAGGGATGCCCGCTAAGCACGGGCACTGACCAACTGCTGCAGATCCTGGCAGCCCTGGCCTGTCTGTGTGGGTAAGCACAGTTTATGGATAGGAAGCAACCGAGAAAGCAAATTTTTTAATATCCTTTTAGTGTCCCTTTAATTCTCCTTTTATTAATTAATATTGTTACATAAATAAGCTGTCTATAGTATTTCTCTTTAATTTCCCTTTCTACTAACCAATATCATGTTAATAGTTATTCGTAATATTGTGTTAAGATGCTTTTTTGGTATCCCTTTAACTCCCTTTTTACTAGGCAATACGGTATTAAATGCTGTTCACAGTATTTGTTTTAATGCCACTCGATAAGGTAGTTATTTTGTATTCTTTTTAGTTTTTTGATTCTCTTTGCTAAGATTATTATTATTATTACTCTCACTGTAATAAAAGATATTTTGTGTGTTTGAATGTCTGTTGTACTTGTCTTTATTCCGGGCATGTATCCCAACAAACTGTTACGGTATCTGACACTGTGTGACTGTGCAGGGGGAGGACTCAGCCCAGGGGGGTTGAGGTGCAGAGCCAGGGCCTGTGGAAGGCATTGAAAACATGCAAGTATCCCCTGGGAACTGCCTGAGGCTGCACTCCATCCCCTTGTGCAGATCATTGAGAAAGAGATTGAACTGCCCTGAGCCCAGTGCTGAGCCCTGGGAACACCACTGGATGGAACTCCATTGCCCACCACTCCTTGGGCCTGGCCATCCACACAGATGTTTCCCCAGTGAACAGATACTACAGAATGTGTTTGATAAAGGTCCTGTAAGCCCAGAATACTGGGATGAGTGCAGATTTAGCTCTGCACAACACACAAATTCATTCACATTCTGTCTTTTCTTCCCTCTGTAGATTGAGGGAACTTGTGACTTCAATGTGTGACTCACTGTGTGCAAAGGGCAAATATGGACAGAATCCAGGGCAGGGAGTGTTTGGGGGATCTTGGGATCTGTGCTTGACACAGAAGGTGTTTGCCATTGGTCTAAGACTCTGCAAAGTGGACTTCATTGGAGGCAGTGTGGACTTAATATACAGCAGAGGATTAAGGATTTCTTTTTTTATTCAGTTGTTGCCATCCTTTAGTTTTGTTTGCTGGCAGTAAATGAACATCCCTCTGTGTCTCGTGCAGCTCTTTCTCCAAGCCAAGCAGGTGGGAGTTGGTGCCAAGGAGCTGAAACCTGCACGTCCATCCTTGAGTGGAGGAAGCTCAGATTTGCCCAAGGCTGCTTTGAGTCCCAGGGGTTTGATGAGGTGGGGTGGGGATAGGGATAAAGTCTGATGGATTGTCAGACATAAAAGGTCTTGACTTTTGTATCTCTTCAGACTGAATTAGGAGGTGCTTGGGATCAATATCGACTAGGGATTGCTGATATCAATGTAAAAAGAGGAAAAAAGTAAACAGGCCACAAAGAAGACATCTTTTCTCATGGTTTTATTAATACAATATATTCACTTTGAATGCACTTCTGAGATCTGTCTAATTAACCACAAAAGAATTGAAGACTTACAAGTAAATTATTCCCAGGGGCTTGTCTCATTAAGATGCCAACACTGAGAAGAGAGTGTGGAGGAATGAGCAGACAAGGAGACCATCCCGGGGCTGGGGAAGCAGGAACTCAGGTTACAGGTGGCAAAAGAACTGTGGAATGTGAAGTATTAGTTCGTTTGAATACTTGCCTGAAATAAAGACAAGTACAACAGACATTCAAACATTAAAAAATAACCCAAAAAACAAAAACCACTTTTATTGCAGTAAGGATAAGAAAAACTTAAAAAAGAGAATCAAAAGCCAAAAAAGAATACAAAAGAACTACTTGATCAGTTGGCATTCATACAATACTATGAACAGCTTTTAATACAGTATTAACTAGTAAAAAAAGGAGTTAAAGGGGTACGAAAAAAAGATATAAAACATTGCTTTCGTGGTTGTTTCCTATTAAAGAAAAACTCTGCTTACCCACACAGACAGGCCAGGGCTATCAGGATCTGCAGCAGCTGGTCGGTGCCCGTGCTTAGCGGGTGTCCCCGCAGAGCAACACAGTCTCGATGGCAGGATGAGGATCGCTCACCCCAGCAGTCCTGACACCCCATTTTATCAGCTCTACGTTGCACCACGTAGGGCCAGTACCCAGTATAAGGCGATGCCTGAGTGGCAGCCAAACCCCGCCTGATCATGACCTGATAGCAACAGTCTGTGCGTGCCCTGCTGTAGGGCAAGGGGCCAGCGACCCCTGCCCACAGAATCTTTCTCTCACCATCATCTTTCTCACCCCTATGTATGACCTCTACCATTGTGTTTCAAAGGTATTTGTATCTATCTTGCAGTAGGGAGCCAAGCCAAAGAGAAACTCAGCTCTGATAATAGGGGACATCCAGCTGACTTGCTAAAAAACACAATGGACCTTTCAGTTAACTTGTGCAATAAAGTTACATTGTACAATACTCCGGCTGGTTTCACATCCCAACATAATTTCTTTCTCACACCTCTATGCACCATTGATCATCTAATTCAAAAGTACCCCCCTTACACTGGTAGAAAAGGCAATATCCTGAGGTCACTTCACTTGGAGAGTCCCATTCCCTGGGAAACCCCCCTGGATGCAGCTCAGGGATGTGTTTCTGTGCACAGAGCTGCCCGTGTCCATCCTTCAGGCTGTGGGGCATCTCAGGCAGGGAAGAGCAGGTGACACCCCACAGGGCTGAGGGGCCTCCAGCCCCTGGCAGTGGCAGCAGGAGCCAGGGAGACACTACCCCTGCTGCCAGGAACTGTGTGTGTGTGCGAGGGAAGGACTCCTGTCTCTGCACAGCCCTGGGGGTGTGAGCAGGGCATGAGCCCAGCTCAGCTCTGGAGCCCTGTCAGAGCCCTGACAGGTCTGGGGGTGACTCCAGGAACAGCCTTCACTGGCCCAGGGACATTCATCTCCCCAGCCTCACACACATCCCCTGCAAATGGCCCTGTCTCCTCCATCACCCTCCTCTGCCTTTCTGGCCTGGCCCTTTCATTCCACACCAGCAAAGCAGCCTGGGCACCATCTCACCTGGGCACTCAGAGGGCTTCTGTGAGCAGAAGGGGCAGATTTCTCTGGAAGGTGCATTTGTCCCCTGTCCCATGGCACAGCTCAGAGTGTGAAAACACTCCCAGGCACACACATCCTGGAGAGCTTTTTCAAGACAAAATCAGGGAGAGGAAGAACAAAAGAGGCAAAATGAGAGAGATGAAAGGTGCCCCAAAAATCAGGAGCTGCCTCTCTGAGCCATGTTTCTATAACTGAATCATTGATGGGATATTTACTTTGATAAGTAGCTGCACAAAACTATTCATGTAGACAATGAAAGAATCAGCTTAATATAGAAGGTGTTGTCAATGAAAAAAAAACGGAGAAAAATTAACGGATCTGAGTGTGGACTCTCCGCTGGATTTTCCCGGAGTGAGATTTAGTCACGCGGTCCCCCTTTTGCAGGAGGAGAGAGTGACTAAGCTTCCACTCGGTGTTCCGTGGCGAAAAGACCTTTATTCCAAACCTCCCACAGTTTATATGGGCTCAGGGGGAGGGTAAGAAGAAAGGTCGTGATTGGGTCAAGGTATGGGGGGAAGGAGGTGGCTCGAGAGCCCCACTGACCAATGGGAGATACAGGAGGACCCCGTTCCAGTAACAGAAACAGGGACTTGGGGAGAGCCGGGCGAGGCAACGTGTCCTGCTTGTCCGCGATCCGGGAGGGGAGACAACGTGGCTCCGAGCGGGGGAGCCGCGTGGGTCAGGAAAAATACACCGCTCGGGGGGGGCAACTCCTACGATAAATAACTCAAGTGGCCATTCTTCTGCTTCGCTCGATCCCGGATGTCGCCGCTGCAGCGGGCCCGCGTCTAAAGCTGCTCTTTCCAAGCCTCATAGTCCTGGTGTTCGCCTGCACATCCCACCTTCCCTGAAAGGGTTATTTATCAAAGAAACAAGCCCATATGATGCATCCAGCCAAATGCACAGTCCAGAAATCCTGCTTTTCATACTAAACTGCAGACACATGTACAGGGTGCCTGCATTTTGCCACATTTTCTATACATTACCAAAAAAAAAAAAAAAAAAAAAAGTAAAAAGCAGAAAGCAAGATTTGGAAATTAGTTTTTTCTTTCCACTGAAAAAGGTGGGTGATAGCACTTTCAGTTCAACTACTGCATCAGCTTGTTGAAGCAGCTCTCAGAGAGACCTGTAAAGTTGATGTTGATGCACACAAGGTCCCAGCTTAAGCTTCACTGCCCTTGGAGCAGGTGTTGGTTCTGACCAGTGTGTTCTGTCTAGATATGTAAGACATATCTTAATAAACTACATTTGGGGGGTTTTTTGAAGTATTTTTTTATCTGCAAAACAAGGAAAACAGCCATTCAGAACAGAACCTGTAAAGAACCCCAACAAAGGAGTCAATTTTCATCTTAGGAGTCCATCTACATCTTTAGGAATCTATCTCTTGGAAGAGGAAACATATTTTAAAAATTCCTTTCACAACACAATGAGGTTTTAGAGGACCAAGTGGAAATTGTCAACCTATTTATTTAAGTTTCTATTGTCAGTTTGACGCAATTTCACCAAAAGTTCCTTCAGGAGTTGGATGTAACTGTAGCTCCTACATAAATAAGGCTCATTCTTAGTCTGTTACTGGTGACATGAGAGACCAGTTCCCACAGGGCCACTGAGCTTTGACAGAATGATGTTGCACTACTGGTTTTTAGCAGTGCTGAAGCCACATGTGGAGGGACAAGACAGGAGCCTGTAAATCATACACTGTTAATTTTCAGTAATCTTTATGGAGCAGAAGAATCTGTCAGAGACAAATAATTTCTGGGCTCTCTCTGCAGTATATGAATATAAATAATCACAGTAAAGGAAAAAAATTAGGATTTTTTTTTTTTCTAGAATGGGGCAAAATTTTTCTCCTAGTGCTACTTTCAGACATCAGGCTATTTGTGACTTCTTGTTGCCCTTGTGTCCCCCTCCAAACATTCCCTCACCTCTCTTACAAGGTTACTATGTACAGCTCCAGTCCCAATTCACATAAAGTTTTTAAAAACTGCTCCCCAATGTGACCTATTTTTAAACAGAAAGACTTTTTATCGGGAGTTGTTTCTAAAAGACATTGATGTCACATTAGGATCAAAGAACTGCTGCTAAAAATACTTATTCATATCCTAAAACTGACAGATTATTCACATGTACACTGAAATGTTTGATATCTTATTTTGACCTTTTTTAATTCTTTTAAGATGCAGGATTATAACAAGTTTTCCCTTCTGAAATGCCCTCTGGTTGGTCGTACAAGGCAGGTAGAAACACAGTGCCTGTTTCTGTCTCCAAGCATAACAGGACACTGATGAGGCTGAGCCCACTCTCCAAACTCTCCCAGGTACTGGATGAAGTCTACCCAGGGATTAGTGCTTTACCTGTCCTGACTAGATTTCTGCAAGCTTCTTGTCCACCTTTTGCATTACAACATGCCTATAGTTAGCCATGATTAAACAAGCAAGAGGAACATACCTTTAACCAGCACCATGGTGCCACTTGCTGAGAGGAGACGGGTATTTTTTACATGTTTTACCTCCTCAGCACAGACATAGTTATCACTGTCATTTTCATGTAGGTTGCGTAATCACTATTTGCTTCCCGTCCCTTGAATACTCCAAGCGATCAGCAAAGGCAGGTAAAATCCTTGTAGCATTCTGATTTGACACATACAGAACACTTTCAGGTTGCACACGAGTCTTGAGCAAGTAGATCCCTTTGTCTCCACGTGAGCTGTTCATCACATAATGCTGACAGACTGGCCTTGCTGAGGGCTGGCATAGAGCAGTGACTGCTTCAAAGCCCCACCAGTTTTAGCTAAAAACAAGAGATTAATGGCTATCACATAATTATCCCGGTGCATTTTAACTAGAGAGAAAATGCAGAGGTCACAGACAGAAAGAACAGACCACAGAAATTTAGATTAAAAGAATTTTTTAATACGCTACCTTTACACATGCCTTGAGAAGAAGAATATATTTTAGTACACCCTGGCATATTTTCTTGCCTCAGGATCTGAAAGTAGGACTTACCAACAGGTTTACCTGGTTGTAAAGGGTCTGTACCTACCTAAAAAATACATGTACTGATCCCTTCTAAGGAAATACAGCCTCATCAGCATGTCCTTGGACATGGATCATTGACTGCTTTCTCCAGTGAGATGAAGACATAAGAAGATCTGGAGAATATTGGTCTGGATCAACTCATACAGTGTGAGTCCCATCAATGTTGAAAATTATGTTCAAAAAAAGTAATTATTAATGGCTTGCTGTCCAGCTGGGAAGACATTCCACTGAGTTCCTCTGAGGACAGGTCTCGTTCCTTTTAAAATTATCATTAATGTGGGTGAGGGAATGAAGACAGAATGTATCATGGTTGTCAAAGGAAAGTGGCAAGCATTTTAGAGAAGAGGATCAGAATCAAAAAGAGAGATAAAGTAACTTATAAAATAATTTGAAGAAACAGTACACAATAAACAAGATGGAATTCATTTGAGAAAACAGAGCCAAGAACTTTGAAAAGAGAAGCCTAAGGAAGAACATGATAGTTCCTCATTGATATAAGTTACAATCGCTGATCCAGCAATCAGTTAGATTTCATGTGCCTTGGGGACAGGAAAGGAAGAAAACTCTAAGTTTTGGTAAAGATACTTCTCATCGGATGGTCTCATCAGAAGGATGGGTACATAGAGGAATAAGCTGCCAAAGAATAGTGGGGACTCAAACCCTCTTCTAATGCAAAAAAAATAAAGACAGAAGAATTGTTCCCCCAACCACAAAAATCTGCCAAAGGGAGCACTTGTGCCCATTCATCAACTATTAAGAACAGAAAAAAGCCTGTACCCACTCATGCCCAACTTGAAGACCCTGCCTAGCATCAGCTCCCAATAATTACCAATATGTCATTTAAGATGAAATAGTAAAAAAAAAAAAAAAAAAAAGAGATTTGCAAAAACTGCTATTAAAAAAAAAAGACTCATTACTCTGCTAGTTATTCATAAAGATTTCACAGTTTGTTTTGGAAAAAGAGCTCTAGGTCATCACCGTTTCCAAACTGCTGCAGTTACCTCTGACTAATAGGTGAAAACCTGTAGATAGAATTAAATCAGTCACAAATTGATGTTCTAGGGTGGATGGGTTTTTTTTGGTACTGTACTATCTAATGTTCTTTCTTTGATATTTTGGGGACCAGACCCACAATTTCCTTCAAATCTGTTCAACAGCTGAGCAGACATGGGTATGGTTCTGTCAGACTCTCTCCCACTGTGCTTGCTTCCAATTTTTGATTTAAAATACAGAGCTGTATTTAATAATTCATGACATAAAAGGTGGAATTGCAATACCTTTCCCCACTACTATGGTTCTCTTCCCATCCAGTACTTTGTGATGGTCATTGACTGTAACATACTCAATGCATAGGTAGATATTGGAGTCAGATTCCTGTACATTGTGCAAAGTTGTCCTGTAATTCCTTCCTTGCCTTGAACACTCGGTGTGACCAGCCAAATCAGGAGAGATATTTGGAGGATCTTCCTTGGAAAAATATATCCTATTGACTGTCTTTCTGCTACTTTTCAAGTGCATTCCCATGTGCTCTCCTAAACCACTGATTGAGCAAGTTATGCTGATGGAGTCTCCTTCCCAAACACTGATAACGTCTGTTGACTGTTCGTTTTCTCCACCTAAAGATAAGAAATGCAATTGAGATGGTAATACCAGAGTTTTTATTGATCTTTTAATATCAAAGTAGTTTTCAGAACCAACAACTCTGTCAACAGAATCGCTCTGTAAGACTGGACCTTAGTCTTGCTATGCTGTGTATGTCATCACTTAGCTGTCCTGAACCCTGTAGTGCCTTTCATGCCCATTGAACTGTTCAACTCAGCACCTTCCCAAAGCTTAAAAGGCCTTGGCAAAAAAGTGTCTTCCGTCACTCATGCAAAAAATTTAGTTTGCTCGGTTTAGATTCTCAGAATGATCCTATTAGTTTTCAAAATACAGGCTTCACTGAACTCAGCTTGACAGTTGGAGCTGTTCGAGGGTCTAAATCTGGAATTCAAAGGTAAGAAAAAAATGACAGAGAATGGAGGAAAAATACACCTTTTTTTTTTTTCTTTTTTAAAGAAAGGAGCATTTAGCAACACCAGGAAACTGGATAATAGAGCCTCTCGGGAAGAGGACTGCAGAAGGTGTAACTCCAATCTATAGTAAGAAACAAAGGTGCCAAAACGTATAATGAGACATCTTTGAGTTCTCTAATTACCTCAGGATCAAAAGAAACTGAACAGTAAATATTTGTGTAATGAATAGCAAGAAACAGAGAGATCAAATGGGAAACGCCAAAAAGAAATTACACCAGAAGCAAGGGAAGAAAAATTAAATAAAGAGTACTGCATGTCTAGGACAAACACAGTTTAGAAAAGGTTGAATTGTTCAATGTTGAGAAGCAAATTAAGGATCCCTACATACTTAGGGCAATTTACTTTAATAAGGGAACCAACACAGAATTCAAACACAGAAAGTCTGGATTGTTGAAATATAGATACAGCACGTCACTCCACCCGACCAGACATGGGCATATTCCTCCTACAACACTTGGAGAAGGAATTAAGGCAACCCAGGAGTCACGAGCAATTAGCTTCCAAAGCAGCAGAGAAACGGGGTGATGGATAAGGCTGGAGAAATGCAGAGCACTCAGCCTTTACCATCAGGAAAGGAAAGCCCATCAACCTAAAAATCAGTACTTCCAAACTGACCCAGTTTAAACTTTTCTGCGACCTAAGACCTCACAAAGTTAACAACAAGCAGATGGAGCCCATCACTCATATTCTCCAAAGATCGAGGTAGAAGTTCAAGAATTAAATTATAGTTGCAGAAATCAGCATTGACTCCTAGATAACCACTAACTAAAGAATATTCTCACCAGTTTTAATGCATCTTCCTTTCAGACACATGGATTTATGGATAATATGTTTTTCTCAAGTCACTATCCTTTCCATTGTCACTGCTGATGGGGAAAAAAAGGAGTGACTGTTTGGAGACTTTTTTTTCCTCAGCTAGTTCCCCTCAGAGATTCAGACTCTTTTCCCTAAGTGTGCCTCCAGCTTGTAGTCTTAATGACCACAGAAACATTCAGCAGTGGATATTTCTGGTAAGGCTTTATTCCACCTTCAATAAAAATGCCCCTAGTAAATATAAATATTCATTTCTGTCAGTAGTGGGCTCCCCTGTCATCCTTAAAAATATAGATACAGTTGATCTGAAATTACTGGCAAAACAACTTCCACTCTTTCTACAGAGAGTATTGCTTTGTAGAAAAGTTCAGATCATAACAATTTTTCATTTTTTTTCCTAAAAGTTCTTTTGTAATTTCAGAGATTTTTTTTCCCCAAAGTTCCCCCTTATTTCACTGATAGTGAATCTGGCAGGAAGTTGTTTGAGAAAATAGACTAAAGTGGGAGGGGGATTGAACACAATGAAGTGAGAGAGAGGAAAGAAAACACCGAACTGGAGGAGCATCTACATCGTAGGTACCAGTCTGGGCAGGGAAGCACGGGAGGAGCAGCAGACAGAGATGCAGCTGGGAGACACAACATCCACAGCATTTTCAAAGGTCTCTTTAGTTGCTCTCTACAATCTGACTGATGAGTTAAAGACCTGAGGAAAGGGTTGATGCCCCAAGCTGGCCTGTTGCCTTTCAGCTACATCAGCTCTCTACTAAAAGAAGCCAGCAAGATGCTGCTTTTGCTTTTCTATTACAATGAATGTGACAGAGAGGCGTATCTTGATGTTGACTTCACACTAAAACCGCCCCTGGTTTCCTGCTACTGAGCAACTCCCAGCCCTGAGGGCAGGAGTAGAAAGTTGTCTATGATAAGCACCCACCTTCCCTTTGAAGACAACTGAGATCAGAGACACTCACTCAAATTTGCCCTTCACAGCACCCAAGTCAGGCAGTTGTCCTTCAGGTGTGGCCTCAGTGGAAATGTGGGTGCTGGGTACAATCAGTTCAGTCTGTCACTGTTCCCACAGGCTTAGATTGGTGGCTGCAAAAGCAAAAGCCTTGGCTTTGTAAGGAGCAAGGAGATGAGAGATGCTCCGTTACTTCAGGTAAACCTTCAATTATTATACCAGCCCTGCACACAAACCAGCAACTTTGATCTGCATCTTGGCAGTGACAACAGGAATAAATTCCCAAGCAACAGCACAGGATGTACCTCTCACGTGCCCCTGGCTTCACATTTAACAACCCTCTCTGTGTGTCTGCAGTGCACAAGAGCTGAAAACCACCAGCAAAGGGGAACCAGCTACAGCTCACATGTAGCTCCTGCTCCCTCCCCAAGAGGATGGAAAGCTCTTCTTGTGGGCACTGCTCTTCACGGGAATACAGAGGGGAAGGGGGTGTTCCCAAAGAATTTCTTGAATGCTTGAAAGTTCAGAAATTTCACCAATTATTGCAAAGGTTGTGAAATGAGCTTTCAATTAGCTGCACAAAGGCTCACTGCTGGATAGAAAAGCAGATGCCAGGAGACATCTCTTACTCCCTATCTTTGCTTTTGCCATATTTAAGAAATGAATCACGACAATAATACTGGATTGTGAGTTTGGGAATGATGGGAATAGCGATGCTTTGTCAAGGAGATTAACAGACCGAATAACATTATCATCAATACAGGGTTACCAAGGAATAGCCAGTTCTTAAGGAACTGTTTTATTGTCACTAGTATAGTAACACAAATTGAGAACTAAAATCAGTCAAAAGAAGTTGCAGCTACAAAATTATGGCATTTGGTGAGGTAGGCATCTTAGTATTGTTAGTCCTTTTTTTATTTCATCAGATGATCTTTATGGCATTTGGTGAGTTAGGTATCTTAGTACTGTTAGTCCTTTTTTTTATTTCGTCAAATGATCTTCCAACCCAAACCATTCCATAATTCTGTGAATAAAAATATTTGCCTATCTATGCATATTGCAAAACACAAAGCACTTGCTGAGGACGAATCCTATAGACATCTCCAGAAAGCAGAGCACACAGCTGGAGACAATTCAGCAGGTTTAAGGCTGTGCTGCTGAGTCAGCCACACACCTTGTGATAGCTGCTGTCCTCAGCCAAGCACCACCAGAGGATGGGAGATCCAGGGTGCTGCTCGTGCTGCTCATGAAGGCCTGGAGCTGGACAACTGTGGCAATCACAGTCCTCGGTGAACATGTGGATGTGGTGAAGGTGCATTTGTGAAAAAAAGACCATTTGTGAATATGGGACCATGAGGTCTTATGGAAATCAGCCTCTGTTGCTTCAGCTGGTTGCTGTACATTAGGGCAGAGGAAGATGCTGCTGGTATAGAGGCCTTCTTATTTGTAGATGGTCTTCAAACATGGTTGAGGTTTTTTTCTTCTGAAGCTTGTCTGTGTTCCCTAAGAGCTGTAGAATTGAAAATATCTGTGAGGCCAAAAAGGGCACAGGTTGATTTCAGTGAGAATTGTAATCCATCTGCAGTGGGAAGTCCTCCAGGCACCTCCCCTGTCCCATCTGCTACTAGACCACCTCTTGCTCTGAAAGCTGAAAACACATCTAGTCCTTCACTGAATACCCTCCTGCCACTGTAGTGGCACTGTGATTTCATCACTGACCCTAATTAAACTCCCAAAAGGGAAATCTTAGAATAGAATCATAGAATCATTTAGGTTGGAAAAGACCTCCAAGATCATCGAGTCCAACCTTTAACATTCTAGAGACAATTTAACAGTAAAAGATCTGATGGAATGCTATGACAGTCTTAGGAAAACAACAGGGAAAAAGTACCAGCACTAGCAAGGATTTCTTCAGAGGAACTAAAACTAACAGACTTGGAAATTGTTTTTCCCAATTTACGTTTTACTGCAATTACTGATCAACTCACTGCTACCCATCTCAGACAGACCCACAGGCCTTGTGTTTCTCCACAAATCCCCACCAGGAATGGCAGGTGGGATGCTTTGCCATATGACAGCACAGTTGCATCCCAAGTCCTAGTCTGTATTGGAGCCCAACTATTTCTGGAGTAAGAGGTGGTTTAATATTAGCTCACTTGAAGAACACAGTGGTGTGTTGGGACGGAGGAGGGAAGAGCAGAGGGTAATACAGAGGAAGGCTGGTGTTTCCAGATTTTATTCACATGATTCTCTATTTACGCCACAGAGCCTATCCCAGCTATTTCCACCCATATTAGTTTGCAACACAAACTTCCCTCTTGGCCACATTTAGGAAAATATTTTCTCTTAAATTAAAGGTGGCTCTTTAGTGGGCAGAGCTGTGAGTGGGAACCATCCTCCTAAAGGACCTGTCAGCCTACACCTGGATGTCCATCAGTCTCCTGGGACATATGTCATCTGGGACATATCTCTGCAGGGGGACCTGCACAGTCTGGGATCACTCCAGGGAACTGGATCCCACAGATGGAAGGCTGAGCCCTGCCATTGCTTCCTCCTTGCTTCAGGAGGAAGCAGTGAGGAAATTTATTCTGTGCTTATTTTTCATAACAAACCCATCTAGACAACATAATGGAGCTGAAATCCAGGAAGAACACCCTGTATGCTTGTCCCACTACCAGGTGTGGAACCCACAGGAAACCAACAATTTGTCAGACAGTACCTTGACTAATCCAATGCCAGCAATAGGAATACACAGAGACCATTCCTGCCCAAACCACAACGCGCAGCAGGAATGTGAGGGAGATCATGCCCTCATTCCTGGTGGGAAATTCAGGATTACCTGGAGAGTAGAAGAAAATAAAGAGAAGCCCAGTGAATCAAGCAGATATGCCAAGGTATGAGCCTGCCTCATAAGCACCACCCTGAGGAACTGAGCATGAGCAAAGTCCCCCACAACAGCTGATAAAGAGAGAGGGAACCTATGGATGAGAGAACAAATAGGCTCTGGCTCAGCATACCTTAATGAAGATACCTGTAACAATGCTGACTTCATCAACATTCAAAGCTAATTCTTGACTCCCCACCACAACAGATACCAATGAATGTTTTCCTCTTCCAAAAAACCCCAAACCAAGAGATGTGAGAGCCATCCTTAATGATGGCTTCAAAGGCCATTAAGGAAATCCACTTTGACTGGTTTTTAAAGACCTGTTTGTCTATCACCTAAGGAAGACAACAGGGATTTCCACCGTGAAAGAAATTTGAATATAAAAATAACTTTATGTGACTTAATATAGAGGCAAAACTCACTTATCCCTGACTGGTAAAGGGAATTCTTGGGAACTGGCTACATGCTCATCATGTACCACCTTCCCTCAGCATCCCTGTATCTATTGCGCCATGTAAAACTCTGTTCACATCAAGCTCTATTGGCAAAACACTTTAAAAGCAAAGGTGTCGTGGTTTGGACCTTGTTTTCCCCCAGAGGCTAAGAGAAGTGGTAGACCCCAAGGGGTGGAAACCCCTAGAAGTTTTGAAATTCTGCCCAATGGGCGCTCCTGCAGAAATGTAAACATATCACAACCAGACCGGAAGAGAAGAGTTGTAGTTTTTGATTGTTGGAGAAGTGGTGGCCATGTTGTGAGCCACGAGGAAGGGGCTCTGTGCCCCTTGGGGCCTCTGGCCCCCTCCCAGCCCCAGCTGGGGGGCTGCAGGGACCTGGAACAGCATAAAGCTGGGCTAGGTGCCTGTAGTTATGCTGGGAGATGTTTGTCTCCATGGGCGCAGAGCAGCAGCCGACACTGGCCGGAGAAGGTGGCAGAGAGCCAGGAGATAAGACCTGAACTGAAGAAACAGCAGAAGCAACATGCAGCACCAGAGAAAAGACTCCTGGAAAGGGAGAGAGAGAGAACCAGCAGCTGAGAGACAGAGTTTGGGTAAGACTGTACCAGACCCCCCAAAACTCCTTTGAGACCTCCAAGAAAGGAGGAGTAGATGGACTCCTATTTTAGAGGAGCCTTGGAGTACAGCAGTACCAGAGAGAGAGGAGCTGAGAAGCTCAAAAGACGTCCCAGAGCTGGACCGGGACGGCCAGCTGGAATGCAGGGGGAGTTGACCTTGGCTTCCCCCCCCCTCGCACTGCTGCCGCGGTGGCAGCCTGAGAGACAGTGGCACAAAGGCCCTGCAAGAAGGAGCTGAGTCTCCTGGAGATACCAGACCTTCACGAAGACCCCCCTGTGTCTTCGTGATATGACGTGGTGATACGACCTTGTCTGGGGTTACGAAGCCCACGGAAGACCCCCTCGGTTGTGAGGCGATGGGGCCGGGGGAATTTGATATCTCCCTCGTTGAGTGCTGGCAGAAAGCCAGCTATCAGCTGCTGCATGTGGAGAAGAGAGACAGAACCTGCTGCATTAGAAGATCCTGCTGCTTAAGGACTGGAAGGGATCTGTCCTTCTTTCCCTCCTGGACTTTTATTTGGAGGGGAGAGGAGACCTGATCCATTGTAAATACTATATGTCATGGTAGAGATAGTTGTGATCATGTGTATAATGTGATATGGTATTTATTTGTACAGTCATTGTAATATATTCCCTTTCCCCCACTTTGAGTCTGGTGTGTTTTGTCTGGAAAAACCCATCTCACATTGGGTTGAGATGTGGGAGGGGGGATGGAACTAGGGAATTGGATTTGGGGACTATCTCAAACCATGACATAAAGGAAAACAAACTTGTGAAGAGATTAACTTGGAATTTCCTCACCAAGGATGCCAGTTGTTGGTTTTCCAGTTTCTGCATCTGACATTTCAATGTGGCACTTCAGCATAGGATGGGACTCTCAGACATTTGTTTCTGCTTCACAGCAAATTTTATTCTCCTCAGGACTGATGCTACCTCTCCCATTTGCTGAGAAAGCTGAAAAATAAAAGAAGTTTTAATTATAAATACGGATCAAGATCTTCAATCAAGGGTTCAAAAGGTTGAAGAGGTTCATAGGTTAAACAAGCGGATCATGTAGCACAGAAAGGTGGAGATTGCCGTGACTGCTATGAGTTGGAGATGTTTCATTGCCCAGCTGTTCAAATCAACTAGTGACATTTAGATTTCCTCCTCACTAAAGCTGATGAACTGTTCTGTGAACCAAACATGTTACGAGAAGGCAAAGAAAGTCTCACATGTAATTAAGAATATAAAAACATGTGTAAAAAGTTTAACATTACCTTGATGCAATTAAAAACCATTTTAATAACAATTAGGACACTATTTTGCAGCTCCCTTTTACCCACAGGAACCAAAGAGGGGGAACAAGCAAGACCAGCAGCTGTGTAGATCTCAGAGACCCCGGAGCGCATCTCCCACTGACCCTGCATCCCACTTAGTCCTCTTCCAAGAGAATCTTGAGAACTCTGTCCTGTCTACACATCCCAGGCTCAGCACCTCCACCTGTTACCCTCTAAGGGACACAGGCACCCATGGCTACAGCAACTTCCAGTTTTCACTAGGGAGGTTTTAGTGTCACCCAAACTTTTCACAGTAGTAACAGCATGTAGATATATTGGTGAGCATAAAACAGGAGAGTAAAAGTCAATTTGTACTGACAGAAGCAGGTGGGATTCATACATTACAAAGTGACACAGAATTTGACCATGAGAATTCATGTTAAAAAAAAAGGAGAAAAAAAAAGCCTGTATAAATCAGAATAATATGTGTTTATGTGAAACCCTACTAGTGTAGTTTTAAGCAGTGTTAGACTCAAGAGAATTTTATTTATTTTTCTGAATTATTTGACTTTTTTTAGCAGAAGAACCTCATTTGGTCAAGTTAGTTTACTCATGAATATCACTGTCTGCACAAGTGTATAACAGTTCACTTTCATAACCAGAAATATGTTTCCCATCTGTTGATAACCAGGCTCCCAGCAGAGCATACCTGCAGAATTCAGGATGTCACACAAGTATCTCGCTCCCACCGTTTTAAGGCAGATGATGTCAGAAATTCCTTCAGGAAAAGTATTTGCTTGCTGAAAGCACATAAGGATGTGTTTTTCCTTGGTCACCAACTCAATTTTCCATTTGAAAACACCTCATTTTCTATTTCAGCAATTTTTACAAATCTTTCACAACTGCCTGTTTCACATAAGCTCATTGCACAGTCTTTACGGTAGTCGACTGTCACATTTGTTTTGCCAGAGGAAGAGTCATGTGTCCTCTCAGCTGGGTGACCACTGGCCATGGCAATATCTAAAGGAGAAAACAAAGAAAAAGTATTTTCTACCAGGTTACTCCCCATATGTTTAGTGTTACAGAATGGGATGAGTTTGGGTGAACAGGTCTGGTCATGGCTTCAGAGATATTGTCTGCCAAGGGGCAAATTTTACACAGCACTGGGGCCAGTCCACCAGATAATTTGCGGGCAGAAATAGGATATAATTTCCCTACTGCTGCAACTGTTTAAAACTAGGAAGTTGGCAGCTTGGGAAATTAGTTGAAAGGCTTTTCTCTTGCTGAGCTCAGATGAATCATCTCTTCTTGTTTCCTTTCCTTCCCAAGGCCTTGGCACAATCCTGTCAGGTGTCCCTCCAACAGAGTGCCAGATCCCAAGACCAGTGAAGTTCACAGCTGCCAGACTGGAAACACTGGGTGCAGTGTGCAGGTTTACTCATCCAGACTCTCCCAGGGAAAACCCAGTCCTTCAGGAGAGGACTTGCCTCATCTGACATCAGACAGACCCAAAGAGTCATCCCTCCCAAAACAGGGCATTGGGACAGGTCAAACAAACCCACCTTCACCTTAGTTTCTTTTCTCACCCTAGAGCTTTTGTGGTTTTAGCTTTAACTGGGCACAGCTGAGCTTTCTAATAACAGCTAAAAGCTTTTTAGCTACTGATGTGCAGGGCATGGCACTGAGGTCATACAAGGAGACTCACTTGGACAGGGAGCTGCAACAGCCAGGAGCAGGAAACACAACCCCATGAGGTGGGGAGAGTCCATCTCACTGCCCTGGGTGCTCAGTTACAGCGGTGCTGGATGTTCTCTGAGATCCTCTGTGGTCCCAGGTCAGGCTCACCAGGCTCCTCCCTTAGTCTTCTTCCTGTTGGGACATTAAATGCAGTGTTCAGCATCCATTGTCTCTTATTGTCTTTCTCCAGACAAAAAGAAATCAGCTGCCAGGCCAAGTGCTGTAAGGCTGCTCCTGGCCAAGACATCTGGAATGGAAGGAATGGAAGGCAAAGGAACACTCGTGCTGCTCAGCTGTCACTACAATGGTTTTTGCAAGCGCCAGACTCACACCCCTTTCCACCTCTGGCTCAATCACAGCAGTAGGAGACACGTGGTCCTTCTGCAGGGAAAGAGCAATCCCTCCTGAGCCTGTTGGGCAGGAGGCTCCATGTCCAGGTCCTCCAGGCTCCTCAAAGCAGTGCCCTGCACACATCCCTCAGCAGTACATGCAACAAATAACAACCTGCCTCACTGTCGCTTCCAAAACACACCAAAAAATTAGATAAGAAAGATATCTTGTGCTGAATGAGTGTTTCACTTGACGTAAGATGAAATATTTATTGTCAAATTGAACTCTGTTTTTAGT
This sequence comes from Pseudopipra pipra, assembly GCF_036250125.1. Taxonomy (NCBI): domain Eukaryota; kingdom Metazoa; phylum Chordata; class Aves; order Passeriformes; family Pipridae; genus Pseudopipra; species Pseudopipra pipra. The sequence continues at coordinate 24,772,256 of NC_087580.1, forward strand.
TTAGAAGTCTGACGGGAAATATCAGTTCAAATCAAATGAACAAACAAACGAAAACTTGGTATTTCTTTCCAAAAAATTTCCTGGCTTTAGTCAGAAGTTCATTCTCAGTCATTTCAATGAAACTGTCATGACTTTGTGAAATATGTTTTAATAAAATACAAGTTTCACTTTCCAAATAAGAAAAAAGAAAATTGAAAAAATTTAAAACCTTCTTTATCATTCTGGCTCTGGAAAACAGAACCTGCTTTGCTCTTGGGAGCTTTTCATTAGAAGCTTTCATTAAACAACTCTTTTGCTGTCACCACCTGAGAAGTACCTTGAGGAAATTTCCAAATTAATTATGCATTAATTCCTAATTATGCAGTAATTCTTCATCAGAACTTAATAAATGCTTGTCTCTCATGGTCTGTGCTAATCTAGAGCTGCTAAGAGTTCCACCCCAAAACCGGATGATACAGGAGAAACAAAACCCTCAAGGCAAGCCCATTCCAGCTGCCAACAGGCACAGGAACCAGCTGCAAAAGTTCCCCTGGAATAAAACCCGGGACACCTCTGCAGTGCCTCAGGCTACTGACATCCACACATAGGATGTAAACCCAGGAAATGCTGGACCGAGCCGCCGTCCTGGCACTGCTCCACACGCACCTTCCGAGGCGAGATCCGTCCACTTCCACTGCACACCACACGAGGGACCAGTGATTCCACTTTACACACAGAGCTCCTGCTCCCCTCTACAGAGGATTTCCTCTTGCCCCACCAAGGATTAACAACAACCTTTTCTCATCCTCTTCCTATACATCCAAAAATGGATCCTATCTTTTCTTCTTTTCCAAAAGCAGGTCATTCAGTACCATCTCACACGTTACTTTATCCTGTCTCCTGCTGTGCAAAGCACCAGGTAACAATGCCTGTACCCTCCTCCCTTAAGGGACAGCAGAGCGCCAAGGGACTGTCATCAACCTTAAAATCACAGAATCATTAGGTTGGAAAAGACCCTTAAGATCATCGAGTCCAATTGTTATCCCAGCACCGCCAAATTCACCACTAGATCATGTCCCTAAGTGCCACATCTACATGTCTTTTAAGTCCCTCCAGAGTATTTATACCCCAGAGGATGTTCACCTCACAGAACAGCTGCAGCACATCTGGCAGAATTATTTGCCCAGAGGTTAAGGTTTGTTTTTTCCCAAGTAGTTGTCAGCCTGAGGTCTGTATCTTCTATCCTCAGTCATTTTGTCTTCTCTTTAGAGGTCTTTTTGCCCCTTCCCTTGTTCTGCTCAAGAGATGTCTCCTTTCCTCTGCTCTCTGGTGAAATTCCTCCCCACTTCCCACTCTCCCAAAAGCCACCTCTTGCCATCAGTTTTAAACTTACTTCAACAATAAATCACTCAAATCTAAAATGAAACATGCTCTTTGAATAGAAAATATTTTTCATCAATTTTTTGGCCTGCTTCCTTTTCTTTTCCAAGTATTACTAGCTTTCCCTTTTCAGAGCTACTGAAGTTGTCTGCAGAGCTGTAACAGAGTAAAGCCAGACCCTAAAAGAGATCACCTGCAAGCAGTAGATGAGTAAGGCAACAAGCAGGAGGATCTAGGCTTCCTTCAGTTAACAGCAGGCACTCACACCCAGCTGACCAGCTCTTCCCCAAGTCAGACCTGACCCATTAGCCTGAGGCCCCAGTATTTGCCAAGAAAGAAAGTCACTCAGCAGTGTCCTCTCTCAAAGTTAAGAGTTAACTGACCTGAACAGTTAAGAGACCTGAAATACTCTCACCCATTTGTTGTGCTTGTTCCTACTCCAGCACAAGTTAAATAGCTCACTGCCCTTCCAGTCTGTGTTTTCAGGCTTTCTGACTTCTGCCCAAGGTGACCAGAGCAGAGCTGTGGTGGGGGGTCACCCCAATCCCAGCCACGGGGGCTGGCAGAGCGGGGGTGCTGCCCCAGGGTTTGGATGTGCTTCCCTCTCCAGCCAACCATTAAGCACAGTCATGGACCCACAAAACCCAGTGCTGTTCTCCAGCTGTAAACAATGCAATACGTTTTCTAAAAGATTTATTTGGTACCCTAAAGATCCCACGGAGAATGTTTAAGTTTCGATCAGTTTGGGGAAAATAATACTACTGAAGGAAGTAAGGCTGCAACAGAATAAGCCCCAAAGAACTTCAGAAGTTGACTTCACAGTGAACTTACGATCAAAAAAACCCAACTGTGTGCCAATCACAAATGGCCCTGAATGCTAATTCACAGATTCTGAAAGTGACCCCTGGCAGCAAAGGTCTCACTGGCTGCTGCTGGCTGGGCTGAGTTGCTCAGCCAGGACTGGCTTAACATGTTTTAACATCTGATCCAAATTATCACAAGAAAACAAGCTGTAGCTAAGGAATGTAGCAGCAAAAATGTACATTGTGGTATTTGGAGCTCCAGAGGATTGCTTGGTTTGAGGAATTGCTAACAGGACTAAACCCTTCACTCAAATTCAGCCCAGCTAAACAGCAGCTGTATTACAGTCCTAGTGCAAGCTGTCAGCACAAAAGATATCAATATTCTGAGAATCTGACCCAAAACTTTGATTTTTCTTTCGTCTTAATCATTTTTCACAGGAAGAGTTAGTTTCCAAGCAGAGAATTTGGTCATACCCAGCCACATGAGCTGTTTCAGATTAGCCTCTTCCTCAGCCCCCCAGCATTGAGTTCCCCTGGCACTGTATTCAGGTGATTTTTCCATTTTCAGTGTTCCCTGTGAGTGATACTCAATTCCTCAAATGCCTGCTTTCTGCAAGCATAAAGCAGAAGTCCAGGGGAAACATCTGCTGCCTAATCTAGAATTTCCAGGAACAGACAAAGAACTTTAGTACCTAAAAACTCCTTTCAGAAGTTTATTTTACCTTGTACAGATAGAGCTTGCACTACATCCTTTGATGGTAAATTAAGTATGTGTTAAATAGAAAAAAATATGAGCTATTTATGCCTTCAGCAAGGATTTTCCCCTTCTTCTACTTACCAAGAAATATGCTTGAGGAATTTATTTATTCATCAACTAAATTTTGTTTATATTGCAATAGTCCTAGAAACTCTACTCCTGAACGAGGCTTCATTTTGACTTTCAAGAGCGAAAACCTCCAACATGGACTTTCTCCTATAGCCAAGGAATCTTACTTTGATCCACCCTGATAGCACAAAACCCCTTTCATTGAATACAGAAATACCCAGAATAATAACATTAACCAGAAACTCAACGTGAGAAATGAACCAGAAGACATGAGATGAAAATCAAATGCTGTGATCACAGAAGAACCTAGAGGTTTTTTTCAGTATATGCATGACTACAAGAAGTGGTTTGGGTTTCTATTCCTTTCTGCTTCAAGCAACTGTTACCTTTTTTTTTTTATATGTCTTATTTCATGTTCCAGGAAATTGAAAGCAATAGGGTAGTCTCAGCATTAACAGTCCATGTCCCATTATACCTTTGGTCTCAGTATGTTTTGTCACTGGTTTTGGTTTCAAAGCCTCACTTATCTACAACAGCTCTGTTTTCACATTTGGGAGGTATTCCCCTGCTAATCTGGTACACCAAGAAAATAGACCACGAAGTAATTTATGGTTGAAAGATAAACATTATAACTATAACGACTTATGACAACCATTGTATTGTCATAAAATGATCTTTATTGCCAAGTAATTCACCAGTCAGGCCAAAATCAAAACAGGATCCAAAGCCTTCTGTGAAACTAAAACAAGTTCTCAGAACTATTCTTGCTTAATATCAAAACTAGCTGTTACACTTTTTCCTTTAATAATAGCAGACAACTATCATAAAAGAGAAACTGCAATTTAAATCCAGAATGTGATGCCCATTTTCTTTGATTACTCCTTGAAAAAAACACCGTGGTGACCTTAACAAATCTTTGTTTCTCCATTGCTAAACATGACATAAGGAAATCTTTTTTTTCCTGAAACATCAGCTGTCTGAGACCATAAGACAAAGCACATAAAGTTACACAGGTTTTGGTTTCCAAATCTCATGTACCTGCAATACCACCACTTTCATGTTCGTGAGGGACTCCCTGGCTAATCTGTTATTTATGTCAATAAATAACAATAGTGCATGACGTAATTAATGGCTGTGATATGATAAGGAGAACCATAAGTTTTTATGACAATGAACGCAGTGACAACAGTGACCTTTATTGCCAAGCAGTTCACTGGTTAAACATCCACATAGCACCAGACAGCTGCTCATACAAGGAAAGGTAGAACTTTTCTCAGGCACAGATCTACAAGATTCACCAGATGCAGTTCCCTAAAGTTTCCATATCACCATAGGAGAAATTTGGTTGCTCAGTTCAGGGATGCAGCTTCTGTATTAGAGAAATGCTCCAATGTCAGGACATTTGGCTACCATTACACTGTTTGAGGCTCAGGGCATTAAAGACCTATTACATGGTTAAGACTCCATGTAATAATCACACATCCAAAGTTGAATTAACATCACTCCTTGGTACATTCTTATATCTACTTCCTCCCTGCCTACCCTGAGCTTTAGTCCAGGTTACCACCTTCTCTCTAACCGAGTGCTTTGGCTCAGGCTTTTCTAGCTTCTACCCCATTCCCCTCCCTTCAGGTCAAAAATCAGCAGAGCATGTCCCAAAGGTAGTTGGAGGAAATTGCGCCTTCTGCAAGTGTATGCTGGAAGATTACAAATATTTTAGGGCAGCCAGCAGCATCCCATTGATAGGCCAAGCACATGGCCTCTTCTTCCAGCTCCCTCTGGCCAGGGATCCCCACTGCATGGCAGATATGGTACCCAGGGTTTCTGACTGACAGATAAATGTCTACCCCTTGTCTAAGGTTTCCTTTAAGGTAACATCTTGGTATATGATCCTCACATACCTACCTTAGTGGTGACGTAAATTTATACATTTTAAGTGTTAATGGATTATTTTCCTTCTCCTCCCCCTAAGAAAGCCTTGGTTTGACATCTTAAAAGCCCCAGTGGCATATTGAGATATACAGTGGGCTGTAAAACACCTGCTCAGGTGAAAAACTGATTTTGTATTAAATACTTTGACTGGTAGCCCTCTGACTTCATTATAACAACTAAAATCATACACCGTGTCTTGCATTAGTTAATCATCTGTAGATTTTTAAAACTAGATCCTCTGAGCAGCCTGTCAATGGAGACACACAGCTTCCTTCAAAAACACCTTAAAGAAATTTGATATTTCCCTGACCATCTTGTCCTAAAACACAGGTATATTTAGAGGGGGCCTAATGCCCTTTGGGATAAGCTACACCTGCTTGCAGATTTGCCCCACAGCCAGCAAGTCCACAAGGAGTGCCCTGGAGTCCCAAGCAGCCATCCTGCTCTTTCACAGTGCATTCAGATGGACTCACAGACAGACAGACAGCCTACCCATCAGCACAGCAGTCAAGCTCACGGCCGTCAGGCCCTGCACCTTGCCCTAGAGATGGAAATCACAATCCACAGTCCAAGGCTGGGGCCGAACCGACACTGTGACAGGCAGCAGATGACATGGGACTGCTGATAACGGGGTACCAGGCACCTCTGGGGGCTACAGCCCAACCCACAGCAGCTCTGACTCCCTGGGGCAAGGAGCTCTAGAAAATCCCACTGAATCTTCTCTTCCTCTCCCCTCACTCAGATTATTTTTCTTCTCAGTGTTTGCTTTTTGCTGCAACATGAGCACTCAGCTAACCTGCAAGTTTGCTTTTGAGTTCAGGACCACAGTGGAGATTTATGGGCTGGGTTGTTGCCACATCATCCGAGTATGGGGACAGGAGCTCTTCCCTCCTGCCCAGCACCAGCTGTGAGTTTGATGCAGAAGCTGTGTCTTGGCTCTCCCAACTCACCCCTCATCAACCTGGAGGCTGCACCTCTGCCCGCCCAGTTCTATGATTCTTCCCACACCCAGCCTTGTTCCTGCTCACCATGTGACTTCCAGGAGTCTGCTTGCTCTGCCAAGAGGAAAATTTAATCTCTCTGCTTCCTCTTGTAGCCTACGACAGCCGACAGCCAACAGTCTAATTTGAGCACATCTTGAAAAAGTCACTGCTGAGGAACATTTGCAACCAGCCTCACCCTCCTTCCCCTATTTATTGTATTCTGAACTGCATAGACAAGGTTTAGTTAAGTGCACCTGTCGTTCTCTTTGCTTTACCACTGTCTCCTGACCAGATGTGATCCATGCAGCCACAATAAAGCTGAATGTCAGATAAGTAACACAGGACTGATTTAAACCCAAGTGTATTGCTGCCAAACAAAAGCAGCCTAGAGGTCATTTTTCATTGTCTGGGCAAGTCAGGCTCACACATTTGGAACCAAAACTGAAAGCACTTACAGCCTGAGACAAGCAGTCTGTGGGAGTAAGAGACTCTCGTTAAGCATTGAGCAAATTATTTCAGTCCTCCGAAACAGAGGCTTATACAGTGTCAGACAGGATGGGGCACAGGAGGAGGCAGCTCCTAATGACTGATGCCCCAACTTCAGGTTTATTTGTTCTTAGAATCCCATCACCTGGAATCCATAGGAGACTGGATCTCACCAAAAGATTCACAGGTCTGAGAAAACAAGGGTGCAATCCTTCCAGCCTCAGCACAACAAGGATTAATTCACCTTCTGCCAGCTAAATTTACTGTTTGTTTGCACATCCTTACCCTGCCAGTGGCCAAGCTGCCTGCAGTAGAAGGATGGGATTTTCCTTTTGCAAGAGGAGATGCTCAAGTAGAGCAAAAGCAACTGTAGGCTGTCAACCTTTCCCCATCTGTCTTTTACCAAACAATGAACACGTCTTTGAAGATGAACTGCAGCAACAGCTCTGCTGTACTCCAGGCTTGGCAACAACAGCCCTGGCCACATGTTTTTGGTTTTGTTCCCTTCCGCCAGTACGGAGGGTGGAAAAATAAAGCTACAATTTCCCTTGGGAACATTTATTGGACAGTCATGGCTTGGCAGCCTGGAAAATTCATACACTCAAAATATAAAACATACATCCATAAGCAAACATCCAACATGTGAGAAGCCCGCAAGCCTAAAAGCCAAGACCACCAAAGGGCACATTCTAGCTCCTAGGTGGTCACGCAATGTGAACTGGAGCAACCTGCCCTTCCCATATTCCAGTTTACCCTCTGTTAAAGCACAGACCCCTCTTGGCTCCAGAGGAGAGCCTGAGAAAGTTGCCACCAAGATAGTTACTAAGTGCTACAACCTGCTTCTAGGTGTATGTGCCTGACAAATACTCCACTGCCTACTCAGTCACCTTCTTTCTAGAAGCCAAGCAATTTGTTCACATTTATGTTTCCACCTATAGAATGCAGATTCCATGGGTTTGGACATTTCTGTCTCAAAACTAAATTGATGGAACTGCAAAGCAAGACTACTGAGGCAGACACAAACAGCTGAGTTATTGCTCTAAAGGGAAGAGCACAACTGCATATTTGAAAGACAATGACCTACCTGACGTATTCCTTGGTATCTCAGAGCAGGTCATGTGCCTTCTGAGGAGTTTAAATCCAGGTATTACCCAGAGAATAACAAAATCCCAAGGGCAAAAAACATTTTAGGAAAAACCTTTGCCAGATACGCTTCTAGGTCTGGTGGCTAATACACAGGACTTTCCCTCGAACAAGGCATGACTTCTGGATTCACCAACTCTGACCAGGGATTAAGATTTGCCCATTGCAGTACAGCCATTTTTCTGGGGGGAATGGGGTTCAAGAGGGACTGTTGCCTGCCCTAAGAGATCTCTCCAGAGGTCCCTAGAGAAAACACCTGTTCCTCAACCTCCATTAGCAAAAGCCATGTGGGGACATGTCCTTCAGAGTTCTTACATGACTCAGAGTTTGCATCTGACTCTACTGCTCTTAACTGGGCGATTTATAAGAACAGGGTTTGTTTGTAATGTGAATGTCATTCCCAGAGGAATGACAGACTGGGGATTTTGTGCTTCTTATCTAATCGCATCTCACACCAGAGCCCAGTGACCCAAGGAACCCTCCCACTTCTCTAAGATTTAATTACTTCTTCTGGCAAGAAATTAAGAAACAGTTGATCTTTCACTTTGCACGTATATGTTCCAAAGGATAAATACACATGGTTTCATACTACAGACATCTGACCTCTTGACACCATTGGGCCTGTTTTGTGCTTCCCTACCTTACAGAGTGCATCAGACCAGGAATCTGGAGATTCTGAACCCTTTTTCCTTCTCCAAAATGGATGTCCTATCACAAGCCTGTGACTTTATTATTATTTACTACACACTGAGGAGATAGAAGCTGTTAATCTCACTGCAGGCCAAGCCCCTTGATGGCTGTGGCAGATGGAGAATACCTCCAACACTGTAAGGATCTTGTGCAACCTCTCCAACACAGTCCCCCTGCAGACACTGTCTGCAGCAAGGCTCTTTGATCCACTACTTCAGTCAAGCCAATAAAACCAAGAAGAAATTCCGTTTGCAGCTCTGTGTTTCCCTCTCTGCTGTGCTCACCCCTGGCTCTCCCATCTGGACTAAACTGGTTGTGAGGTCTCCATTCCAGCTGTGGAGCAACTTCAGCTCATGGTGCAAAAGGATCTTGCAATGGCTGTGCAGATGGCGACATCATCTATGAAACATCAGTGGATTTTCTGGTTTCAGGGTTCTTTTTGTTCCATAAGGCCCCAGATGTTAAATGGTCCCCTGGTTCCACAAGATTTCACAGCATCCCTGTGTTCCTTTCTTTCCATGAGGCCCTGCAGTGCCACAGTGGCCCCTTGATTCCATGAGGCTGCACAGTGTCATCACAAAGCTGACCCCACCCAGATGGAAGTTTGGGGAGGATTAGGAGGAACTGGGTCAAAAAGGATTGGATATTTGGGGAAGGAAAGAGGGGCTTGACCAACAGAGAGGAAAGATTTTGATGAGGTAAAACCAGGTTCAGTTAAGGCTGAGGGTGCTGAAACACTGACTGTGCAAACATTCCTGAAAGACCTTTACCCTGTTTGTAACCTCAAGTCCCAACACTACCTATAAGGGCTGCTCCTCTCACTGAGAGGAATCCACTGCTCTAATCCCAACCTCAACTGGACCTCAAAGGCAAAGCCCAAACCCAGAACTCCAAACTCCTTTTTATACTCTAATGCCCACCCCAATCCCAAACCTGCATTGTTGATATGAAAACCCAAGTTTTAATCCTGACCCAGCCCAAAAAGCTCTTCCCCTAAATCATGAACCAGACACTGCCAGCAGAACAACAAACCTCTCTAAGCTTCTCCCCAGTCCCGACCCTGAGCTCTAAACCCCAAGCCCTGAACATTAAGCACCCCCACAGCCCTTGGGAGCAGGGCAAGGACCTGGAGAGCCCAGAGCAGGCCCAGGGGGTTGGCAGAGGAATGGGAGGTGACCTGGATCTGCTCAGCTCTGCAGTGACCCCCAGGAGAAGGGCCTGGGCTCTGAGAGGGATGTCCTGTGGCACAGGGGCTCAGGATCCAAGGTAATAAGGCCAAGTCCACATGGCAACAGCCAGAGCTGGTGCAGAGACATCAGGGAGGGTCTAGAAATGCTGCTGGGAGGGGGTGGGAAAGCAGGAGGGGTGTGTGCAGCCTGCAAGGCCAGAGCAGCAGCAGGGCCAGGGCAGGACAGCCTGCAGGAGAGATGGCCAAGGGCTCTGGCAGGGCTGCAAGGCCCAAAGGCACCCAGGCCTTTGTCCCCTTGCCTCTGGCAGCTGCCTCTGCCACTCAGGCCACCACAAGCAACTTTCCTGGCAGGTTCTGCCCTTGGTTTCTGCCTCGCCCCTCCCTCAGGAGCCTGGCAGGGGTTGCCCAGTTTTGGGCCTTGGTTGTTCCTCCCCCTCCCATCCCAGTGCCCCCCAAACAGCCCTGAGCCAGCCGGGAGGGACAGGATCTGCTGGGCCAGGGCCTGGGGCTCAGGCCTTGGCCTTTGTGCTCCACAAAACCAAGGCAGGCTTTGCTCAGCATTGCAGGGGCCTGCCCAGAGCCTTTGTCTGCCTGCACTCCTGGCCTCCAAGGAGCTGCTCCAAGGAGTCCCTGGGGAGGCTTTGTCAGTGCCTGCCCTCAGTGGGGCCCAGCAATGCTTCAAGGCACTTGGAGTTTGGCTTCTGACTTCTTCAGCAGCTGCTTCAATCTTCTCTCAGTACCTCAGGACCATGGGCTGGGCTGCAAACACACTGTGGGGCTCATTAAAATGCAGAAATCCCTCAGGATCTCTTTGTTTTCCTTTAATTGTCTTCAAGACAATTTCAAAACAATTCTTCAAAGTTTGTACTTTTTTTTTTTTAATTCAAGGTTGAATATTTTTTAGTTCAAAGAAAAGGTGATGGAGGTGTTCTCCAAGTGATCTTGATGCTGAGTGTCTCCTCAGGAGATCCAGATTGACCCTGGATGATCAACCTTGCTCCTACCCCCCAGCCTCACCAGTTCTGACATGGCCCATCTTGGACTGACAGCTGATGCAGCTCCAAACACACTGTGGGACCCATTAAAACACTGAAAAACAAATTATTTTTCTTTCTTTAATTGTCTTGAAGACATCAACAACTAATTGGAGTTGTTTTGTAGTTTAACTAAGCAGGAAGATTTTAAAGTGGACGTCACAAAAAATATATATTTTTTTGATGAAAGAGAATGATTTACACAGAGCCTTGGGATGCAAGAGGGTCAGGGTGCAAAGGATTTAGACACAAAGATAAGGGGGTAAAAGATATTAGTAGCATTTAATTACTGACCTGTTTAACAGTTATCAAGGGATTCAATAGCATTTGCTAATATTTTAAAAGTGACTGAATTATAGATTCACAATAACAACCTTCACATCACAGTCAATTCACACCCCCACCCAGGCAGAGATGTGTGGACACATCAATAGCTGGGTGTGGAAAGGTCCCTCTCCAAAATTCTCCTTGTTGTCAGGGAAAGACTCCCCCAAATCCCTTTGTGTTTGCCAGCAGACAAGGGTCACAGCTGGTGGAGTGTTTGTTGAGGGGGATCAGAATTGTCCTGGGCATCAGCGACAGTCTTTGGAGTGTTGCAAACTGGAGGGTTCCCGAGCTGGGAGAGGCTGCCAGAGGTGTCCCACTGAGAGGGAGGTGCTGGGGAGCTGCCAGGGCCTCCCTCAGCCCTGCTGGTTGTCATCATAGGAGAGATGTGATGCCACAGGGGAGGTGTGATGTCACAGGAAGGATGTGATGTCATAAGATCGATGTGACATCAGTTGTGATGTCACGGAGCTGTGATGTCATGGGGAGGTGTGATATCAGAGGGGAGATGTGATGTCATATGATGGATGTGATGTCACAGGGGAGGGAGGACATGATGTCAAAGGGATGATATGATATCACAGGATAGATGTGATGTCATATAATGGATGTGACGTCAGCTGGGATGTCACAGGGGAGGTGTGATGTCACAAGGAGGATGTGATGTCACAGGGATGATATGATATCACAGGAGAGATGTGATGTCATATGATGGATGTGAGGTCATAGGAGAGATGTGATGTCATAGGAGAGGTGTGATTTCATGGGGGAGGTGTGATGTCACAGGAAGGATGTGATGTCACAGGAGACCTGTGATGTCACGAGGAGGATGTGATGTCACAGGGATGATATGGTACCACAGGAGAGATGTGATGTCATATGATGGATGTGACATCATAGGGGAGATGTGATGTCACAGGAAAAATGTGATGTCATGAGGAGCATGTGATGTCATAGAAGAGAGACACATTCCCCCCCCAACCTTGCTGTAGCTAAAGCCGATGTAAGTGATGGTTCCAGTCATCCCGTGTATGGATAAAAGATTTCCAAGGCTTTGTTCCAAGGCCGCTGCCCCGCCCCCACCCTCTGCCTGCCGCCCCCGCCCCCCTGGCGCCTGATTGGCTGCCGCCCCACTAATGGGACGTCCCGGGGGATGCAAATGTCCCGCCCTGCTGCATATTCATGAGCTCGGGGCAGGGCTTTGAGCTCTTGATCTGGCGCGGGCGAGCTTCTGGTCCCCGCCCGCCGCCGCCGCGCCCGGAGCGCACCCGTGCCAAGTGCGCGGGGTCGGCCACGGGAACTTTGCTTTTCCCCGCGGGGCGCACGGAGGATTTGTCGCCGGGCGCACATGGACTGGGGAGAACTTTGCCTGCCGGAGCCGCTCTCCCTGCACCGCCAGGAAGAGCAGGGACCGCACCGCCCCGGCCGCAGCGGCGCAGAGGCTGCTCGGGAGGTGACAGTGTGCTAGAGGGAGATGCCCACTCGCTGTCCTTACTGCCTGCACAGCGCAGGGCTGGGGGGAATTGAGCCAGGCAGGAAAAGGGAATGGCGGCGATCGCACGGTGGTGAAATGATACGGGAAGTAGCAAACAGCCTGGCTGGAGAGAGCACAGTTTGGGAAGGGGGCGCAGGGAAAACCCACTGTGATGTTCCGGGGTAAATAACAGAAAATAAACAGAGGAGGGTCCCCTTTCAGATATGGTTTATAGATCAGTGCACTGTGTATAGTGTAAGATAGCTTCATGAATGTAAGAGTGCAGATTCTACAGCTTTTAGTACAGTGACATGTTTTTTATAAAATATGTAAAGAGATGATAAGTTGGCTGTTTGGTTGGGCTTTCTTTGTTTGTTTTTTTTTTTTTTTTTTTTTTTTTTTTTTTTTTTTGTGAATGCTTTGTCCCCTCCAGCCCCCTTAAAGGAGCTTTCTTGAATGTACCTTCTTACAGCTAATTTGAATGATTAGTTTAGATAACCCTCTTAGAGTAGATGCATTTCAGTGAAATCGGGGCACATGTCTTTTTGGCTCTGGTGCAAGATTCAAACTAATTTTTTTCTTCCTCTTTGGCTCAATTAAAAGTCATCTTAAAACACTCCCAGTATATTGTGTGAGTGCAGGGCTTGAGGCGTGTGGGATTGAATGGACATATAGGAAGAACTAACATTCAGAAACATATCTGCTTTCCTGTCTCAATAAATAAACCCCACAGTTTGACACATTGACTTCAAATTCCCACAGAAGAAGTAGCAGTGTGTATTCCCTCTGACACCTTGGCCACCCTAGAGCAAATAATGATGCTGAGGAGTAAAAACGAGCTCAAGCAGGCTCTGGGTTTATTTGAAGAAAACATGTTCCAGACTTCTCCATTATTGCTACCCTGGTGGCATCATGCCAGATAAGAAAAGGAGTCAGATAAATAGATAGTTCCTTCTTTTTAATAATGGGTTCGTAGTGGGCCAGATTTCCTCTTTTTGCAGGAACCTGCCAGCAGATGAGATCAAACTGTGTGAGACTGATAAAGCTTTCAATTGCTGCAATGGGCAGAAGAGAGAACTGCCCCCACAACTGCTTCTGTTATCAGTTTACAAGTATGCCATGAGAAACGAAGTAGCAACAGGACTGGAGAGTTCTACTGTTCTTTGCAGCGCTGGTTGTTTGCATGTGTTTGTGTTTTTATCTTAATAACTTTGTGATATGCACATCTGTGTGTATTTTTGTCTCAGGAGTTTTGCAGTATGTAAAATTTATCACAAACATTGTGTTTGTGTCTCCTCTACTCCTAAAATTGCTTGCATGATCAGTTTATTAATAATTGTTGACTTATTTGTGTTTTTATCATGAGCAACTCACTGGTAAGATTGTGTAAGACAAGCCATTTTATGTATTGCTAGTTTAATTTTTTGCCAAGTTTATTTTGTCTTTTTATTGAAAAAGAAGTTGGCTTGGGAGAAGCTTTTAGATATGTATAATTCTGTCTCAATCAATTGAGAATCAAGAAACTCAATCAAATTTAACCTGGGAGTTGGTACAAGAATTTATGCATATTTGGAATCATTAAAATATGTATTATTTGCATTAACCCTCTGCCTCAGAAGGCATCAAATTTTATATTTGGCTAAATTTCTCAAAATATTAACAAATGAAACTAAAAGAAAAGAAAGTGTGACCTGAAGAGAATATAAGAAATCTTTGTACCAGCTCCCAGGTAACTCAATGTATTTGCATAAGAACTGATGTGTAATTTCAGGTCTAATTTCAAGACACATTGGCCCCTCTAACAGACACATTATTATAGAATCCCTCACACCCAGCACGCATTAAAGGATACCCTGATTACTCACGGGGTGGAGAGTGTGGCTAATGAAAATTAGATTAGTGTCAGTATTAAATCCTGATGTTTGTAACTTTGTTAATGTTAGGAAATTTGACTTTAGCTGTTGAGATCCTGTTATGTCCTATATGCTTTCTATTTTACTGTAGTATTTTTTGGAAATTGCATTGCATTGAGAACAGATCTGTGCTATCTCTTCCTTTTCTTTTCTCTCTTTCTGTCCACTACACGAAAGGCACAGCCCACAAAGAAGATTCACAGTGAACGACCAAAGAAGAGAAATTTTTGAATGCATAAAAGAGAAATATTGAATGCAGAGACTGAAATGGTTAGTGATTTATGCATTCTAGGACTGCCAAGGGACTTTTGCAGGCTTCTGCAGGACTTTTGCATTATACCTCTGATGGCCCATCAAAGCCCATCCCCCCCTCTGCCAATCCTGAAAGGCAGGAAAAACCCTTTTCCCAGGCCCCTCACGGGAACTCTACGCAGGTCCAGGAGATGTTGGGGGTTCGTGGCATGGCCCGGGACACCATCCATGGATATAATAACTCATAACTTCTTGGAGTCTGGGGGCTTCCCACCCCCAACGGATCAAGGCCACCACTTCAACTGACAGACATGGAAGCTGCAACTCCCAAGTTCCATCGCTGGACCCCGTGGGCAGTGACTATAGACATCTTTCCACTCTCAGCTTTGCTTTCCTTTACTCTCCCTTACCCTTTTCTTTCCTTACTCTCCCTTATGCATTTTCCCTAAAGGTTCTCTTTATGCCACATTGCTGTAGATGAGAGATAGATGATAACACCCAAAATAGCAACATACCTGTTTACTCTTGAAACAAAAGTGTTCTAAAATAAACCCTACATATATATATATTTTCAAACACCGACTATTCAATGTTGTTTCACTCTAATCCACCCCAAGGGATTTATTAATAAGAACTTGGATTACCCCCCTTTCGGGGGCAGGTGGTAACAGACCCCTTGTAGCAGGATGTTCTACCTGGAAAAGAATCTGATGGGAGAATGCAAGCACTGCAAGCTCTCTGTGGGGAGTTACTGCTGGTGCCAAGGGGTTGGTTTAGTGTTGAATTGTGCTAAAACCAGCCTGGTTCCCCAACCTTGCAACACACATCCTGCTTTTGGAAGCAGAGTTTGACAGATCAGCTGTTCACTGGCCTGGGAATATGTGACTGGAGATCCATCACTGGATAAGCATAAAAGCCCAGGGCCAACTTTCCTAGAGCAGATTCTTCCACAGACTTTGTTGAAGTGTGTGCAGCTTTTGCTGTGAAGCAGGGACAGCTCTTGATGGTCACTGCCCAGGGGGTAAAAGAAAGAGAGAGATCTGCCTTGATTTATTTCTATCAGACCCCGCCGGGCCCTCCCCGCTTCCTGCCGGGATCGGACACCGCCGGCGGCCCCGGCCCTGCCGGGCTCCATCAGCCTGAGCAATTGCTGCCAAGGAGGGGCCGGGGGCTTCCTCTTGGCCTTCGTCTCCCTGGCGCTGGGGCTCGGCTTCTACCTGCGCCAGAAGGTGAGGGGGGTCCCAGGGGGTCGTGTGTCCCCCCAGAGCGTCTGTGCCCCCCCGAGGACCCCCCACCCCGGTGTCACCCCCTTTTCTCTCCCCACAGAGCTCCTGAGCCGGTGGCGGCTGCAGCCCCTCCCCGGGGCCTCGGGCCCAGCCTGGACCCCACCTGTCCCTGTGAGGATTTTGGGGGGGTCGTGTGTCACCCCCTCCCCTGCTGTCACTCTGCCTCCCTCAGCTGCTCCCAGTCATCCCAGTAAAGCTTCCCAGTTCTCGCCAGTCCCGGGTTTGGGGGGCACTGGGGGAGGAGGGAGTGGATCCCAAGGGATGGATCAGAGTTTGGGGGTGGCAGAACTGGCCCCAGTGTAACAGGGAAGGGACTAAGCCAAGGGAAAAACACAGGTTCGAGAGATTCTGGAACGTGAATAAACCAAACACCGTTGCTAGTTGGCAAAAATAGCTATTTATTAGGAAAAAGGTGGCAAACAAGGGAAAAAGGAAAAACACAGGCGCCTGAGGGGAAAAGGATTGGGGTGGAGGAAAAAGTGCATAAAAGACCCTAGGAAGAAGGCTCCCCCCCATACTCACCCAGGTATCACCTGTAAACAAGTCTTACCCATCCTAACGAATAATGAAGTCTCTCTGCAGCAGCTGCGGGTTCATGGGGGGTGGCAGGCTCCCACTTCAAGCAAGGCATCCCTGCTGAAAGCAACTTGGTCCATCGTGAAGAGCCCCAAGAAGTGTCTCTGCTTTTTATAAAGTTTTTTGAGAGCACCTGCCCTGGAGAGGTGTGGCCAGCACCGCCCCGTCAGGGCTCTGAACCCCACCCCTTCTGTTATGTAAGTGCACCCCTCCTGCGCCTGCGTGAGCACTTTGGAAAGTTCCCCACGCAGGCGCAGTGATTTGGGGGAGGTCTTTTCAATTCAGGCGGTGGGCTTACTTCATCACCTTCCTCATCACTTTGTCCTCCTCCAACTGCCCCTGACGAGCAATTGACCAATCACAACAGACCAATTAAAACAGTTTACACAGAAGCTCTCCCTCCAAGGCCAAGTTCACTGCTTTATCAGAAGACTTGGCAGGAGAAAGCATAAACTAACTGCAGGTGGCTAGGGCCAAACACAGACCAAAAAATAACATCCCAACTTCGTCCCGATACACCCCAGGATGGATTGGGAACGAGGATCCCATGTCCCCCTGTGTCAACCTGCTCTGGGAGGGCTTTAGCCCCTCAGTGGGAACCCAGATCACCCCAAAAGGTGTTGGGACCTTCCAAAAACCTCACTAGAGCTCAGCAAGGTTCCCCAAACCCACTCAAAGCCCACCCAGGACCCCACCAAACCCCTTCTCTGGGGGGACTTCTCTGGGCACTGGTGGTGCTGGGAGCCCCCCCGGCGGCAGGCGAGGAGCTTTCGGGTGAGTGGGGGGTGGGGAAGGGGAGGACGGTGGGAAAGGGGGGGTCAGAGAAGACAAAAGGGGTGGTGAGACCACAAACTAAGTGGGAGGGGACTGAGACCCCCCAAAAGTAAAGGGGGAGGGGGACTGAAGTTTGGGGGATGATAGGAAATGGGTGGGAGAGGTCAGAAGAGTGGGGAAAGGGGAGGGTGGGACCCCCAAACTGAGCATGAGGGCACTGGGGAGTGGGGGGATTATATCCCCCAGGTTTTAATGATGGCAAATCAGATCTATTGACAGAAATTAATTTATTTTGGGTTACAAATGATCAGACAAAAGATCTTCATCAGTATTATTCACTGCACAACAGAAACACTAAAACTACCAAGAGTACAGGACAAGATAGGACAGTGCTCTACACTAAAGCAATTGTTGAAGCAATTCTACTCAAGCTGGCACAAAAGCAATAATTCTTAATTAGAGATGGATGGGACTCCCCCAGACCAATGTTCATGCGGAGATCTCTGCTCTCAGCCTCCAGGAGTGATCCTGGGGGGTCCCCAGCCGAGGCAGGAATCTCCACACACCCCCCAAGAAGGGTTCTGTTGGAAGAAGCTGCCCCTGGGAAAGGGGACTGGCCCTTTGTGGTCGAAAGGGATGGACTGACAGTCACTGGACTCCAGGGGTTGCCTCAACATCAGGGGCTTCATTCGGGGTGGAAGCAGCGGCCGAAGCTCTTCCCACAGTTGAGACACTGGTAGGGCTTCCCTTATCGGTGGATCCTTCGGTGGATCCTTCGGTGTTTAATCAAGGTAGAGCTGTGGGTGAAGCTCTTCCCACACTCCCCACACTTGTAGGGCCTCTCCCCGGTGTGGATACGCCGGTGCCTGACGAGGTGGGAGTTCATGTTGAAGCCCTTCCCACAGTCGGTGCAGCGGAAGGGCCTCTCATCCGTGTGTGTCTGCTCATGCCTGAGGAGATGTGAGCTAGTCTGAAATCTCTTCCCACATTTCAAGCACTTGTAGGGCCGTTCTCCAGTGTGGATGCGCTGGTGGATGCGGAGGTTGCCACTGTTCCTGAAGCTCTTCCCACATTCCCAACAAGTGTAGGGCCGTTCCCCAGTATGGATACGATGGTGTTGGATAAGGCTAGAGCTGTCAGTGAAGCTCTTCCCACATTCCTTACACATGTAGGGTCGGTCCCCAGTGTGGATGCGCCGGTGTTTGATGAGGTGGGTGCTCTGGTTGAAGCTCTTCCCACATTCCCCACACGTGTAGGGACGTGCCCCAGTGTGGATGTGCTGGTGGCTGAGGAGGTGGGAGCTCTTCCTGAAGCTCTTCCCACATTCCAAGCATTTGAACAGTTTCTCCTTGCTGGGAGGTTGCTCAGGGACCACGAGGTCAGAGCTCCCCCTCAAGCTCCGGCCGCCTTCCCGGCACAGGCTGGGTCTTTCCTCCTCAGAACACCCTGGGCTGGCTTTGGAGCCCCTCCTGCGGGGGGATCTCCGGCCCTTTTCCTCCCCGCTGCCTTCCTGCGCCGGGGAGCCCTTCAAAACGGCCTCTCCCACCAGGGTCTCACGGGGGGATTTGTCCTCCGGGCTCTCCGTCCTCAGCTCGGGGCCTGGGGCAGGAAGCAAGAAGGACAGGGAGGGGATTTGCCTCCGGCCCACAGGGAAGGCCAAGGACATCCCCCCAACTCCGGCCCCGGCAGGACGGCGGCACCAGCGGGGTTGTCCTGCAGCCGGGGCCATGCTCGGCTGACAGAGCCAGCACAACACCCGCCCAAAGGGACACTGACTTCCTCCTCACCTGCCTGGGGGGCCCAAGGCATCTTCCTCTTCCTCGCAGCCTCCTCCTCCATCCGCCCAAGCTTTGGGAAGGACAAATCCTGATGGGGGGAAAACAAGGGCTGAGCACGTTGGCTTGAGGGTTCCTCCTGCCCAAGTCCCTCTCTAGAACTCACTGGGCATCATAAAAACCTTCAAAACACCAAGATTCAGCCCAGAAAAAACCCAAACCAACCAGTGTCAGGCAAAAAACCCTCAGAAATAGCAAGAAGACTCTCGCCACCACAAACTGCAAAAAGTTGAGATTCAGCTAAAAAATACTCCAAAATACGAAGATTCAGCCCCAAAAAAGGTGATGGGGACTGAATTTAACCCTCCAGCAGGAAAGTTGTTTGATTTCAAGCTCGTCTTCAAGGCGCATCCTGGCATTGGAGCCTGGGCTCTAATTAACCTCTCCTGTGCTGCCAAACAGCAGGAGCTGTATGGCCAAGGGACAAAATGTGATCCCTGTCAGTGTCCATGGCCCCTGTCAGTGTCCTTCAGGGAAAGAGGGAGAAGGAAAGTAAAAAACTGGTTTGGAACTAAACTGGCGTTAAAGTAGGAAAAACCTCCTTCCATGGAAATAAAACTTAGACAGTTTTTCCTGGGCTGAACAAGCTCATTCAGGGATGAAGGACTGGGACTTCTGTGGACACTTGTGCTGGTTTCTTTGGACACTCGTGTTCCTTCAGAGAGCCCCTGGAAACACTCGGCTGTTCACTCCCAGTGCCACCAGTGCCTGGGTCCTGTCTGCAGCAGCAGACTGCAGTGGGAGAGGAGAAATGCTTTTCTGAGCCTCTGGGCTGGACACAGGCACAGCCTGACCCTGAACCCAAGGGAAACAAAGACAAATTCCACGGCTTTAGCTGGACCAAGGTTGGGGGGGTTTCCTGAGGGCAGCACTAACCAGACTTTTGTGTGTGTGTGAGACAGGCAGAACCACAAATGCCTGCACAGCCCAGAGCAGTCAGTGTGGGGCTGTGCTTGCTGCTGCAGAGACCCCCAGGGGACAAACCCAGGCAATAGTTTGGGTTTATTCCTTGCTCTGTGTCAGTGGAATAGAATGTTCCACAGGAGCTCTGTCCCCCTCTGAGGCACCGGGTGGCTTGAAGCTGAAGAGAGAGGGGGGTCAAGTGCAAGTTCCCTTCTGAAGTGTGTGTCCCTAAGGAGGACACTTGCCTTATTATTGCTTATTATGTGTAATATCTTACAGATATATCATACAAGAGCTAAAGATGGATTCTATAGAATATGTGCCATATATATGATACAGAATATATCTGATTATTGCTTTATCTGTCTGTCCAGACAGATATTGTGTATGCAGAGAGATTGTATTTGAGGGATATGTTCCTCTCAATACCCTGTGAGCTCCACTCCCAAGGCCAGCAAATTCCTGAAGCTCCCCCTTCTGTGCCCTGCAGGTTTTGGCAGATTTGCAAGAGCAGGGGAATCATTCCCTGCAGCCTCTTTGCACTGTAGGAAATGGGAGCCCTGTGCACATCCTGCTGCCTCCAGATTCCATTCTGGGTGTGGGAACGACCCTGTGGGGAGCAAAGAAATGCCTGGTTCTGCAGGAGCTGCAGATGCTCAAGGGGCAGCAGGACCAACTCAGGGGCCTGAAGGGGGCCTGGGGGGCTTTGGGGTCTGGGAGGGTCCTGGGGGAGCTGGGGAGGGGCTTTGGGGATTGGGGGTACAGACCAGGACAGACCAATAGAGACCAGTAGGACAGACCAGGACAGACCAGTACAGACCAGTACCTCCTCACTGCTCCCCGGATCTCTCCTGGAGCTGGGGCGATGTTTTTCTGGGACACCTGAGCCCCCCCAGTGCCCTCCCAGTACAGCCCAGTGCCCCCAGTACAGCCCACTGTGTTCCTGTCCCAGGGTGCCGGGTGATCCCTCTTTGGGAAGGGTTGGAATGGATTTGAGGGGGGGCTGGGAGAGATTTGGAGGGATCTGAGGAGTTTGGATGGGGATTTGGGGGTTTTGAGTGCATTTAGGGAAGTTAAAAGAGGTCTTGGGGACATTGAGGGGTCAAAGGTATCTATGGGGGGAGGGGATTAAAGGGAAAATAGAGGTTAGGGGACATTTGGGGGGGGTTAATGAGGCCTGGGCGGGCAGAGGGGCTGCACCAAGAGCAGGTGAGTCCTGAGACCCCCCCTGGTGTCCCTGAGACTCTCTTGGTGTCCCCAGTTCCTCCCTTGACACCCCGAGACCCCCCTGGTGTCTCCAATGCCCCCAGGGCCTCTTCATGGCCCCAATTCCCCCCTTGACACCCCGAATTCCACTGTCCCCAAACCGCATCCCTGATGTCCCCAACCCTCCATCTCACTCCAGGAGCCCCCCCTGGACCCTCTGACCACAAAAACAACTCCCCCCACACGCTCACAGAAAGGCCAAGGGCATCTGGGGAAACACTGGGGAGAGTAGAGGGGCTTTGCAGGGCCCTACGTGATTACTGGGGGATACTGGGACACACTGGGGGGAACCAGGGGGCACTGGGAGGGACTGGGGGGTTACTGAGGGACATTAGGAAGGCACTGGGAGGGACTGAGGAGTTACTGGGGAGTTACCAGGACACACGGGGAGACACTGGGAGGTTTCTGGGCCATACTGGGGGTTACTGGGTGCTCACTGGAGGATCACTGGGCCATCCTGGGGGGCAGTGGAAGGTCACTGGGACACACTGGCTGGTCACTGAAGGGGTCACTGGAAAGTCACTGGGATATAGTGGGGTCTAGGGATCCCCTTACCCGGATGTGGTACATTTCCCCCCCCGGATTTTGGGGGCCATCCCTAGGACCCCTTCTTTTTGAGGCTGGGGGACCCCCTGGACCCGCTGCTGGGCTTTAGGGCCCCCCCCAAAATGCCCTCAAAACCCCTGAAATCCCCCCCTCGACACATCAAAACCTTCTCAAGGTCCCCCCCAGATGCCCTCAGAGACCTCATCCCTCCCCAGCACCCTCTAAACCCTCTCAGTGACCCGCAAAACCTACCTGGGACCCCCCAGTCCCCTTTAGGGACCCCTCAATCCCCCTCAGAGACCCTCAAAACCGTCTAAGACCCCGTAAACCCCCTAGAGACCCCAAAAAAGCCTAAAAGATCCCACCAGGACCTCCAAACCTCCTCAGAGACCCCCAAACCCTACCTGGCACCCCCCAAATCTCCTCAGAAACCAAAACCCCCTCAGAGACCCCCAAACCCCTTCAGGAACCTTCAACCACCCCCTGAGTCCCCTCAGGACACCGAACTCCCTCAGGGACCCCTCAAAACCTCCTCGGTTATCCCCGAACCCCCCCGCTAAACCCTCCCGAGCCCCCCCGGGGGGACTCACAGCACTCAGAGCGAACCGCAGGCCCCGCCGCCATCACCGATTCCCGGCTGCGCGCGCACCGCGTTCAGAGAACGCCGCCGCAGCCAATCAGCGCGCGGCCACGCCCCCGCAGCCCCGCCCCCGCCCCTGCCGCGTTGGCTGCCGGGAATCGGTGATGGCGGCGGGTCGGTCGGTGAGCTCTGAGTGCAGGCGGGGGGTGCGGGAGAGCGGGGTCTGGGGATCCCCTCGGGGGCTGCGGGGAGCGCGGCTGTGGGGGGAAAGGCTGGAGGGCTCGGGAGGGTTTAATGCGGGGGTTCGGAGGTTCCCGAGGGTCAGAGCGCAGGGCCTTGGAACCGTCTCGGGGGCCGCGGGGCCCGGAGGCCTCCCAAGAACCCGGAAGGGTGATTCGATTCCTGAGAAAGTCCCTCGGAAAAAAAAATTCAAAACCACCCAACCAAAAAAAGAACTCTAAAAAAAGGAAAAGTGAGAAAAAGGTGAAGGAAAAACTGCAAGGGCCAGGATGATTTTATTGCTTTGCTTCAGTTTTTCCTTGGTCTCCTCCTTCTCAGATTCTTTGCTCCCTTCCTTTACAGAAAGCTCTTCTGCTGTTCTGTGGTTTTGTGGTCCCTTAGGGGCTTTTAGAGGTCTCTGAGGAGGTTTTGGGGGGTCTCTGAGGAGCTTCGGTGTCGCGAAGGGACTTAGGGGGGAGGTTAAAGGTCTCTGAAGGGATTTGGGAATCCCTGAGGAAGTTTTGGAGTTTCCAAGGGAATTGGGAGGTCCTTAGAGGCTTGGGGGGGGGGGGGTCTTTGAAGCAGTTTTGTGGGTTTCTAGGGGGATTTCGGGAGTCCAAGACAGTTTTGAGTGTCCCTGAGGGGGTTTTTGAGGTCCCTGAAAGGGCTTGGGGGTTCCAGGTGGGTTTTGCAGGTCACTGAGAGGGTTTAGGGGGTCCTGGGGGTGGATGAGGTCTCTGAGGGGATTTGGGATTTGAGGAGGTTTTGATGGGTCCAGAGGTGGATTTCTGAGGGGGTTTCTGGGGTTTTGCCTGGATTTTGGGGGGTCTCCGTGTCAGTCCTGTCTGGCCACGGCCAACTAAAACTCCTATGAGGCCATTTCCCATCCCACCACAGCGCCTCTGCCAGTCCAGCGGACTGACCCCAGGGAAAGGGGATCCCAATTCCCCACTCGAACCCCAGAGACCCCCAAAACTCAGCACACAGAGACCCCAAAGGAAGGGGGGCCTGGGTGTCCCCTAGAGCCCAGCAGTGGGGTTCAGGGGATCTCCCAGCCCTCAGGGGAGGGGTCCTTGGGATGCCCCCAAAAGTCCAGGGGGGAGATGTAGCAGAACCGACTAAGGGGATCCCAGTGCCCCCAGTATATCCCAGTGACCTCCCAGTGACCCTCAGTATGGCCCAGTAACTCCCTCAGTATGGCCAGTGTGTCCCAGTGACCTCCCACTGCCCCCCAGTATGGCCCAGTGATCCTCCAGTGAGCACCCAGTAACCCCCAGTATGGCCCAGTAACCTCCCAGTGTCCCCCCGTGTGTCCTGGTAATCCCCCAGTAACTCCCCAGTCCCTCCCAGTGCCCCCTGGTTCCCCCCAGTGTGTCCCAGTATCCCCCACTAATCACCCAGTACCCCACAAAGTCCCCCAGTTTTCCCCAATGTGTCCCCAGATGCCCTTGGCCTTTTTGTGACTGTGGGTAGGGGGGGGAAGTTGTGGTCAGAGGAAACAGGGGGGGCTCCTGGAGTGAGATGGAGGGTTGGGGACATCAGGGATGGGGTTTGAGAACAGTGGAACTGGGGGTGTCAAGGGGGGAATTGGGGCCTGGGGACATTGGAGACACCAGGGGGGTCTCGGGGTGTCAAAGGGGGAACTGGGGACACCAAGAAGGTCTCGGGGACACCAGGGGGGGTCTCAGGACTCACCTGCTCTTGGTGCAGCCCCTCCTCTCCCCCACAGGCCTTTTTAACCCCCCCAAAATGTCCCTTAACCTCCATTTTTCCTTTAATCTCCTCCCTCCCAGATCCCTTTGATGCCCCAATGCCCCCAAAACCCTTTTTAACTCCCCCAAATGCACCTAAAGACTTCAAACCCCCCCAAATCCCCATCCAACATCCCCCAGATCCCTTCAAATCTCCCCCAGCCCCCCCTCAAACCCCCCTCAAAGAGGGATCACCCAGCACCCTGGGACAGGAACACAGTGGGCTGTACTGGGGGCACTGGGCTGTACTGGGAGGGCACTGGGGGGGGGCTCAGGTGTCCCATGACAAGGTGGCCCAGCTCCAGGAGAGATCCGGGGAGCAGTGGGGAGGTACTGGTCTGTGCTGGTCTGTCCTGGTCTGTACCCCCAATCCCCAAAGCCCCTCCCCAGCTCCCCCAGGACCCTCCTGGACCCTCCCAGACCCCAAAGCCCCCCCAGGCCCCTGACTTGGTCCTGCTGCCCCTTGAGCATCTCCAGCTCCTGCAGAACCAGGCATTTCTTTGCTCCCCACAGGGTCGTTCCCACACCCAGAATGGAATCTGGAGGCAGCAGGATGTGCACAGGGCTCCCAGATCTGTAAGATATTACACATAATAAGCAATAATAAGGCAAGTGTCCTCCTTAGGGACACACACTTCAGAAGGGACCTTGCACTTGACCCCCCTCTCTCTTCA
Source organism: Pseudopipra pipra (assembly GCF_036250125.1). Taxonomy (NCBI): domain Eukaryota; kingdom Metazoa; phylum Chordata; class Aves; order Passeriformes; family Pipridae; genus Pseudopipra; species Pseudopipra pipra. The sequence continues at coordinate 24,797,074 of NC_087580.1, forward strand.
GCTTCAAGCCACCCAGTGCCACAAAGGGGGACAGAGCTCCTGTGGAACATTCTATTCCACTGACAGAGCAAGGAATAAACCCAAACTATTGCCTGGGTTTGTTCCCTGGGGGTCTCTGCAGCAGCAAGCACAGCCCCACACTGACTGCTCTGGGCTGTGTAGGCATTTGTGCTTCTGCCTGTCTCACACACACACACAAAAGTCTGCAGGTGTAGTGCTGCCCTCAGGAAACCCCCCACCCTTGCTCCAGCTAAAGCTGTGGAATTTGTCTTTGTTTCCCTTGGGTTCAGGGTCAGGCTGTGCCTGTGTCCAGCCCAGAGGCTCAGAAAAGCATTTCTCCCGTCCCACTGCAATCTGCTGCTGCAGACAGGACCCAGGCACTGGTGGCACTGGGAGTGAACAGCCGAGTGTTTCCAGGGGCTCTCTGAAGGAACACGAGTGTCCAAAGAAACCAGCACAAGTGTCCACAGAAGTCCCAGTCCTTCATCCCTGAATGAGCTTGTTCAGCCCAGGAAAAACTGTCTAAGTTTTATTTCCATGGAAGGAGGTTTTTCCCACTTTAACGCCAGTTTAGTTCCAAACCAGTTTTTTACTTTCCTTCTCCCTCTTTCCCTGAAGGACACTGACAGGGGCCATGGACACTGACAGGGATCACAGTTTGTCCCTTGGCCATACAGCTCCTGCTGTTTGGCAGCACAGGAGAGGTTAATTAGAGCCCAGGCTCCAGTGCTAGGGCGCGCCTTGAAGACGAGCCTGAAATCAAATTACTTTCCTGCTGGAGGGTTAAATTCAGTCCTCATCACCTTTTTTTGGGCTCAATCTCCATATTTTGGAGTATTTTTTAGCTGAATCTCAACTTTTTGCAGTTTGGGTAGATGAGGGTCTTCTTGCTATTTCTGAGCGGGTTTTTGCCTGAATCTCGTTGGTTTGGGCTTTTCTGTGCTGAATCGTGGTGTTTTGGAGGTTTTTATGGACACAGGATGCCTGATGAGTTCTAGAGATGGACTTGGGCAGGAGGAACCCCCAAGCCAACGTGCTCAGCCCTTGTTTCCTCCCCCATCAGGATTTGTCCTTCCCAAAGCTTGGGCGGATGGAGGAGGAGGCTGTGAGGAAGAGAAAGATGCCTTGGGCCCCCCAGGCAGGTGAGGAGGAAGTCAGTGTCCCTTTGGGCGGGTGTTGTGCTGGCTCTGTCAGCCGAGCATGGCCCCGGCTGCAGGACAACCCCGCTGACGCCGCCGTCCTGCCGGGGCCGGAGTTGGGGGGATGTCCTTGGCCTTCCCTGTGGGCCGGAGGCAAATCCCCTCCCTGTCCTTCTTGCTTCCTGCCCCAGGCCCCAAGCTGAGGACGGAGAGCCCGGAGGACAAATCCCCCCGTGAGACCCTGGTGGGAGAGGCCGTTTTGAAGGGCTCCCCAGCGCAGGAAGGCAGCGGGGAGGAAAAGGGCCGGAGATCCCCCCGCAGGAGGGGCTCCAAAGCCAGCCCAGGGTGTTCTGAGGAGGAAAGACCCAGCCTGTGCCGGGAAGGCGGCCAGAGCTTGAGGGGGAGCTGTGACCTGGTGGTCCCTGAGCAGCATTCCAGCAAGGAGAAGCCCTTCAAGTGTATGGAATGTGGGACAAGCTTCAGAAAGAGCACCCACCTCCTCAGCCACCAGCACATCCACACTGGGGCACGTCCCTACACGTGTGGGGAATGTGGGAAGAGCTTCAAGTTCAGCTCCAACCTCCACACCCACCAGCAAATTCACACCGGTGAATGGCCCTATACGTGTGGGGAGTGTGGAAAGAGCTTCAGGCGGAGCTCTGCCCTGATCCGACACCAGCACATCCACAGTGGGGAACAGCTCTACCCGTGTGAGCAATGTGGGAAGAGCTTCAGTGACAGCTCCACTCTGATCGTGCACCAGCACATCCACACTGGGGAACGGCCCTACACGTGTGGGGAATGTGGGAAGAGCTTCAGGAGCAGCTCCAACCTCCACACCCACCAGCGCATCCACAGTGGGGAACGGCCCTACAAGTGCTTGCAATGTGGGAAGAGATTTCACACCAGCTCAGATCTCCTAAAGCACGAGCGGACGCATACGGATGAGAGGCCCTTCCGCTGCACCGCCTGCGGGAAGGGCTTCAACATGAACTCCACCCTCATCAGGCACCGGCGCATCCACACCGGGGAGAGGCCCTACAAGTGTGGGGAGTGTGGGAAGAGCTTTACCTGGAGCTCTAACTTGACCAGACACCAACGGACCCACCAGTAAGGGAAGCCCTACCAGTGCCCCGACTGTGGGAAGAGCTTTGGCTGCTGCTTCCACCCCGAATGAAGCCCCTGATGGTGAGGCAACCCCTGGAGTCCAGTGACCGTCAGTCCATCCCTTTCGACCATAAAGGGCCAGTCCCCTTTCCCAGGGGCAGCTTCTTCCATCAGAACCCTTCTTGGGGGGTGTGTGGAGATTCCTGCCTTGGCTGGGGACCCCCCAAGGTCACTGCTGGAGGTTGAGAGCAGAGATCTCCCCACGAACATTGGTCTGGGGGAGTTCCATCCATCTCTAATTAAGAATTATTGCTTTTGTGCCAGCTTGAGTAGAATTGCTTCAACAATTGCTTTAGTGTAGAGCACCATCCTATCTTATCCTGTACTCCTGGTAATTTTAGTGTTTCTATTGTGCAGTAAATAATTCTGATGAAGATCTTTTGTCTGATCATTTGTAACCCTAAATAAATTCCTTTCTATCAATAGATCTGATTTGCCATCATTAAAGCTGGAGGACAAAAATGATTCAGTCACACCTCTGTAATTCCTCTGAAAAGGTTGGCCTAATTCAAGGGTGAGATTGGATCCAGCAGCCCCCATCACCCCACAGGAAGTTGGGAGCTTGGGGGGCCAGCCCCCTTTGCCAACCTGCCTGTGCCCAAAGACCCCCATGGGACCGTCAGACCCACCAGACCACCCCCTCTTTTCCACCCTTTTCTCTGTTTCTCCCATTTTCCCACTGTCCCCTTAATCCTAATTTTTTCCCCCTGAACAGTTTTTGTGTCCAAATCACCACTTTTTGCTCCCTCTCCTGTGGGCACTGAAGGAGAAAATGAGGCTGCACACACAGAGTTCCATTTCAGGACTTGTCCGCCCATCTTTCCAACATCCCCCTTTCATTGGGGTTCCTTTGGAAACAGCACCTGGGGTTTGTCTTTTAGTCCACTGGAATTCCCAGCATGGCCCCAAAGCAGGGCCCTGATCCCACACATTCCCCTCCCCTCATGTGCTGGCTGTGTTCAGCCACCAGACAAAAACACAGGCTGCCATGCAGAGCGTTCCAAGTGGTTTCCACTTTGGCAAACAGCACTCTCTGGATGGAAAACACCAGTCAAGGCCAAAACACTCCTTTTGGATTCAGATTAACTAAATGCAGCTGCTGCTGCCTTAACTTTTTCCCACAAAAATTCTCAGGGTTCTTTTGGTTTAAGGAGACCCCACATGTCCCAATGGCTCCTGGATTCCATGAGCTTCCACAGTCTCCAAAGGTTCCTTTAGTTCCATGAGGCCCTGCAGTCCCAAAATTCCCTTTGGATTCTCGGAGATTTCCCACTGTCCCAGGGTCCCTTGTGCTTCAGAAGGAGCTGCAGTGGAACAGTGGCCTCTTGGTTCCGTGAGCTCTGCAGTGTTCCAGGAATCCTTGGGTTCCAGGAGGCCCTGCAGTTTCACAAGGAGCACTTGAATGCAGGAGGTTCTGCAGGGTCCCAATGGCCCCTGGATTCTGGGAGGTTCAGAAATATCTCCGGGCTCCCTTGGTTCCAGGAGGACACGCATGTCAGCAGGAACCCTTGGTTCCAGGAGGTTTGACAGTGTCCCAGAATTCCTTTGATTTCATGAGGCCCTGGATTGTCCCAATGGACTCCTGATTCCATCAGCCCCCTCAATGTCACAATGGTCCCTTGGTTCCATGAGTTTCTGCAGCATCCCAGGGTTCCTTTTACTCCATGGGGAGCTGCAGTGTCACAATGGGCCCTGAATTCCAGGAGTTTTCCCAGGGTGACAGTGCTGCCTTGATTCCATGAGATTCCATAGTGTCCCTGGGCTCCTTTGGCTCCAGAAGGCCCTACAGTGTCACAATGGTCCTTGGTTCCATGAGGTTCCACCATGTCCTTCCTGGAACATGCGTGGCTGTAATGCTGCCCCACCTGCAGAGCTGCCTCCAGCTCTGGGCTCCAGCACAGGAAGGACATGGACCTGTTGGAGCGAGTGCAGAGGGGAGCAGCAAGAGGATCAGAGGGATGGAGCAGCTCTGCTGTGAGGAAAGGCTGAGAGAATTGGGATTGTTGAGGCTGGAGAAGAGAAGGCTTTGGGGTGACCTAATTATGGCCTTCCAGTGCCTGAAGGAGTCAACAAGAAAGATGGAGAGAGACTTTGGACAAGGGCCTGGAGTGACAGGACAAGGGGCAGTGGCTTCACACGGATAGAGGGAAGAGTTGGAGGAGATAGTAGGAAGGAATTCTTGAGTCTGACGGTGCTGAGATGCTCTTCAAGGCCCCTCCCAACCCAAAGCATTCCATGATTCTGGGACTGGTGGGTGAGGTGGTGGTCGGAGCCGTCTGGGGCACAGGGACCCAAAATGAGGGAGTTTTCCATTGTGGGGGAAGGAAGGAGGGGGCAGCAGAACTGATCCCTTGGACACCTGGCAGGCAGGCTTTGGCTGGAAGCTGGTGATGGGGAGCTGAGTGAAGCCCCCACAATGCAGGAGGAAATGGTCAGTGACCTGCTCTGCCAGTGAGACCCCCCCAAGTGCCTGGGCCCACATGGGATGCAGCCAAGAGTCCTGAGGGAGCTGGAGAAAGAGCTGGCCAAGCCACTCTCACTCATTCCCCAGCAGTGCTGCACAACTGCACAAGTCCCAGCTGACTGGCAACAAGCAAATGGGATGCCCATCCACAGGAAGGGCCAAAAGGAGCATCTGGGCAACTCCTGGCCTATCCCATTGACCTCAGGACCAGGGAAGTCCATGCAGTAGATCCTCCTCAGTGCCATCCCATGGCACGGGCAGGACAACCAGGGGATCAAGCCCAGCCAGTGTGGGGTTGGGAAAGGCAGGTCCTGCCTGACCAACCTCATCTCCTTCTCTGACAAAGGACCTGCTCAGCAGCTGAGGGAAAGGCTGGGGATGTGTCTCTGTGGAATTCCAGAAAGCCTTTGGCACCATCTCCCCCAGCATCTCCTGCACAAACTGGCTGCTCATGGCTTGCCCGGGGAACTGTTTGCTGGGTGGCAAAGTGTCTGATGGCCCAGGGAGTGGTGGGGAATGGAAGGAAATCCAGTTGGGGCTGGTCACCAGTGGGGTTCCCAAGGGCTCAGGGTTGGGGCTGCTCCTGTTTAACATCATTATGGATGGTCTGGGCCAGGGGATCGAGTGCCTCCTCAGGAAATTCATGGACAACACCACGTTGGGTGTGAGTGTGGATGTGCTGGAGGGCAGGAAGGCTCTGCAGAGGGATCTGGACAGGCTGGATCAAGAAGACCAAGTGTCAGGGCCTGCCCTTGGGTCCCAACAAGCCCCTGGAATGCTCCAGGCTGGGGGCAGAGGGGTTGGAGAGCTGCTCAGCAGGAAGGGACTTGGGGGTGCTGCTTGACAGAGGCTGGATATGAGGCAGAGTGTGCCCAGGGGGGCAAGAAGGCCAAGGGCATTGTGGCCTTTGTGGAGAAGAGTGTGGCCAGCAGGAGCAGAGAACTGATTGCCCCTCTGTGCTGGGCACTGGGGAGGCCCCACCTGGAGTGCTGTGTCCAGTTCTGGCCCCTCAGTGCCAAAAGGCCCTTGAGGGGCTGGAGCGTGTCCAGAGAAGGGAACGGAGCTGGGGAAGGCTCTGGAAAACATGTCTGCTGAGGGACGGCTGAGGGAACTGGGCTTGTTGAGTGTGGAGAAGGGGAGGCTCAGGGGGGACCTCATTGCTCTCTGCAATGACCTGAAAGGAGGTTTTTAGTGGAGCTGGGGTTGGTCTCTTCTGCCAAGGCTATAGCGAAAGGTTGTGAGGGAATGGCCTTAAATTGCATTGGGCAAGGTTCATATTAGTTATGAAAAAATCCCTTTTCCACTGAGAGACTTTTGAGGCATTGGAACAAGTAGCCCGGGGAGGTGGTGGAGTCTCTGGAAGTGTTCAGGTGGCATCTGGATCTGGCACTTTGGTATGGGGTTGTATTAGGGAGGGGTTCGAACATGCTGAAGCTTGAAAACCAAGACATCGTTGCAAGCTCAAAAAACAATATTTATTACCAAGATGTGGCCAACAAAATGAACAAACCCAAAAGGGAGGAAGGAGGAGAGAAATAAGCCCCCAGCACGATCTCCCCAGTTGCCCAGCTGTTGCCCATAAAGTTATCTAACCGACCTAGCATGCCTCTAATTACCCATAGCAGAAGCTGCATCTTTGGAGAGTCAGTAAGTTCACAAAAGCTATCTGCTTTTTATACAATTAATTGAGTGGCCACAACCTCCCAGGTGTGGCCAGCACCGGGCAGCCCGAGGCCCTCAGTCCCCACCCCCCGGTTATGTCAATGCATCTCTTCTGCACACACGTGAGAACTTTGGAAATCCCCTCACGCACGCGCAGAGTGTTTTGGGGGTCTATCTTAATTGAGTCTGAGGGTGCTGCTTCATCCTTCTCCTCCTCAATCTCTCCTTCAAGTGACCTTGGAGGACAATTAGCCAATCACACAACACCAATTAAAAGAGTTTATACAAGAAGCTCTCTTCAAGGACAACTTTCCCATTTATCATTGCTTGTTTTCCCATAACTTGGCAGGGAAAGAGCAAAACTTTCACAGGTGGCGGGGCCAAAAGTATCAGCATAAATTCACCCTGGTACATTCACCAAAAGGCCTGAGCTCCCCTTAACTCATCGCTAGACATCCATGGAAATAAAACAGCCCGACCTTGAACCCAAGGGAAACAAAGACAAATTCCACGGCTTTAGCTGTAGCAAGGTTGGGGGGGGAGTGTGTCACTCCTCTATGACATCACATGCTCCCCGTGACATCACATCCTTCCTGTGACATCACACCTCCCCTATGACATCAAATCTCTCCTATGATGTCACATCCATCATATGACATCACATCTCTCCTGTGATACCATATCATCCCTGTGACATCACGTCCTCCCTTGTGACATCACATCTCTCCTAAGGCATCACATCCATAATATGACATCACATCTTTCCTGTGTTATCATGTCATCCCGGTGACATCACGTCCTCCCCTGTGACATCACATTCTCCCCTGTGACATCACAGTTCCGCTGTGACATCACATCCATAATATGACATCACATCTCTCCTGTGATATAATCCCTGTGACGTCACATACTCCCCTGTCATCACGTCACCCCTGAGACATTACATCTCTCCTATGACATTACATCCATAATATGACATCACATCTCTCCTGTAATACCATATCATCCCTGTGACATCACATCACCCCGTGACATCACACCTGCCCTGTGACATCACATCCTCCCGTGACATCACACCTGCCCTGTGACATCACAGCTCTCCTGTGACATCACATCCTTCCTGTGACATCACCTCTCCCCTATGACATCACAAGCATAACATGACATCACATCTCCCTTATGACATCACACCCCCTGTGACATCACATCCTTCCTGTGACATCATGTCCTCCCCTGTCACATCACACCCTTTCTGTGACATTACATCTTCCCCATGACATCACATCCATCATATGACATCACATCCTTCCTGTGACATCACATCTCCTCTATGATGTCACATCAATCATATGACATCACACCTCTCCTGTGATATCATATAATCCCTGTGACTTCATGTCCTCCCCTCCGTCATGATGCCTAATGGTGCTGAGAAAAGAAAACTCCGGAGCAGTTAATTGAGGGTGAGATAAGGAAAGGGTTTAATTTGTGCCCAGGCATAGATGTTACAAGACGTGCGCAGGCCGTGTCTGAGATGTTACCGCCCGACCAATCCAAGTTTTGTCCATTCCGTTGCTTTTGCTTTTGCCCTGGTCCACCCCTTGGCCCACCCCCTGGGAATTAGGTCTGGGGTGTATTTCAGGACCCCTTCTTCATCATCTTCATCATTTTCAGAGCACAGAGGGTACATGGTCAGCCAGTTCTTGACTGTGTTCTGTGGTTCAGGCTAAGATATGAGTGTTCTCTAAACAGCATAGGCCTGCCTCGACAAAAGACTAAACATTTTCTACTGGAATACAGGGGTAGGATTGATATGGGGAACATAGAATGGGGTGATGGGGTAGGGAATGTGTAAACCTTGTGCTAAAGGGTGAGGGATAAGGGCTGCAGCTTCTAAAACCTACTTCTATTACTTAACTACTTATAAAACTTATAAAATTAGGAAAATAAGAAAAAAACAGATGGACCTTACGGCATCAGTCTCCCCTTTAGAAATTGAACAAGACTCAAAGATCTTCTTCAATCTCTACTACTTATACTTAACACGATATCAGTAAGATGACTAATATTTATAACATTAATCACATAACAAGCTATTATGTAGATTTAACACTATATTAACATGAATGACTGTTCTATTCAGGTTTAGTTTGGTAACTATGAAGTAAGTCTGTGGAAGCAAATTTAATGAAATATTTCTAAGAATTACCCAATATACATATAATTTAAACTTGTTGCTAAATTTCAGCCAAATTCATAGTGCAAATTCAGCACTCACTTTCATGAAGAATGTTAGGTGTATTTTGTCAAAGCCAAATGTAAATTTAGGTTTTAAACTCAATTCATAGTTACTAGTAGTACTAAGCAATACAGACAAGAGAAAAAAAACTTAAACATTATTTTAACAGTCTTTGTAATAGTTTCTGTTGCTCTACTCATCTTAAGAACAGAGGTTTTCTTCTTCTTGGGTGAAATTTAGGGTTCTTGATAATAACTCTGACCATGATGAAGATGGTTCGCTGGATTTGAAAACAGTTCTTTCCATCTGGCTTGCAGGAGTTTCAGTCTCATTGTTTAATACAGACTCAGTCCTTGGGCTGGAACAGATGAGTAGGAGTGTCTAGTTTCATAGGCTTAGATGACACAATGAATCTCTGCAGTTCCTGCAAAGTAGATCTTAAAACATTAAACAATTTCAAAAATAAACCTCTTTATGCAACTAGGAAGTCGATGGAGTGTGACTCTCTGTCCGATGATAATTTCACTGGAATTTTGGATCTTGGAATTTCTGTATTTTGATCATCTGAGAGAGGAGCTTGTGCTTTTATCACATAAAGTGATTAACTGCCAGTCACAGATTTAACAGGCCAGTCAAGAGTTAACTTGAAGCAGGATGCATCTGGATGCAAGCAGCACCCTGGCAGTGCCAGTAGCTCACCACAGAGAGCTTGTACTCTCTGGACAGATTCTAGGTCTTATCGGGGCAGGTTGTCCTGTTCCAGCCTGTCCCAGACTGCAGTGGATCATCTTTACCTCATGAAGTGGTAATACAGGTACCTCTTGCCTCCATGGATAAAAGCATCCTCATTTATTGAATTAGGTGAATTTATATATTGTGAGTACTAGCAAAACAATAAAGCTAAAAAGCAATTCTAAGCAAAGCATTTAAATGATCTAAACAAATTATCTTAACAACTATGTTACCAGTTTGTTTCAAAATTGCAGGCAACGGTGCAAATTAGGTCTCAAGGTCCCATGGGAGAGTCTACAGCACCAGTGCTGTTGCAGTGCTGCCTCAGCACTGAAGCTACTTTCTTATTTGTCCTTTGGTCTCAGTGCAGGACTTCTTATGCAATTCAGCATTCATATATTCCTAGATGACACTAGATAAGAAAGCATCTTAAAAGCATAAGTATATAAACATGATTTCACAATCACATGAAAATCTATACAGACTTTTCATTTAACTACCCTTTCAGGAGGAATTCTTCCACAGGCTGCAGTAACTAAAGAGACATAGATGTTTACAAATTGCTGCTGGAACAAGATACGTGCAAGTACAAACATTACAAACCTTAAAACAATTCATGTAGCAAAAGCAATGTAAGCTTTTAATTTTTTGCACTTAAGCTAACAACAAGAGAAGCTCAAAAGTAAAATAGAATAGAAAATAATACAATAGATACAATAATCATAACACATATATATGTACCACCTTTAGAAGTTACACATAGATCTTACAACAGTTCTCAATCGTGTCAGAAGGCTTTTATGTTAGCTTCTTGTTTACTCACTCTTGATTTTATTGCAGTTCAAAACTCTTTGTCCTGGTGTATTTCACTTGCAGTTGTCAAGACATTCTGCACAAAAGTTGTTTCCATGACTCTTAGTTTGAGTTCTGGTGGCACAGCTTTTAGGTCTGTCTGCTGGAACAGACTATCTGCAAACAGTCAACTTCTGACACATTGTTAGTTCACATTAAGAGCAAAACAATTGTCCCCCTTTTGATTTTGCCACAGCTCCCCGAGCTCAATCAGGGCACAGAGGGCAGAAATATTTACAACCTGTGAGACTGAAACAGGCTTAGAGTACAGAGGATATAGGGGTCAATAGACAGTTTTTATTCTTCTAGTTTTGCTTGTTGGGGACAAATTAGTTGCTTTCCTTTCAGACCTAGACAATTTGGTTTTTAGTGTCCTCTCCCTTTGTGGAAAGAACACTCACCATTTGCTTCATCATGTTGGTAATAGTATTCCTAATTTTTGTGGTGTACACTGTATTTGTAGCATTCCTGGTAATTGTTGGTTTTGGTCTGAGCGTGATGCTGGCCCATACCATTGGGATGACAGCACTCTCAGCTTTTGCAGGGATTTCTTCATGGTTCTCCTGTATGAAGAAGATAGCTGCTTCAACACAATTAGTATCAAAAATCATAACTTTTATCTCCCCTTTGCAGAATTTGATTTCAACTTTTAAGTTCTCTAATGAACTCCTACTCAACAAAGGATTAGGAGAGTTTAACATACAGAAGAATCGATGAATTACCCAATATTTACTCAATTTACATCCTAAAAGTTCAAAGAGTGGTTTGGTTTCACTTATTCCTGTAATTTCAATTACAGTTATGGTATAATAACTAAATTTTTCTTTCAAATTATTACCTATTACATATATTGCACTGGTAAGCTTTAGCTTTTATGTTTGTTGGAAATGCACACTGATATTGCCCCCCCCTTTTGGCCTCGTGGGAGGGTATGGATTGTGAAGGCTTGGGAGAGCTGGAGGGGGAGTGACAGCTCCATCTCTGCCCCTAATGGTGGAGCCAGAGGGTCCTGTGTTAGGCTGGGCTGGGACTCTAGTTACAGACATTGCTTTAGCTTTTTCTGCAGCTTCTGTAGTTTTAGCCGGTCTTTTGTCTGTAGTTGCACCCGTGGCAGCTGCTTGCATGGGATCAGCAGCTCCAGGGGAAAGGGCTACTCCCTCTACGTTAGTTAGTACAGGCAGGGGAGGTTTTACATGCTTATTCACTCTCTTTGCCCTTGCTTTTCTCGCAGCTCCAGGTGCCTTTGTTACGACTCGATCAACAGTCCTGTTTGTTATGCCTGGGGCAGTCCTCAGAACAGTAGGGGTAGGGCTGGGTCCCGTCACCTCTGCAAAGTCAGTGGCCTCAGCACTCCCTCGTGCTGCCACTCCTAATGGTTTTAGAGCTTTCACAGCACTCGCGTCTGCCATCTGTACTTGGGTCACACCATCAGGGACTAAAGACTCCTTGTCAGCCAAAGCAACAACTGGGACCAGCTCTGCCTGTCTCTGCCCCACTCTCTCTGTCCCCAGGTCTTCCCCTCCTTTCTCGCTTGCTAGTATAGTTGGGACAAACTTCGTTTGTTTTTGTCCGGTTGTGCGCACTCCTACAGCACTAGGAACAGGCAGCAACTTTCTTTTCCCTGCGCCAGCTGGCTCTGTCACCGTGGTAATGGCCGTTCCAGAAACCTCCCCTGCGCTCTGAGCTGGGAGTTCGGTTGCCGCGGCAACGTCTGTTCTTAAAATTGCTCCACCGCCCATCGTACTCACCTTCTGTTCTCTATTGCAATATACTGTCCAAGCTATATCCAATAACTCATCAATATCCTTTTCATTACCACCTGCTCTTTGCAGTTTTTTCTTTATATCATTTGTGGACTGTCCTACAAACAAATACACTAGGTGTTTTTTCCCCAAGTCTGACTCTATATCAATATCAGTGGATTTCCCTATGACATCCTTCAGCCTATTCAGAAAATATGTGGGCGACTCATTCGTATCCTGTCTAACTTCATACATTTTAGACCAGTTTATCATCTTTGTATTCGCCACTACAGTAGCACAGTGCTGTGTTCGCAGCAGTCAGCCCTGGGGTCTCTCCTGCAATCGGGGCATGCAGCCCTGTTTTTACAGCTTTCACGTCGCTATCGCCACTGACAGAATCAATGGCCTCAGCATCTGTCTGCGGTGCTGGGCTGCTCGGTTCCACAAACACCCCTGGGGCTCTCGTCATTTCTGGGGCCGACACTTTCACTTCACTGCCACCGTCAGAGCCAGCGACCCCTACGCCAGTCGCCGTCACTACACTGGCCGGTCTTGGCGCATTTCTCGCCGCGATTTCTAAAGTCTCCCTTGCCTCTACAACAGATGTTGCATCTGTAGTAACTTTTTCGGGTGGCACCACACCAAAAGCAACTCTAGTAAAAGCTGACTTTTTAGACCTCACAGTTCTTGTCACGTCACTGGTAGAACAACTTTAGTTCTCGCTTGCTCTGCTATGCCTGTGCTCCCTTCTGCTGTTACCATGACAACCCCGTCTGCTCTGGCAAAGCTGCCGTCAGCTGCAAGGGAACAGGCTGCTCTCCCCACAGTCACTGGAACAGGCGGGGAGGGTCCCGCTTCCATTGCCCCTGTGGGGCCAGGAGTCGCTCCTGCTGTTATCCCTGTTGCGATCAAACTAGACATTACTTCTGAGCTAGCCAGCCCTGCAGCATCTGTATTACCCCCGCCTGGCTCTGCCGCGCCGAAAGCAGTTCCAACAAAAGCCGACCTTATAGATCTTATCTGTGCCACTGTGCCTGCTCTGACCAAATGGACAGCCTCTGTTCTATCGTCTACGCCAGTGGGACTCACTCCCACCACTTTCTTGAGCTTCTTTTTCCCTATCGGGGCTCTCTTGTACCGCTTTTTCCACTCAGGTCGTGTTAAAAGAAATAGAAACAATTCTGCATACCGGATTTCTTCCCATTTTTCCTCTCTACGTAGCATCATAATAAGTTGCATTACAGTATCTAATTCGAACGTTCCAAGTTTTGGCCACACTACCCTCCTTTGGTTCCCATATGAAGGCCACACATTCATAGATAACCAACACAGTTCTTGCTTCTTTAAAGGTGTTTCAGGTTTAGTTAGATTGTCCCAGTGGTGTAAAATTAGGACTAAAGGGGAGTCCTCTGCAACTTTCCCCCTGGACTGTGTACTGCCCATACTGATTAATAGACACAGAAAAACTTTTCACTGCGAGACTCAAACCTGAAGCTCTAGGGTTCCAAAGTTGTTACTTTAACCACTTAGCTACAGAGGCCCCCCAGCTCCTTGCAGCAACAGAGCACTCTGGAAGGGTGTCCCCCTCCGACCGAAAGGAAATCCAGCCCTAGGCTGACACAAATCCGTTCTGACCTGCACTCAGCAAAACCCTTTTCGCCTACTGGAAATTGACTCTTGGGCCCAAGTCCAAGCCTTTCCAGTTCCACCGTGTTCCCTATCTCCCGGGAAACACAAAAACTCTTCCGCAGCTCCTAACAAATAAAAAAAAAATTTTCCTTAGTCACCCTTTTCTTAACTCACCTCTGTGCTCCTTGCTTGGTTCTGTGGAGCTGGGGCTTCCCTAGATCACTGCGGGAATTCTCCAAAAATGCCGGCTGATGAAGAATTCCTGCAGGATGAAAGTTTCCAATCTGGAGTAGCCTGAGGTCTCTGATTTTCCCATACGGACCACCAGCTGATGCCTAAGGGTGCTGAGGAAAACAACTCCGGAGCAGTTAATTGAGGATGAGATAAGAAAAGGGTTTAATTTGTGCCTACGCATAAAGATCACAGGACACGCGCGCAGGCCGTGTTCAGGTGTTACAATTTATAATACTGCCCAACCAATCCAAGTTTTGTCCATCCTGTAACTTTTCCCCTGGTCCACCCCCTGGCCCACCCCCTGGGAATTGAGTCTGGGGGCTTTTCTTCATTATCTTCATTTTCTTCAAAGCACAAAGGGTACATGGTCATCTAGTTTCTGACCATGTTCTGTGGTTCAGGCTAAGATATGAGTGTTCTCTAAACAGCATAGGCCTTGCCTTGACAAAAGACTAAACATTTTCTACTGGAATACAGGGGTAGGATTGATATGGGGAACATGGAATGGGGTGATGGGGTAGGGAATGTGTAAACTATTGTGCCAAAGGGTGAGGGATATAATAGAGCTACTTCTAAAATCTACTTCTACTACTTATAATTACTTATAAAGCTAATAAAATTAGAAAAATAAGAAACTAAAAGGGTCATAAGGCATCAATGGAAGTCCCAGTCCATTTGTGGTGCTCCATTTTAAGAGCATCAACAGTTTATTTTCTGCTACGTCTTTGTCCAGCGTTTTTAAGAATTGGCTGATAGCTTCAGCTTTTGCTTTAGTTTCTGGGGAACACCTCCCCTTGTGGGAATACATCCCTCCCATGCTAATAGGTTACCTCTTGTTTGCTGAAGCTGGACTTTTCTTCTTTTGTCCTTTTTCGTCCTCTTTCTCTTTTTGTCCTGTCTTTGCAGAGGTGACTGATGCGCACGATTTGTTGAAGAGCTCTTCCTTTTTCCTTGGAATTCCATCAGGATGGATGCTATGGCAAGACGTCCCAAGGCCTTTGGCCTCTGGTTACCGACGCCTGTTGAATGTTCCGATTCAGGCAGCCATTTAGAGCATTTGTCTTGCACAAACCCAGTCGACACGGGGGTGCAGTAACCCAATTGGCTTTATTAAGATCAACACAAGCTTATATAGACACTTTAAACCGTGACATGGGACCTCCTCAAGCACTCCCATCTGAGCACTTTACTGTGCATGTGTGACAGAGACAGAAGGACTATGAGTCCCAGGATACCCTTTGACATTCTTCCTGGAATATGAACTGCTACGGGATTGAGCCACTTTGAGGGGACACATTGATCCCACTCGACTTTTGGGGTGCAGAGCTGGGAGAGACTGGAATGTTAATGGTCCACAGCTCCAACACTCTCCAGTTGCAGAAGCAGTGGAGGCTTTGCTGCCTGTGGGCAAAGGAACCACCCGGGGAAGGGGAGGAGCACCCACCCCTGGAGGGGACAGGCTGGGCTAGGAGCCAGAGAAAGGAAGTGTTATTTTTATGGTTTTTTATCACTATAGACAGGAGCCAAAACTGCCCCAAACCTACTTTACAGGGAAACAAAATTGATCTAAACTGAACCCTACATATATAGATAGATATATAGATAAACTAACTCTAATCTTCCCCAAGGGATCAGTTAACAAGACCCTGGGTCACCCTCACTGTCAGGGGGGTTGGGACAGGGGCAGGACACAGAGGTCACCAGGTGTATGCCCAGCATGGATCACCTGGAACGTGGGTTAACAGGTCTGTGTCCAACGTGGGTCCCTGCGGATCACCCAATGGAGGTCCTTCAATGGCTGATGGAGTTGCAGCAGCAGTCAAAGCTTTTCCCGCAGTCGGGGCACTCGTAGCACTTCTCTTACCGGTGGGTCCGTTGGTGTCTTGTCAAGGCAGAGCTCTGGGCAAAGCCCTTCCCACACTCCCCACACTTGTAGGGCCTGTCCCCGGTGTGGATGCGCTGATGGGTGACGAGGTTGCCATTCTGCTTGAAGCCCTTCCCGCAGTCGGTGCAGCGGAAGGGCCTCTCATCCGTGTGCGTCTGCTCATGCCTGAGGAGATGTGAGCTGGTCTGAAACCTCTTCCCACATTGCAAGCACTTGTAGGGCCGTTCCCCGGTGTGGATGAGTTTGTGGAAGATGAGGTTGCCATTCTGGTTGAAGCCCTTCCCGCAGTCGGTGCAGTGGAAGGGCCTCTCATCCGTGTGTGTCCACTGGTGCTGGAGGAGATGTGAGCTGGTCTGAAACCTCTTCCCACATTCTCCACACTTGTAGGGCCGTTCCCCAGTGTGGATGCGCTGGTGGGCAAGGAGGCTGGAGCTCGTCCTGAAGCTCTTTTCACACTCCCCACACGTGTAGGGTCGTTCCCCAGTGTGGATGCCCTGGTGACTGTGAAGGGTGGAGATGTCACTGATGCTCTTCCCACACTCCTGACACGCGTAGGGCCATTCCCCGGTGTGGATACGATGGTGGTTGCGTAGGTGGGAGCTGCAGTTGAAGCTCTTCCCACATTCCCTACATGTGTAGGGCCGTTCCCCAGTATGGATGCGCTTGTGGGTGAGGAGGTTGGAGCTGTCCCTGAAGCTCTTCCCACATTCCCCACACATGTAGGGCCGTTCCCCAGTGTGGATCTGCTGGTGTTTCCGGAGGGTGGAGCTTCGTCTGAAGCTCTTTCCACATTCCCCACACGTGTAGGGTCGTTCCCCAGTGTGGATGTGCTGGTGGCTGAGGAGGGTGGTGCTCCGGCTGAAGCTCTTCCCACATTCCAAGCACCTGAAGGGTTTCTCCCTGCTGGGAGGCTGCTCAGGGACCACCAGGTCAGAGCTCTGCCTCAAGCTCCGGCCACCTTCCTGGCACAGGCTGGGTCTTTCCTCCTCAGAACACCCTGGGATGGCTTTGGAGACCCTCCTGCGGGGGGATCTCCGGCCCTTTTCCTCCCCGCTGCCTTCCTGCGCCGGGGAGCCCTTCAAAACAGCCTCTCCCACCAGGGTCTCACGGGGGGATTTGTCCTCCGGGCTCTCCGTCCTCAGCTCGGGGCCTGGGGCAGGAAGCAAGAAGGACAGGCAGGGGATTTGCCTCCAGCCCACAGGGAAGGCCAAGGACATCCCCCCAACTCCGGCCCCGGCAGGACGGCGGCGCCAGCGGGGTTGTCCTGCAGCCGGGGCCATGCTCGGCTGACAGAGCCAGCACAACACCCGCCCAAAGGGACACTGACTTCCTCCTCACCTGCCTGGGGGGCCCAAGGCATCTTCCTCTTCCTCGCAGCCTCCTCCTCCATCCGCCCAAGCTTTGGGAAGGACAAATCCTGATGGGGGGAAAACAAGGGCTGAGCGCATTGGCTTGGGGGTTCCTCCTGCCCAAGTCCACCTCTAGAACTCATCAGGCACCCTGTGTCCATAAAAACCTCCAAAAACACCAAGATTTAGCCCAGAAAAACCAAAACAACTGAGATTCAGGCAAAAAACCCCTCAGAAATCTAGAGATGAACCCCCCTCAAACTGCAAAAAGTTGAGATTCAGAAAAAAAATACTCCAAAATATCAAGATTCAGCCCAAAAAATCTTACCCAGAAGTTCCCCCTCTCTTGTCTCTCCCCTCTGGGGTTCAGAGGGTCTCCCCTGTCTGGGATGCTGGGGGTCCCACTTAGGGATGCTGGGAGTGTTGAGGGTCCCAATGGTCCCTTCTCCTGTGACTCTCACCTTCAAGGTGCTGTGTTCCCAGACATTCCCCCTCTCCAGGGTTTCCACTTTGTTGTCCCAGGGATCCCAGGGGTCACCACTGTCCTACTGTGCCACTCTGAACCAGCAGAGTAGTTGGAGAACAGATGGTGGTAAAATGTAGTCTGTGCCAAGTGTTTTAGGACTCTTTGGCCCAAAGAGTCTGTGCCCTGAGAACATTGGATCCAGCAGCGCCAGTACCCCAGAGAAAGCTGGGAGCTCAGAGGGGGACCCCCCTTTGCCAATCCCCTGTGCCCAAAGACTCCCATCGGACTGTCAGACTGTCCAGACCACCTCCCC
Source organism: Pseudopipra pipra (assembly GCF_036250125.1). Taxonomy (NCBI): domain Eukaryota; kingdom Metazoa; phylum Chordata; class Aves; order Passeriformes; family Pipridae; genus Pseudopipra; species Pseudopipra pipra. Next base: position 24,814,947 of record NC_087580.1, read on the forward strand.
TTTTCCACCCTTCTCCCTGTTCCTTCCACTTTTCCATGGTCCCCTCAATTTCCAGCCTGCCCAGGATCACTTTTGGGGTCCCAACCCCCACTTTTTTCCTCTCTCTCCCACATCATCCCCCCAATCCCCACCCCCTCATGCTCAGGTTCAGGGTCCCACATTCTGCTTCCCCCACCCTTCTGACCTCTCCCACCCATTTCCCATTATCCCCCAAACCTCAGAGCCCCTCTCCTCTCCACTTTTAGGGGGTTCCCACTTCCCTCCCACTGAGTTTGGGTTCCCATCACCCATTTCATCTCCTCTGACCCCCCTTTTCCCACCGACCTCCCCCTTCCCACCCCCCACTCACCCGAGAGCTTCTCGCCCGCAGCCGGGGGGGCTCCCAGCACCACCAGTGCCCAGAGAAGTCCCCCCAGAAAAGGGGCTGGGTGGGGTCCTGGGTGGGCTCTGAATGTTTCTGGGGGTCCTTGGGGGCTGTGGGTTAGGGTGTCCCGCTGCCACCTCCCCAGCCCCGCGGAGCCGAGCAGTGCCACAAAATTGCTCCAACTGACTAAGAAACCTCAACACAAGTTCTTTATCCCGTCACCTTCTCAGCTTATCCCTTCCCGCTCCCAGCCCCCTTTGCTGACTGTCTCTCTCCTCCCTGTGCCCATCAGTCACAGCTGCAGTTCTTCCCTCCATCACAGTCTGGGGGCCCTGCTGAGGAGGTGCTCAAGAAGTCGGTGGTGCCAATCTCCCCCTGCTGCAATTCCTTCCCCCAGGTATGGCTCAGAGTGCCTGACTTCCCTCCTGTGCCTCTGGGCCAGCCAGTTCCTTCCTCCTGGCATTGTCTTCTTTTCTCCACCAGTGGGCAGCGAGGGGCCCTGGGTGGTCCCTACGAACCCCCCTGCCCTCAGTCCCTCCTGGGCTGGCACATCTCCGAGCCAGTGTCACGGCACCGGCTGCTGCCAAGGGACGGCCCTGCTGCAGTTTGCACCTAAACCCAATAAACTGGGGCGGGGGGGCAGCCCTGGAAACCAGGACTTTGCTCCCATGGCTCTGCAGGGGCTTCCCATGGGCTCTCAACCTCCTTTGGGCATCCCCTGCTCCAGCGTGGGCTCCTCCCGGGCTGCAGGGGGGTCTCTGCACCATCCTGGACTCATCCACAGGTCACAGGCCCTTCAGCTCAGGTTCACCCAGAGCTCCAGCTGGTTCCATGGAGCAGCGATCCCCTGGTCCCCTGACAGTGAGGGCACCTCGCCAGGGCTGTTCCTCGAGGTTATCTGGCCCCCTGCCAGCCTGGGGCTGTTTCTCCAAGCCACCAAACCAAGTGTGCCAAACGCCCTGGTTGGTCAGTGCCGGTTGGGGGACCAGGCACTCAGTGAGGGGATGAGAAAACTGCACCCGGGGCTGGGATGAAAGAGGCTTCAGCACCACTTCTGATGGCCCAGGGGCAGCATCTGGCTTCTCCCAAACAGAGAGATGGCACTTGTTCCTCTGCAGGGAGTCAAGGGCAGGAGGGTGACTCCTGCTGCATGGATGGAATGGCAGAGGATCCCTTGGGTCCCCAGGATGGATCAGCACTCGGGCATAGAAACTGCCCTTGGGCTCAGGATGCAGTTGCCAGCACAGACTTCCCTGCAAAGTCTGCAGTGAGTCAAGCTCTGGAGAGGAGATGGTGCCCCATGCATGGGACTGTAGAGGCTCCCTCAGGTCCCCAGCAGGAATCAGCAACCAGGAATAGACACAAAAGGGCCCCCCAAAGAGGTTTGGGGGAGTGTCCTGTAGGGAGGGGACAGTGTCACCCCACCAGGGCGGGGCTGGCAAGTGGGAGGCTGCTCTAAAGGTATGCAAAAGGCCTCGTGCTCTGCTCGGCCCCAGCACTGCCTGGTCCCAACACCCTCGGCTGCCCCCAGCCCTGGGCAGCTCTGCTGCCACAGGCTGTGCCCTCACCGTGGCCCTGCAATGGCCCTGCCTGTCCCTCACCCGTGGCCCTGCCCCTGTCTCTTGGCTCTCTCTCTGCCAGCTCAGTGTGGGGCACACAGGCTGGGGGTCCCTCCCAAGCCCCCCGGGCAGCCGGCGTTGGCTGGGGGGATGTGAGGGCTGGGCCTGCTCAGCACAGCCCCGGCCTCGTGCCCAGCGCCTCTTTCCTGACCCACACAAGAGCTTCCCGGCCCCCCCAGGGCTCCCCTGCTGCTGCCTCTGCTCCTGGCCCTGCCTTTGCTGCTCCCTTGCCTGGGGCAGCGGCTGCAGGGGGGGGATGGCAGCAGCTTCAGCTCCACGGCACTTCCTGGGGGGAGCTCAGCCCGGGGGGGACGGGCAGGGACCTGATGGGGATGGACAGGGGCCCAGCAGGGACAGCCAGGGCCTGCAGGGGAAGGCACAGGGACAACCTGGACCCACACACTGCCACTGCTGTCTCTGCTCCTCCTTGCAGGTTCTGTGGCCAGGCACAGTTTGTGTTCCTGGGTGCCCACCATCTCAGCACTTGGAGACGCTCAAATCAGCGCCCGCAGCTCTGCAGCAAAGCCCCAGCTCACCTGGCACACAGGGGATGGACACAGCACCTGCTCAGGGATGGGCATTCACAGCTTCACTTCTTCCTCACCACTGGGCTCTCCTTCCTCAGCAGCACCTCTGCCTTGCACTTATTCTCAGCCTCACCTCAGGGACAGCTCTGGGCTCACTTCCGCGCCACTTCTCAGCCTCACCTCAGGGCCTGGGCTCAAGGACAGGAACCTGCAGGGAGGGGACATCAGGTGCAAGCTGAGGGCTGCCTGCTTGCACTGGCCTCTGGGCTTCCTTCTCCTTCTACAACCAGCCCAGAACTCAGCCTGCTTTTCTAACACCACACATTTACACACTAACCTTGGAGATAGATATGGACAGACATCTCAATCACCCTGGGGATAGAGCCTCAAGCATGTGCTGCCATAGGAATGGGAATCAGAGAATCACAGAATCAGCTGGGTTGGAAAAAACCTCCGAGATCATCAAGTCCAACCCTTGATCCAATCCCGCTGTACTTCCCAGACCATGGCACTGATGCCACATCCACTCTCACCTTCAACACCTCCAGGGATGCTGACTCCACCCCCTCCCTGCCCAGCCCATTCCAAGGCCTGATTACTCTCTAGACAAAAAATTGCTTCCTAATATCCAACCTAAACCTCCCCTGGCACAGCTCAAGACCCAGCCCTCTTGTCCTACTGCTGCTTCCTGGCAGAACAGCCCCACCCCCACCTGGCTACAACCTCCTGGCAGGGACTTGCAGACAGTCAGGAGGTCTCCCCTGAGCCTCCTCTTCTCCAGCCTCAACACCCCCAGCTCCCTCAGCCTCTCCTCACACCACTTGTGCTCCACTCCCTTCCCCAGCCTCGCTGCTCTTCTCTGCACCTGCTCCAGCCCCTCCAGGGCCTTCCTCAACTCAGGGGCCCAGAGCTGGACACAGCACTCCAGGGGTGGCCTCACCAGTGCTCACTCCAGCCCAACAATCACTTCCCTGCTCCTGCTGACACACTCTTCCTCACACAGGACACCAGCCATTGGCCCTCTTGGCCACCTGGCCACACTCTGCCTCCTCTTCAGCTTCCTGTCCATCCACACTCCCAGCTCCCTTTCTGCCTGCCTGCTCTCCAGACACTCTGGCCCCAGTCCGGGGGACTGACGGGGCTTCTTGTGGCCAAAGGGCAGGACCCGGCCCTTGGCCTGCTGGAACCTCATCCCCTTGCAATCAGCCCATGGATCCAGCTTGGCCAGGTCCCTCTGCAGAGCCCTCCTGCTTTCCAGCACATCAACACACCCCCCAGCTTGGTGTCACCTGCACATTTGCTGATAAAATGCCTGGTTCTGCAGCAGCTGCAGATGCTCAAGGGGCAGCAGGACCAGGGGGGGCCTGAGGGGCTTTGGGGTGCGGGAATGTCCTGGGGGAGCTGGGGAGGGGCTTTGGGGATTGGAGGTACAAACCAGGACAGACCAGGACAGACCAGTACCTCCTCACTGCTCTCCAGATCTCTCCTGGAGCTGGGCCATGTTGTTGTGGGACATCTGAGCCCCCCCCAGTGCCCTCCCAGTACAGCCCAGTGCCCCCAGTACAGGCCAGTCTGTTCCTGTCCCAGGGTGCCGGGTGATCCATCTTTAGGGGGGGTTGGAGGCATTTCAGGGGGGGCTGGGGGAGATTTGGGGGGATCGGGGGGAGGGGTTGGATGGGGATTTGAGGTGTTTTGGGGGGCTTTGGGTGCATTTAGGGGAGTTAAAAGGGGTGTTGAGAGGGCAAAGGGATTTGTAGGGGGAGGCAATTAAAGGGAAAATGGGGGTTGGGAGACATTTGGGTGGGGTTAATGATGTCTGCGGGTAAATAGGAGGGGCAGCACCACACTCAGGTGAGTCCTGAGACCCCCCTGGTGTCCCCAAGACCTTCTTGGTGTCCTTAATTTCCTCCCCTAAGACCCCGGAACTCCCCTGGTGTTACCAATGTCCCCTGGTGTATCCAATGTCCCCAGGGCCTCTGGATCACTCCAGTTCCCCTCTTGACACCCCCAATTCCACTGTCCACAAACCCCTCCTCACTCTCCCCACTGTACCCAAACCCCATCCCTGATGTCCCCAACCCTCCATCTCACCCCAGGAGCCCCCCTGGACCCCCTGACCCCAAAAATGCCCCCTCCACACGCTCAGAGAAAGGCCAAGAGCATCTGGGGACACGTTGGGGACAGTTGGGGGGCTTTGGGGGAATTACTGGGGGATACTGGGACACACTGGGGGGAACCAGGGGGCACTGGGAGGGACTGGGGGGTTACTAAGGGACACTGGAAGGGCACTGGGAGGGACTGGGAAGTTACTGGGGGATTATCAGGACACACGAGGTGACACTGGCAGGTTACTGGGCCATATTGGGGGTTACTGGGTGCTCACTGGAGAATCACTGGGCCATACTGGGGGCAGTGGGAGGTCACTGGGACACACTGGGTAGTCACTGAGGGGGTTACTGGGCTGTACTGAAGGTCACTGAGAGGTCAGTGGCCTATACTGGGGGCACTGGGATCCCCTTGCCTGGATGTGGTACATCTCCCCCCCAGACTTTGGGGGGCATCCCTAGGACCCCGCCCCTGGGGGCTGGGTACCCCCGGAACACACTGCTGGGCTGTAGGGGACCCCCACTCCCCCCCCTTTGGGGTCTCTGTGTGCTGAGTGTTGGGGGTCTCTGGGGTTCGGGGGGGGTCTCTGGGATCCCCTTTCCCTGGGGTCGGTTCGCCGAGCCGGCAGGAGCGCTGTGGCGGAAAAAGTAATGGCGGGTCGCGCGGGGCCTCATGGGAGTTGCAGTTCCCTCCTGAGTACTCCGCCGGCGCGCCTGCGCAGTGCAGCCAGGGCGTTGACAAAGCCCCCCCCCCCCGCGCGGCTTCCAGGCCCCGCGCTCTGCCCCTCGGGAACCCCCGAACCCCTCGGCTAAACCCTGCGGAGCCCTCCAGCCTTTCCACCCACAGCCGCGCCCCCCGCAGCCCCCGAGGGGATCCCCAGAGCCCCGCTCTCCAGCAGGCCCCGCCACCTCTGACAGCTAAGCCCTACCTTCCGCCATCTTGGTTTCCCGGCAGCCAATACGGCGCTTTGCGCGCGCAACGCTTTTACTGACCCCCGCCGCAGCCAATCAGGGCGCGGCCCCGCCCTCCGCCCGCCCTCCGCCCGCCGCGCTCCCGTCAGGAATGTTTACACGGGCGGGGCCGCAGCGCCCTCAGCCTGAACTGAACCTGGTTTTACCTCATGAAATCTTTGATCTCTGTTAGCCAAGCCCCTCTTTCCTTCCCCAGTTGTCTTGTCCTTTTTTTGGGGGGGGACGGGGGGGTTCCATATCGGCCCTTTGCACTTGAGCGAACTGAGGTTTCTACCAGAAAGGGCCAGTCCCCTTTCCCAGGGGCAGCTTCTTCCAACAGAACCCTTCCTGGGGGGTGTGTGGAGATTCCTGCCTTGGGTGGGGACCCCCCAAGGTCACTGCTGGAGGTTGAGAGCAGAGATCTCCCCACCAGCGTTGGTCTGGGAGAGTTCCATCCATCTCTAATTAAGAATTATTGCTTTTGTGTCAGCTTGAGTAGAATTGCTTCAACAATTGCTTTAGTGTAGAGCACTGTCCTATCTTATCCTGTACTCCTGGTAGTTTTAGTGTTTCTATTGTGCAGTAAATAATTGTGATGAAGATCTTTTGTCTGATCATTTGTAACCCTAAATAATTCCTTTCTATCAAGAGATCTGATTTGCCATCATTAAAACCTGGGGGACAAAAGTGGTTCAGTCACATCTCTGTAATTCCTCTAAACTGAAAGTGTTGGCATAACCCAAGGCTGAGATTGGATCCAGCAGACCCCAGCACCCCACAGGAAGTTGGGAGCTCAGGGGGCCATCCCCCTTTGCCAACCCCCTGTGCCCAAAGACCCCCATGGGACCATCTGACCCACCACACCTCTCCCCTTTTCCACCCTTCTCCCTGTTCCTCCCACTTTTCCATGGTCCTCTCAATCCCCACCCCACCCCCCCATTACTCTGGGGGTCCCAACCCCCATTTTTCCCCTCCTCTCACATCTTCCACATCATCCCCCAATCCCCAGCTCCCTCCAACTCAGTTTGGGGTCCCAGCATCCCAAAAAAAAAGGGTTTAGGTGGGATCCTGGGTGGGCTCTGAGTATGTTTGGGGGGTTCTCTGGGGCGTGTGGGAAGATTTAGGGGGGTCTCAGCACCTTTTGGGGTGAGCTGGGTGCCTTTTAAGGGGCAGGTGCCTCACCAAGACCCTCCCAGAGGGGGTTGACACAGGGGGAACAAAGGGAGTCCCCATTCCTGATCCATCTCGGGGCTAGTTTTGCCCCCCCCAACTTGGCTCCACTCCTCAGGATCCCCCAAAGCCTCTCCCCATTGCCCCCCAATAACCAGGACTGGGGAGAACTGGGAAGCTTTACTGGGATCACTGGGAGCAGCCGGGCAGAGGCAGAGTGGCAGCAGGGGAGGGGGGGACACACAACCCCCCAAAATCCTCAAGGGGACAGGGGGGGGGTCCAGTCTGTGCCCAAGGCCCTGGGGAGGGGCTGCGGCTGCCGCCAGCTCAGGAGCTCTGTGGGGAGAGAAAAGGGGGTGACACCGGGGTGGGGGGACAGGGGGAACACCGGGATACACCGAGACCTGGACTGGATCCAGTGGGACCAGAACTGGGGCAACGGGGATCATACTGGGAGCACCTGGCAGCACGTTGGAGGCAACTGGGATATACTGGGAGTGACTGGAACCACAGTAGGGGTGACTGGGAGCAACTGGAACCACACTGGGGGCTACTGGGATCATACTGGGAGCAACCGGGCCCTTGCTGGGGTCATGCTGGGGTCATACTGGGAGTGACTGCAATAATACTGGGAGTGTGTGAGAGGGACTGCAGCCATACTGGGGATGAGTGGGATCAAACTGGCTTCATACTGGAAGTGTCGGGAAGTCACTGGTATCATACTGGTGGCAACTGTGATTGTACTGGGATCATACTGGATCAGACTAGGATCATACTGGGAGCAATTGGTTTTATGCTAGGGGCAGCTGGAAACTACTAGGATCCCACTGGGAGGAAGTGGGAGCAACTGGGACCATGCTGGGCACAACTGGGATCATATTGGGATCAACTGGGCCCACAGTGAAGGTGGCTGGGGTCATACTGGGAGTGACTGGGAGCATTCTGAGCGCAGTTGGGACCATGTTGGCGCAACTGGGATATACTGGGAGCAAGTGGGATCATGCTGGAATTGACTGGGATCATACTGGGAGGCACTAGGACCCCATTGGGGGTGACTGGGAGTGGCTGTGAGCAACTGGGATCATGCTGGAAGCTACTGGGAGCAACTGGGAGTGAGTGGGACCATACTGGGGGCAACCGGGATATACTAGGAGAGACCAGGAGTGACTGGAATCACACTGGGACTGACTGGGAACATACTGGGAGTGACTGGGAGCATGCTGAGGTTAACTGGGATATACAAGGAGTGGCTGGGAGTGACTGGGATTATACTGGGAGTGACTGAAACCATAGTAAGGGTGAATGGGAGCAACTGAAACCATGCTGGGGGCAACTGGGATCATACTGGGAACAGCTGTGCCCCTACTGGGGTCCTGTTGGGGTCTTACTGGGAGTGACTACAATACTACTGGGAGTGTGTGAGAGGGACTGCAGCCATACTGGGGATGAGTGGGATCAAACTGGATTAGTACTGGAAGTGTCTGGAAGTTACTGGGATCATACTGGGGATGACTGGACTCATACTGGGATCATACTGAGATAATACTGGGATCATACTGGGACCATGCAAGGGGCAAATGGCCTCCTCCAAGGAGTGAGTGGGAGTGACTGGGGCCATACTGGACTCAGACTGGGAGTCCCTGAGAGTGAAAGGAACCATCCTGGGGGTGGCTGGGAGCAACTGGGACCACCTTGGGGGCAACTGGGATCCTATTGGGAGTGACTGGCAGTGACTGGGATCATAGTGGGAGTGACCAGCACCATACTGGAATTATAGTGGGAGTGACTGTAAGGGACCAGGATCAAACTGGGAGTGACTGGAACTACGCAGGGGGGAACTGGGAGCCAGTGGGGCCAGGCTGGAAGCCAACCGGGAACATCCTTGGAGCAACTGGGATCCTGCTGGAAGCAACTGGGAGTAACTGGGAGTGACAGGGTGCATGCTGGAGGCAACTGGCATAAACTGGGAGTGAGTGGGAGTGACCAGGATCACACTGATGGAAACTGGAACCATCTTGGGGCAAGTGGAAGTAACTGGGTGTGACTATGAGCATGCTGAGGGCAACTGGGATATACTGGGAGTGTCTGCAACCATACTGGGTGTGACTGGGACCACACTGGGAGTGACTTGCACCATGCTGGGGGCAACTGGGAGCAACTGGGAGTGACTGGATCTACAATGGGGCAACTGGGATTGACTGGGACCATGCTGGGGGAAGACTGGGATCATACTTGGATTGACTGGATCTATGCTGGAGGCAACTGGGAGAAACTGGGACCATGCAGGGGGCAACTGCAATCGTACAGGGATCATACTGGGACCATACTAGGATCAGACCAGGATCATACTGGGAGCTACTGGGACCCTGCTAGGGACAACTGGGAGCAACTGGGATCACACTGGGAGGAACTGGGAGGTACTGGGACCCTGCTGGGGACAACTGTGAGCAACTGGGATCACACTGGGAGGAAGTGGGAGCAACTGAGACCATGCTGGGCACAACTGGGATCATATTGGGAGCAACTGGGCCCACAGTGAAGGTGGCTGGGTCATACTGGGAGTGACTGGGAGCATTCTGAGGGCAGTTGGGACCATGTTGGCACAACTCATCACTGGTTGCCAAAGTCATCACATACCTAAAATAAACCTGAAACTCTGCTTTTCAGTTAACCTGCTGGCTTGCAGTCAAATTTTCAGACAATGCAATTACAAACTACTAGAAAAGGATCAAACTGCATTCAGCAGATGTGTTTTGGAAAAAATCCTAAAATTTCCTGGTGTTGCCAATCCAAACAGCTGTTTAAATGACACTTTTATGAATCCCAAAAATCCAGTGGGATTGAACAAGCTCTTGGGAGAAGACAACCTGCTGGCATATCTAAATTGTCTTTGGATTTGCTGCAACATTAGAAAACAGACATTAACTTGAACTGGCAAAATCAGCATAAAAATCTAATAGACTAATATGGGAGTTGGTTGTGGTGAGGAGAACAAAGTTTCCTGGTCTTCAGCTGATATTGCCAAAATGACAAATTTAAGTATCAACAACAGTATCTCAGATGTATTTTGGAGCTCAAGCCATCCATCAAAGTGTTTACTGGCAACAATGGGAACACTAATTCTGATTTTCAATCAGAGAGTTTATTCATTGTTCTAATCAAACATACCTGGAGTTATATTTGGGTTTAATAGTGCTAAAAAGCCATACAGATTCTCTACCAGTAAAATAAGGGACTGGGAAAAACACTGTGACCACTTCTCTCCCCACACCACCCAGTGGCAAACACAAGAGACCCATGTGTAGGCTTGTGTAGGTTGCACTGACAAATATTAATTAGGTATTTTACTCAGAGAGTCTCTTCACTGGGTAGAAAAATCTTCTGGGAGGAAAATTGTGATTTTCCACAGAAATTTTTGTTGTCGGGTTCCAGTGATAATGCCTAATTACCTAGGCAGCCTCATCTCCTTGGATGGTAAGATTGACGGAGAGATAGACAACAGGTTAGCAAAGGCATATAGTGCTTTTGGAAAACTCCACAAAAGAGTATGGCGTAATAAACACTTGAAGAAAAGTACCAAGATCAGTGTTTACAAAGCCATAGTGCTGTCTACTCTCTTGTATGGTTCTGAATCATGGGTCATCTACCACCACCACCTGCGTCTCCTAGAACGCTTCCATCAACGCTGCCTCTGAACAATCCTAAACATCCACTGGTCAGATTATGTGACCAATACATCTGTTCTAGAACAAGCAGCAGTCACAAGTATAGAAGCCATGTTGCTGAGAACACAGCTGCAATGGGCAGTGCACGTCTCAAGGATGAAGGACCAACCACCGCCTTGTTGAGAAAATCTTAGATGATGCAGGACATATACTGCATCAGGCCTGCTTGCACAAATCCGGCCTGTGTGCCGGACAGCAGGGACCTGTGTTCTCCAGCAGCAGATGTGTGTCCTTGAGCAGCAGATATCAGAAAGCTGCATAGAGGAAAACAAGGAAGGAGGTTGTTATCCAGGGTGTGAGAAACCAGAAGATGGGGGGACCTGGAAATGTGCCCTGGCTAGTAGAGCCAATGAAGTTATAGATATAGTGTGTGAAAGTAAATGTAACCAATAGAAAGTTAGAATAGAGCATGTGAACCCTGTAGGACCCTTGATAATGTGTGTATTTTTGGAATAAAGTTAGAGCATTGCCTGTACCTCTATGAGGATGTGTCTCTGACTCTCGAGCTCGTTTTTTGCATCTTCTCGTTTTTCCGCCTCCCTAAGATCCTGCTTTATGGTGAACTTGCCACCGGCTGCCGCAAGAGAGGAGCCCCGAAGAAAAGATACAAGGACTCCCTGAAACAACATCTCAGCCTTGGCCATATTGATCACCATAACTGGTCTACTCTGGCCTCCAATCGGGAGGTCTGGAGAAACACCGTCTATAACGCAGCTGTCTCCTTTGAGAACACACGCAGGATCACCCTCGAGGAAAAAAGGCAATGCAGAAAGAACTATGTTCTGCAGAATATACCATCTAAAGAGTCTTTCTACTGTGCCTTTTGCAATCGGATATGTCTGTCTCGTATTGGCCTCATAAGTCACCAACGTGCCTGTAAGAAATGTGGATAGAGCCTTCCCAAATCTTCGTTCGCGAAGCCTAGCCATGAAAAAATGAAATATCCCAACCATTACTGACCTTTCACTGGACTTTGTTAACTACTGAGACAAATACTCAAGACCTCTGTGTTCTTTTTTCACCTTTTAAAATTAGTTTACAACAGAAGGAGCTGCAAAAACATCCTAGTTTTCTTCAAAAACTTTAAAGTCAAAAAAAAGACTATGAAATTACAGGACAAATCTTAAAACTTTTTCTTCATCTTCTTTTCAGGCAGGCCAAGATTACAACAGTTGTAAAGTGTTCTGCCGTGTGTTTCCTCATCATTTCATACTTGGTCATCTTGACCTTGTTTATCTGTCCGTCTGCACACACCTTTGGCAGCAACCCTACAGCAACCCTACAGTCCAAAAGAGACAGAACACTCTTCGTCAGAAGAATCCATCCCAAGAGGGAATTGCCCTCCCACCCTCCCACCTTCTGTATTGGACAGAGAGACTGGTTTTCTTGCTCCTGCCCCTGCCTTGCCACAACTTGGCACTGCAGGAGTTAGCTCGTGAAATCAGAGAAGGGAAGTCCTCAGATGGCAATACTGAAACTACCCAGGAGGATGTCAGCAGAGCCCTGCCTTACATGACATTGTGTGCAACTGCTTATGGGATGAGCTTCTACACACGGGAAACAACCACAGGCACAGGTGTACACACATACAAAGGTACAGGGCAGTGCCCAGGGAGGCTCTTGCACAGCTTCACACTGAAATGCCTGTGTGCATATACACACCTGTACAAACGCTGCACCAAAACACAGCCATGTATCCCTGCACACTGAAGGACAGTGTTCAAGGCCAGGGGGAACGAGGCTCCGAGCCTTCCACTGCAGGTGTTGGGGGGTTGGAACTGGATGATCTTCAAGGTCCCTTCCCACTCGCCCCATCCCGCGGTTCTGTGACACACGCCCATGGCCCAGGGACACCCCGCGGTGCCCCCGCCCAGCCGTGTCCCCACACACGGACACAGCCCGTGCACAGGGCCCGTCCCGCGGCCCCCCCGCCGCTCCCGCCCCTCCCGAGGCGGGGCCGGGCCGCGCAGGGCCCAGGCGGGGCGGCCCCGGCGGGTGCCCCGGGCGGGCACTCACCGTCCCGCTGCGGGCGGGGAGCCGGGGCGGGGGCGCTTCGGCTTCGCCTCGCCCGAGGAGCGGCTCGGGCGGCGGTGCCTCGCGGTCGCTCCCGGCCCCGGCAGCGGCGGCCCGGCACCCCCGGCCGGCTCCGGCCCGGCAGGAAGGGCCGCAGGGAGCAGGACGCGCTCTCCCGGCGGCGATCCCGGAGCTCCCGCCCCCGGCGCTGCCTGGCAGCGGGTGCCGGGGGCCTTCGGGGCCGCTCGGGAGCGCGGCTGTTCCGCACACGGAGGCGCTTTTCTCCCTCAGCACGTCCCCTGTAACAACTGCTGGGCTTGCACGGCCTGTGCCAGGGGTAGAACCATCCCCGTAAGGTCACTTGATCTGATCTGTCACAAACGCCGTGAAAACGTGGAACAAAAGCGTTCTCACAACAGTGACTGTCCCCCTGGACTCAGCACTGGGGAGGCCACACGTCAAGTTCTGCGGCCAGTTCTGGAGCCCTCAGTTTAGGAAGGACATTGAGGTGCTGCAGCAGGTCCAGAGAAGGGCAACAGAGCTGGTGAAGGATCTGCAGTGCATGTCCTGTGAGGAGCGGCTGAAGGAGCTGGGGGGGTTTAAGCTGCAGAAAAGGAGGCTCAGGGGAGACCTTGTCACTCTCTACAACCACCTTAAAGGAGGTTGTAGCCAGTGGGGGTCAGCCTCTTCTCCCAGGCAACAAGTGACAGGACAACAGGACACAGTCTTAAGCTGCACCAGGGGAGATTTCAGGTGGACATGAGGAAGCCTTTCTTCACTGAAAGCGTGATTAGACATGGGAATGGACTGCCCAGGGAGGGGGTCCTTGGAGGTGTTTAAGAAACAACTGGATGTGGCACTTGATGCCATGGTCTGGTTGACATGGTGGTGTTGGGTTATAAGTTGGACTTGATCATTTCAGAGATCTTTTCCAACCTAATTAATTCTGTGATTCTGTGAACTGGGATACAGTCTTTTTCAGCATGATGCTCCAAAGGGCCACGGCAGACCTCGAGGATCAGGATGGTATCTACATTCGATACTGTACTGATGGAAGCCTTTTCAACCTAAGGCGACTGAAGGCCCACACCAAGACCTTAAACCATATTGTCCAGGAGCTGCTTTATGCTGATGACGCCGCCCTTGTTGCACACACAGAAGCAGCTCTGCAGCTTTTAGCATCTTGCTTTGCAGACGCTGCTGAGCTCTTTGGGCTGGAAGTCAGCTTAAAGAAGACAGAAGTTCTCTATCAACCAGCACCTCAGGAAGTCTTCCATCATCCCCATATCGCCATTGGCGAATCAGAGCTCAAATCAGTCCAACAGTTTAATTACCTCGGCAGCCTCATCTCCTTGGATGGTAAGATCGACGGAGAGATAGACAACAGATTAGCAAAGGCATATAGTGCTTTTGGAAAACTCCACAAAAGAGTATGGCGTAATAAACACTTGAAGAAAAGTACCAAGATCAGTGTTTACAAAGCCATAGTGTTGTCGACTCTCTTATATGGTTCCGAATCATGGGTCATCTACCACCACCACCTGCGTCTCTTAGAACGCTTCCATCAACGCTGCCTCCGCACAATTCTAAACATCCACTGGTCAGACTACGTGACCAACACATCTGTTCTAGAGCAAGCAGCTATCACAAGTATTGAGGCCATGTTGCTGAGAACACAGCTGCGATGGGCAGGGCACGTCTCCAGAATGAAGGATTACCACCTCCCTAAGATCGTGCTCTATGGTGAACTTGCCACTGGCTGCCGCATGAGAGGAGCCCCGAAGAAAAGATACAAGGACTCCCTGAAACAACATCTCAGCCTTGGCCATATTGATCACCATAACTGGTCTACTCTGGCCTCCAATCGGGAGGCCTGGAGACACACCATCTATAACGCTGCTGATGCTTTTGAGAACGCACGCAAGATCACCCCTGAGGAGAAAAGACAACGCAGAAAGAACCGTGTCTTGCAGAATATACCATCTAAGGAGTCCTTCTGCTGTGCCTTTCGCAATCCGTTATGTCTGTCTCGTATTGGCTTCATTAGCCACCAGCATGCCTGTAACAAATGTGGATAGAGCCTTCCCAAATCTTCGTTCGCGAAGCCCAGCCATGATGATGATGAATGTTGTTATTGTGAATCTGTAATTCAGTCACTGTTAAAATTGTAGCAAATGCTATTGAACCAGTTGATAACTGTTCAATTGGTCAATGATTAAGTGCTACTAATCTCTTTTGCCCCCTTATCTTTGGATCCAAATCCTTTGTGCTCTGACCGTCTTGCATCCCAAGGCTCTGTGTAAATCATTCCCTTTCATCAAAAAAATTATTTTTAGTGACTTCCGCTTTAAAATCTTCTTGCTTAGCTAAACTACAAAACAACTCCAATTAGCTGTTTAAGTCTTGAAGACAATAAAAGGAAGAAAAATAATTTGTTTTTCAGTGTTTTAATGGGTCCCACAGTGTGTTTGGAGTTGCATCATCTGTCAGTCCAAGATGGGCCATGTCAGAACTGGTGAGGCTGGGGGGTGAGGAGCAAGGTTGATCATCCAGGGTCAGTCTGGATCTCCTGAGGAGACACTCAGCATCAAGATCACTTGGAGAACACCTCTATCACCTCCTCTCTGATTTAAAAAATATCCATAATTGAACTAAAAAAAAAAAGTACAAACTTTGAAGAATTGTTTTGAAATGGCCTTGAAGACAATTAAAGGAAGACAAAGAGATCCTGAGGGATTTCTGGATTTTAATGAGCCCCACGGTGTGTTTGCAGCCCAGTCCATGGTCCTGAGGTACTGAGAGAAGATTGAAGCAGCTGCTGAAGAAGTCAGAAGCCAAACTCCAAGTACCTTGAAGCATTGCTGGGCCCCACTGAGGGCAGGCACTGACAAAGCCTCCCCAGGGACTCCTTGGAGCAGCTCCTTGGAGGCCAGGAGTGCAGGCAGACAAAGGCTCTGGGCAGGCCCCTGCAATGCTGAGCAAAGCCTGCCTTGGTTTTGTGGAGCACAAAGGCCAAGGCCTGAGCCCCAGGCCCTGGCCCAGCAGATCCTGTCCCTCCCGGCTGGCTCAGGGCTGTTTGGGGGGCACTGGGATGGGAGGGGGAGGAACAACAAAGGCCCAAAACTGGGCAACCCCTGCCAGGCTCCTGAGGGAGGGGCGAGGCAGAAACCAAGGGCAGAACCTGCCAGGCAAGTTGCTTGTGGTGGCCTGAGTGGCAGAGGCAGCTGCCAGAGGCAAGGGGACAAAGGCCTGGGTGCCTTTGGGCCTTGCAGCCCTGCCAGAGCCCTTGGCCATCTCTCCTGCAGGCTGTCCTGCCCTGGCCCTGCTGCTGCTCTGGCCTTGCAGGCTGCACACACCCCTCCTGCTTTCCCAACCCCTCCCAGCAGCATTTCTAGACCCTCCCTGATGTCTCTGCACCAGCTCTGGCTGTTGCCATGTGCACTTGGCCTTCTGAACTTGGATCCTGAGCCCCTGTGCCACAGGACATCCCTCCCAGAGCCCAGGCCCTTCTCCTGGGGGTCACTGCAGAGCTGAGCAGATCCAGGTCACCTCCCATTCCTCTGCCAACCCCCTGGGCCTGCTCTGAGCCTTCCAGGTCCTTGCCCTGCTCCAAAGGGCTGTGGGGGTGCTGAATGGTCAGGGCTTGGGGTTTAGAGCTCAGGGTGGGGATTAGGCAGAACTTTGGGAGGTTTGTTTTTCTGCTGGCAGTGTCTGGTTCATGATTAGGGTTTTGGGCTGGGTTAGGATTAAAGCTTGGCTTTTCATACCAACAATGCAGGTTTGGGATTGGGGAGGGCATTAGAGGACAAATAAGAGTCTGGAGTTCTGGGTTTGGGCTTTGCCTTTGAGGTCAGGTTGAGGTTGCGATTAGAGAAGTGGATTCCTTTCAGTGGGTGCGGCAGCACTTTTGGATTGGGGCTTGAGGTCAGAAACAGTGTAAAAGTTCATCAGGAGTGTTTGCACAGTCAGTGTTTCAGCACCCTCAGCCTTAACTGAACCTGGTTTTACCTCATAAAAATTGTTCCCCTCTGTTGGATAAGCCCCTCTTTCCTTCCCCAAATATCCAGTCCTTTTTGTCTCAGTTCCTCCTAATCTCCCCCAAACTTCCATCTGGGGGGGCTCAGCTCTGTGATGACACTGTGCAACCTCATGGAATCAAGGGGCCACTGTGGCACTGCAGGGCCTCATGGAAAGAAAGGAACAAAGGGACACTGTGAAATCTTGTGGAACCAGGGGACCATTTAACATCTGAGGCCTTGGAGAACAAAAGGAACCCTGAAACATTTTGGAACCTCATGGAACCAGGGGGGCGTTGTATCACTGCAGTGCCTCATGGAAACAAGGAAACCCTGGGACACTGCAAATCAAAGAGGCATTGTGACACTGAAGGCCCTATGGACCCAAGGACACTGTGGAAACTCATGGAATCCAGGGGCCAGTTTGGCACTACAGGGCCCTATGGAGCCAAGGGAACCCATGGACAAATTGGAACCTCATGGAACCAAGGGGCCATTGGGACACTATGGAAACTCCTGGAGTCAAGGGGCCATTGGGACACTACAAAGCCTCACTGAAGCCAAGGAATTCTGAGACTGTGCATCCTCATGGAACCAAGGGGCCATCAGGATATGCAGGGCCTCATGGAACCAAAGTATTCCTGAGACAGTTTGGAACCCCATGGAATCAAGGGTCCATTGGGACATGTGGGGCCTCCTGGAAGCAAAGAAACCCTGAGAAGTTTTGTGAGAACAAGTTAAGGCAGCAGCAGCTGCATTCAGTTAATCAGGATCCAAAAGGAGTGTTTTGGCTTTGACTGGTGTTTTCCATCCAGAGAGTGCTGTTTGCCAAAGTGGAAACCACTTGGAATGCTCTGCGTGGTAGCCTGTGTTTTTCTCTGGTGGCTGAACACAGCCAGCACATGAGGGGAGGGGAATGTGTGGGATCAGGGCACTGCTTTGGATTATCTGTTGTCATAAGATAGGTACATGGAGATTGTTTTGATATGTGTTTAAATCTTCCTTGAAAATACAACTGATAGAAAACAATGTAAAATAAAAAAAAGGGAAAAAAAAAGAAAAAAATAAAGAAAAAAAGGGAATAAAAATGAGAAAAAGGAGAAAAAAGAGAAATAAGAAAGGAAAAAAAGGAAAAGAGAAAAAAGGAAAACGAGAGAAAAAGGAGGAAAAAAGAAAGAAAATAGAAAAAAAGAAAAAAATGAAAAAAAAAGAAAAAAAGAAGAAAAAAAGAGAGAAGAAAAAGAAAAAAACTAAAAAGAAAAAAGAGAAAATAAAAGAAGACAGAAAACCAAAAAGAAATAAATGTGATCTTATCACTTGTGCCTATCCCAGGTGCAAGAAATGTGTGCTCTGTATTAAAAACCATACTTTTAAAACAGAAAAGGAAGAATGTGACACCCCAAGTAGACAGAGCTGTATTTACCTTCAGTTTTTTGAATTTAGATCAACGAGTACTGAATAAAAACCCACAAGAAGACACCTAATGACAAGATCTTATCGTGTTCAGTGTGGGGAAGGGCTGTGCTTGTGTTCTGTCTCCCACAGGACCCTGCTGGCTTCCAGCCCCTCTGATGGAACCTTATCCTGAGTGGACACGGCCCGCAATCCGATCCTGCAGATGCAGAGGCTGTCCCTCAAGAATCCTGGGAGGAGGCAGGGAATGCTGAGCAGAGCAAGCCCTGCCCGGATGTCCCATCAGGAAGACACTGTTCTTGGAATTCACTGGATCTACCAACTCTTCCTGACTGGCTTAATGACTCAGTCGTAGTGTGTCCTTGTCACTCAGATCCCTTCTTGGCCACACCTGACGTTGTGATTTGTGTGACTGACAATACCTTTAACACCCCTGTAAGTAATCCTTGTTATTTCAGAGTTATCACAGATCAAAACGTACCTACCCTCCATTTATCATTAATAATTCCCATGGGCAGAAGAGCCAAACTGGGGCTCCTAGGGAAGCAGAAGCTGGGAGGATGATGCAGGATACAGTGAATTAAGGAAACCGTGAAATGCAGAAATCCTCAGTGGAGGGCTGATTGCTTGGATCATCTCTGCAGCAATCCCGGCAGCTGCCGCAGCCACGGCTCCTGCTGCCATTCAGTGCAGGCCATGCCTGCAGTGCCAGTGTATGGGCACTGTGGCAGCATCAGGAGCAGGGGTTTCAGAATCTGCCTGGTTTCAATATTCCGAGTCCTCAGGAAGCACATGGGACAAGCCCCAAGACAAGGAGCCGGGTCCTGGCCCTCTTGGCCGTGAACTCTGTGTGTCCAAACAAAACAGGGGCAGAGGTGGGACCAAGCGGAGTAACTCGGCACCTGCACTGAGTTCATGGGAATGCAAAGGGAGGATGGACCTTGGCTGAGTGCTTGGAGAGACAGAAGGTTGTTTCTCCAAGTGGAAATGCACTTGAACCAACCTGCACGACCAGCCTGTGTTTTTCTCTGGTGGCTGAACGCAGCCAGCACATGAGGGGAGGGGAATGTGTGGGATCAGGGCACTGCTTTGGGGCCATGCTGGGAATTCCAATGGACTAAAAGACAAACACGGGGTTCTGCTCACAAGAGAAGAGGAATAAAAGGGGACACGGGACAGTGTCAGTGTACAAGTCCCACAATGGAACTCTGTGTGTGCAGCCTCAGTTTATCCTTCAACAACCAAAGGAAAGGAGGTAAAAAGTGGGGGTTGGGACCCCAAAACTGTTCATGGGGGAAACTGGGGACTGAGGGGACAATGGGAAAGTGGGAGGAACAGGGAGAAGGGTGGAAAAGGAGGGGTGGTTTGGTGGGTCCAACGGTCCCATGGGGGTCTTTGGGCACAGAGGGGTTGGCATAAAAGGGTGGCCCCCTGAGCTCCCAACTTCCTGTGGGGTGCTGGGGGCTTCTGGATCCAATCTCAGCCTTGGATTATGCCAACACTTTCAGTTTAGAGGAATTGGAGAGGTGTGACTGAACCACTTTTGTCCCCCAGGTTTTAATGATGGCAAATCAGATCTATTGATAGAAATGAGTTATTTAGGGTTACAAATGATCAGACAAAAGATCTTCATCACAATTATTTACTGCACAATAGAAACACTAAAACCACCAGGAGTACAGGATAAGATAGGACAGTGTTCTATGCTAAAGCAATTGTTGAAGCAATTCTACTCAAGCTGGCACAAAAGCAATAATTCTTAATTAGAGATGGATGGAACTCCCCCAGACCAACGCTCATGGGGAGATCTCTGCTCTCAACCTCCAGGACTGACCTTGGGGGGTCCCCAGCCAAGGCAGGAATCTCCACACACCCCCCAAGAAGGGTTCTGTTGGAAGAACTTGCACATGGGAAAGGGGACTGGACCTTTGTGGTAGAAAGGGATGGACTGATGGTCACTGGACTCCAGGGGTTGCCTCACCATCAGGGGGTTCATTCAGGGTGGAAGCAGCGGCCGAAGCTCTTCCCACAGTTGGGGCACTGGTAGGGCTTCTCTTACCGTGGGTCTGTTTGTGTGAGGTCAAGTTAGAGTTGTGGGTGAAGCTCTTCCCACACTCCCCACACTTGTAGGGCCTTTCCCCGGTGTGGATGCGCCGGTGGGTGATGAGGGTGAAGTTCCGGCTGAAGCCTTTCCCGCAGTCGGTGCAGCGGAAGGGCCTCTCATCCGTGTGTGTCTGCTCATGCCTGAGGAGAGTTGAGCTGCGCTGAAACCTCTTCCCACATTGCAAGCACTTGTAGGGCCGTTCCCCAGTGTGGATGTGCTGGTGGGAGCGGAGGGTAGAGCTGTCACTGAAGCTCTTCCCACATTGCCCACACGTGTAGGGCCGTTCTCCAGTGTGGATGGCCTGGTGTCGGATCAGGTTGGAGCTTTGGTTGAAGCTCTTCCCACATTCCCCACACGTGTATGGCTGTTCCCCCGTGTGGATGTGCTGGTGAGTGAGGAGGTTGGAGCTGTTACTGAAGCTCTTCCCACATTCCCCACATGTGTAGGGACGTTCACCAGTGTGGATGTGCTGGTGTCGGATCAGGTGGGCGCTCTTCCTGAAGCTCTTCCCACATTCCAAACACTTGAAGGGCTTCTCACTGCTGGGAGGCTGCTCAGGGACCACCGGCTCAGAGCTCCCCCTCAAGCTCCGGCCGCCTTCCCAGCACAGGCTGGCTCTTTCCTCCTCAGAGCACCCTGGGCTGGCTTTGGAGCCCCTCCTGCGGGGGGATCTCCAGCCCTTTTCCTCCCCGCTGCCTTCCTGCGCCGTGCAGCCCTTCAAAACGGCCTCTCCCACCAGGGTCTCACGGGGAGATTTGTCCTCCGGGTTCTCCGTCCTCAGCTCGGGGCCTGGGGCAGGAAGCAAGAAGGACAGGGAGGGGATTTGCCTCCGGCCCACAGGGAAGGCCAAGGACATCCCCCCAACTCCGGCCCCGGCAGGACGGCGGCGCCAGCGGGGTTGTCCTGCAGCCGGGGCCATGCTCGGCTGACAGAGCCAGCACAACACCCACCCAAAGGGACACTGACTTCCTCCTCACCTGCCTGGGGGGCCCAAGGCATCTTCCTCTTCCTCGCAGCCTCCTCCTCCATCTGCCCAAGCTTTGGGAAGGACAAATCCTGATGGGGGGAAAACAAGGGCTGAGTGCGTTGGCTTGGGGGTTCCTCCTGCCCAAGTCCATCTCTAGAACTCACCAGGCATCCTGTGTCCACAAAAACCTCCAAAAACACCAAGATTCAGCCCAGAAAAACCCAAACCTCCGAGATTCAGGCAAAAACCCTCTCAAAAATAGCAAGAAGACCCTCATCCACCCAAACTGCAAAAAGTTGAGGTTCAGCTAAGAAATTACTCCAAAATACAAAGGTTAACCCAAAGAAATTCTCCCAGGACTTATCCATCTCTGGTCTGTCCTTTCTGGAGTTGGGAATAGCTTCCCTTTCTGAGATGCTGGGGGTCCCACTCAGGGATGCTGGGAGCGTTGGGGTACCCAAGGGTCGCTTCTCCTCTCACTCTCGCCTTCGGGATGCCGAGTTCCCAGACATTCCCTCTCTCCAAGTTCTCCACTTTGTTGTCCCAGGGATCCCAGGGGTCCCCACTGTCAGGGCTTTCCCTTCCCTGTGCTCCCCTTTCCAGGCTGCCGGGGGTCCCCCAGCTCCGGCATCGCCCCGCTCCGCCCTCCACACTCGGCAGCTCCCGGGCTCCACACCCACCCCCGGCACTCCCGGGGGGCCCCAAACCCACTGTGTCCCCCCCACTGGCACCGGGCTGACAATGGAGCTGGTGGGGCCTGACCCAGAAACACCAACCCCCACCGTGGGGGGGACCCGCATCCCCCCAGCCACCGCTGGGACTCTGCCACCAACCCAGCCCGGCACCCCCAAAAAATACCTCCTGCCCACCTTCAAGTGCCACCCAGGGCACAGCCCTGCACAAGGGCCGGCTGTGCCCAAGGCAACCAAACAGCCCTATAGGTCACGGGACACCAGAGGCAGCCCCAGGGCAATGAGAGCAGGAAGCAGATCAGGCCCTCTGACACGTGAGAGGGCTCTGGGTTCAGCCTGACCAGGGGCACTTTGGCACCAACAGCACGGCCCCGACCGCTGGCTCGGCACAGGAGGCCCGAGCTCCCCCCTCTCCAGGCTCTCAGGGCTCTCACAGCTTCCTCCTCTCTCCAGCCTCCCCCACTCTCCAGGGTTAAAGGCAAGTAACCCGGTCCCTTGGCTCTCTCTCTGCCAGCTGAGTGTGGGGCACACGGGCTGGGGGTCCCTCCCAAGCCCCCCGGGCAGCCGGTGTTGGCTGGGGGGATGTGAGGGCTGGGCCTGCTCAGCACAGCCCCGGCCTCGTGCCCAGCGCCTCTTTCCTGACCCACACAAGAGCTTCCCGGCCCCCCCAGGGCTCCCCTGCTGCTGCCTCTGCTCCTGGCCCTGCCTTTGCTGCTCCCTTGGCTGGGGCAGCGGCTGCAGGGGGGGGATGGCAGCAGCTTCAGCTCCACGGCACTTCCTGGGGGGAGCTCAGCCCGGGGGGACGGGCAGGGACCTGATGGGGATGGACAGGGGCTCAGCAGGGACAGCCAGGGCCTGCAGGGGAAGGTACAGGGACAACCTGGCCCCCCACACTGACACTGCTGTCTCTGCTCCTCCTTGCAGGCTCCGTGGCCAGGCACAGTTTATGTTCCTGGGTGCCCACCATCTCAACACTTGGAGATGCTCAAATCAGCGCCCGCAGCTCTGCAGCAAAGCCCCAGCTCACCTGGCACACAGGGGATGGACACAGCACCTTCTCAGGGATGGGCACTCACAGCTTCTGTCTCTTCCCAAGCACGGGGCTCTCCTTCCTCAGCAGCACCTCTGCCTTGCACTTATTCTCAGCCTCACCTCAGGGACAGCTCTGGGCTCACCTCCGCGCCACTTCTCAGCCTCACCTCAGGGCCTGGGCTCAAGGATAGGAACCTGCAGGGAGGGGACATCATGTGCAAGCTCAGGGCTGCCTGCTTGCACTGGCCTCTGGGCTTTTTTCTCCTTCTAGAACCATCCCAGAACTTAGCCTGCTTTTCTAACACCACACATTTACAGACTAACCTTGGAGATAGATATGGACAGACATCTCAATCACCCTGGGGATAGAGCCTCAAGCATGTGCTGCCATAGGAATGGGAATCACAGAATCACAGAATCAGTCACGTTGGAAAAGACCTCCGAGATCATCAAGTCCAACCCTTGATCCAACCCCGCCGTGCTTCCCAGACCATGGCACTGAGGCCACATCCACTCTCACCTTCAACACCTCCAGGGACGCTGACTCCACCCCCTCCCTGCCCAGCCCATTCCAAGGCCTGATTACTCTCTTGGGATAAAATTGCTTCCTAATATCCAACCTAAACCTCCCCTGGCACAGCTCAAGACCCAGCCCTCTTGTCCTACTGCTGCTTCCTGGCAGACCAGCCCCACCCCCACCTGGCTACAACCTCCTGGCAGAGACTTGCAGACAGTCAGGAGGTCTCCCCTGAGCCTCCTCTTCTCCAGCCTCAACACCCCCAGCTCCCTCAGCCTCTCCTCACACCACTTGTGCTCCACTCCCTTCCCCAGCCTCGCTGCTCTTCTCTGCTCCTGCTCCAGCCCCTCCAGGGCCTTCCTCAACTCAGGGGCCCAGAGCTGGACACAGCACTCCAGGGGTGGCCTCACCAGCGCTCAGTCCAGCCCAACAATCACCTCCTTGCTCCTGCTGACACACTCTTCCTCACCCAGGTCCCTCTGCAGAGCCTTCCAGCACATCAACACACCCCCAGCTTGGTGTCACCTGCACATTTGCTGATGAAATGCCTGGTTCTGCAGCAGCTGCAGATGCTCAAGGGGCACCAGGACCAACTCAGGGGCCTGGGGGGGCCTGGGGGGCTTGGGGGTCTGGGAGGGTCCTGGGGGAGCTGGGGAGGGGCTTTGGGGATTCGGGGTACAGACCAGGACAGACCAGGACAGACCAGGACAGACCAGTACCTCCTCGCTGCTCCCCGGATCTCTCCTGGTGCTGGGCCACGTTGTCCTGGGACACCTGAGCCCCCCCAGTGCCCTCCCAGTACAGCCCAGTGCCCCCAGTACAGCCCACTGCGTTCCTGTCCCAGGGTGCCAGGTGATCCCTCTTTGGCGGGGGGTGGGGGGTAGGGATTTGAGGGGGGGCTGAAGGAGAAATAGGGCAATCTGGGGGGTAGTTGGATGGGGATTTGGGCGGTTTTGGGGATCTTTGGGTGCATTTAGGGGAGTTAAAATGGGTTTGGAGGGCATTGGGGCATCAAAGGGATCTATGGGAGGAGGAGATTAAAGGAAAAATGGAGGTTGGGGACATTTAGGGGGAGTTAAAGGGGCTTGGGTGGGGAGGGGCAGCTCCACAAGCAGGTGATTTCTGAGACCCCTCTGGTGTCCCCAAGACCCTCTTGGTGTCCCCAGTTCCCCCCTTAACACCCCGAGCCCCCCCTGGTGTCTCCAATGTCCCCAGGGCCTCCCCATGGCCCCAACTCTCCCCTTGACATCCTTAATTCCACTGTCCACAAACCCCTCCCCACTGTCCCCATTGTCCCCAAACCCATCCCTGATGTCCACAACCCTCCATCTCACCCCAGGAGCCCCCCTGGACCCTTTGACCACAAAAACACACTGCCTCCCACACTCACAGAAAGGCCAAGGGCATCTGGGGACACGTTGGGGACAGTTGGGGGCCTTTGAGGGGCACTGAGTGATTACTGGGGGATACTGGGACACACTGGGGGGAATCAGGGGGCACTGGGAGGGACTGGGGAGTTACTGGGGGATTACCAGGACACACAGGGAGACACAGGCAGGTTACTGGGCCATACTGGGGGTTACTGGGCGCTCACTGCAGGATCACTGGGCCATCCTGGGGGGCAGTGGGAGGTCTCTGGGATACATTGGGTAGTCACTGAAGGGGTTACTGGGCCACACTGAGGGTCACTGGGAGGTCACTGGGATATACTGAGGGCACTGGGATCCCCTTATCCGGTTCTGCTACATCTCCCCCCCGCACTTTGGGGGCACCCCTAGGACCCTTCCCCTGGAGGCTGGGAGATCCCCTGAACCCCACTGCTGGGCTTTAGGTGACACCTAAAGGGTGTCTTTGTATGCTGAGTCTCTGTATGCTGAGTTTTGAGAGTCTCTGGGGTTCGAGTGGGGAATTGGGATCCCCTTTCCCTGGGGTTGGTCCGTTGGGCTGGCAGAGGCGTTGTGGTGGGATGGGAAATGGCCTCATAGGAGTTTTAGTTGGCCGTGGCCAGACAGGACTGACACAGAGACCCCCCAAAATCCAGGCAAAACCCCAGAAACCCCCTCAGAAATCCACCTCTGGAACCATCAAAACCTCCTCAAAAACACCCTAAATCCCCTCAGAGACCTCATCTCCCCCCCAGGACACCCTAAGCCCTCTCAGTGACCTGCAAAACCCACCTGGGACCCCCGAGGCCCTTTCAGGGACCCCAAAAACCCCCTCAGGGACCCTCAAAACCGTCTGGGACTCCCGAAATCCCCCTAGAAACCTCAAAAACTCTTTCAAAGACCCTCCCCCCAAGGCCCCCCAGGACCTCCCAATTCCCTCGGAGACTCCAAAACTCCCTCAGGGATTCCCAAACCCCTTCAGGGACCTTTAACCTCCCCCCTCGACACCGAAGCTCCTCAGAGACCCCCCAAAACCTCCTCAGAGACCTCTAAAAGCCCCTAAGGGACCACAAAACCACAGAACAGCAGAAGAGCTTTCTGTAAAGGAAGAGAGCAAAGAATCTGAGAAGGAGGAGACCAAGGAAAAACTGAAGCAAAGCAATAAAATCATCCTGGCCCTTGCAGTTTTTTCCTGACCTTTTTCTCACTTTTCCTTTTTTTAGGGTTCTTTTTTTGGTTGGGTGGTTTTGAATTTTTTTTCCGAGGGACTTTTTCAGGAATCGAATCGAACATCCGGGTTCTTGGGAGGCCTCCGGGCCCCGCGGCCCCCGAGAGGGTTCCAAGGCCCTGCGCTCTGTTCCCTCGGGAACCTCCGAACCCCCCGCGCTAAACCCTCCCGAGCCCTCCAGCCTTTCCCCCCTCACCCGCGCTCCCCGCAGCCCCCGAGGGGATCCCCAGACCCCGCTCTCCCGCACCCCCCGCCTGCACTCAGAGCTCACCGACCGACCCGCCGCCATCACCGATTCCCGGCAGCCAACGCGGCAGGGGCGGGGGCGGGGCTGCGGGGGCGTGGCCGCGCGCTGATTGGCTGCGGCGGCGCTCTCTGAACGCGGTGCGCGCGCAGCCGGGACTCGGTGATGGCGGCGGGGCCTGCGGTTCGCTCTGAGTGCTGTGAGTCCCCCCGGGGGGGCTCGGGAGGGTTTAGCGGGGGGGTTCGGGGATAACCGAGGAGGTTTTGAGGGGTCCCTGAGGGAGTTCGGTGTCCTGAGGGGACTCAGGGGGTGGTTGGAGGTTCATGAAGGGGTTTGGGGGTCTCTGAGGGGGTTTTTGTTTCTGAGGAGATTTGGGGGGTACCAGGTAGGGTTTGGGGGTCTCTGAGGATGTTTAGGGGTCCTGGCGGGACCTTTTAGGCAGTTTTGGGGTCTCTAGGGGGTTTACGGGGTCTTAGACGGTTTTGAGGGTCTCTGAGGGGGATTGGGGGGTCCCTAAAGGGGACTGGGGGGTCCCAGGTAGGTTTTGCGGGTCACTGAGAGGGTTTAGAGGGTGCTGGGGAGGGATGAGGTCTCTGAGGGCATTTGAGGGGACCTTGAGAAGCTTTTGATGTGTCGAGGGGGGATTTCAGGGGTTTTGAGGGCCCCTCCAGGCCCCTTTAACCCCCCCCAAATGTCCCCTAACCTCCATTTTCCCTTTTAATCCCCTCCTTCCACAGATCTCTTTGATGCCCCAATGCCCCCAGAACTTGTTTTAACTCACCCAAAGACCCCCAAAACCACCTCCAACCACCCCCAGATCCCCCCAAATCTCCCCCAGCCCCCTTTCAAATCCCTTCCAACCCCCCTCTAAGAGAGATCACCCGGCACCCTGGGACAGGAACACAGTGGGCTGTACTGGGGGAACTGGGCTGCACTAGGAGGGCACTGGGGGGGGGCTCAGGTGTCCCATGACAACGTGGCCCAGCTCCAGGAGAGATCTGGGGAGTAGTGAGGAGGTACTGGTCAGTACTGGTCTGTCCTGGTCTGTACCCCCAATCCCCAAAGCCCCTCCCCAGCTCCCCCAGGACCTCCCAGACCCCCAAGCCCCCCAGGCCCCCCCAGGCCCCTGAGTTGGTCCTGGTGCCCCTTGAGCATCTGCAGCTCCTGCAGAACCAGGCATTTCTTTGCTCCCCACAGGGTCGTTCCCACACCCAGAATGGAATCTGGAGGCAGCAGGATGTGCACAGGGCTCCCATTTCCTACAGTGCAAAGGGGCTGCAGGGAATGATTCCCCTGCTCTTGCAAATCTGCCAAAACCTGCAGGGCACAGAAGGGGGAGCTTCAGGAATTTGCTGGCCTTGGGAGTGGAGCTCACAGGGTATTGAGAGGAACATATCCCTCAAATACAATCTCTCTGCATACACAATATCTGTCTGGACAGACAGATAAAGCAATAATCAGATATATTCTGTATCATATATATGGCACATATTCTATAGAATCCATCTTTAGCTCTTGTATGATAGATCTGTAAGATATTACACATAATAAGCAATAATAAGGCAAGTGTCCTCCTTAGGGACACACACTTCAGAAGGGACCTTGCACTTGACCCCCCTCTCTCTTCAGCTTCGAGCCACCCGGTGCCACAGAGGGGGACAGAACTCCTATGGAACATTCTATTCCACTGACAGAGCAAGGAATAAACCCAAAGTATTGCCTGGGTTTGTTCCCTGGGGGTCTCTGCAGCAGCAAGCACAGCCCCACACTGACTGCTCTGGGCTGTGCAGGCATTTGTGCTTCTGCCTGTCTCACACACACACAAAAGTCTGGTGTAGTGCTGCCCTCAGGAAACCCCCCCAACCTTGGTCCAGCTAAAGCCGTGGAATTTGTCTTTGTTTCCCTTGGGTTCAGGGTCAGGCTGTGCCTGTGTCCAGCCCAGAGGCTCAGAAAAGCATTTCTCCCATCCCACTGCAATCTGCTGCTGCAGACAGGACCCAGGCACTGGTGGCACTGGGAGTGAACAGCAGAGTGTTTCCAGGGGCTCTCTGAAGGAACACAAGTGTCCAAAGAAACCAGCACAAGTGTCCACAGAAGTCCCAGTCCTTCATCCCTGAATGAGGTTGTTCAGCCCAGGAAAAACTGTCTAAGTTTTATTTCCATGAAAGGAGGTTTTTCCCACTTTCAAACCAGTTTAGTTCCAAACCAGTTTCTTCATTTCCTCCTCCCACTTTCCCTGAAGGACACTGACAGGGACCATGGACACTGACAGGGATCACAGAGTTTGTCCCTTGGCCATACAGCTCCTGCTGTTTGGCAGCACAGGAGAGATTAATTAGAGCCCAGGCTCCAATGCCAGGGCACCCATTGGATCAGCACTTGGGGATACAAACTGACCTTGGGCTCAGGATGCAGCTGCAAGCAGAGATTTCCCTGCAAAGTCTGCAGTGAGTCAAGCTCTGGGGAGGAGATTGTGCCCCATGGATGGGATTGCAGAGGCTCCCTTTAGGTCCCCAGGATGAATCATCACTCTCTGCAACTCTCTGCCAGGAGGTTGTAGCCAGGTGGGGGTGGGGCTGTTCTGCCAGGAAGCAACAGTAGGACAAGAGGGCTGGGTCTTGAGCTGTGCCAGGGGAGGTTTAGGTTGGATATTAGGAAGCAATTTTTTGTCTAGAGAGTCATCAGGCCTTGGAATGGGCTGGGCAGGGAGGGGGTGGAGTCAGCGTCCCTGGAGGTGTTGAAGGTGAGAGTGGATGTGGCCTCAGTGCCATGGTCTGGGAAGCACAGCGGGGTTGGATCAAGGGTTGGACTTGATGATCTCGGAGGTCTTTTCCAACCCAGCTGATTCTGTGATTCTCTGATTCCCATTCCTATGGCAGCACATGCTTGAGGCTCTATCCCCAGGGTGATAGAGATGTCTGTCCATATGTATCTCCAAGGTTAGTGTGTAAATGTGTGGTGTTAGAAAAGCAGGCTAAGTTGTGGGCTGGTTGTAGAAGGAGAAAAAAGCCCAGAGGCCAGTGCAAGCAGGCAGCCCTCAGCTTGCACATGATGTCCCCTCCCTGCAGGTTCCTGTCCTTGAGCCCAGGCCCTGAGGTGAGGCTGAGAAGTGGCGCAGAGGTGAGCCCAGAGCTGTCCCTGAGGTGAGGCTGAGAATAAGTGCAAGGCAGAGGTGCTGCTGAGGAAGGAGAGCCCCGTGGTGGGGAAGAGACAGAAGCTGTGAGTGCCCATCCCTGAGAAGGTGCTGTGTCCATCCCCTGTGTGCCAGGTGAGCTGGGGCTTTGCTGCAGAGCTGCAGGCGCTGATTTGAGCGTCTCCAAGTGCTGAGATGGTGGGCACCCAGGAACACAAACTGTGCCTGGCCACGGAGCCTGCAAGGAGGAGCAGAGACAGCAGTGTCAGTGTGGGGAGCCAGGTTGTCCCTGTGCCTTCCCCTGCAGGCCCTGTCTGTCCCTGCTGGGCCCCTGTCCATCCCCATCAGGTCCCTGCCCGTCCCCCCCGGGCTGAGCTCCCCCCAGGAAGTGCCGTGGAGCTGAAGCTGCTGCCATCCCCCCCCTGCAGCCGCTGCCCCAGGCAAGGGAGCAGCAAAGGCAGGGCCAGGAGCAGAGGCAGCAGCAGGGGAGCCCTGGGGGGGCCGGGAAACTCTTGTGTGGGTCAGGTCCCCCCAGTCAACGCCGGCTGCCCGGGGGGCTTGGGAGGGACCCCCAGCCCGTGTGCCCCACACTGAGCTGGCAGAGAGAGAGCCAAGGGACAGGGCCACAGGCAGGGCCATGGGTGAGGGCACAGCCTGTGGCAGCAGGGGGTGTTGGTACCAGCCAGTGCTGGGGCCGAGCAGAGCACGAGACCTCTTGCATACCTTTAGAGCAGCCTCCCACTTACCAACCGTGCCCTGGTGGTGTGGCACTGTCCCCTTCCTGCAGTACACTCCCCCAGAACTCTTTGGGGGGGCATTTTGTGTCTATTCCTGGTTGCTGATTCCTGCTGGGGACCTGAGGGCCCCTCTGCAATCCCATCCATGGGGCACAATCTCCTCTCCAGAGCTTGACTCCCTGCAGACTTTGCAGGGAAATCTGTGCTGGCAGCCTGAGTATGTCCCGATCCCCCGCACTCCCCCGAGGATATTTGGGACGAGTTCCCCCTTCCAGAGCACCCACGGGATGGGGGGGGAGGTGCTTGTTTTCCTGCTGTTCGTGTTCCTGCTCCGCCCCTGTCCCTGCCCTTCCTGCCGCTGTCAGGTGAGTGGAGCGGCCACGATGGGAAAGGGGCGAGAGAAGCGACCCAGGAGCCTGAAACGGGGGAAGCGGAGAAGGGGAAGCGTGGACAGTGGGGACCTCTGGGGTCCCCGAGACAACAGAGTGGAGAACCTGGAGAGGGGGAATGTCTGGGAACGTGGCACCCGTAAGGCAAGAGTCAGAAGAGAAGGGACCCTTGGGAGCCCCAACACTCCCAGCATCCCTAAGTGGGACCTCAGCATCCCAGAGAGGAGAGACCTTCTGAGTTCCAGAGGGGAGAGATGAATGACGGGGAACTTCTGGGAGAGATTTTTTGGGCTAATCTTAATATTTTGGAGTATTTCTAGCTAAATTTCAACTTTTTGCAATTTGAGGGGGTAAGGGTCTTCTTGCTATTTCTGAGTAATTTTTGTGTGAGTCTTGGTGTTTTGGGTTTTTCTGGGCTGAATCTTGGTGTTTTGGAGGTCTTTATGGTCACAGGATGCACGGTGAGTTCTAGAGATGGACTTGGGCAGGAGGAACCCCCAAGCCAACGTGCTCAGCCCTTGTTTTCCCCCCCATCAGGATCTGTCCTTCCCAAAGCTTGGGCAGATGGAGGAGGAGGCTGCGAGGAAGAGGAAGATGCCTTGTGCCCCCCAGGCAGGTGAGGAGGCAGTCAGTGTCCCTTTGGGCGGGTGTTGTGCTGGCTCTGTCAGCCGAGCATGGCCCCGGCTGCAGGACAACCCCGCTGGCGCCGCCGTCCTGCCGGGG
Source organism: Pseudopipra pipra (assembly GCF_036250125.1). NCBI lineage: Eukaryota > Metazoa > Chordata > Aves > Passeriformes > Pipridae > Pseudopipra > Pseudopipra pipra. The sequence continues at coordinate 24,846,001 of NC_087580.1, forward strand.
CCGGAGTTGGGGGGATGTCCTTGGCCTTCCCTGTGGGCCGGAGGCAAATCCCCTCCCTGTCCTTCTTGCTTCCTGCCCCAGGCCCCGAGCTGAGGATGGAGAGCCCGGAGGACAAATCCCCCCGTGAGACCCTGGTGGGAGAGGCCGTTTTGAAGGGCTCCCCGGCGCAGGAAGGCCGCGGGGCGGAAAAGGGCCGGAGATCCTCCTGCAGGAGGGTCTCCAAAGCCATCCCAGGGTGCTCTGAGGAGGAAAGAGCCAACCTGTGCCGGGAAGGCAGCTGGAGCTTGAGGGGGAGCTCTGAGCTGGTGGTGCCTGAGCAGCCTCCCAGCAGGGAGAAGCCCTTCAAATGCTTGGAATGTGGGAAGAGCTTCAGGAAGAGCACTGACCTCCTCAAGCACCAGCACATCCACACTGGTGAACGGCCCTACATGTGTAGGGTATGTGGGAAGAGCTTCAGAGACAGCTCCACCTTGATCCGCCACCAGCGCATCCACACGGGGGAACGGCCCTACATGTGTGGGGAATGTGGGAAGAGCTTCAGCCAGAGGTCCCACCTCCGCACCCACCAACTCATCCACACTGGGGAACGACCCTACAAGTGTTTGGAATGTGGGAAGAGGTTTCAGACCAGCTCACATCTCCTCCTGCATGAGCGGACGCACACGGATGAGAGGCCCTTCCGCTGCACTGACTGCGGGAAGGGCTTCAACCAGAACTCCAACCTCCTCACCCACCGGTGCATCCACACTGGGGAACGACCCTATAAGTGTTTGGAATGTGGGAAGAGGTTTCAGACCAGTGGGAGTCTCCTCTTGCATGAGCGGGTACACACAGATGAGAGGCCCTTCCGCTGCACCGACTGCGGGAAGGGCTTCAACCGGAACTCCACCCTCGTCACCCACTGGCGCATCCACACTGGGGAGCGGCCCTACAAGTGTGGGGAGTGTGGGAAGAGTTTCACCCACAGCTCAACCTTGACCAAACACCAAAGGACCCACCAATAAAAGAAGCCCTAGTGCTCCGACTGCTGGAAGAGCTTCTGCTGCTGCTTCCACCCCGAATGAAGCCCCTGATGGTGAGGCAACCCCTGGAGTCCAGTGACTGTCAGTCCATCCCTTTTGGGCAGCTTCTTTCAACAGAACCCTTCTTGGGGGCTGTGTGGAGATTCCTGCCTTGGCTGGGGACCCCCCAAGGTCACTGCTGGAGGTTGAGAGCAGAGATCTCCCCACCAGCATTGGTCTGGGGGAGTCCCATCCATTTCCAATTAAGAATTATTGCTTTTGTGCCAGCTTGAGTAGAATTGCTTCAACAATTGCTTTAGCATAGAACACTGTCCTATCTTACCCTGTACTCCTGGTAGTTTTAGTGTTTCTATTGTGCAGTAAATAATTGTGATGAAGATCTTTTGTCTGATCATTTGTAACCCTAAATAAATTCATTTCTATCAATAGATCTGATTTGCCATCATTAAACCTATGGGACAAAAGTGGTTCAGTCACACCTCTATAATCCCTCTATACTGCAATTTTTGGCATAATCCAAGGCTGAGATTGGATCCATCAGCCCCTAGCACCCCACAGGAAGTTGGGAGCTCAGGGGGCCACTCCCCTTTGCCAATCACCGTGTGTCCAAAGACCCCCATGGGACTGTCAGACCTGCCAGACCACCCACCCTTTTCCACCCTTCTCCCTGTTCTTCCACTTTCCCATTGCCCCCTCAATCTGCAATTTCCCCCCATGAACAGTTTAAGGGTCCCAACCCCCACTTTTTTCCCCCTCTCCTGTGGGCGCTGAAGGATAAAATGAGGCTGCACACACAGAGTTCCATTGTGGGACTTGTACACTGACACTGTCCCGTGTCCCCTTTTATTCCTCTTCTCTCGTGAGCAGCACCCCGTGTTTGTCTTTTAGTCCATTGGAATTCCCAGCATGGCCCCAAAGCAGTGCCCTGATCCCACACATTCCCCTCCCCTCATGTGCTGGCTGCGTTCAGCCACCAGAGAAAAACACAGGCTGGTCGTGCAGGTTGGTTCAAGTGCATTTCCACTTGGAGAAACAACCTTCTCTCTCTCCAAGCACTCAGCCAAGGTCCATCCTCCCTTTGCATTCCCATGAACTCAGTGCAGGTGCCGAGTGACTCCACTTGGTCCCACCTCTGCCCCTGTTTTGTTTGGACACGCAGAGTTCACGGCCAAGAGGGCCAGGACCCGGCTCCTTGTCTTGGGGCTTGTCCCATGTGCTTCCTGAGGACTCGGAATATTGAAACCAGACAGATTCTGAAACCCCTGCTCCTGATGCTGCCACAGTGCCCATACACTGGCACTGCAGGCATGGCCTGCACTGAATGGCAGCAGGAGCCGTGGCTGCGGCAGCTGCCGGGATTGCTGCAGAGATGATCCAAGCAATCAGCCCTCCACTGAGGATTTCTGCATTTCACAGTTTCATTCACTGTATCCTGCATTATCCTCCCAGCTTCTGCTTAGGTTCCCTGGGAGCCCCAGTTTGGCTCTTCTGCCCATGGGAATTATTAATGATAAATGGAGGGTAGGTACGTTTTGATCTGTGATAACTCTGAAATAACAAGGATTACTTACAGGGGTGTTAAAGGTATTGTCAGTCACACAAATCACAACGTCAGGTGTGGCCAAGAAGGGATCTGAGTGACAAGGACACACTACGACTGAGTCATTAAGCCAGTCAGGAAGAGTTGGTAGATCCAGTGAATTCCAAGAACAGTGTCTTCCTGATGGGACATCCGGGCAGGGCTTGCTCTGCTCAGCATTCCCTGCCTCCTCCCAGGATTCTTGAGGGACAGCCTCTGCATCTGCAGGATCGGATTGTGGGCCGTGTCCACTCAGGATAAGGTTCCATCAGAGGGGCTGGAAGCCAGCAGGGTCCTGTGGGAGACAGAACACAAGCACAACCCTTCCCCACACTGAGCACTCCATAGGATCTTGTCATTAGGTGTCTTCTTGTGGGTTTTTATTCAGTACTTCTTGATCTAAATTCAAAAAACTAAGTGCAAATACAGCTCTGTCTACTTGGGGTGTCACATTCTTCCTTTTCTGTTTTAAAAGTATGGTTTTTAATACAGAGCACACATTTCTTGCACCTGGGATAGGCACAAGTGATAAGACCACATTTATGGTTTTTTTGGTTTTCTGTCATCTTTATTTTTATTTTTTCTTTTTCTTCTCTCTTTTTTTGTCTTTTTTTTCACTTTTTTCTTTTTTCTTTCTTTTCCCTTCTTTTCCCCTCTTTTTCCTGTTTTCTCTTTTTCCCTTTTCCCCATTCTTATTTTCTCTTTTTTTTCTCCTTTTTCTTATTTTTCTTCCTTTTTTCTTTTTCTTTTTTTCCCTTTTTTTTTCTTTTACATTGTTTTCTATCAGTTATATTTTCAAGGAAGACTTAAACATATATCAAAACAATCTCCATGTACCTATCTTATGACAACAGATAATCCAAAGCAGTGCCCTGATCCCACACATTCCCCTCCCCTCATGTGCTGGCTGTGTTCAGCCACCAGAGAAAAACACAGGCTACCACGCAGAGCGTTCCAAGTGGTTTCCACTTTGGCAAACAGCACTCTCTGGATGGAAAACACCAGTCAAGGCCAAAACACTCCTTTTGGATCCTGATTAACTGAATGCAGCTGCTGCTGCCTTAACTTGTTCTCACAAAACTTCTCAGGGTTTCTTTGCTTCCAGGAGGCCCCACATGTCCCAATGGACCCTTGATTCCATGGGGTTCCAAACTGTCTCAGGAATACTTTGGTTCCATGAGGCCCTGCATATCCTGATGGCCCCTTGGTTCCATGAGGATGCACAGTCTCAGAATTCCTTGGCTTCAGTGAGGCTTTGTAGTGTCCCAATGGCCCCTTGATTCCAGGAGTTTCCACAGTGTCCCAATGGCCCCTTGGTTCCACGAGGCCCCCTCCTGATTCCACAAGGTTCCGCAGTGTCCCTGTGTTCCTTTAGTTCCACGACGGTCCGCAGTGGAACAGGGTCCCTTTGGGGCCATAAGGCCCTGCAGGATCGCAATGGCCCCTTGATTCCATGAGGTTCCAATTTGTCCATGGGTTCCCTTGGCTCCATAGGGCCCTGTAGTGCCAAACTGGCCCCTGGATTCCATGAGTTTCCACAGTGTCCTTGGGTCCATAGGGCCTTCAGTGTCACAATGCCTCTTTGATTTGCAGTGTCCCAGGGTTTCCTTGTTTCCATGAGGCACTGCAGTGATACAACGCCCCCCTGGTTCCATGAGGTTCCAAAATGTTTCAGGGTTCCTTTTGTTCTCCAAGGCCTCAGATGTTAAATGGTCCCCTGGTTCCACAAGATTTCACAGTGTCCCTTTGTTCCTTTCTTTCCATGAGGCCCTGCAGTGCCACAATGGCCCCTTGATTCCATGAGGTTGCACAGTGTCATCACAGAGCTGAGCCCCCCCAGATGGAAGTTTGGGGGAGATTAGGAGGAACTGAGACAAAAAGGACTGGATATTTGGGGAAGGAAAGAGGGGCTTATCCAACAGAGGGGAACGATTTCTATGAAGTAAAAAAAAGTTCAGTTAAGGCTGAGGGTGCTGAAACACTGACTGTGCAAACACTCCTGATGAACTTTTACACTGTTTCTGACCTCAAGCCCCAATCCAAAAGTGCTGCCGCACTCACTGAAAGGAATCCACTTCTCTAATCGCAACCTCAACCTGACCTCAAAGGCAAAGCCCAAACCCAGAACTCCAGACTGGAGTGACCCCAGGAGAAGGGCCTGGGCTCTGGGAGGGATGTCCTGTGGCACAGGGGCCCAGGATCCAAGGTAATAAGGCCAAGTGCACATGGCAACAGCCAGAGCTGGTGCAGAGACATCAGGGAGGGTCTGGAAATGCTGATGGGAGGGGGTGGGAAAGCAGGAGGGGTGTGTGCAGCCTGCAAGGCCAGAGCAGCAGCAGGGCCAGGGCAGGACAGCCTGCAGGAGAGATGGCCAAGGGCTCTGGCAGGGCTGCAAGGCCCAAAGGCACCCAGGCCTTTGTCCCCTTGCCTCTGGCAGCTGCCTCTGCCACTCAGGCCACCACAAGCAACTTGCCTGGCAGGTTCTGCCCTTGGTTTCTGCCTCGCCCCTCCCTCAGGAGCCTGGCAGGGGTTGCCCAGTTTTGGGCCTTTGTTGTTCCTCCCCCTCCCATCCCAGTGCCCCCCAAACAGCCCTGAGCCAGCCGGGAGGGACAGGATCTGCTGGGCCAGGGCCTGGGGCTCAGGCCTTGGCCTTTGTGCTCCACAAAACCAAGGCAGGCTTTGCTCAGCATTGCAGGGGCCTGCCCAGAGCCTTTGTCTGCCTGCACTCCTGGCCTCCAAGGAGCTGCTCCAAGGAGTCCCTGGGGAGGCTTTGTCAGTGCCTGCCCTCAGTGGGGCCCAGCAATGCTTCAAGGCACTTGGAGTTTGGCTTCTGACTTCTTCAGCAGCTGCTTCAATCTTCTCTCAGTACCTCAGGACCATGGGCTGGGCTGCAAACACACCGTGGGGCTCATTAAAATGCAGAAATCCCTCAGGATCTCTTTGTTTTCCTTTAATTGTCTTCAAGACAATTTCAAAACAATTCTTCAAAGTTTGTACTTTTTTTTTTTAGTTCAATTATGGATATTTTTTAAATCAGGGAGGAGGTGATAGAGGTGTTCTCCAAGTGATCTTGATGCTGAGTGTCTCCTCAGGAGATCCAGACTGACCCTGGATGATCAACCTTGCTCCTCACCCCCCAGCCTCACCAGTTCTGACATGGCCCATCTTGGACTGACACCTGATGCAGCTCCAAACACACTGTGGGACCCATTAAAACATTGAAAAACAAATTATTTTTCTTTCTTTAATTGTTTTCAAGACATCAACAACTAATTAGAGTTGTTATGTAGTTTAGCTAAGGAGGAAGGTTTTAAAGTGGATGTCATGAAAAAAATACATATTTTTATGAAAGGGAATGATTTACACAGAGCCTTGGGTTGCAAGAAGGTCAGGGTGCAAAAGACATTACTAGCACTTAATCATTGACCAGTTGAGCAGTTTTCAAGGGATTCAATAGCGTTTGCCACATATTTAACAGTGACTGAATTATAGATTCACAACAACAACCTTCACACCACAGTCAATTCACACCCACATCCAGGCAGAGATGTGTGGACACATCAAGAGCTGGGTGTGGAAAGGTCCCTCTTCCAAATTCTCCTTGTTGTTGGGGGAACACTGCCACAAATGCCTTTGTGTTTGCCAGCAGACAAGGGTCCCAGCTGGTGGAGTGTTTGTTGAGGGGGATCAGAATTGTCCTGGCCATCAGGGACAATCTTTGGAGTGTCGCAAACTGGAGGGTTCCTGAGCTGGGAGAGGCTGCCAGAGGTGTCCCACTGAGAGGGAGGTGCTGGGGAGCTGCCAGGGCCTCCCTCAGCCCTGCTGGTTGTGGGCTCTCAAGGTGACTGGCTTTAGTTATCTGCTGAATTTCCATCCTGGTGTCAGGAATGACTGGAGTTTCCACAGTATTTGGGAATTGTATCCAAACTGTTCCATTAGGGCTGTGATTCAGGCAGGAAATGTTCCAAGGCTTTCATGGGATGACTGATTATCCTGTGTTCCCCAACTGTTCCACTCTGGATTGTTCCCACCTGTATCATCCAGGAGCACCTGGTCCAGTCCAGGGACACTTCCCCACACCCTGGTCCATTCCAGGGGCTCTTCATTGCTCAGCTGGTTTGGTCAAGGCTTGTCAGGAGCTCCTGAGATCATGCATATAAGAAGGATGGGGACAGACTTAGTTGTAATAAGACAAGTGATAATGGTTTTCAACTAAAAAAGAGCAGATTGGAACTAGATATAAGGAAGAATATTTTACACTGAGGGTGGTGAAACACTGGCACAGGTTGCCCAGAGAGGTCATAGAAGCCCCACCCTTGGAAACATTCAAGGCCAGTTTAGAAAGGGCTCTGAGCAACCTGATCTAGTTGAACGTGAACCCTTTCATTGTGGGGGGATTGGACTAGATGTCCTATAAGGGTCCCATCTGATTCAAACGATTTAGGATTCTATAGTTCTTTCCTACAGAGCCAAGGCTGACAAGGATCCCACATGTTTCAGACCCAGCTGAGCATCCCCTTTGATGGCCCAGCTGGCAGCTCTGCTAAAAAGCTGCTGCAAAGAACCTCCAGACCTAAAGGATCTTTTGTGCTGGGCTCAGCTGTGGCTCTCAGGGCTGGGGGTTGGCTTTTGGCTGCCAGGTGCCCACCAAGGCTCTCCCACTCCTCCTTCTTCTCCACTCCCTTTGGTGCCTGCAGGGTTGTTTCTCCCACATTTCTCTCACTCCTCTCTGGGTTACAGCACCCTGGATTTTATCCTTTTTCCAAAGGGTTATCACACAGGTGCCTCTGGAATTGCTTTTTGGCTCAGCTTTGGGCACTGGCTGGTCCATTTTGGAGCCACCTGAAACTGGCTCACTCTGACACAGAGTCAACTCTTGATCTCCTCTTCCCTAAGGGAAACCTGCAGCCCCCTTACTGCTACCAAACCTGATGCACAGGGTCATTCAAGTGCCCAGGAATACAGGAGGTCATTGATCCCATTATTCCTCAGGCAGGTTAAACAAGACTTTGTCCTCTTCCTGTCCCTGACTGCAGGTTCTTTGTGTCAGAGCAGACCTGGGCTGGACCTCAGCCGTGCTTTGCTCCAGAGCCTGCTGGGGTGGGGGCAGATGGCAATGGAAGAGTTGGGTTGGACTGGATGATCCTTGTGGGTCCCTTCCACCTCAGCATATTCTGTCATTCTGTGTTTGTTTGGGTTTGCCTTGATTGTGTTTGGTCTTTTTCCCTCCTTTTGATTTTCCTTTCCTCTGATCCATGAGTTTTTTCTTCATTGTCTTGGGCCTTGCTGGGCACTTGATGGCAGGACAAGTTTATCCAACTCAGTCATCTTGACCACATTTTTTGTACAAATCACCATTAACTGGATGAGGTTTCTCACAGACTTGCTGCAACTTGGCCTCATCCACAAAGGAGTGGAAAGTGCATTTCATCCCATCATCCAGAGACATAATAAAGATGTTCCAGAGGAATTGTCAAGGGCTGGTCTCTGATGGATGTCACCTGGGAGTTGCTGCCAAGAGGAATTTGTTCCATGACTTTTGACCCTCATCAGTCATTCAACTTCCCACCCACCACATGGTTCACTTGTCCAGTCCAGCTCTCACCAGTCTGGCTCTAAGGAGATCACAGGAGACCATGTCCAGGGCCTTGCTGAAGTCTGGGCACCCTTCTTTTCCCTCCCACAGGGGTTCTGTAATCCCTGCCTTGTCCTTCCCATGCCTGGGAATGGCTGCAGGAGGACTTGCCCTATCCCCTTCCCTGCTGATCCTGAGCAGTCTGGAACTCTCCCAACCCTCCTTGCTGCCCTGTTTGCAGACTGCTTCCATGTCTGCCTTTGCAGCCCACCCCTGGCTCTGGTACAGCCCTCCCTGAAATGGGGAGGCACAAGGGGAGTTCACTGTGGGTCAGACAAGTCACTGACCAGAGTCCTTTCTCTGTTCCTGCTGCATCCCCTGGGGCTGCAGAACTCTCCTTTACCAGTTCACAGGCAGATTTAGGACTTGATCTCTGGGTAACTCCACCCTGGGCAGGATTCTGCTCCAGGGCTCCATTCCCTGCTGATTGGATGGGACGGGCTGTCCCTGCAGATCCTCTGTGCTCTCCTGCACTTCCTGAGTTCCTACAGACAAGTCCTCACCTGCCATCAGAGCCCTCACAAGCTGCAGAGCCCCAGGCAGGTGACTTGGAGACCATTTGCCATCAGCCACCAGCACAGAACATCTGACCCAGCCCTCAGTTTCTCAAGTACCCCAGTGAGTCACTTCTCTCACTGCAGGGACTGAATGGGGAAAGAAGCAAAGCAAGTGAGACTTTGGAGAGTCTATTCCTTGGCCCTGTTCTTTACACCAACCTTTAAAAAGAACAGAGTCTTCAGGAACTGCCTGGGGGAACCATCTTTCCTGATGGAAATGATGTTAAGGAGCCCATCTCTGTCCCAGCAGTGCCCAGGGCCTGTCCCTGCCCATGGTCACAGGACTGATACAGAGCAGGGACTGAGCTGCCAGAGCACTCAGGCCTTGGGCAAGGAGCAGAAAGGGGAGGGAGGCAGTGGGAAAAGAGCACCTCTGAAAAGGCCAAGAGCTGCTGCTCCCTGGCAGTGCTCCTGTACCAGGACTCTTTACCCCTTCTCCTCTGCACACAGGCACTGCCCTCCAACCTCAGGGAAATTCTTAGAGGGAGAATCTGGAAAAAAAAATTCAAGTCCTTTATTCTACTCAGAGATTGTGATTCCTCATGTACAGAATAACAAAGGCAGGATGTTTGACAAAGAAGTTGGTGCAGGAACTTTTACTTTGTTTAAATGCACACAGAGAATGATTCCTCACTTCCACAATTGTGGATCAAAACAAAGAGGTATGAGATGAATAATAAATTTCTGTGTTAACAACATTAAAAGAGGAAAAAATGTAGGAAAACTCCCCCACTGCCACTTTTAAAAGATTTAGAAAGCAGGCTGGGCCAGTAAAGGGTCACAGAATGAGTGTTCTGCAGAAGAGAGGCAGGTTGTTACTCCTGAAAAGCATCTGATCATCATTTTCCTCATGGCATCCTTGAGCTCCTGGTTCCTCAGGCTGTAGATGAGGGGGTTCAGTGCTGGAGGCACCACCGAGTACGGAACTGACACAATCAGATCTAGGGATGGGGAGGAGATGGAGGGAGGCTTCAGGTAGGCAAATGTGGCAGTGCTGACAAACAGGGAGACCACAGCCAGATGAGGGAGGCACGTAGAAAAGGCTTTGTGCCGTCCCTGCTCAGAGGGGATCTTCAGCACAGCCCTGAAGATCTGCACATAGGACAAAACAATGAAAATGAAACAACCAAATGTTAAACAGGCACTAAACAGTAAAAGTTCCCTGGCGTAGGATTTGGAGCATGAGAGCTTGAGAATCTGGGGAACCTCACAGGAGAACTGGCCCAAGACATTGCCCTGGCACAGGGGCAGGGAAAATATATTGGCTGTGTGCAGCAGAGCACTGAGAAACCCAGCGGCCCAGGCATCTGCTGCCATGTGGGCACAAGCTCTGCTGCCCAGGAGGGTCCCGTAGTGCAGGGGTTTGCAGATGGCAACGTAGCGGTCGTAGCACATGATGGTGAGGAGGGAAAACTCTGTTCCAAGGAAGAAGAAGAGCAGAAAGACCTGTGCAGCACATCCCATGTAGGAGATGGTTGTGGTGCTATGGAGGGAATTGTGCATGGCTTTGGGGACAGTGGTGCAGATGCAGCCCAGGTCTGTGAGGGAGAGGTTGAGCAGGAAGAAGCCCATGGGGGTGTGCAGGTGGTGGTCGCAGGCTACAGCGCTGAGGATGAGGCTGTTGGCCAGGAGGGCAGCCAGGGAGATGACCAGGAAGAGCCAGAAGTGCAGGAGCTGCAGCTCCTGCCTGTCTGTGAATGCCAGGAGGAGGAACTGGATGAGGGAGCTGCTGTTGGACATTTGCTGTTCCTTAGGACAGGGTCTGTTCAGAAAAGGAAAGCACAGGGAACAATTAAGACAGCCCCCTCTCAGCAAAGCCAGGGCAGTTTTCAGGGAAATCCCCTCCAAGTAAAGGCTCTGAGGGTGCTTTCTGAGGGTGCTGTGACGAGCAGGAGCTCTGGCCATGTGCTGCCAAGGACTCAGCTTTGCTCTGCTGCAGTGCAGACATGGAGCTGGTTTGGGACAGCTCTCGTGATTACAGGGAATGTCACATGGAATGCAGCTTTGATGGAAAAGTTCAATTCCTGTTCTGTTGTCTTGGAGCAATTTGGGCTGCAGAAGAGAGGCACAGAGTATCCTTAAAATCATTTTGACTGGTTTTTTTGGTTACAGTCATAACACCTGTGGGGTGTTTTTTTAGGGGCTAATTTTTCTGATGACCAATCTGAAGAGTGTTGAGACAGGACAGACAGAAGGGTTGAGCTCTTCATTGCTTATTGCAGAGCCAGGAGAGCTGCAGTGCCTCTCAGTCTGTTTCCCGTCTGCCCTGCACTTTCCCTTGGGCTGCCTTGAAGATGACTTCACACACAGACTCATCTTTAAAAACCCCACCAAGATCTGTGCTGAGAGCAGGGCAGCGCTGCTTGAAAGGGCAGCTCTGTGAAGTGTCCCCTGTGCCAGCCCAGAGGTTCAGCTGTGCTGGACAGAGCAGGACAGGAGCCCTCCGGCAGGGAAGCCAAGGGTTGGGACGGGAGAGTGCCCACCTGTGGGAGGTGTGTCTGGAGGCACAAGGGATGTGCCAGGGCGATGGGCCCGAGAGGACATGTGCAGTCACATATAACTCTATTGGCTGAAGAAGTCACATGGTACACAGGGATATAAGAGTGGGAATTTTGAATAAAGTTCTCTTTGTTTCACCACCCACGAGGAGTTCATTCATTTCCTTGTTATACAAGGGTCCCCTGCTACATATGGCAATCCGAAAGGGACATTTTTAGCTTATATTAAGCGAGATATTTATCCTGAATCAGGAAATCAGCTGGTGACTCCAGGATCATCTCGGTTTTTCGGAGACGGGAGTCTTGACCACAAAAAACCTTGACGTCAATAAACCGTGCTCTTAGTGGCATCTAAGAGACGGACAGTTAGTTTAGCGAGCTCAAAAAATATTAGGATAGTGCACGGAAGAAGAGAAGAAAGAAGTTGAAGAAGAAACCGAGAGGTCAAAGCAGCCACCAGAGAGAGCGGAGAGGGTCAATGCAACATCAAAAGCGGTGAGTCTGACTGGGACACATTCCGCATGCCCAAGACTGCTCCCTGGGCGAAAGCGTGCCTGCAGCTTGGAGAACTGGGCCGCAGAGCACCTTAAGATCGTCAGGGAAAAGCCTGTCAGTCCCCTGAGTGTCGGTCATCTGGTAAAGCGGCTCTCCGCTACCGACTGCTGTGGACCATGTGCAAGAAGCGGCTTGCCGCTGCCGCGTCCTAGCAACCCCAGCCACCGTTGACCCCCGCGGAGTCCCCGTTCCAGTTTTCTGTCCAGCAGAAACTGGCCGCGGCTCCCCGCCTGCTCGCCACCGCTGACTGTCCCTGCGGCGTGCTTAAAAAGCACTGCCGGAAAAAAAGCCCTGCGCTGCATTCAAACCGCGCGGGCTTTACCGAGGCGCCGTGCCGCGCCTTCCAATACAGTGCGCCCCGATCCCCGCGCCGCCCATCGAACCACGGGAGCCCCCGGAGCCGCCACTGCTGCCGCCTGCGCGGGTCGCGCCCCGTGCCCCGTCGCCGCCGCCTCTGCGGACGCTGCGCTCACCGGAGACAGAGTTGGACCCACGCCGAGCCGCCACCACGTGACTGAGAAGCCGCCGCCATCGCCGCCACTTCGTTTGCCGCTTTGCAGCCCGCGCACGCCGATTGCCGCAGCCCCAAGCCGCAGCTTCTACAGCCAGCCCCCGCGCCCGTCGCTACAGCTGCCCATGCCTGCCGCTGCTCTGCGCTGCCGCTTGCTGCCTGCACCGGGACATCAGCCGCCGCCGCCGGGTCTCCACAGCCCAGCCGACAGAGAGCCAACACAAATCACCAAACCAACAGACCCTCTTCAGCAGCGCACGCTAGCAACGCAGAGACCCAAAGGTAACATGGGAAACTTCTTCCCCACCGAACTATCATGGGACACAGAAGCACTGGCTGCTCTGCTGAATCCTTATTACGTTCAGGTTACAAGGGCTGAATTATCAGAGTTGGTGCGACTCATTAAGGCAGCCGTACCAGAACTACCTCTGGTTGAAGCCCTCAACATTCACATATGGGACAAAATAGGCAATCTTATCAAACTCAAGGCTCAGGGAGGAGACTCCCAAGCAAACCATTCTTACCCAGCCTGGCAAGCTATAATGACTGCATTAAGCAGATCCCATAAAAGAACGACGAACTCATACACCCCCACTCATGCTGCAACCAGCAGCCCCACTTTTACGCGCCGCAGTTTAAACACACAAAGCGCGGCGGGGGGAGGGAGTGGAGCCGTTCACAATTCAACTTCGGGGAAGGGAACCGGGAGCCCAAGGGACATGGACCGGCGGGAGGGAGCGGGGCCCCAGATGCGAGGTTCCAGTCAGTGGGACAGCAGCAGGGGGTCCCGTGACGGGAGTGGGGGGGGCTAACCCAGCTTACTTGCCAACCCATCCCGCGCATGAACGCCGAGCACACGCCCAGGGGTGGGCACCACCATCTCGCCCGCCACGCGATACGGACACCGACCCGTCCTTCCCCGCCCCTGCGCCGTACTCCCCACCCACCACCGCCCACCCACAGGCAGCCGCTTTCGCCGAAGCTGCGGGGGGGGGGGAATGGGAGGAATGGGGGGAGGAGGAGGGGGATTTCGGGATAGCTCCGCCTGCAAGGGATGAAGTGACATACCGAGAGGGTACAATTGATAGATGGGCTTTATGCAGAGAAGAGTCATTGCGTACTGGGGACTTACAAGTTATACAAGCATGTCCAGTAATTATCGGTCCACGTCAAAGCCGCAGGTTCCAACCATTGCCACATGAACTAACCAAAGAACTGAGACAGCTAATAAGGGAAACTGGTGTATCATCCCCTAACACGCTTGCATTTTTAGAGTCGCTGAGTTCCACATACATCTTCATGCCTCATGACTGGAGAACCCTGTTACAAATAAGCCTCCCTAACACACAGTACAATGTATGGCTGAACGATTTTAGAGAAATCTGTTCCGCTTATTCTAATGACCCACAAGCAGGGGTATCAGCACACCAACTCACAGGGGATGGGAATTATCGTTCCATAGATGCACAAACCCAGTACAATAGAGAAGTATACGAAGTCATAGCAAAACATGCCATGCGGGCAATGAGAAAACTACCCACATCAGACAGAGACACAAACTTGTCATTTACAAAAATAATGCAGGGCCCAACAGAACCTTACACACAATTCCTAGATCGGCTGCAATCTGCTCTGGATAGGCAGATTGAAAATGAGGAAGCCAGAGAAATCCTTAGCAGAAGACTGGCTTTCGAAAATGCTAATGTTGATTGTAAAAGAGTTCTGCAAACCCTTCCTAAAAGGGAAACTTGTAGCATCTCAGAATTAGTTCGTGCCTGCCAAGGGGTGAGTTCTTTAACACACCAAACAGATTTACTAGCAGTAGCACTGAGTACTCAGTTAAGAACACAGCAGGGGGCCAGACCCAGAGAAGGTTGCTTCATTTGTGGGGCCCCCGACCACTTCCAAAGGGACTGCCCTCAGAAACCTCTAGCAGTGGCACCTCGAAAGCAACCCAAAGCAAGGAGGATGCCAAAAAACTGGAGGCGAGGGGCGCTGTCGCACGCCCCGGTACAGCAATCACATGCGACACAAGGGAACAGGCTGGCGATTTGCGCCCCCCCAGCTCAGCCAGCGCTCTGTGCCCCTCCACCCCAGCCAGCGCTGGGCTGGACTTATCCAACAGGGACACAGTCTTCATAACTTCCACTGAGGTAGTGCTAATCCCGACTGGGTGTTGGGGTCCCCTTAATCCAGGGGTACATGCACTGCTGATTGGAAGATCCTCCACCACCAAAATGGGTTTGTTTGTGCTGCCAGGTGTAATAGATTCAGATTCTCATAGTGAGATTCTAATAATGGCTTGGACCCCTTCACCCCCCTGCTTCATCCCGAAAGGACAGAAGCTTGCTCAGTTAATCCCCTTCTACAGTGCGTCGCCTGCAGGGGAGGGGGGGAGGGAGCGGGGTTCAGGGGCCTTTGGCAGCACGGGACACCCACAAGTTTACTGGGCAGCAGCCATCACAGCCACACAGCCGCTCATGACGTGCCAGGTTAATGGGCACCGATTTACAGGCCTTTTGGACTCGGGAGCCGATGTCTCCATCATAAAGGACTCCGAATGGCCACTTGACTGGCCTACTGTTTGCCCAGCTGCAACCATTCAAGGGGTAGGAGGTACACAAAGACCCAGACAGAGTGCTCAAGTACTCACTGTCTTGGGACCAGAGGGACAATTAGCAAAGGTAGCTCCATTCATAGCCCCAATCCCTTGCTCTCTGTGGGGACGTGATATACTTTCACAGTTTGGCACAGTAATGCAAATATCTCCTGCAAGCAGCCAGGTTTTTCAATAGGGGCCATTGGTCAGCCGTCCCAAGCACTGATTAAGCTGGTCTGGAAAAGTGACCAGCCGGTCTGGGTAGACCAGTGGCCCATGAAAAAAGAAAGGCTTGAACATTTAAAAATGCTTGTAAAGGAACAATTAGAAGCAGGACACATTGTGCCAACAAATAGTCCCTGGAACACTCCTGTATTTTGCATTCCCAAAAAAACTGGCAAATGGAGGATGATTCAGGATCTCAGGGCAGTAAACGCAGTCATTGAGTCTATGGGGGCATTGCAACCAGGATTACCCTCACCTGCGATGCTCCCAGCGAACTGGCCTCTGACAATAATTGATTTAAAGGATTGCTTTTTTACCATATTCCTGCACCCCGAGGATGCCCCAAGGTTTGCATTTTCCATCCCAGCATTAAACAGCCTATGCAAAGATATCACTGGGTTGTTCTCCCTCAGGGGATGAAGAACAGTCCAACCATATGCCAAACAGTAGTTGCAAATGCTATTCAACCCATCAGAAAGCGTTTCCCCTCTGCAATAATATACCAATACATGGATGATATTTTAATAAGCATGGCCACAGAAAATGAACTGCAAATTGTTGTTACTGCCTTGACTGATGCTGTCCAAGAAGCAGGCTTACAGGTTGCAGCAGAGAAAATCCAGCGATCGCAGCCCTGGAGCTATCTTGGATGGAGAATCACGCAGCAACAGATTTCCCCACAGCCACTGCAACTCGAGGTAAAGGACACTTTAACCTTAAATGAGTTGCAAAAACTCCTGGGAGCTATTAATTGGTTAAGGCCTATTCTAGGCTTAACCACAGAGGAGCTACACCCTCTCTTTGTGTTACTAAAGGGGGACTCTGATCTAACGTCTAACAGGGCTCTGACAGCAGAGGCCAAACAGGCTTTAGACATTTGTGCCAAGGCGATAGAATCTAGGCAGAGCAGAAGGAGAGATCCTGAACTGCAAATCTGCCTGGCCTTAGTTCCCAGCAGGTATCAGCCATTTGCAGTCTTGTTTCAGTGGGACCAGACTGAAAAGGACCCACTGCTGGTTCTAGAATGGCTATTTCTGCCCCACACCCCACCTAAAACTGTATGGACAATTAATGAAATGTTTGCTAAGCTTGTTATTAAAGGCAGAGCTCGACTACAGGAACTGGATGGAAGGGATCCAGCGGTCATCTACATTCCAGCCACGAAGGACAATTTAGCTTGGATGCTGGCTGAGGACGCCGAGTTCCAAGCTGCCTTAGCAGGTTTTGATGGTAACATTTCAGTTAACCTCCCTAAGCACAAACTTTGGGCAGAAATCGGTAATTTCCCTTTAAGAACCACGACTAGATGCAGAAGTGAGCCAATAAAAGGCCTCACAGTTTTTACAGATGCATCTGGACGATCACAGAAAGCTGCAGTGACTTGGATAAATCCTGATACAGGACAATGGGAACAAAAAGTACAGACCATGAACCAATGCTCTGTACAGGTTCTGGAACTGGCTGCTATTCGTATTGCCTTGGAAAAGTTTTCTGAACAACCTGTTAATATTGTCACTGATTCTTGTTATGCTGCAGGGTTAGTTTCACGTCGAGAATGTTCATTTCTTCGGGATGTTTCTAACCCTCATTTGTTGTTTGAAATGCGTTGTATTTGGTTCCTTGTCAATCACAGAAGGTTTGATTTCTATATAATGCACATCAGGTCTCACACTGATATGCCAGGGCCAATAGCTGAAGGGAACCGGGAAGCTGACAAAGCAGCAATGTTCAACACAGTACCTAGGACCCTTGAGCAAGCAAAATTGTCCCATTCATTTTTCCACCAAAATGCACACTCTCTAAAGAGACAATTCAAAATTACAATTAATCAGGCTCGAGATATCATATTGACTTGTCCAGACCGTCAAAAAATCACCCCTATGCCATCTCAGGAAGGTGCTAACCCCAGGGGGTTAGTATCCAATGAAATATGGCAATCAGATATTACACATATCCCAGAATTTGGTCCCTTGAAATATGTACATGTAACTGTAGACACACATTCACAGTACATCACTGCTACAGCACACACAGGTGAGAAAGCCAAGGATGTAATAAGACACTGGCTAAGCTGTTTTGCTACCCTTGGCACTCCAAAACAGATAAAAAGTGATAATGGACCAGCATATGTCTCTGAAAAGGTAAGGAATTTCCTATCAGAATGGGGAATTTCACATATTACAGGAATCCCACACTCACCTACGGGACAAGCAATTGTAGAAAGGGCACATCGCACACTGAAAGAGATGCTAATAAAACAAAGAGGGGGGGAGAAGCTATGTAGTCCACAAGAACGTTTGTGGAAAGCCACATATGTTATCAATTTTTTAAATTGTGACAGTGCTGAAAGAAGCAGATATGAGAAGCAGCACAAATCTCAGGTGTTTGCCTCTCCCAGGCCGTTAGTCATGGTAAAAGATTTGATTTCAGGACAGTGGACAGGACCTTTAGATCTTATGACTTGGGGGAGAGGTTACGCTTGTGTGGCAACAGGAAAAGAACTGAAGTGGATTCCCTCCAGGTGTGTAAAGCCCTATTTGGATACACAATCACAGCTGCAGGAACCAGATAACGCAGAAGTTTAAAAAGAGTTATGTTATGTTTCAGTTTATATTAATGACCAATGTGGTGACAAGCAATCTACAAATATTGGTGTGTGTATGTGTGTGCGTGAATGATGACGGCCGTCGTGTGTGAGTTGAGTGAATGAATAAGAGAATTGTGTGACTGGAAAACATAAAAACACAGAACACCTCACAAAACCACATTACCTACACCACAAGGTCACTGAAAGAATTGAGTTTTGATATGCTTAGCCTGTTTCTTGAATAAAGTTTGAAATCCCCAGTTATTAAAAAACCCTTAGGTTAATAAAAGTTATAATTTACACACAGTTGGGTTAAAGGCCCCAAGTTAATAAAATAGTCATCCAAGTTGCACTACCCTATAGGAATATAAGGTTTTAAAAGGTTTATATTAGAGTTAAGAAACTGAGCAAAGCAATGTGCTGGGTCGCTGCGAAGCTTGGTAGTTTACAATGTTCTGGTTGTTTACACTGTTTTTGCACTGTTTTTTGTGACTTCTTTAGGATATTTGAGAGAGGGGATGTATGGGAGGCGTGTCTGGATGCACAAGGGATGTGCCAGGGCGATGGGCCCGAGGGAACATATAACTCTATTGGTTGAAGAAGTCACAGGGTACACAGGGATATAAGAGTGGGAATTTTGAATAAAGTTCTCTTTGTTTCACCACCCACGAGGAGTTCATTCATTTCCTTGTTATACAAGGGTCCCCTGCTACACCCACCCCCAAGGGAAGGCTCAGCACTGTCCAGGATCCTGTGCTCATTTGTGATCCTGCCTGAAATATTCATCTCTGAGAGTAAAAGAGTTTGAATTTCAGTGCAGCCTCCTGAACGGAGAGAACAATGTCTATGCTACAATGCCTAAGTAGGAAACACCCATCAGGACTAATTCCTTTCCTGTAGCCTCTGTCTTTTCTGAGCTTTCAAGAAATTCTCCATTCAATATGGTGTAGTGGTCTGGAGCTGTGAGCTGGTCTGACCCTGCAACACCAAGACATGGAAAAGATCCTCCCTCAGCTGCCAGGTTTGCTCCTTGCCCACAGCCCTTCTGCCCCAGCCCTGGCAGCAGCTCTCCGTGCCAGCTGAGAGCTGCCCCTGGCAGGCAGCAGAGTCCCTGCCCAGCACAGCGCCCTGGGCTGCAGGACCCTGCTCTGCCCCACAGCCCTGGGCACCCCTGGCTGCACCCCCGGCTTCACAGCTCTACCAAAGTGCCCCAAAACAGCCCCTGCTCACCCATCCCATCAGCTGGGGCTGGGCCAGCTTTAGGAGATGCCTCCAGGAGCTGCCCCTGCACTGCCCTGCAGCCACAGACTCACCATATGCAGCCCTGCCAAGATTCCTCCTGCAGGGAGCTCTCAGCCATCCTGCCAGTGCTGAGCCCCTTGAAGCTGTGTGTGTGCCCTGCTGGTGTCCCTGAGCTGCCCTGGCAGTGCCCTCAGCCCTGCTGGGCTGTGCAGAGGAGCTGCTCCTGGGCAGAGCTGTCTCTTTGAAGCTCTTCTTGCTTGCCAGGAGCTCCCTGTGTGCCAGGAGCCCGGCCCAGCTCAGCAGCACAGCAACAGCCCCAGGCATTTAATGACCCTCAGGGGGTTTGATGTTGTTTACATGAGACTCAGTCCCTGAGAGAAAATTCAAACAACTTCTCAAGAACTCAAAATGAGATTGAAACACTGAAGTTTCTTGTAGTGCTAATGAATCTCACTGAGGGACACAACTGAGAACGTGTCCCCAGGTTCCAGTTAGAGCAAAAAACTGCAGACAGTGATGACAAGGATGGACAAGCACAGGAAAGGTGGCTCTGATGCTGAATAAACACTGACTACTTTACTTAATCCTACAGGCCAAGCCCTGACCCCCAGCCCCTGGGAAGGCAGATCCTGTCCCTGCCTCATTCCTCGGGGCTCTTCCTGGGGCACTGGGATGTGGGATGTGCAATGCCAAGGGCAGGACCATGGGGTGGCACCTGCCAGGCTGCTGAGCAGGGACAAGGAGGCCATGAGGCCCCAGGGCTGCAAGGGCCACTCCCCTCCTCCTGGCATCAGGGGCACAGACAGCAGCCATGGCCAAAGGCCTGCAGAAGGTGGCTCTGTCAGGGCCTTTCAGCTTCTCCCCATCCCTGTCTCCTCTCCAGCCCAGGCTGTCCTACGGTGTCCATGCCCTGCCCCTTTCCCTGCAGGCTGTCGTCATCCCCCCGGCTGCCCCACCTGGCTGGCACCTTCCTGCACTGACATCTCTGCGTCCTCCCTGGCTCTTCCTGCACACACAAAGCCTTGGGCTCATCCAGACTCCTGCTTTGTGACATATTGCACCACAACACTGACCTTGGAGGGAAATTTCTGACTTCTTGTCCCCAGTCTAGGCCACCCCAGCTGCCCTTGGTGGCACTAGTTCTTTCTTAGGCTGTTTTCTGACAGGAAGAAAAGCTCCACCAGCTCTGACACCCCCCTTCCAGACCTCTCAGGCTACTCCTCTACTGTCCTCAATCTTTGCACCACTGACCCCTGAGTCCTCAGCCTCTATATACGGGTCATGTGCTTGAGACTCCAAATTCCTTCCTGGGAGATCTCTGGGACCTCTCCAAGCTTTCTGAAGATGACAATAGATTGCTCTTATCCCAGGAAACACAGAGGGACACTTTTTTCCAAGGGTTGTCTTGGCAGAATGAGGCACAATCTCTTTAAACTTTCTGGGACAAGGGAGCTCTGAGCTCTGGGTATGGAGGGAGGTCCAAGTGCCAACCACTGGAGTGGGAGCTACAAATCATCAGGTCTTGTGTTCTTTGGAGGGCCAGACACTGGTGAGACTGCTGTGTGTGTGCACATGAAATGACTTGAAGGGCACATTGAACTGTCTCAAAACACTGTCAAAGCAGGAAAATCCCATAAGGCGCCACAACACATAAGCACTGGTGGCAAAGAGGAAGGCCTTTAATTCCAAGGCCTAAAGGGAGGTGAAGCTTTGGAAGTAGCCCCCAGGACAGAATTGCACTGTGCAGACTGTGGGAAAGAGCAGACAGCCCCAACAGGAAGCCAGGGCTGGTAAGGCAGGTCTGGGGAACCCATCCAGACAAAGATTCCCACCTGCAGACTGGAAGCACACTGGGAAAACTCCCACTGTGGCAAGCTGTGGGAAAGGAAGCAAGTCCTTGTAGACGTGCCAGCCCAAGCTGTGGGAACAGCATCTACCCCCTAAATACCTGGGGCTTGGGCTGTATAAAAGTGATAGCCCAGAAGCACAACTTGGGGACCCTCCACCGAGCAGAGCAGGGTGAAGAAGGACCGGTGGGAGCCTCAGGGATCTACATGGTGTGATACATTTACTTCATCTCTGTCTCTCTCTCACTGGCTTCCCATCACCCCTTCTTCTCTCTCTTTCCATTTCTTTCTTTCTCTCTCCCTCATCTTTACTGTTAAATCAAACCTGGACTGCTGACTTTGGCACATGGTCTCCTTTGCAGCTGAATGTGGGCAAAGGCGTCTTTTAATAATGGGAACCTGAGAGTATCCTTGAGGTTTTACAGTGTGGGAATGGCCACAAGATCCATGAGGTTCCACAGAGTCACAGGGTCCATTTGGCTTCATAAGGCTCTGTAGTGTGATAATGGACCCTTGATTCCATGGGTTTGCAAAATGTCTCAGGACTCCTTTGGTTCTAGGAGGTCCCACATATCACAGTGGCCCCTTGGTTCCATGAGATTCCGCAGTGTCCCAGGAATCCTTTGGTTCCATGAGGCCCTGCAGTGTCACAGTGACCTAGTAATTCCATGTGGTTCCACATTGTCCCACGGTTCCTTTGGTTGAATGAGGTTCTGCAGTGTCACAGTGGCCCCTTGATTCCATGAGGTTCTGAAAAGTCCCAGGAATCCTTTGGTTCCCGAGGTTCCTCAGTATCACAATGGTCCCCTGATTCTATGAGGTCCCGAAATGTCTCAGGGCTCCCTTGGTTCCATGAGGCTTTTCATGGTACAATGAACCCTTGATTCCATGAGGTTCCACAGTGTCCCAGGGTTCCTCTGATTTCATGAGGCCTTGGATTTTCACAATGACCCCTTGGTTCCAGGAGGTTCCACAGTGTCCTTGCTGGAACACACATGGCTGTAATGTTGTCACCCCTGCAGAGCTGCCTCCAGCTCTGGGCTCCAGCACAGGAAGGACATGGACCTGATGGAGCGAGTGCAGAGGGGAGCAGCAAGGGGATCAGAGAGATGGAGCAGCTCTGCTGTGAGGAAAGGCTGAGAGAATTAGGATTGTTCAGGTTGGAGAAAAGAAGGTTTTGGGGTGACCTAACTGTGGCCTTCCAGAGCCTGAAGGGAGCCAATAAGAAGGATGGAGAGAGACTTTGGACAAGGGCCTGGAGTGACAGGACAAGGGGGAATGGTTTCACACTGAGAGAGGGCAGGGTTAGATGGGATATTAAAAAGAAATTCTTTATGGGGAGAGTGGTGAGGCCCTGGCACAGGTTGCTCAGAGAAGTTCTGGCTGCCCCAGCCCTGGAAGTGTTCAAGGCCAGGCTGGATGGGTCTCAGAAAAACCTGGTGTAGTGTCAGGGGATTGGAAGAAGTTGGTCTTCAAGGTCCCTTCCCACTCAAACCATTCCATGATTCTGTGACTGGTGGGGGATGTGGTGATCGGAGTCGTCGGGCACAGAGACCCCAAAATGATGGAGTTTTCCTTTCTGAGTGAAGGAAGGAGGGGGCAGCAGAACTGACACCCTGGACTGCTGGTGGTCAGACTTTGTGCTGTCTGGGAGACTGACTGATCTGGGTGTGAGTGCAGATGTGCTGGAGGGCAGGAAGGCTCTGCACAGGGATCTGGACAGGCTGGATCAATAAGGCCAAGTGTCAGGGCCTGCCCTTGGGTCCCAACAACCCCCTGGAACGCTCCAGGCTGGGGCAGAGGGGCTGGAGAGCTGTTCAGCAGGAAGGGACTTGGGGGTGCTGCTTGACAGCGGCTGGATATGAGGCAGAGTGTGCCCAGGGGGGCAAGAAGGCCAAGGGCATCGTGGCCTTTGTGGAGAAGAGTGTGGCCAGCAGGAGCAGAGAACTGATTGCCCCTCTGTGCTGGGCACTGGGGAGGCCCCACCTGGAGTGCTGTGTCCAGTTCTGGCCCCTCAGTGCCAAAAGGCCCTTGAGGGGCTGGAGCGTGTCCAGAGAAGGGAACGGAGCTGGGGAAGGCTCTGGAAAACATGTCTGCTGAGGGACGGCTGAGGGAACTGGGCTTGTTGAGTGTGGAGAAGGGGAGGCCCAGGGGGGACCTCATTGCTCTCTACAAGGCTATTTGTGAAGTGGCTTGTAATTTTTATAATCTGTGTATATAGATACATATGCCTTGTATTTTTGGAAAATAAATCCATTTCATTAAATGTCCCATTTCACCAGTGAGAACCTGCATTAAACTTTGATTGTATTTTGTACTTAATGAGTTTGTAGCATTAATGGTTGGGATATTGTAGAATTCACATTTGACAACAGTAACAGCAGTAACAGGAGACTTCAGGTATTTGTAGAGGAGATTTTTTGGGCCTCTTTCTTGGTTTTGGGAACACAAAGGCTGATGCTTGGCAAAGATAGAATATTGTTATTGTAGTGTAGGTAACATTTTTATGAATTGAAAGACACCTTCTGTGTTTTCAGCAAGTTTGTCAGTAAGAACATTAGGACTGTAGGTGAGATCTGTCTGTACCTTGTTTTCAGACAAACCTGGTTTTGTTTTTCCATTTTTTCTTTAAAGGTTCTCACTGGATATTTTTCTTCCAAAGATTCAGATGACTGGTTGGGTAAAAGTCCTTGAGCAAAATTCTGTGCTGTTTGTGCCAGGTATGTTATACTGTGTTGTGGCTTCCAGCTCTTCCTCAAAACTCTTCCTGACACCTTTCTAGCCCCCAGTCATCTGCTCGAATCTCTAAAACATGTGACTCATGTTCCATTTTTATATTCATCTTCATATGACTCCTGAATCTTTCTGGGTGCATTTTTGTTTGTTTTCTCATTGGGTTGTAAATGAGCTGTTGTCACATTTGTTTTCTCGAGTAAGACTTTGGCCTTTCAGTTACACACCAAGTAATTCTTCCATCCTTTTCTGCTTTATAATCCTTACCTAAAGGAAGGGGCTGAATGTGAAAGCCTTAATTTACTTAATGCAACAGTTTGTCTACAAAAGAAGTTGCTTCAAGCACCAATTGCAAAAGCATCCAAATGTGTGGATCCTGAAAGATCCAGTATTGCCCTCTCTGGTGAGCGTAGATAATGTTTAGTTGAAGCACTGATTTTTATTTTCCATTTTTTTAAGAGAAGAGGAAAAATACTTGAAAACACCAGGAGCTTTATTGAAGTGGACATATTTTGCTCAATGCAAAAAAGTTTATTATTTCAAACTAACACCCAAAAAAGAGTGCATCTGTGAATAAAGTCACATCTTACCGGGAATTCCTCTCTAAATCTGAGAAACCTGGCAAACAGCCTTAGCTAAAAATACCCAAACCTACGTGAGTTGTGCTTTGACTGCTGTGCTTACAGAACATCTGATGTGGTAAAAGCAGAACTAGGGCTGTCCAGGGCACTCATGTTCTGTGCAGTCTCTGACAGGAACTCATGATGGACTTTGCTGGCCAGAAAGGACACGTCTGCTCTTTCCTGCAGTGTCAAAGTTACCAGGGATGTGTCTTTGAGACTAAAACCTTGCTTTAATGGACTTTGAGAGGTAGACCTTGAGGTTTGGTTTGTTCAGAGTCTCATTCTGTCCATTCAGCTCCCTCTGTTGGAGGCAATTCCGTTTCCAGGGGAGGTCACCTCAGTTTTGAAGTTGAAGTCTCAGATTTCACTCTGGAAAACTTGGTCAGTGTGTTGGTGTCTCATGCGTGGGTGTTGTACGTGTTGGATTTCAGTCTCACACTTGAGGAACAGAAGGTTTCAATAGACCTCAAGTGGCTGAAGCCCTGGGTTTGGCTATAAGGACTTGTCTTTCACTACTGTGGTCTTTTAATAGAGCAACAGAGAATTGCAGCAAAAAACTGAAGAGAAAAACTTTGTAAATTTTGTTTCAGAATTGTTGCCTTGAACCTTTGTTCGAGGTTGGGAATGGTTTGTCTCCCTTGGCAGGGAGGGTCAGTACTCTTTGTCATTCTGACATGACTGCCCAGGTCCCTGATTTTATCATGACCAAAATACTGGGCTTGGAAACCAAACCAGGAGCTGGTAGGTAACAGCAGCTTGAAAAATGGGCTGATGCCTAATTGATGTGACAGAAGGAATGAAAGACTCATGACAGCTAAGAAAAAAACTGGGCTTTTCAGTGCCTACCTCAGGTTAGGATGACTGCCTGTGTCTTAGTGGAGGAAGATGTTTTTGTAACTTTATTGAAACTTGTTAGTAAAATGTGCCTGAATTCCTAAGGAAACAACCACTGTGAAATCTTTAAAAAACAAATGTAGATTTCCAAAGTGTAGAAGTTGCTATTAATATTTTGGCCATTCTGTGGCATCTTTTTGATGTATGAATAACTCTGAGAACAAGAAATTCTTAATTATAACACATTATCAGGTCTGTTTACTGCTAATTATTTTACAAGGTTGAGAGAAGAGTTTAAGATGAAAATTGTGGGGTTACTTGCAAAGTTTTTGGTACAACCAATGTGGTTGAACCTGGTGGGGAAATTTGCCCTTAAATTGGTTTTGGCAGATCTCATGAGTGCCTAAGGCAGAGGTCAACCCAACTGGAAAGAGCCTTTCAAGGATGACTAAGATGTAACTAAATTACCTTTTTGAGAGGTGGGGAAAGCTGATGTCAGGAATTAAATTTCCTTATGTTAAGGTTATTAAAAATATACTAATATGTAAATATTAAAATTATTTTAATGGTCTTATTTATGGGGTTTTCACTGTGATTATGTTAGTACTTCTGAGTGTTTGACTGTGACAAAAATGGACAGCTTTGTGGTGTGGGTTTTTTTGTATTTTTCATGTTTTGATACTTTGGTCAAGGCATTAACATTAAAAATCATTCAAAATTTTAATTCATCTTCAAACACCGAAATAGATTTGAAATGAGGTTAATGAGAACAGTGGGAGGGAAAAAAACCCCAAGCCCAAAACCAAAACAACCCCAAAAACTGTTCATTTTTCCATTGTATTTTAAAGAAGGAAGTCTGTAGAGCAGCAGAAAACAGGACATGTGGGCAGGTGTCAAAGTCAGACTGGGGCTTGTTGCACTGGTTCCAGTGCTCTTTGCTTCAGTGTAACTGGTCATTTTGAGATGAGACTGGGGAAACTGGGCTGCCAGGGCAGAGACCACTGGCTGGCCCCACTGGTTTTTGCTGGGCAGTGGGTAATTTCTGCCTCACTTGTCAGAATCAGCCCACGGTTATCAGGGAATGGGGTAGTGGTGAATTTGGCTTTCAGACTAAAATGAGGTTAAACTTACACTTATTCAAAAGAATAAACTGATGTTGGAGTGCAGATACTCAAAATCCCAAAGACCTTTTGAAACCTTTTTTGCGTGTCAGTCCTACAGCCGAAGCTCTTCCTGCAGTTGGGGCACTGCTAGGACTTCCCTTACTGGTGGGTCCGTTGGTGTTTGTTCAAATTAGACCTCTGGCTGAAGCTCTTCCCACACTCCACACACTTGTAGGGCCTCTCCCCGGTGTGGATGCGTTGGTGGATGATGAGGGTGGAGTTCCGCTTGAAGCCCTCCTTGCAGTCAGTGCAGCGGAAGGGCCTCTCATCCGTGTGCGTCCGCTGGTGCTTCAGGAGATGTGAGCTGGTCTGGAACCTCTTCCCACATTCTGAGCACTTGTAGGGTCGTTCCCCAGTGTGAATACGCTGGTGGATGCAGAGGGTGGAGCTGTCCCTGAAGGTCTTCCCACATTCCTCACATGTGTGGGGCCGTTTCCCACTGTGGATGTGCTGGTGTCGGATCAGGCTGGATCTCTGCCTGAAGCTCTTCCCACATTCCCTACACATGTAGGGACGTTCCTCAGTGTGGATGTGCTGGTGGGTAAGGAGGTTGGAGCTCTTCCTGAAGCTCTTCCCACATTCCAAGCACCTGAAGGGTTTCTCTCTGCTGGGAGGCTGCTCAGGGACCACCAGCTCAGAACTCCCCCTCAAGCTGTGGCCGCCTTCCTGGCACAGGTTGGCTCTTTCCTCCTCAGAGCACCCTGGGATGGCTTTGGAGCCCCTCCTGCGGGGGGATCTCCGGCCCTTTTCCTCCCCGCTGCCTTCCTGTGCCGTGGAGCCCTTCAAAACGGCCTCTCCCACCAGGGTCTCATGGGGGGATTTGTCCTCCGGGCTCTCCGTCCTCAGCTCGGGGCCTGGGGCAGGAAGCAAGAAGGACAGGGAGGGGATTTGCCTCCGGCCCACAGGGAAGGCCAAGGACATCCCCCCAACTCCGGCCCCGGCAGGACGGCGGCGCCAGCGGGGTTGTCCTGCAGCCGGGGCCATGCTCGGCTGACAGAGCCAGCACAACACCCGCCCAAAGGGACACTGACTGCCTCCTCACCTGCCTGGGGGGCCCAAGGCATCTTCCTCTTCCTCGCAGCCTCCTCCTCCATCCACCCAAGCTTTGGGAAGGACAAATCCTGATGGGGGGGAAAAACAAGGGCTGAGCGCGTTGGCTTGGGGGTTCCTCCTGCCCAAGTCCATTTCTAGAACTCACCAGGCATCCTGTGTCCATAAAAACCTCCAAAACACCAAGATTCAGCTCAGAAAAACCCAAACCACCAAGTTTCAGGCAAAAACCCCATCAGAAATAGCAAGACGACTTTTGCCCCCCCAAACTGCAAAAAGTTGAGACTCAGCTAAAAAATATTCCAAAATATGAAGATTAGCCCAAAACATCTCTCCCAGAAGTTCCCTCTCTCTGGTGTCTTCCCTCTGGGGTACAGAGAGTCTCCCCTGTCTGGGATGCTGGGAGTTTCACTTAGAGATGCTGGCAGTGCTGGGGGTCCCAAGGCTCCCTTCTCCTCTCTCTCGCTTTCAGGGTGCGACATTCCCTGATATTCCCCCTCTTCAGGTTCTCCACTTTGTTGTCCCAGGGATCCCAGGGGTCCCCACTGTCCAGGTTTCCCCTTCTCCATGCCCCCCGTTTCAGGTTCCCAGGGGTCCCGGGGCTCCTCCCTCTCCGTGCTCCCCCCTCCAGGCTCCCGGGGGTCCCCCAGCTCCAGCATCGCCCCGCTCTGCCCTCCACACTCAGCAGTTCCTGGGCTCCACACCCACCCCCAGCACTCCCAGGGGGCCCCAAAACCCCTGTGTCCCCCCCACCGGCACCGGGCTGACAATGGAGCCGGCGGGGCCTGACCCAGAAACACCAACCCCCACCACAGGAGGGATCCACACAAGGGCCGGCTGTGCCCAAGGCAATCAAACAGCCCCACAGGCGGGGGGACACCAAAGGCTGCCCCAGGGCAACGAGAGCAGGGAGTGGATTGGGCCCCCTGACACATAGGCAGGCTCTGGGTTCAGCCTGATCAGGGGCAATTTGGCACCAACAGCATGGCCCCGACTGCTGGCTCGGCACAGGGGGCCCGAGCTCCCCCCAGTCCAGGTTCTCGCAGCTCCCCCCTCTCTCCAGCCTCCCCCACTCTCCAGGGATCAAGGCATGGGGACACCAAGGCGCCCCCATCGCACACCCGCTCATGCTCTCCCCCCTCCCCTTAGCCCCCCTCTCCCACCGCTTTCCCGGGCTGTTTCCTGGTGTGGATGCGTTGGTGTCGGATCAGGTGGCAGCTCCGGCTAAAGCTCTTCCCACATTCCCCACACGTGTAGGGCCGTTCACCAGTGTGGATGTGCTGGTGTCGGAGCAGGTGGGTGCTCTGCCTGAAGCTCTTCCCACATTCCAAGCACCTGAAGGGTTTCTCTCTGCTGGGAGGCTGCTCAGGGACCACCAAGTCAGAGCTCCCACTCAGGCTCTGGCCACCTTCCTGGCACAGGCTGGCTCTTTCCTCCTCAGAGCACCCTGGGATGGCTTTGGAGCCCCTCCTGCGGGGGGATCTCCGGCCTTTTTCCTCCCCGCTGCCTTCCTGCGCCGGGGAGCCCTTCAAAACGGCCTCTCCCACCAGGGTCTCACGGGGGGATTTGTCCTCCGGGCTCTCCGTCCTCAGCTCGGGGCCTGGGGCAGGAAGCAAGAAGGACAGGGAGGGGATTTGCCTCCGGCCCACAGGGAAGGCCAAGGACATCCCCCCAACTCCGGCCCCGGCAGGACGGCGGCGCCAGCGGGGTTGTCCTGCAGCCGGGGCCATGCTCGGCTGACAGAGCCAGCACAACACCCGCCCAAAGGGACACTGACTTCCTCCTCACCTGCCTGGGGGGCCCAAGGCATCTTCCTCTTCCTCGCAGCCTCCTCCTCCATCCGCCCAAGCTTTGGGAAGGACAAATCCTGATGGGGGGAAAACAAGGGCTGAGTGCATTGGCTTGGGGGTTCCTCCTGCCCAAGTCCATCTCTAGAACTCACCGGGCATCCTGTGACCATAAAAACCTTCAAAACACCAAGATTCAGCCCAGAAAAACCCAAACCTCAGAGATTCAGGCAAAAACCCTCTCAGAAATAGCAAGAAAACCCTCGCCCACCCAAAGTGCAAAAAGTTGAGATTCAGCTAAAAAACTACTCCAAAATATGAAGGTTAACCCAAAGAAATTCTCCCAGGAGTTACCCCTCTCTGGTCTCTTCCCTCTGGTGTTGGGAATTGCTTCCCTTTCTGAGATGCTGGGGGTCCCACTCAGGGATGCTGGGAGTGTTGGGGGTCCCAAGGCTCCCTTCTCCTCTGACCCTCGCCTTCGGGATGCCGAGTTCCCAGACATTCCCCTTCTCCAGGTTCTCCACTTTGTTGTCCCAGGGATCCCAGTGGTCCCCACTGTCCAGGCTTCCCCTTCTCCGCACCCCCCCGTTTCAGGTTCCCAAGGGTCCTGGGGCTCCTCCCTCTCCGTGCTCCCCCCTCCAGGTTCCCGGGGGTCCCCCAGCTCCAGCATCGCCCCGCTCCGCCCTCCACACTTGGCAGCTCCCGGGCTCCACACCCACCCCCGGCACTCCCGGGGGGCCCCAAACCCGCTGTGTCCCCCCCATCAGCACCGGGCTGACAATGGAGCCGGCGGGGCCTGACCCAGCAACACCAATCCCCACCGTGGGGGGGACCCGCATCCCCCCACCCACCGCCGGGGCTCTGCCACCAACCCAGCCCAGCACCCCCAAAAAACACCTCCTGTCCACCCTGAAGTGCCACCAAGGGCTCAGCCCTGCACAAGGGACGGCTGTGCCCAAGGCAATCAAAAAGCCCCACAGGCAGGGGACACCAGAGGCTGCCCCAGGGCAATGAGAGCAGGAAGCAGATCGGGCCCCCTGACACGTGAGAGGGCTCTGGGTTCAGCCTGACCAGGGGTAATTTGGCACCAACAGCACGGCCCCGACCACTGGCTCAGCACAGGAGGCCCGAGCTCCCCCATCTCCAGGCTCTCAGGGCTCTTGCAGCTCCCCCCACTCTCCAGCCCCCCTCACTCTCCAGGGTTCAAGGCAAGTGACCCTGTCCCTTGGCTCTCTCTCTGCCAGCTCAGTGTGGGGCACACGGGCTGGGGGTCCCTCCCAAGCCCCCCGGGCAGCCGGCGTTGGCTGGGGGGATGTGAGGGCTGGGCCTGCTCAGCACAGCCCCGGCCTCGTGCCCAGCGCCTCTTTCCTGACCCACACAAGAGCTTCCCGGTCCCCCAGGGCTCCCCTGCTGCTGCCTCTGCTCCTGGCCCTGCCTTTGCTGCTCCCTTGGCTGGGGCAGCGGCTGCAGGGGGGGGATGGCAGCAGCTTCAGCTCCACGGCACTTCCTGGGGGGAGCTCAGCCTGGGGGGACGGGCAGGGACCTGATGGGGATGGACAGGGGCCCAGCAGGGACAGCCAGGGCCTGCAGGGGAAGGCACAGGGACAACCTGGCCCCCCACAGTTTGTGTTCCTGGGTGCCCACCATCTCAGCACTTGCAGCCACTCAAATCAGCGCCCGCAGCTCTGCAGCAAAGCCCCAGCTCACCTGGCACACAGGGGATGGACACAGCACCTGCTCAGGGATGGGCACCTTCACCTCTTCCCCACCACGGGGTTCTCCTTCCTCAGCAGCACCTCTGCCTTGCACTTATTCTCAGCCTCACCTCAGGGACAGCTCTGGGCTCACCTCCGCGCCACTTCTCAGCCTCACCTCAGGGCCTGGGCTCAAGGACAGGAACCTGCAGGGAGGGGACATCAGGTGCAAGCTGAGGGCTGCCTGCTTGCACTGGCCTCTGGGCTTCTTTCTCCTTCTACAACCATCCCAGAACTCAGCCTGCTTTTCTAACACCACACATTTACACACTAACCTTGGAGATAGATATGGACAGACATCTCTATCACCCTGGGGATAGAGCCTCAAGCATGTGCTGCCACAGCAATGGGAATCAGAGAATCACAGAATCAGCCACATTGGAAAAGACCTCTGAGATCATCAAGTCCAACCCTGGATCCAACCCCGCTGTGCTTCCCAGACCATGGCACTGAGGCCACATCCACTCTCACCTTCAACACCTCCAGGGACGCTGACTCCACCCCCTCTCTGCCCAGCCCATTCCAAGGCCTGATCACTCTCTTTGGAAAAAATTGCTTCCTAATATCCAACCTAAACCTCCCCTGGCACAGCTCAAGACCCAGCCCTCTTGTCCTACTGCTGCTTCCTGGCAGAACAGCCCCACCCCCACCTGGCTCCAACCTCCTGGCAGGGACTTGCAGACAGTCAGGAGGTCTCCCCTGAGCCTCCTCTTCTCCAGCCTCAACACCCCCAGCTCCCTCAGCCTCTCCTCACACCACTTGTGCTCCACTCCCTTCCCCAGCCTCGCTGCTCTTCTCTGCACCTGCTCCAGCCCCTCCAGGGCCTTCCTCAACTCAGGGGCCCAGAGCTGGACACAGCACTCCAGGGGTGGCCTCACCAGCGCTCACTCCAGCCCAACAATCACTTCCCTGCTCCTGCTGACACACTCTTCCTCACACAGGCCACCATCCATTGGCCCTCTTGGCCACCTGGCCACACTCTGCCTCCTGTTCAGCTTCCTGTCCATCCCCACTCCCAGCTCCCTTTCTGCCTGCCTGCTCTCCAGACACTCTGGCCCCAGCCCAGGGGGTTGACGGGGCTTCTTGTGGCCAAAGGGCAGGACCCGGCCCTTGGCCTGCTTGAACCTCATCCCCTTACAATCAGCCCATGGATCCAGCTTGGCCAGGTCCCTCTGCAGAGCCCTCCTGCCTTCCAGCACATCAACACACCCCCAGCTTGGTGTCACCTGCACATTTGCTGATGAAATGCCTGCTTCTGCAGCAGCTGCAGATGCTCAAGGGGCAGCAGGACCAAGTCAGGGGACTGGGGGGACCTGAGGGGGCTTTGGTGTGCGGGAGGGTCTTGGGGGAGCTGGGGAGGGGCTTTGGGGATTGGGGGTACAAACCAGGACAGACCAGGACAGACCAGGACAGACCAGTACCTCCTCACTGCTCCCCAGATCTCTCCTGGAGCTGGGCCACGTTGTCGTGGGACATCTGAGCCCCCCCCAGTGCCCTCCCAGTACAGCCCAGTGCCCCCAGTACAGCCCACTGTGTTCCTGTCCCAGGGTGCCAGGTGATTCCTCTTTGGGGGGGGGGGTTGGAAGGGATTTTAGGGGGAGCTGGGAGAGATTTGGAGGGATCGGGGGGAGGGGTTGGATGGGGATTTGTGAGGTTTTGGGGGGCTTTGGGTGCATTTAGGGGAGTTAAAAGGGGTGTTGGGAGGGCAAAGGGATCTGTAGGGGGAGGTGACTAAAGGGAAAATGGGGATTAGGGGACATTTGGGGGGGGGTAATGATGTCTGCGGGTACAGAGGAGGGGCAGCACCACACTCAGGTGAATCCTGAGACCTCCCTGGTGTCCCCAAGACCTTCCTGGTGTCCCTAATTTCCCCCCTTAAGACCCTGAGACTCTCCTGGTGTCTCCAATGTCCCCAGGGCCTCCCCATCAGCCCAATTCCCTTCTTGACACCCCCAATTCCACTGTCCACAAACCCTTCCCCACTCTCCCCAGTATACCCAAACCCCTCCCTGATGTCCCCAACCCTCCATCTCACCCCAGGAGCCCCCCCTGGACCCTCTGACCCCAAAAACGCCCCCTCCCATGCTCACAGAAAGGCCAAGGGCATCTGGGGACACGTTCAGGACAGTTGGGGGGCTTTGGGGGGTACTGGGTGATTACTGGGGGATACTGGGACACACTGGGGGGAACCAGGGGGCACTGGGAGGGACTGGGGGGTTACGGAGGGATGCTGGAAGAGCACTGGGAGGGACTGGGGAGTTACTGGGGGATTACCAGGACACACGGGGGACACTCAGAAGTTACTGGGCCATGCTAGGGGATTACTGGGTGCTCACTGGAGGATCACTGGGCCATACTGGGGGGCAGTGGGAGGTCACTGGGACACACTGGCTGGTCACTGAGGGGGTTACTGGGCCGTACTGAGGGTCACTGGGAGGTCACTGGGCTATACTGGGGGCACTGGGATCCCCTTACCCAGATGTGGTACATCTCCCCCTGCACTTTGAGGGGCACCCCCAGGACCACTCCCCTGGGGTCTGGGGACCCCCGGAACCCACTGCTGTGCTTTAGGGGACCCCCGGGCTCCCCTCCCCGTGGGGTGTCTGTGTGCTGAGTGTTGGGGGTCTCTGGGGTTTGGGAGGTGGTCACTGGGATCCCCTTTCCCTGGGGTCGGGCCGCCGGGCCGGCAGGGGGCGCTGTGGCGGGAGGGGTATTGGCGGGTCGCAGGTAATGCCGGCGGGTAACGCCGGCGCGCCTGCGCAGTGCAGACAGGGCGCTCGATCAGACCCTCCCCCCCCGGGGCGGCTTCCAGGCCCCGCGCTCTGACCCTCGGGAACCCCCGAACCCCTCGGCTAAACCCTCCCGAGCCCTCCAGCCTTTCCACCCACAGCCGCGCTCCCCGCAGCCCCAGAGGGGATCCCCAGAACCCCGCTCTCTCGCAGGCCCAGCCAGCTTACAATGCATGCACGGGCCCAGCGCCATCTTGGTTTCCCGGCAACCACCACGGCGCTCTGCGCGCGCAACGCTTTGCCTGACCGCGCCGCAGCCAATCAGGGCGCGGCCCCGCCCTCCGCCCGCCCGCCCGCCGGGGCTGTCCCGGGACCGGCTGTGCCCTGGGGCGGGGCTTTGCTGCAGTTTG
Organism: Pseudopipra pipra; assembly: GCF_036250125.1. Lineage (NCBI taxonomy): Eukaryota > Metazoa > Chordata > Aves > Passeriformes > Pipridae > Pseudopipra > Pseudopipra pipra. Next base: position 24,879,941 of record NC_087580.1, read on the forward strand.
GTGTTAAACCCAACAAACTGGGAGGGGGGACAGCCCCAGAAACCAGGGACTGGCTTCCTTTCCCCGCAGAGATGTGGAAAGCCAAGTCCCGGCCGCCCCCCGGCCGCCTCCGGCGCCTTCCACAGCTCCAGCCTCATCCCTCCTCCTCTCCCCTTTACTCGGCACCAGGTTCTCCCTCCTCCTCTCCCTGCCAGCTCGGAGGAAGGAGATTTCCCCCCCAGCACCCCCTGCCCCCTCGCTCTGTCCTGTTGTGCCCAGCTGGTATTTCTGGGGCCGCCTGCCCGCGCAGCCGGACCCGCCGTGTGCTGGCGTTTCCGAGGGAGCCCCATGGAATTCTTGCAAGGATTCCTGGGCTGGGGTGGCCCTGCCTGGGGGCCCGGGGCCACCAAAGCCGCTCCCTCACTGCCCTTCTCAGCCAGGCAGGGCACAGAACACAGAAGGAAAGGCTGCGGGGTTGGGATAAGGGCAGGGAGAGGTCACTCACCCATCGCTGTCACGGGCACAACAGACACGACCTGGGGAAATGATTGAATTTGTGACCAATCAAATCAGAGCAGGAGAACGGGAAGGAAATAAAATCCTAAAAAATCATCGGGCTTCACTTCATCTCTGATTTCCTCTCACCACCTCCACCCCCCCCCCCCCCCCGCCGGTGTCCCAGGGAGATGGGAGTGGGGGTTATGGTCAGTTCATCCCGTGTTTGTGCTGCTGCTTCACCCTCAGAGAGAGGAGTCCTTTCCCTGCTCCAGTGTGGGGTCCCTTTCCACGGGATCAGTCCTTCCCCTGCTCCATCCAGCCTGGCTCCCTCCCACGGGAGACAGTCCTCCATGGACTTCTTCAACCTGAGTCCCTTCCATGGGGTCATTCCCTCAGGAACAGGCTGTTCCAGTGTGGGTCCCTTCCATGGGGTCATTCCCTCAGGAACAGTCTGTTCCAGTGTGGGTCCCTTCCATGGGGTCAGTCCCTCAGGAGCAGGCTGTTCCAGTGTGGATCCCCCACGGGGTCACAAGTCCTGCCAGAAAATCTGCTCCAGTGTGGGCTCCTCCCTGGGCTGCAGGGGGGGGGTCTCTGCTCCACCCTGGACTCCCCCACAGGTCACAGGCCCTTCAGCTCAAGTTCACACGGAGTCCCAGCCACCAAGGAGCCCCAGACTCTGACACACAGCCAGGAGCCCCAGACAGCACCAGCAGCTGCAAATTTCAGCAGCACATCCCAGACACATCTGTCAGTATCTCCAACACTCCCAGCCCCACCCTGGACACCAGCAAAGGCTGTTGTGGTTTCACCCCATGCAGCCCCCAAGCACTTCCCAGCCACTCCTCACCTCCCCCACCAGCAGGACAGTGGAGAGAACTGGGAGGGGAAAAGCTGGAAAACTTGTGGGTTGAGATAAAGACACTTTAATAAGGACAAGCAGAAGCTGCACGCAGGAGCAAAACAAAACGGAATTCATTCCCTGCTTCCCACGGTTGGGCAGGTGTTCAGCACCTCCAGGAGAGCAGGGCCCTATCCCATGGAATGGTGACTTGGGAAAACAATCTCCATCACTCCAAACCTGTCCCAGCTGTGTCCCCTCCCAACCTCCCCCACACCCCCAGCCCCTCCCCAGTGTGTCTGTGCCAGGGGCAGGAAAGGCCTTGGCTCTGGGTAAGCTAAGCACTAACAAAACCACCTCTGTGTTCTCAAGCCTGTGCTCAGCACAAGCCCAAACACAGCTCCACACCAGCCCCTGCAAAGAAAATTAACTCCACCCCGGCCCAAACCAGCACATTCCAGCCCTTATTCCACACCAGTCCCATCATGCCCAGGCCCCACACGACTCAATACAATTTCAGCCCCCACCACCCCTTTCCCATTCTTTGTGTAACACACAGGTCTCCTTCCCTTAGTCTGTGCACCACCCCTGCAAAATGTCCATAAAATGGCCCCAAAATATCTGTTGAATTGCTCCAGTCCAGTCCTTTGGGCTCCCCCTGTTCTGGTGGTCCCTCGGGGCAGGAGAGGGGCTGTGTGGGGGGAGTTCCTGGGCACCAAAGGCAGCTCAGGTCCGGTCCCTCTGCCCTGCAACTGCTGCTTGGGAGGCTCCTCCTGCACTGCTTGGGGTGGTTCCTGTGACAGGAATTCCTGTCACACACTGGGCAGGTTTCAAAGGATGCACAGTTTGGGTTATACCCACATCATGATAAACTGGTCCCAGCCCCTGGAACCAGGACACAGCCATAAGTGTGAACAATGCTGCACTTATTGAAGTCCTTTGCCTCAGTTTTAGTTCTAGTCTATCTCATGATGATTGTGTAGAGCTGCAGCCTCACTCTTTCCTTTATTTTCCTTCCATTTTGTAGAAAAAAACAAGTCTTTGTTTCTGGTGACCTGTTGTTCTGACTGAAAAAGTTTCCCCTTCTGTCAATGACAGCTCATGTGAAATCAACTCCCCCTGTCTGGAGGCTTTTATTGCTCTTCAGATCTAGGCAGCAAGTAGTCCATGGCTCACCAGCTCTTGCTGGGCCTTGTCAGCTTTTCTATTTTGTCTATCTTGTGTGACAGATGTTGTGTTTGGAATAGCCCACATCAGTGTCCAGCTTCAGATTACTCCAAGGGTTATTTTCCACCTTTTCTGCACAATACCTTATTAATGTCTTTGGATAATTGGCTTGGGATAGAGTTTGTTTCTGTATCAATTATGCCAGGGAAAAGCATCCATTTGTTAAACAAAAATAAATACCTAACTGTAAACTAAAAAAGCTCCACAGATGCCCCCAGCCCCACAGATCCCTCCCAGCCCCACAGACCCTTTCAGCATCCTGCCAGATCCAGCTCCCATCCCCAGCCAGGCTCTGTCCTGGCTTTTCTTCCAGGACTGGCAGACAGACCGGACACGGATGTGAATCTCCTGTGCATACATTTGATGTGCTGCTCTTTTGTTGTTGGTCTCTAAATAAGATTTATAGAGTGTTGTTCTTAGAAGATTTTTGCTTTTCTAATGATTCTTCCCATTCTATATATGGTTTCTATGGTGTTGCTTTGTTGTTGTTCTGTAAATGCATTTCATAGATTGTTGTTGTTTTACAGGCCCGTACAATGTAAATACATTTTATAGATGTTTTTATAAAGGCAGGGGTCCCTGGGGGTGGGGGGACCTGTGCTCAGAGGGGTCCCCTTGGGAAGGTGCCGGCCCTGGGCAGTGCTGGTGTCCCTGGGCTGGGGCAGAGCGGTGTCCCCAAGAGCAAAGCTGTCCCCAGCAGAGAGGGGGGTCTGACATGAGCGGCCCCTGCAGCGCTGCCCCCACAGCAGGCAGAAACCTCCTGCTGCCCTTCCTGCTGCAGCCAAAGGGATGTGGGAGAAGGTTTGGGAGCTGGAGGGCTGATGTTTGAGGCTTTGCACCTCCAAGTGCTCCAGGCCTTGCTTCACCATCCTCATGGCATTCCCCTGGGCTGTCGGAGAGCCCAAAGCCAAGCAATGGATCCTCACCCTGCCCGGATTCCTGCTGCTGGCAGTGGGCACTGGCCCATGTCCCCACTGGGGGTGATGCCTGGAACAAGCTGTCTGGTGGCTGATGTCCCTGCCCATGGCAGGGGGGTTGGACCAGATGGCCCTCGAAAGGTCCCTTCCAACCCAAACTCTTTTGAGATTCCATCACTCTGGGATTCCATGCCCACCATGGCAGTGCTCCCCTCACCAGGGTCATTTGAGTTAGTGGAGAACCTTCTGCGCTTCCCTGACATGGTAAGGCTGATGTGGGAGCGTGAGCCCTGAGATGGGCACTGGGCAGTGAGAGCTGCCTTGCAGCCCAGCCCAGTCAGCAGCTCTGGCAGCAGGCTCTGCTCCCCTGGGCTCTGGTGGCTTCTGGGCCTTGCAGCCCAGTGCAACTTGTCCCTGCTCTGGAATCGGAGCCCAGGGCATCTCCCTCAGCCACCATCCCCATCCCCTTTCACTGTGGGCGGGGGGCCACTGTTTCCAAAGCTCACCTTTCCTCCTTCCTCCCAGGAGAGCAGTGACATGCGAGAGGCCTTTATCTGCCTCTTCAGAGACTACCTGGGCTCAGCAGTGCTGAGGAACAACAAGCAATTGAAGACGTCTCTGTGGAGTGCACTGGTCCCGCTGCTCATTCGCACAAGTGACCAGTCCCCGAGCATGGCCAAGGTACACATTGGAAGGCTGAGCACTGGCACAGAGAGAGGTGGGCTGGCCCGCCCTGTGGGGCCCAGGCAGCAGGGCAAGGGCTGCTGGCAGTGGGCAGCCGTGGCCCAGCGCAAGCCGTGGGAAAGGTCCCTGCAGAGCCAGCGCCAGCAGGGACGGAGAAGCTGGCACAGCCATTTCCAACAGCTGCCCTAGGGCTCCAGTAGGGCTCGTCAGCCTCTCCATCCAAAATGATCCAATGATCCTGGGAGGATGCACTAAGCCAAGACAACCTAGAAAGGTGCAGAGTTAGGAAAGAAAGAAGAACAGCTCCCCTTCAGGGAGACTTACCACCTCCATTAGTGTGTGTTGTTTGGCATTTGTTGCTGGCTAAAAGACTGCAGCCTTTTTGGTCGACAGATGCAATCCAGTGCTGCATTGCACAGCTTTTGCTGACAGCTTTTTTCCTGGGGAGGGCCTAGTCTTTTGCTCTTTTACAAAAAAACACCACTCGCACCCAATGTTATGCCTCCAACACTCCTTTATTTTTTTTGGAACAGTGTGTCTACAAATAAAGATGTGTGGGCTTTGGAGTTTTGGGGCCAATGTAGCATAATTTTCTGCATCGTTGGGGCCTGTTGCTAGGGGCTGGTTCCAATGTATTGTTTGTACTGAGTATCTCTCCAAGTGTCTCTTTATAGATTTATACCCAAAATGACTCTTCTTCAATAGTTTTTATTCCAAAATGCTTTCAAATCTTGTATGTGTATGTGTTCTCTTATATAAAAATCACCCATAAGGAATCCCTATACATGTGTAATTTGATGGGGTCACTTTTCTGTGTTAAGTTCCCTGGAATACACCCTCCTTAAAATATGACAGCTGATCCATTTGGAAACTCACCAAAGGACAGGTGAGCTTCATTTCTACTTTCCTTCATGATCTCCTAAGATTTGATATTCAGGGGCTGAAACATGAGGGTCTCTCCTTCTGTCCTGGTCTGGCTTCCTCTAAGCCCTCCTTTTCCTGTTCCCGTGGCTTCCACTACCTTGTTAGCTTGTCATCCCCCCGAGCTTTACACCCCCAAATAACATGTTTTTCCTCTCCCCCTGTGAGCCATCACTACTTTTCTATCAACCCTCTTCCATCCAAACAAGCAGCTCTCTTCCCTGCCAGTGCTGCTGCTTGGAGAACCAGAAATCCTGGGCTGTCCTTTGCCTGTTGATAAACAAAGCAGTGGCTTCTTCCCCCAGGGACTGAAAGTGTCACCTCCCCCAGACTGGGGCCTGGAATTCCAACCACATTCCTGACCTTGGGTTTCACAGTTACCCATCAGTTTGGGGGAGGGGAAAAGAAAAAAAGGTGAAGAGATTAGAGGAGCAAGTAAACTGGGGCTAAGTGTACCTTAATTTTCTCCAGTTGTTCTGTAGAAATAAATAAAAATAGTACTATGGGGGGGGGGGGGGAACTCAAGCCAGGTATCAGTTTACTGAATTTTATCCAGGAATACAGAAGAAGAACATGCCTGCAAACACACATCTGCACTAACTTATCAAACTGTACAGTGCAAAATCTGACCCCAAGGAGTCTGTACAAAACAGTGGGAATGGAATCAGAGAGGGGAAGGAAAACATCCTCAGCAGTGCCTGTCCCAGTCAAGGGGCATTACTGAGCAGCACCTACATTTCCATGGCTCTCTTGGCAGGTCATTTCTCATGTGTGCCAAACAGCACATCTTTAAGCTTCTTCCTACTGAAATACTATAGACATTTCAGGGCATCTGAACAGCCACATTCTTAAAGCACAACTGCCTCAAGGCAAGTGAAGAAGTGAGATTCAGTGGCACTTGGCAGAAGCTGCCCAGTGCATTGTGTCAAATGGGTATTTACCCAAAGGAACAACAAGCTCAAGCCATCAGGGAAAGAGCCAGATGATGAAAGGGTGTTAGCTGCTGAGAATTTCTTTGGGAGGAAGTAGACTATTAACTTGAGATAGAAATTTGCAATATACTGTGGAACCTTATTCAAAGTCCAGCTGGAAAATACCTTGTTGTTAAGAGTGTGAAATAAATCCTAAAGTGTCATCAACTATGTGATTTTCTCTTTATTCCCAATCACTAATAAAAGAAACATAACTCAGAAGTAATCTCACTCTGTGCTCCAGTGACATTAACATTAGAACAATATTGTCACTGTCTACTGGTCTCTTGTGCTTCTCACTGGAAGGCACTTGGTGTACCCCTGGATATCCTGCTAATGAGGTGAAAAACTAATGCTTCTAAAGTTCCAGATTTTCCTCACCTGTTTGTACACAGTTGGACAAACTGGGCCAAGTTATTACTTGAAAGCCACCTGTTGGATTTAGCATTAATTACTCCTTGTTTTGATCGTGGAGGAAAAAAGCTCACACAACACAATCTCTGTGGACCCAACAGAGAAAACATCCCCAGGGTCCTGTTAGAGCACAAACCTGCAAACAGGGATGACAGATCAGAGAATCACAGAATCATCAAGGTTGGAAGAGACCTTCCAGATCTTCTAGTCCAACTGTCAACCCAGCACCACCAGAATCACCCCTAAACCCCATCCCAAAGCTCTACATCCAGATGCCACCTGAATGCTTCCAGAGACTCCACCACCTCCCTGGGCTACTTGTTCCAATGCCCGAGCACTCTCTCAGTGGAAAAAGGGTTTTTTTAACATCTAATCTGATCCTCGCCTGATGCAATTCAAGGCCATTTCCTCTCTTCCTGTCACTAAAGGCTTTGCAGAAGAGACCAACCCCCACCCCACTAAAACCTCCTTTCAGGTCATTGTAGAGAGCAATGAGGTCCCCCCTGAGCCTCCCCTTCTCCACACTCAACAAGCCCAGTTCCCTCAGCCGTCCCTCAGCAGACATGTTTTCCAGAGCCTTCCCCAGCTCCGTTCCTTTCTCTGGACACGCTCCAGCCCCTCAAGGGCCTTTTGGCACTGAGGGGCCAGAACTGGACACAGCACTCCAGGTGGGGCCTCCCCAGTGCCCAGCACAGAGGGGCAATCAGTTCTCTGCTCCTGCTGGCCACACTCTTCTCCACAAAGGCCACGATGCCCTTGGCCTTCTTGCCCCCCTGGGCACACTCTGCCTCATATCCAGCCGCTGTCAAGCAGCACCCCCAAGTCCCTTCCTGCTGAGCAGCTCTCCAGCCCCTCTGCCCCCAGCCTGGAGCGTTCCAGGGGGTTGTTGGGACCCAAGGGCAGGCCCTGACACTTGGTCTTCTTGATCCAGCCTGTCCAGATCCCTCTGCAGAGCCTTCCTGCCCTCCAGCACATCCACACTCACACCCAGCTCAGTCAGTCTCCCAAACAGCACAAAGTCTGACCACCAGCAGTCCAGGGTGTCAGTTCTGCTGCCCCCTCCTTCCTCCACCCAGAATGGAAAAGTCCATTATTTTGGGGTCTCTGTGCCCGTCGGCTCCAACCACCACATCCCCCACCAGTCACAGAATCATGGAATGGTTTGGGTTGGAAGGGACCTTAAAGAGCATCTCAGTCCAATCCCCTGCCATGGCCAGGGACACCTTCCACTAGACTCAGAGCTCAGAGCCCCATCCAACCTGGCCATGAACACTTCCAGGGATGGGGCAGCCAGAACTTCTCTGAGCAACCTGTGCCAGGGCCTCACTACCATCACAGTCCAGAAATTCTTCCTAATATCCCATCTAATCCTTCCCTTTCTCAGTGTGAAGCTATTCCCCTTGTCCTGTCACTCAGGCCCTGTTAAATAGTCTCTCTCCATCTTTCTTGTTGGCTCCCTTCAGGCATCGGAAGGCCACAATTAGGTCACCCCAAAACCTTCTTTTCTCCAGCCTGAACAATCCTAATTCTCTCACTTTCCTCACAGCAGAGCTGCTCCATCCCTCTGATCCTCTTGCTGGTCCCCTCTGCACTCGCTCCAGCAGATCCATGTCCTTCCTGTGCTGGAGCCCAGAGCTGGAGGCAGCTCTGCAGGGGTGACAACATTACAGCCGTGTGTGTTCTAGCAAGGACACTGTGGAACCTCCTGGAGTAAAGGGGCCATTGTGACACTGCAGGGCCTTCTGGAGCCAAAGGAATCCTGGGACACTGTGGAACCTCCTGGAGTAAAGGGGCCATTGTGACAATGTGAAAACTCATGGAATTAAGAGGCCATTGTGATACTGCAAGGCCTCATGAAACCAAAGGAACCCTGGGAGACTGTGGAAACTCATGGAATCAAAGGGCCATTGTGATGCTCCAAGGCCTCATGAAATCAAAGGAATCCTGGGACACTGTGGAACCTCATGGAATCAAGGGGCCATTTTGACATTGTGGAACCTCATGGAATCAAGGGGCCATTGTGACACTGCAGGGCCTCATGGAACCAAAGGATTCCTGGGACACTGTGGAATCTCATGGAACCAAGGGGCCACTGTGATATGTGGGGCCTCCTAGAACCAAAGGAATCCTGAGACCTTTTGCAAACCCATGGAATCAAGGGTCCATTATCACACTGCAGAGCCTTATGAAGCCAAATGGACCCTGTGACTCTGTGGAACCTCATGGATCTCGTGGCCATTCCCACACTGTAAAACCTCATGGATACTCTCAGGTTCCCATTATTAAGAGACATCTCTGCCCAAATTCAGCTGTAAAGGAGACCATGTGCCAAAGTCAGCAGTCCAGGTTTGATTTAACAGTAAAGATGAGGGGGAGAGAGAGAAAGAAAGAGAAAGAGAGAGAGAGAAGAAGGAGGTGGTGAAAAGACGGTGAGAGAGAGACAGAGATGAAGTAAATGTATCACACCATGGAGATCCCTGAGGCTCCCACCGGTCCTTCTTCACCCTGCTCTGCTCGGTGGAGGGTCCCCAAGTTGTGCTTCTGGGCTATCACTTTTATACAGCCCAAGCCCCAGGTATTTAGGGGGTAGATGCTGTTCCCACAGCTTGGGCTGGCACGTCTACAAGGACTTGCTTCCTTTCCCACAGCTTGCCACAGTGGGAGTTTTGCCCGCTGTGCTCATAGTCTGCAGGTGGGAATCTTTGTCTGGATGTGTTCCCCAGACCTGCCTTACCAGCCCTGGCTTCCTGTTGGGGCTGTCTGCTCTTTCCCACAGTCTGCACAGTGCAATTCTGTCCTGGGGGCTACTTCCAAAGCTTCACCTCCCTTTAGGCCTTGGAATTAAATGCCTTCCTCTTTGCCACCAGTGCTTATGTGTTGTGGTGCCTTATGGGATTTTCCTGCTTTGACAGTATTTTGAGACAGTTCATTATGCCCTTCAAGTCATTCCATGTGCACACACACAGCAGTCTCAGCAGTGTCTGGCCCTCCAAAGAACACAAGCCCTGATGATTTGTAGCTCCCACTCCAGTGGTTGGCACTTGGAGCTCCCTCCATACCCAGAGCTCAGAGCTCCCTTGTGCCAGAAAGTTTAAAGAGATTGTGCCTCATTCTGCCAAGACAACCCTTGGAAAAAAGTGTCCCTCTGTGTTTCCTGGGATAAGAGCAATCTATTGTCATCTTCCAAAACTTTGGAGAGGACCCAGAGATCTCCCAGGAAGGAATTTGGGGCCTCAAGCACATGACCTGTATATAGAGGCTGAGGACTCAGGGGTCAGTGGTGCAAAGATTGAGGACAGTAGAGGAGTAGCCTGAGAGGTCTGGAAGGGGGGTGTCAGAGCTGGTGGAGCTTTTCTTCCTGTCAGAAAACAGCCTAAGAAAGAACTAGTGCCACCAAGGGCAGCTGGGGTGGCCTAGACTGGGGACAAGAAGTCAGAAATTTCCCTCCAAGGTCACTGTTATGGTGCAATATGTCACAAAAAAAGAATCTGGATGAGCCCAAGGCTTTGTGTGTGCAGGAAGAGCCAGGGAGGACGCAGAGATGTCAGTGCAGGAAGGTGCCAGCCAGGTGGGGCAGCCGGGGGGATGACGACAGCCTGCAGGGAAAGGGGCAGGGCATGGACACCGTAGGACAGCCTGGGCTGGAGAGGAGACAGGGATGGGGAGAAGCTGAAAGGCCCTGACAGAGCCACCTTCTGCAGGCCTTTGGCCAGGGCTGCTGTCTGTGCCCCTGATGCCAGGAGGAGACACGTGGCCCTTGCAGCCCTGGGGCCTCATGGCCTCCTTGTCCCTGCTCAGCAGCCTGGCAGGTGCCACCCCATGGTCCTGCCCTTGGCATTGCACATCCCACATCCCAGTGCCCCAGGAAGAGCCCTGAGGAATGAGGCAGGGACAGGATCTGCCTTCCCAGGGGCTGGGGTCAGGGCTTGGTCCTCTGGATTAAGTAAACAAGTCAAGGTTTATTCAGCATCAGAGCCACCTTTCCCTTGCTTGTCCATCCTTGTCATCACTGTCTGCACTTTTCTGCTCCAACTGGAACCTGGGGACACGTTCTCAGTTGTGTTCCTTTAATGACACTCATTAGCACTACAAGAAACTTTAGTGTTTCAATCTCATTTTGACTTCTTGAGAAGTTGTTTGAACTTACTCTCAGAGACTGAGTCTCATGTAAACAACTTCAAAGTCCCCTGAGGGTCATGAAATACCTGGGGCTGTTGCTGTGCTGCTGAGCTGGGCCAGGCTCCTGGCACACAGGGAGCTCCTGGCAAGCAAGAAGAGCTTCAAAGAGACAGCTCTGCCCAGGAGCAGCTCCTCTGCACAGCCCAGCAGGGCTGAGGGCACTGCCTGCAGCACCCAGGGCACAGGAGAGAAGGCAGAGAGATGAGAGGCAACCTGGGCTGGGAGGTGACTGAGCTCTGACTATTGGAGAAACCTTCCCAGGATTTAAATGAAGAATTCTCTGGCTGTGGGAAAGTTCAGCTTCCCTTCCTGGAGGCATCTCCTAAAGCTGCCACATCCCACAGCTTGTAGGATCTTTCAGCAGGACTCTCCCAGTTGCTGCAGTGCAGGGGAAGTGGCCATATGGCAGAGCAGGGCAGGAGCTGCAGGCAGCAAGAGCAGACAGGAGAAGGGAGCAGGAGGTTCAAGGGATCCTGGGGTGGGAGGACAGGGCAGAGCTGCTCAGGGCAGGAACCTTGCCAGCCCTTTGCCACGGTCAGGTTCTGGCTGCAGAGCAGTGCAGGTGAGTTCCTGCAAGTGCCTCTCCCAGCTGCCAAATGGCAGCAGTGGCAGGAGCTGTCAGGATGGCTCTGCTGGATTTGCTGGGGTGCAGCAGGAGAAGCTGCTGCAGAGCAGGACTTGCTGCTGCCCCATCAGAGGCCCAGGGCCAGAAGGTTCCCTGTGCCAGGGCTGGCTGTGGGGTGGGAAGGTGGGGGTGCAGCCAGGGGTGCCCAGGGCTGTGGGGCAGAGCAGGGTCCTGCCCCCAGGGCTCTGTGTGCTGGGGCAGGGACTCTGCTGCCTGCCAGGGTCAGCTCTCAGCCCGGCCAAGGAGCTGCCACAGCCCTACAGGGAGAAGGTGTGAGTGGAAGGAGTGACCCCTCAGGGCAGGGCAGGGCTGGGCAGGGCTGGGCAGGGCCCTTCAGCTGCAGGCTCAGGGCTCCTCACAGCTTCAGCTCCACCTCCTGCCATTTCCAGGGGCCCTTCTCAGGAAGCACATCCCCCCAGAACACCTCCCCCTTCCCTGCCACCGAAGGCTCTCTGGGATCTGCTCTGCAGCCCCTGCCCAGGCAGAGCTGCCCCTGGGCACTGGGCTGGGGATGGCTCTGGCAGCACTGGCAGGGAGCTGAGCTGGGCACAGGCAGGGGCTGCTGGCAGGAACAGCTCCTCACCCAGAGACAGGCAGGCAGGGAGAGGCAGCTGCTGCCACAAGGGCTGGGCAGGGGGATGTGGGCCCCTCCCTGCTGTCCCTGTGGCACAGACCCCTTCCCTGAGCAGCTCCTGCCTGGGCTCCTTTCCCAGCCTAAGCAGAGCCTGTGCCCTCAGGCCCATGGGGGCTGGGCTGTGCATTGCCCTGCAGCAGCCAGAGCCCAGGCAAGGACAGGGCCCTGATTTCCAGCTGTCTCTCTGTGTCCCTCCTCCCTTGGCAGCAGCATTGTGGCATTTCCCTGCCATCCCCTGCTGCCTGGGCTCTCCTTGTTCTCACCAGTGGGTTTTCTGAGCCACTGTGGGATTTGGAGGGGGCAGATTCCTGTACAGACGCAACCCCATGGGTGCTGCTGTGGGGATGTGTCTGTGGGAGCAAAGTGCCCAAGTGCCCTCCAGGCACCTTCAGGAGCTTCAGCTGTTTGCCTGGGTGTCCTGCAGGGCTGCAGGTGCCCTCCAGAAGGGCACAGCTCTGCATAGGATCTCTGTGCTGCACAGGATCCCCATGGAGAAAACTCCTCAGTGCTAAATCCATGGAAATGCTCTGGGCAGCCGTACTTGGGAGCTGCAATGTTCCCTGTGTGTGGCAGTCTGGGAGGAGAAAGATGAGATCCTAATCAGGCATCCTGAGGAAAGGCAAGGATTCTGTTAATCTGCTCTTTGAACCAGGAATCCTCTGCTCCCGGAAGTGCTTTATTTCTTTTTTAAGGGAATTCCTAAGGGCCATCCCCCTTTAGCTCCAAGCTGCAAGCCAGGGGCAGCTGTGAACAGGAAAGATGGCCAGCTCTTGTCTCTGCACCAAGAGACCATCCCTTTGCCTCTTAGGACTCACAAGATTTCACTTGGAGCACATTAGAAATGTCAGAGATTTCAACCATCCAAACTCACTCCTGGCAAGAGGAACTAGAACAAAATCAAGTCCCCCAAATCCCCTCCCTCTGTTCTGAGCTTGGGCAAACTGTGACCAGCAGTTCTGGAAACACTTTGATACATCACAAGTGCATTTAATTGGAGGTCACCCTGTGCTCCAAGTTGCCTCTCACTCCACAGCAAGGATTCCTCGGGAGCCCATTCCAGGGTCCCTGCTCTCAGTGCCCCCTTCAGCCAGCAAACCCCAGAGCTCGGGGAGAGGGATGCAGAGAGATCTTCCTGAAAAGAGGCCCTGAATGTTGAATTGCTATGAGACAAGCAAGATGGTTTGCTAATTGAGTCTGGCCTAATTCAGTTCTGTCTTTTTTCTCCTCAACAGAAAACCATACCCTGAAGCAGCAAATGTCCAACAGCAGCTCCCTCACCCAGTTCCTCCTCCTGGCATTCACAGACAGGCAGGAGCTGCAGCTCCTGCACTTCTGGCTCTTCCTGGCCATCTCCCTGGCTGCCCTCCTGGCCAACGGCCTCATCCTCAGCGCTGTAGCCTGTGACCACCACCTGCACACCCCCATGGGCTTCTTCCTGCTCAACCTCCCTCACAGACCTGGGCTCCATCTGCACCACTGTCCCCAAAGCCATGTACAATTCCCTCTGGGAACCACAACCATCTCCTACACAGGATGTGCTGCACAGCTCTTTTTCTTTGCCTTCTTCATCTCAGCAGAGTTTTCCCTCCTCACCATTCCCTCCTCACAAACTGCCTCTTTTCTTCTGCAGAACACACATTGTGTAACACATTTTGGGCCCAGCCTGCCTTTTAAAGCTTTTGATAGTGTTTGGCGTGGGGGGCTTTCCTTTTTTTTTCCCTCTGTTCATGTCATTAACACTGAAATTTTGTTCTTCATCCCATATATCATTCACTCTCTACCTCTTTTTTTTCACCAACAAAATATACAAATGAGGAGTCATGCTTTGTGTGCATTTAAACAAAATAAAAGTTTGTGCAGCAAGGTATTTGTCAAACATCCTCCCTGTGTTAGTTTGTACATGAGGAATCACAATCTCTGAGTGTAAGAAAGGACACAAATTCTTTTTCCCTGATCCTTCCTCCAACACCTCCCCTGAAGCTGGAGGGCATTTCCACGTTTGCAGATGTGGAGAGGAAAAGAGTCCCAGCACTGCCAGGGAGCACCAGCACTGGGGCTGTTCAGAGCTGCTCTCTTTGCACTCCCACCCTCTCCTTTTCTTTCCGTGCCCAAGGCCTGAGTGCTCTGGCAGCTCAGTCACTGTCCTGCTGTGGGTCAGGCCTGTGAGCACAGGCAGGGACAGGCCCTGGGCACTGCTGGGACAAGGCTGGGCTCCACAACAGCAGTTCCAGCAGCAAAGGGGTTCCCCTCCAGGCACTCTCTGAAGGCTGAGGTCTTTTCCCAACAATGGTATCGAGAAGAAGTCCAAGGAATAGACTCTCCAAAGTCTTGTTGCTTTGCTTGTTTCCCCATGGAGACAGTGCAGGGAGGTCAGGGGACTGCAGGGACTGAGGGCTGGTTCAGATGTTCTGTGCTGGTGGCCGATGGCCAATGGAGATGACAAATGATCTCCAAGTCACCTGCCTGGGGCTCTGCAGCTTGTGAGGGCTCTGATGGCAGGTGTAGGAACTCAGGAAGTGCAGGAGAGCAGAGAGGATCTGCAGGGACAGCCCATACCAGACAGTCAGCAGGGAATGGAGCCCTGGAGCAGAATCCTGCCAGGGTGGAGTCACCAGAGATCAAGTATTAAATCTCCCTGTGAACTGGTAAAGGAGAGTTCTGCAACCCCAGGGGACGCAGCAGGAACAGAGAAAGGACTCTGGCCAGTGACTCGTCTCACCCACAGTGAACTCCCCTTGTGCCTCCCCATTTCAGGGGGGGCTGGACCAGAGCCAGGGGTGGGCTTTCCAGGAGGGTGTCCTGAAGAAGTCTCCAGCTCCCAGGCTGCATGGAGTGGAGCCCTGCCCTGCCCTTTGTGCCATTGGAAACAGCCCATGGTCCTGCCCAGCCTTGTTCTTGGCTACTGAGCCTCCCAGAACTATGGAAGAGGTGGAGAGGAGTGATCCCCATCCTACTGGGTCTGCTCCCCACCCTGACCAGCATGGCTAGTGCAGGGTCAGCCCAGGGTGCCACAGCCCCTCCCTGTGCAGAGCAGCACCTCCAGCTCAGGGCCCTGCAGGGATCCCAGGCTGGGATCTGCAACTGGCCAAGGCAGCTTGGACACACTGACCTGGGCAAAGGGATGTCCCTGGAGAAGAGCAAGGCAGCATTTCTGGGCCTGCAGAGAGGAATCCATGACACAGAGAAACCTCTTTCTGCAGCCCCCTCTGGGGACAGGCTGCTCTGTCCCTGGGCCAGGACTCTGGGCTGGGCTGGGCAGAGGGGCTGGCACTGAGGGGCACAGTCAGGCTGTGCTGGGCATCTCCTGGAGGTGACACCAGGGCTCCTGCAGTTTCCCTGACCTCCATTTCCTCCTGCCATGCTGAGTGTCCAGCCCCTGAGCTGATGGGGATGCTGAGACTCCTCTCTGTGCCCCAGGAGCTGCTGTGCCCTTCAGAGGGGCTGGGGCTGTGGGGGGAGTACCCAGAGCTCTGCAGCACCCTGGGCTGGGCACTGCTGTGGGGCCAGACCAGACTGGGCTGCTCCACCCATTGACCTCTATAATGAAATCACTTCTAATTTTCTCCTGAAGTACCATGAGAATATGTGTTGTGTCCTGACCACTAGACTGGAACTCTGTGAAAATAGAAAAGGTTTTGGTGTCAGGGATATTGAGAAGGCTGGGCAGTGTCACTGGGAGACCTCTCCCAAACCCTTGGAAAGGTCAGAGCCATCCAAGAGCTTCCTGGGGCCTTGGCAAAGGCAGACATGGAACCAGTCTGCAAACAGGGCAGCAAGGAGGGTTGGGAAAGTTCCAGACTGCTCAGGCTTAGCAGGGAAGGGGAAATGGCAAGTCCTCCTGCAGCCATTGCCAGGCATGGGAAGGACAAGGCAGGGATTGCAGAACCCCTGTGGGAGGGAATAGAAGGGAATGTTTTGTGCCCAGACTTTATCAAGGCCCTTGACATGGTCTCCTGTGGTCTCCTTAGAGCCAGACTGGTGAGAGCAGGACTGAAGAAGTGGAAGATGTGCTGGGTGGGAAGTTGGCTGAATGAAGAGTGTCAAATCAAATCCATGGTACAAAGTCCTCTTGGCAGCAACTTCCTGGTGAAATCCCTCAGTGACTAGCCCTTGAACACCACTAGAGAACATCTTTATTATCTCTCTTTACAATGAGACACAATGTATTTTCAAGTTCTTTGTGGATGATGCCAAATTTTAGGGATCCCTTGAGCAATCTGGCCTGGTTTAAAGACATATTGGGAAGGGAAATGCAATAAAATGAACTCACTCCCCTTTATTCCCCACCAATACAGGGAGACAAAATACAAGGAGATATAAGTGAAAAAAATAACAGTTGACTGACAAGAAATATAGCAGCAAAACCAGCAATACCAACAAAACAGTTCAAAGCAACAGCAGAGAGAGAAATTATATTGTCTGTCCCACCAGCCTGAATGCCCTTTTGTAAACAGATAAAAACGGTGATCAGCGCGTGCTTCCCTTCCTATTTTGCATCCAGGGGAACAAAGAACAAAAATAAAACTAGGCGAAAGAGGGGGCAAAGCAAAATGTGGGAAACTCTCTGGTCTGAGATCAGTTGTGCTGCCCAAGAACACGCTGACTCCAGAGGTGTCCAAGCGGGGCAGAGCCGGCGACTCCGGTCCGTGCGGCGGCGGGGGGGAGGCAGCGGCTCTGCTTGATTCCATGGAGATCTGGGGAGGCACAGTGGCCCCTTGGTTCCATGAGGTTCTGAGATGTCTCAGAGTTCCTTCTGTTCCAAAGACATCTCGCATGTCACAATGGGCCCTTGGTTCCATGAGATTCCACAGTGTCCCTGCATTCCTTTGGTTCCATGAGGCCCTGCAGTGTCACGGTGCCACTTGATTCCGTGACGTTACAAAGAATCAGAATGGTCCCTTGATTTAAGGCCAACTGCACATGGGGCTGCCTTGGGGGGAGTGTGGGCACCCAGACAAGGGAGTTGTCACCCCCCTGGACTCAGCCTTTGGGTCACCACATCTGGACTGGTCTGTCTGTCTGTGAGGTTCCCCATTCTGGAGGAAGGAGGAAGAACTGGAGAGGGTCTAGAGGAGATCTGACGGGATGGAGCTTTTGTCCATATTGGAAATAGAATGAAATCTCCACAAAGAGTAGCATTGAAAGTTCAGACTGAAGGTGAGGAAAAAGAAATGTCACTCAAGGACGATCCTTGTGGTGCAAGAGGTCACCCAGAGGGAGTCAGGATCAGCCCATGGCTTTGTGTTCCAGGGAACAGCCAGAGCTGGTGCAGAGCCATCAGGGAGGGTCTAGAAATGCTGCTGGGAGGGGGTGGGAAAGCAGGAGGGGTGTGTGCAGCCTGCAAGGCCAGAGCAGCAGCAGGGCCAGGGCAGGACAGCCTGCAGGAGAGATGGCCAAGGGCTCTGGCAGGGCTGCAAGGCCCAAAGGCACCCAGGCCTTTGTCCCCTTGCCTCTGGCAGCTGCCTCTGCCACTCAGGCCACCACAAGCAACTTTCCTGGCAGGTTCTGCCCTTGGTTTCTGCCTCGCCCCTCCCTCAGGAGCCTGGCAGGGGTTGCCCAGTTTTGGGCCTTTGCTGTTCCTCCCCCTCCCATCCCAGTGCCCCCCAAACAGCCCTGAGCCAGCCGGGAGGGACAGGATCTGCTGGGCCAGGGCCTGGGGCTCAGGCCTTGGCCTTTGTGCTCCACAAAACCAAGGCAGGCTTTGCTCAGCATTGCAGGGGCCTGCCCAGAGCCTTTGTCTGCCTGCACTCCTGGCCTCCAAGGAGCTGCTCCAAGGAGTCCCTGGGGAGGCTTTGTCAGTGCCTGCCCTCAGTGGGGCCCAGCAATGCTTCAAGGCACTTGGAGTTTGGCTTCTGACTTCTTCAGAAGCTTCTTCAATCTTCTCTCAGTACCTCAGGATCATGAGCTGGGCTGCAAACACACCGTGGGGCTCATTAGAATCCAGAAATCCCTCAGGATCTCTTTGTCTTCCTTTAATTGTCTTCAAGACAATTTCAAAACAAGTCTTCAAAATATGTACTATTTTTTGTTTTACTTCAATTATGGATATTTTTCAGTTCAGAGAAGAGGTGATAGAGGTGTTCTCCAAGTGATCTTGATGCTGAGTGTCTCCTCAGGAGATCCACACTGACCCTGGATGATCAACCTTGCTCCTCACTCTCCAACCTCACCAGTTCCTCCATGGCCCATCTTGGACTGACAGATGATGCAACTCCAAACACACTAGGAGACTCATTAAAACACTGAAAAACAAATTATTTCCCTTCCTTTAATTGTCTTCAAGTCATCAAGACTTCTACAGTAACTGGAGTTGTTTTGTAGTTTATCTAAGCAGGAAGATTTTAAAGTGGAAGTTAAGAAAAATATATATTTTTTGATGAAAGAGAATGATTTACACAGAGCCTTGGGATGCAAGAGGGTCAGAGCACAAGGGATTTGGATCCAAACACAAGGAGGCAAAAGACATTAGTAGCACTTAATCATTGACCAATTGAACAGTTTTCAGGTGATTCAATAGCATTTGCCACAACTTTAAGAGTGACTGAATTATAGATTCAAAACAACAACATTCACACCACAGTCAATTCACACCCACACCCAGGCAGAGATGTGTGGACACATCAATAGCTGGCTGTGTAAAGGTCCCTCTCCCAAATTCTCCTGGTTGTCAGGGAAACACTCCCACAAATCCCTTTGTGTTTGCCAACAGACAAGGGTCACAGCTGGAGGAGTGTTTGTTGAGGGGGATCAGAATTGTCCTGGCCATCAGCGAGGGTCTTTGGAGTGTTGCAAACTGGAGGGTTCCCGAGCTGGGAGAGGCTGCCAGAGGTGTCCCACTGAGAGGGAGGTGCTGGGGAGCTGCCAGGGCCTCCCTCAGCCCTGCTGGTTGTGGGCTCCCAAGGTGACTGGCTTTAGTCATCTGCTGAATTTCCATCCTGGTGTCAGCAATGACTGGAGTTCTCAAAATATTTGGGAATTGTATCCAAACTGTTCCATTAGGGCTATGATTCAGGCAGGAAATGTTCCAAGGCTTTCATGGGATGACTGATTATCCTGTGTTCCCCAACTGTTCCACTCTGGATTGTTCCCACCTGTATCATCCAGGAGCACCTGTATCATCCAGGAGCACCACTTCCCCACACCCCTGGTCCAGTCCAGGGACACTTCACCACACCCTGGTCCAGTCCAGGGGCTCTTAATTACTCAGCTGGTTTGGTCAAGGCTTGTCAGGAGCTCCTGAGATCATACTTATAAGAAGGATGTGGACAGACTTAGTTTTAATAAGACAAGTGATAATGGTTTTCAGCTGAAAAAGAGCAGATTTGAACTAGATATAAGGAAGAAATATTTTATACTGAAGGTGATGAAACACTGGCACGGGTCACCCAGAGAGGTCATAGAAGCCCCACCCTTGGAAACATTCAAGGCCAGGTTAGAAACGGCTGTGAGCAACCTAATCTAGTTGAACGTGTCCCTGTTTGAACTATTTAGGATTCTATGGTTCTTTCTTATCCTACAGAGCCAAGGCTGACAAGGATCCCACAGGTTTCAGATCCAGCTGAGCATCCCCTTTGATGGCCCAGCTGGCAGCTCTGCTAAAAAGCTGCTGCAAAGAACCTCCAGACCTAAGGATCTTTTGTGCTGGGCTCAGCTGTGGCTCTCAGGGCTGGGGGTTGGCTTTTGGCTGCCAGGTGCCCACCAAGGCTCTCTCTCATTCCTCCTCCTTCTCCACTCCCTTTGGTGCCTGCAGGGTTATTTCTCCCACATTTCTCTCACTCCTCTCTGGGTTACAGCACCCTGGATTTTATCCTTTCTCCAAAGGGTTATCACACAGGTGCCTCTGGAATTGCTTTTTGGCTCAGCTTTGGGCACTGGCTGGTCCATTTTGGAGCCACCTGAAACTGGCTCTCTCTGACACAGAGTCAACTCTTGATCTCCTCTTCCCTAAGGGAAACCTGCAGCCCCCTTACTGCTACCAAACCTGATGCACAGGGTCATTCAAGTGCCCAGGAATACAGGAGGTCATTGATCCCATTATTCCTCAGGTAGGTTAAACAAGACTTTGTCCTCTTCCTGTCCCTGACTGCAGGTTCTTTCTGTCAGAGCAGAGCTGTGCTGGACCTCAGCTGTGCTTTGCTCCAGAGCCTGCTGGGGTGGGGGCAGATGGCAATGGCAGAGGGACTGAGGTGCCCCAAGGAGAGCAAACCCTGCTGTCCCCAGGGCCAGAGAGACACAGGGCTGGGCTGGGCAGCCTGGCAGGACAGGCTTTGCTGCCTGGGGGTTCTCTGCCACCGTGGAGGGCCAAGAATTTGTTCAGGTGACTCTGATCTGCAGGAAGGACAAGGTGCTGATGGAAATGTCCTTGGCTTTGGACCTCCTGTGATCCAGGAACACTGTGAAAATCACTGGTCTGTTCCTTGGCTGCAGCATCAAAGGGATGGCTAAGGGTTATCAAGCATTGGAACAGAATGTCCAGGGAAGTGGTTGAGTCACCACAGAATCATAGAATTGTTAAGGCTGGAAAAGACCTCTGAGATCATGGAGTGCAACCATTAACCCAGCACTGGCATCTTCACCACTAAACCATGTCCCCAAGTGCCACAGCTCAATGTTTTTTGAACACTTCCAGGGATGGTGACTGTAAGACCCCAGGTTTGAGCTATGAGTTCAGCAAAGGGGTTTTACTTTGAAAAATATAAAAGGCATCAAATATTTCCACCCTCCAAATATTTGAAAAGGGCCTTCAGGTCTTTTAATACCTTGAGAGAGACCACAGGGAAGAAGACACTGCACACGTTTTCTCAGGTCAAATAAGACACTTTTACTGGTAAACTTTAGAAAATAAGGAAGCTTGGCAAAAGGGCAACATTCAAAGGGAACAGAGCATTCCCCAAAGCACTGACTGATCACACGCCAACCCATCCAAGTCAGCTGGATGGTTTATTGATAATGTGTCCCGAGGGGTGGGACCTCCGATGCCATAGAAACCCCTCCCCCTGCATTAGGAAACCTTTGGAATTCAGGAGGTGTTCCATCATGGCTAGGCTTCGCGAACGAAGATTTGGGAAGGCTCTATCCACATTTGCTACAGGCACGCTGGTGGCTTATGAGGCCAATACGTGACAGACATATCCGATTGCAAAAGGCACAGCAGAAAGATTCCTTAGATGGTGTATTCTGCAATACACGGTTCTTTCTGCGTTGCCTTTTTTCCTCGAGGGTGATCCTGCGTGTGTTCTCAAAGGAGACAGCTGCGTTATAGATGGTGTGTCTCCAGGCCTCCCGATTTGAGGCCAGAGTGGACCAGTTATGGTGATCAATATGGCCAAGGCTGAGATGTTGTTTCAGGGAGTCCTTGTATCTTTTCTTCGGGGCTCCTCTCATGCGGCAGCCAGTGGCAAGTTCACCGTAAAGCAAGATCTTAGGGAGGCGGTGGTTGGTCCTTCATCCTGGAGACATGACCTGCCCAACGCAGCTGTGTTCTCATCAGCATGGCCTCAATACTTGTGATAGCTGCTTGCTCTAGAACAGATGTGTTGGTCACATAGTCTGACCAGTGGATGTTTAGAATTGTACGGAGGCAGCGTTGATGGAAGCGTTCTAAGAGACGCAGATGGTGGCGGTAGATGACCCATGATTCAGATCCATATAAGAGAGTAGACAACACTATGGCTTTGTAAACACTGATCTTGGTGCTTTTCTTCAAGTGTTTATTACGCCACACTCTTTTATGGAGTTTTCCAAAAGCACTGTATGCCTTTGCTAATCTGTTGTCTATCTCTCCGTCAATCTTACCATCTGAGGAGATGAGGCTACCGAGGTAATTAAACTGTTGGACTGATTTGAGCTCTGATTGACCAATGGTGATGTGGGGATGATGGGGGACATCCTGAGGTGCAGGTTGATGGAGGACCTCTGTCTTCTTTAAGCTGACTTCCAGACCAAAGAGCTCAGCAGCATCTGCAAAGCAGGATGTTAAACACTGCAGAGCTGCTTCTGTGTGGGCAACAAGGGCGGCGTCATCAGGCGGCGTCATCAGAACAAAGGTCTCTATGTAACCTTTGTCGACCTCACCAAGGCTTTTGACACTGTGAGCAGAAAAGGTCTGTGGCAGATTTTGGAACGTTTAGGTTGTCCCCCTAAATTCCTCAAAATGATCATCTCACTTCATGAGGATCAGCATGGCCAAGTCAGATATGGCAACACACTTTCTGAGCCCTTTTTAATTAAGAATGGTGTGAAACAAGGCTGCGTTCTCGCTCCTACCCTATTCACCGTCTTCTTTAGCATGATGCTCCAAAGGGCCACAGCAGACCTCAATGATCAGGACGGTATCTACATTCGATACCGTACTGATGGAAGTCTATTCAATCTAAGGCGACTGAAGGCCCACACTAAGACCTTAAACCATCTTGTCCGGGAGCTGCTTTATGCTGGAGGTGTTCCAGTGGAGCATGAAAATGAACAGCAGCTTTCCTAAAGCCCAGACCCCAGCAGAACAAAGGCAGGCCCCATCAGTGGCAGAGCAAAGGTCCCCCATCCCTGTGTCCCTGTGGCCGCTGAGGCGGCAGCGCAGGCCCGAGGCGGTGCCGGGTCCCGGTGCAGCCGGGGCAGAGCGGCGGCTGCGCGAGCGGCAACCCCGGCGGTGAGTGCGGCAGCCCCGTGGGAGCGGCGGCTCCGGGCACAGACGCCGGCGGCAGCCGCTGTGGCTCCTGGAACCGAGTGGCCATTGGGACACTGCAGGGCCTCCTGGAATCCAGGGGCCGGTGGGACACTGGGGAGCCTCTTGGAGCCAAGGGAACCCTGGGATATTTTGGAACATCGTGGAATCAAGGAGCCATTGTGACACTGCAGGGCCTCATGGAACCAAAGGAATCCTGGAGAGATAGTGGAAACTCATGAAATCATCAGGGCCATTGTGACACTCCAGAACTTCATGGAACCAAGGGTCCGTTGTGACACTGAGGGACCTCATGGAACCAAAGGAACCCTGAGAGTTTTTGGAACCTCATGGAATCAAGGGGCCATTTCTGGCAGGATGCTCTGCTTGGATAATACCTAAAAACTGGTCAGAATGCAAACAATGCAAGCTCTCTGTAGTGAGTTACTGCTGGTGTCAAGGTGCTGATTTTAATGTTTAATTATGCTAAATCGAAAATGGTTCCTGAAACTTCAAACACACATCCTGCTTTCTGAAGCAGGATTTGACAGATAAGCTGCTCCTTGGCCTTGAAATACATCTGGCAGTCAAACCCTTGATAACTATAAAAGTCCCATTCAACTGTCATGTGGCAGATTCTTCCACAGACTTCTTTGAAGTGTACGGAGCTTGTCCCATGAAGCAGGGACAGCTCTTCATGATCACTGCCCAGGGGTTAAGTGAAAGAGAGAGAACTACCCCCTGTTGTTATGGGGTGAGTTACCTCAATCTCTGCTTCAGGATTGTTTCTTTTTGCTGGCTTTGATCTAATACTTTAATAGAATTACTTTGATAGACTGCACTGTCCTATTGTACACTATAGTACTAGGAGGTTTTTGCTTTAGTACTGTGCAGGAAATAATTCTCTTTAAGGTCTTTTATCTATTCAATTGTGTGATCAATTTTCTGTTCATTTGTCATAATAAACAATTCATTTTATAGAAATATTTCTGATTTGCTATCACTACAACCTGCAGGACAAAGTGATTGAATCACACCTCTATAATTCCTCAATTAAAATCAAACTCTGAGTTTAAGATTGGATCCAGCCACAGCCAGGCTCCTCTCTGAGAAGGACTTTAGAAAGCAAGGGGGTCCTTTCTGCACCTCGTAGCTCAACGAGACGGCTTCTGCCATCAACTTTGTCTAAGCCTTCCACCCCCCCAGCCCCAAGCCGTGACACAGGGGCATGTCTTGTGCATGCAGTGCAAACATGGACTCCTGAGCTGGTCATTTGCTGTCCCTCCTTGGAGGGAAGAACAACCCCAATGGCCTGGGGTGAGAGGCCAGTGCTGGGAGCGGCGCTGGCTGTGCCAGGGCACTGCTGGGTGCCCCCACCCTGAGCACTCCCACCCTTGTGCTGGTCACTGCTGTTTTCCTCTGCAGGGCGTTGTGTTGGGCACATCCTGGAGAGCAAAGTGGAAAGCAGATGGAAGCTTTGAGGCCCTGGCCTGAGGAGATGCCCCTGCAGGATGGCAGTGCTGCTGCAGAGGTCAGCTCTGTGCCAGCAGTGCCCGTGGCTGTCCCTGCCTGCAGTCCCTGAACAGTCCTGCAGCAGGACTGGGACCGACTGCCAGAGCACTGAGGCCTCCAACAACACAGGGCTCTGAAGGACAGTGTGGAAGGGAAGGGAGAGGAGGCCATGGAGGAGAAGGGCTGCTGCTCCCTGGCAGTGCTGCTCTGCTGGGACTCTTTTCTGGCCCAGCTCTGCACAGAGGCACCAACCCTGCAGCTGCAGAGAAGTCAGAGAGGAAAAATGTCAGGCAAACAAGTCAAGGCAGAGTTCTTTATTTGGTTTAAGCACACAGTGAGTACATTTCCCAATTTGTACAGCCTGTGGGCCAGGCTAGAAAGACAAACTTTGAATTAGAAATGGTCTTTATATATATATATAAATATATTTACATTTTATATATATATATATATATCTTTATATATGTATAAAGATTTTTTGGTGTGAACAAATTCTCACAAAAAAACCACCCCTACTAGGAGTAAAAAATAGAGAAGATGTGGTGGGCCTTTAATGAAATCCGTAACAGGATTGGCCTTTAATGAGGAAGATAGCATGCAGAAGGAGAGTTTATTGCTTCTGAAAAACACCCAGTTATGATTTTCCTCAGGGCATCCTTGAGCTCCTGGTTCCTCAGGCTGTAGATGAAGGGGTTCAGTGTTGGAGACACCACTGAGTACAGAACTGACACAATAAGATCCAGGAATGGGGAGGAGATGGAGGGAGGCTTCAGGTAGGCAAAGAATAAGGTGCTGCTAAACAGAGAGACCACGGCCAGGTGAGGGAGGCACGTGGAAAAGGCTTTGTGCCGTCCCTGCTGAGAGGGGATCCTCAGCACAGCCCTGAAGATCTTCACATAGGAGAAAACAATGAAAGCAAAACAACCAAATATTAAACAGGCACTAACCACAATGAGCCCAATTTCCCTGAGGTAGCCTGAGTGTGAGCAGGAGAGCTTGAGGATGTGTGGGATTTCACAGAAGAACTGGCCCAGGGCATTGCCCTGGCACAGGGGCAGGGAAAATGTATTGGCTGTGTGTAATAGACCACTGAGAAACCCAGCGGCCCAGGCAGCTGCTGCCATGTGGGCACAAGCTCTGCTGCCCAGGAGGGTCCCGTAGTGCAGGGGTTTGCAGATGGCAACGTAGCGGTCGTAGCACATGATGGTGAGGAGGGAAAACTCTGTTCCAAGAAAGAAGACAAGCAGAAAGACCTGTGCAGCACATCCCATGTAGGAGATGGTAGTGGTGTCCCAGAGGGAATTGTGCATGGCTTTGGGGACAGTGGTGCAGATGCAGCCCAGGTCTGTGAGGGAGAGGTTGAGCAGGAAGAAGCCCATGGGGGTGTGCAGGTGGTGGTCACAGGCTATGGTGCTGAGGATGAGGCCGTTGGCCAGGAGGGCAGCCAGGGAGATGGCCAGGAA
Organism: Pseudopipra pipra; assembly: GCF_036250125.1. Taxonomy (NCBI): domain Eukaryota; kingdom Metazoa; phylum Chordata; class Aves; order Passeriformes; family Pipridae; genus Pseudopipra; species Pseudopipra pipra. Next base: position 24,905,463 of record NC_087580.1, read on the forward strand.
GAGCCAGAAGTGCAGGAGCTGCAGCTCCCGCCTGTCTGCAAATGCCAGGAGGAGGAACTGGGGCATGGAGCTGCTGTTGGACATTTGCTGCTTCTTAGCACAGTCTCTGCTCAGAAAAGGAAGCCACAGGGTAAAATTTAGACTGACACCTCTGACAATATCACTCCAGATTTCAATACAATTCATTTAAGGATTAAATCAAATTTTTCTCTCTAATATGTGCTGGCAGAGGGCTGTGTGTGGCAGGAGCTCTTGCCATGTGTTGCCAAGTAGTTCAACGTGTTTCCAGGCCAACACTTCAGTTGTGCTGGACAGAGCAGGACAGGAGACCTCCTGCAGAGAAGCCAAGGGCTGGGACAGGAGAGTGCCCACCCCCAAGGGAAGGCTCAGCACTGCCCAGGATCCTGCCCAGGCAGAGCTTTGCCTTGCTGGGGGCAGCTCCAAACCCAGCAGCACAGGCCCAACAGAGAGGGCAGGGTCCCGCAGGGGAGATGTTCTCCAGGCAGAGGCAGCTCCTTGCCCAGCACACAGTGCCCAGCAGAGCTGCAGGGAAGGGCCCCAAGAGCTGCCTGAGCGCCCCCTCCCCCAGGCCTTGGGTGCACTTGCCCCCCACTCCCTGCCCAGGGCTCTGCTGCCTGGAGCTGTCCCTGCCAGCAGCTGCTTCTCTGGGCACAGGGCTGGGCCCTGGCAGTGCTACCAGAGCCCATCCCAGCCCTGGGGGCTCAACTCTGCCCTGAAGAGCCCTCCCAGCAGCACAGGGCACTGCCCAGGGGCATCTCTGGTTGGGCAGGCTCTGATGGCAATGTCAGAGCAACCCTGAGGAGGCTGGAAAAGTGACACTGATGCATCTATTAGACAGTTTTGATGTCTGATACTCTCAGGTTCCATCCCCTCTAATCTAACAGAGTTCAAGTTTCAGTGTCTGCTCCTGTGCTCAGAGATTAATTTCCCTGTCACAGTCAGCACCCAGACAACCCAGAGTATCACACTGAAAGAACTGGTTCATTCTCTTTAGGGTACCCCCTGTCTGTCTGTGCCTTTTGCAAATACCTTCTGGGAAATTTCCTACTTTGATCTTGAGCTGTGACCAGCCCTCATCCCTGCAGCCCACTTTGGAGATCAGATCGACTCTGCCCTGCTCTGCCCTCCCAGGAGTTGTTCCTTCCCCACAGTCCTTCTCCCCCAGCCCCGTGGCAGCTCCTTGGCCGGGCTGAGAGCTGACCCTGGCAGGCAGCAGAGTCCCTGCCCCAGCACACAGAGCCCTGGGGGCAGGACCCTGCTCTGCACCACAGCCCTGGGCACCCCTGGCTGCACCCCCACCTTCCCACCCCACAGCCAGCCCTGGCACAGGGAACCTTCTGGCCCTGGGCCTCTGATGGGGCAGCAGCAAGTCCTGCTCTGCAGCAGCTTCTCCTGCTGCACCCCAGCAAATCCAGCAGAGCCATCCTGACAGCTCCTGCCACTGGTGCCATTTGGCAGCTGGGAGAGGCACTTGCAGGAACTCACCTGCACTGCTCTGCAGCCAGAACCTGACCGTGGCAAAGGGCTGGCAAGGTTCCTGTCCTGAGCAGCTCTGCCCTGTCCTCCCACCCCAGGATCCCTTGAACCTCCTGCTCCCTTCTCCTGTCTGCCCTTGCTGCCTGCAGCTCCTGCCCTGCTCTGCCATATGACCACTTCCTCTGCACTGCAGCAACTGGGAGAGTCCTGCTGAAAGATCCCAGAAGCTGTGGGATGTGGCAGCTTTAGGAGATGCCTCCAGGAAGGCAAGCTGAACTTTCCTACAGCCAGAGAATTCTTCATTTAAATCCTGGGAAGGTTTCTCCAATAGTCAGAGCTCAGTAACCTCCCAGCCCAGGCTGCCTCTCATCTCTCTGCCTTCTCTCCTGTGCCCTGGGTGCTGCAGGCAGTGCCCTCAGCCCTGCTGGGCTGTGCAGAAGAGCTGCTCCTGGGCAGAGCTGTCTCTTTGAAGCTCTTCTTGCTTGCCAGGAGCTCCCTGTGTGCCAGGAGCCTGGCCCAGCTCAGCAGCACAGCAACAGCCCCAGGCATTTCATGACCCTCAGGGGACTTTGAAGTTGTTTACATGAGACTCAGTCCCTGAGAGGAAGTTCAAACAACTTCTCAAGAAGTCAAAATGAGATTGAAACACTAAAGTTTCTTGTAGTGCTAATGAGTCTCACTGAGGGACACAACTGAGAATGTGTCCCCAGGTTCCAGTTGGAGCAGAAAAGTGCAGACAGTGATGACAAGGATGGACAAGCAAGGGAAAGGTGGCTCTGATGCTGAATAAACCTTGACTTGTTTACTTAATCCAGAGGACCAAGCCCTGACCCCAGCCCCTGGGAAGGCAGATCCTGTCCCTGCCTCATTCCTCAGGGCTCTTCCTGGGGCACTGGGATGTGGGATGTGCAATGCCAAGGGCAGGACCATGGGGTGGCACCTGCCAGGCTGCTGAGCAGGGACAAGGAGGCCATGAGGCCCCAGGGCTGCAAGGGCCACGTGTCTCCTCCTGGCATCAGGGGCACAGACAGCAGCCCTGGCCAAAGGCCTGCAGAAGGTGGCTCTGTCAGGGCCTTTCAGCTTCTCCCCCTCCCTGTCTCCTCTCCAGCCCAGGCTGTCCTACGGTGTCCATGCCCTGCCCCTTTCCCTGCAGGCTGTCGTCATCCCCCCGGCTGCCCCACCTGGCTGGCACCTTCCTGCACTGACATCTCTGCGTCCTCCCTGGCTCTTCCTGCACACACAAAGCCTTGGGCTCATCCAGATTCTTTTTTTGTGACATATTGCACCACAACAGTGACCTTGGAGGGAAATTTCTGACTTCTTGTCACCAGTCTAGGCCACCCCAGCTGCCCTTGGTGGCACTAGTTCTTTCTTAGGCTGTTTTCTGACAGGAAGAAAAGCTCCACCAGCTCTGACACCCCCCTTCCAGACCTCTCAGGCTACTCCTCTACTGTCCTCAATCTTTGCACCACTGACCCCTGAGTCCTCAGCCTCTATATACAGGTCATGTGCTTGAGGCCCCAAATTCCTTCCTGGGAGATCTCTGGGTCCTCTCCAAAGTTTTGGAAGATGACAATAGAGTGCTCTTATCCCAGGAAACACAGAGGGACACTTTTTTCCAAGGGTTGTCTTGGCAGAATGAGGCACAATCTCTTTAAACTTTCTGGCACAAGGGAGCTCTGAGCTCTGGGTACGGAGGGAGCTCCAAGTGCCAACCACTGGAGTGGGAGCTACAAATCCTCAGGGCTTGTGTTCTTTGGAGGGCCAGACACTGGTGAGACTGCTGTGTGTGTGCACATGGAATGACTTGAAGGGCACATTGAACTGTCTCAAAACACTGTCAAAGCAGGAAAATCCCATAAGGCACCACAACACATAAGCACTGGTGGCAAACAGGAAGGCCTTTAATTCCAAGGCCTAAACAGAGGTGAAGCTTTGGAAGTAGCCCCCAGGACAGAACTGCACTGTGCAGACTGTGGGAAAGAGCAGACAGCCCCAACAGGAAGCCAGGGCTGGTAAGGCAGGTCTGGGGAACCCATCCAGACAAAGATTCCCACCTGCAGACTGGAAGCACACCAGGCAAAACTCCCACCGTGGCAAGGTGTGGGAAAGGAAGCAAGTCCTTGTAGACGTGCCAGCCCAAGCTGTGGGAACAGCATCTACCCCCCTGAATACCCAGGGCTTGGGCTGGATAAAAGTGATAGCCCAGAAGCACAACTTGGGGACCCTCCACCGAGCAGAGCAGGGTAAAGAAGGAACGGCGGGAGCCTCAGGGATCTCCATGGTGTGATACATTTACTTCATCTCTGTCTCTCTCTCACTGGCTTCCCACCATGCCATTCTTCTCACTCTTTCCATTTCTTTCTCTGTCTCTACCTCCTATTTACTGTTAAATCAAACCTGGACTGCTGACTTTGGCACATGGTCTCCTTTGCAGCTGAATTTGGTCAGAGGTGTCTCTTACTAATGGGAACCTGACAGTATCCATGAAGGTTTTGCAGTGTGGGAATGACCAACTGATTCCATGAGGTTCCACAGAGTCACAGGGTCCATTTGGCTTCGTAAGGCTCTGCAGTGTGATAATGGACCCTTGATTCCATGGGTTTGCAAAATGTCTCAGGACTCCTTCGGTTCTAGGAGGCCCCACATATCACAGTGGCCCCTTGGTTCCATGAGATTCCGCAGTGTCCCAGGAATCCTTTGGTTCCATGAGGCCCTGCAGTGTCACAGTGGCCAGTAATTCCATGTGGTTCCACATTGTCCCAGGGTTCCTTTGGCTGAATGAGTTTCTGCAGTGTCACAGTGGCCCCTTGATTCCATCATTCCACAGTGCCCCAGGGCCCATTTAGCTCTATAAGGCTCTGCAGAATGACAATGGTTACTTGATTCCACAAGGTCCTGAAATGTCTAAGGGTTGCTTTGGTTCCATGAGGCCCCACATGTCACAAAGGCCCCTTGACTCCATCAGGTTCCACAGTGTCACAATGGTCAATTAGGCTCAATAATGCCCTGCAGTGTAAGAATGTCTCCTTGATTCCATGAGGTTCCACAGTGCCAATATGGGCCCTTGATTTCTGGAGGTCCACAGTGTCCCGGGGTCCCTTTCTCTCCATGATGCTCTGCAGTGTCACAGTGGCCCCTTGATTCCATGAGGGTCTGAAAAGTCTCAGGGTTCCTTTGGTTCCATGAGGCACTGCAGTGTCACAGTGGCCTTTGAGTCCCCGAGGTTCCTCAGTGTCACAATGGCCCCTTGATTCTATGAGGTCCCGAAATGTCTCAGGTCTCCCTTAGTTCCAAGAGAGCCTTCACGGCACAATGAACCCTTGGTTCCATGAGGTTCCACAGTGTCTCAGAGTTCCTTTGGCTCCAGAAGGCCCTACAATGTCACAATGGCCCCTTTACTCCAGGAGGTTCCACAGTGTCCTTGCTGGAACACACAGGGCTGTAATGTTGTCACCCCTGCAGAGCCAACATGAAAGATGGAGAGAGACTTTGGACAAGGGCCTGGAGTGACAGGACAAGGGGCAGTGGCTTCACATGCATAGACGGGAGGGTTGGAGGAGACAGAAGGAAGGAAATCTTGAGTCTGAGAGTGCCGAGATGCTCTTGAAGGCCCCTCCCAACCCAAAGCATTCCATGATTCTGTGACTGGTGGGTGAGGTGGTGGTTGGAGCCGTCTGGGGCAGAGTAACACAAAATGAGGGAGTTTTCCATTGTGGGGGAAGGAAGGAGGGGCAGCAGGCTTTGGCTGGAAGCTGGTGATGGGGAGCTGAGTGAAGCCCCCAATATCCGGGAGGAAATGGTCAGTGACCTGCTCTGCAGAGGGATCTGGACAGGCTGGATCAATAAGGCCACGTGTTGGGTCCTGCACTTGGGTCCCAACAAGCCCCTGGAACGCTCCAGGCTGGGGGCAGAGGGGCTGGAGAGCTGCTCAGCAGGAAGGGACTTGGGGGTGCTGCTTGACAGCAGCTGGATATGAGGCAGAGTAGGCCCAGGGGGGCAAGAAGGCCAAGGGCATCGTGGCCTTTGTGGAGAAGAGTGTGGCCAGCAGGAGCAGAGAACTGATTGCCCCTCTGTGCTGGGCACTGGGGAGGCCCCACCTGGAGTGCTGTGCCCAGTTCTGGCCCCTCAGTGCCAAAAGGCCCTTGAGGGGCTGGAGCGTGTCCAGAGAAGGGAACGGAGCTGGGGAAGGCTCTGGAAAACATGTCTGCTGAGGGACGGCTGAGGGAACTGGGCTTGTTGAGTGTGGAGAAGGGGAGGCTCAGGGGGGACCTCATTGCTCTCTGGAATGACCTGAAAGGAGGTTTTAGTGAGTGTGGGAGTCGGTCTCTTCTGCCAAGGCTATAGTGAAAGATTGTGAGGGAATGGCCTTAAATTGCTTTGGGCAAGGTTCATATTAGATATTAAAGAAACCTTTTTCCACTGGGAGAGTGTTCAGGCATTGGAACAAGTAGCCCAGGGAGGTGGTGGAGTCTCTGGAAGTGTTCAGGTGTGTGGTGGGTTGACCTTGGCTGGACACCAGGTGCCCTCCCAGCCGCTCTATCACTCCTCTTCCCAGCAGAACAGGGGAGAGAATAAGGTGGGAAAAAAAACCAACTCGAGGGTTGGGATAAGGCAGTTTATTTAAAGCAAAAGACAGCAGGGTTTGTTCTCTGCTTCCCATGAGCAGCCATGGTCGGCCACTCCCGAGGAGCAGGGCTTGGGTCCGCGGGACGGTTCCTCAGCAGGCAGCCATCAGACAATGAATGCCCCCCTCCTGCTCCCTGCCTCAGCTTTTAGAGCTGAGCTGACCTCCCATGGTCTGCAATGTCCCTTGGGTCAGTTGGGCTCAGCTGGCCTACTTGGGTCCCCTGCCAGGCTCTTGCCCTCAGCTAAGGAAGGAATGTCCCAGTGTTGGTGCTGTGCTCAGCAGTGCCCAAAACACTGGGGTGTTCTCAACACCCTTCCAGCTACCAATGCCAAGCCCAGCCCTGGGAGGGCTGCTGTGGGGAACTGAACTGCAGCTCAGCCAGACCCAACCCAAATATCTCTGGCACATATTCTACAGAATCCATCCTTAGGTGTTGTGTGATAGATCTGTAAGATATTACAAATAATAAGCAATAATAAGGCAAATGTCCTCCTTAGGGACACACACAGAGAGCCCCTCAACCTACTGCCTGGGTTTGTTCCCTGGGGGTCTCTGCAGCAGCAAGCACAGTCCCACACTGACTGCTCTGGGCTGTGCAGGCATTTGTGGTTCTGCCTGTCTCACACACACCCCCAACCTTGGGATGGACCTGGATGTCACTGGATGTGATGTCATAGGGGAGTTGTGATGTCATATGATGCATGTGATGTCATAGAGGAGATTGGATGCCACAGGAAGGATGTGATGTCACAAGGGTGATGTGATGTCAGAGGGGAGGACGTGATGTCGCAGGGATGATATGATATCACAGGAGAGATGTGATGTCATATGATGGATATGATGTCATAGAGGAGATTGGATGCCACAGGAAGGATGTTATGTCACAAGAAAGATGTGATGTCACAGGCGAGCACGGGATGTCACAGGGATGATATGATATCACAGGAGAGATGTGAGGTCACAGAAAGTATGTGATGTCATAGGAGAGCTGTGATGGCATGGGAAGGAGAGATGTCATAGGGGAGATGTGATGTCACAGGGATAATATGATATCACAGGAGAGATGTGCTGTCATATGATGGATGTGATGTCACAGGGGAGCTGTGATGCCATGGAGAGGTGTGATGTCATACAGGAGATGTGATGTCACAGGGGAGGGCATGACGTCATGTGGATGATATGATATCACAGGAGAGGTGTGATGTCACAGAAAGGATGTGATATCATAGAGGATCCTTGATGTCACAGGAGAGCTGTGTTGTCAGAGGGGAAGACGGGATGTCACAAGGGAGCTGTGATATCACATGATGGATAAGACGTCATTGGGGACGTGATGTCACAGGACAGGTGTGATGTCATAGGGGAGTTGTGATGTCAAGGGGAGGATGTGATGTCACAGGGATGATATGCAATCACAGGAGAGCTTTGATGTCATATGATGGATGTGACATCAGAGGGGAGATGTGATGTCACAGGAAAGATGTGATGTCATATGATGGATGTGACGTAATAGGGAAGATGTTATGTCACCAGAAAGATGTTATGTCATAGGGGAGATGTGATATCACAGGAAGGATGTGATGTCACGGGGAGGATATGATGTCACAAAGATGATATACCACCGGAGAGATGTGATGTCATATGACGGATATGACGTCATAAGGGAGGTGTGATGTCACAGGAAGGATGTGATATCACAGAAGAGCTGTGATGTCACGGGGATAATATGAGCTCACCGGAGATATGTGATGTCATATGATGGATGTGCCATCATAGGAGAGATGTGATGTCATCAGGGAGGTGTGATGTCACAAGAAGGATGTGATGTCACAGTAGAGCTGTGATATCACAGGGGAGGATATGATGGCTTCTCCCAAACAGAGAGATGGCACTTGTTCCTCCATGGGGAATCCAGGGCAGGAGGATGACTCCGGCTGCATAGATGGGATGGGAGAGGATCCCTTGGGTCCCCAGGATGGATCAGAATTCAGGGATAAAAACTGCCCTCAGGCTCAGGATGCAGCTGCCAGCACAGATTTCCCTGCAAAGTCTGCAGGAGTCAAGATCTAGAGAGGAGATTGTGCCCAACAGATGGGATTGCAGAGGCTCTCTGAGGACCCCACATGAATCAGTAACCAGGAATATACAGAAAAGGTCCCCCTGATGAGTTCTGGAAGAGTGTTCTGTAGGGAGGTGACAGTGTCACCCCACCAGGGCAGGGCTGGCAAGTGGGAGGCTGCTCTAGGGCTCTGCAAGAGGCCTCGTGCTCTGCTCAGCCCCAGCACTGGCTGGTTCCAACACCCCCGGCTGCCCGAGGCCCTGGGCAGCTCTGCTGCCACAGGCTGTGCCCTCACCATGGCCCTGCAATGGCCCTGCCTGTCCCTCACCCGTGGCCCTGCCCGTGGCCCTGTCCCTTGGCTCTCTCTCTGCCAGCTCAGTGTGGGGCACACGGGCTGGGGGTCCCTCCCAAGCCCCCCGGGCAGCCGGCGTTGGCTGGGGGGATGTGAGGGCTGGGCCTGCTCAGCACAGCCCCGGCCTCGTGCCCAGCGCCTCTTTCCTGACCCACACAAGAGCTTCCCGGCCCCCCCAGGGCTCCCCTGCTGCTGCCTCTGCTCCTGGCCCTGCCTTTGCTGCTCCCTTGGCTGGGGCAGCGGCTGCAGGGGGGGGATGGCAGCAGCTTCAGCTCCACGGCACTTCCTGGGGGGAGCTCAGCCCGGGGGGGACGGGCAGGGACCTGATGGGGATGGACAGGGGCCCAGCAGGGACACCCAGGGCCTGCAGGGGAAGGCACAGGGACAACCTGGCCCCCCACACTGACACTGCTGTCTCTGCTCCTCCTTGCAGGCTCCGTGGCCAGGCACAGTTTGTGTTCCTGGATGCCCACCATCTCGGCACTTGGAGACGCTCAAATCAGCGCCCGCAGCTCTGCAGCAAAGCCCCAGCTCACCTGGCACACAGGGGATGGACACAGCACCTGCTCGGGGATGGGCACCTTCGCCTCTTCCCCACCACAGGGCTCTCCTTCCTCAGCAGCACCTCTGCCTTGCACTTATTCTCAGCCTCACCTCAGGGACAGCTCTGGGCTCACCTCCGCGCCACTTCTCAGCCTCACCTCAGGGCCTGGGCTCAAGGACAGGAACCTGCAGGGAGGGGACATCAGGTGCAAGCTGAGGGCTGCCTGCTTGCACTGGTCTCTGGGCTTTCTTCTCCTTCTAGAACCATCCCAGAACTCAGCCTGCTTTTCTAACACCACACATTTACACACTAACCTTGGAGATATATATGGACAGACATCTCAATCACCCTGGGGATAGAGTCTCAAGCATGTGCTGCCATAGGAATGGGAATCAGAGAATCACAGAATCAGCCACATTGGAAAAGACCTCCGAGATCATCAAGTCCAACCCTGGATCCAACCCCGCTGTGCTTCCCAGACCATGGCACTGATGCCACATCCACTCTCACCTTCAACACCTCCAGGGACGCTGACTCCACCCCCTCCCTGCCCAGCCCATTCCAAGGCCTGATGACTCTCTAGACAAAAAATTGCTTCCTAATATCCAACCTAAACCTCCCCTGGCACAGCTCAAGACCCAGCCCTCTTGTCCTACTGCTGCTTCCTGGCAGAACAGCCCCACCCCCACCTGGCTCCAACCTCCTGGCAGGGACTTGCAGACAGTCAGGAGGTCTCCCCTGAGCCTCCTCTTCTCCAGCCTCAACACCCCCAGCTCCCTCAGCCTCTCCTCACACCACTTGTGCTCCACTCCCTTCCCCAGCCTCTTCTCTGCACCTGCTCCAGCCCCTCCATGGCCTTCCTCAACTCAGGGGCCCAGAGCTGGACACAGCACTCCAGGGGTGGCCTCACCAGCGCTCAGTCCAGCCCAACAATCACTTCCCTGCTCCTGCTGACACACTCTTCCTCAGACAGGACACCAGCCATTGGCCCTCTTGGTCGCCTGGCCACACTCTGCCTCCTCTTCAGCTTCCTGTCCATCCCCACTCCCAGCTCCCTTTCTGCCTGCCTGCTCTCCAGACACTCTGGCCCCAGCCCGGGGGGCTGACGGGGCTTCTTGTGGCCAAAGGGCAGGACCCGGCCCTTGGCCTGCTGGAACCTCATCCCCTTGCAATCAGCCCATGGATCCAGCTTGGCCAGGTCCCTCTGCAGAGCCCTCCTGCCTTCCAGCACATCAACACATCCCCCAGCTTGGTGTCACCTGCACATTTGCTGATGAAATGCCTGGTTCTGCAGCAGCTGCAGATGCTCAAGGGGCACCAGGACCAGGTCAGGGGACTGGGGGGGCTGGGGGGCTTTCGGGTGCGGGAGGGTCCTGGGGGAGCTGGGGAGGGGCTTTGGGGATTGGGGGTACACACCAGGACAGACCAGGACAGACCAGTACCTCCTCACTGCTCCCCGGATCTCTCCTGGAGCTGGGCCACGTTGTCGTGGGACATCTGAGCCCCCCCCAGTGCCCTCCCAGTACAGCCCAGTGCCCCCAGTACAGCCCACTGTGTTCCTGTCCCAGGGTGTGGGTGATTCCTCTTTGGGGGGGGCGGTTGGAATGGATTTGAGGGGGGGCTAGGGGAGATTTGAAGGGATCTGGGGGGATGTTGGATGGGGATTTAGGGGTTTTGAGTGCCTTTAGGGAAGTTAAAAGAGATCTTGGTGACATTGGGGAATCAAAGGTATCTATGGGGGGAGGGGATTAAAGGGAAAATAGAGGTTAGGGGACATTTGGGGGGGGTTAATGAGGCCTGGGCAGGCAGAGGAGGGGCTGCACCAAGAGCAGGTGCAGCCTGAGACCCCCTCTGGTGTCCCTGAGACCCTCTTGGTGTCTCCAGTTTCTCCCTTGACACCCCGAGACCCCCCTGGTGTCTCCAATGCCCCCAGAGCCTCTTCATGGCCCCAATTGCCCCCTTGACACCCCGAATTCCACTGTCCCCAAACCCCACCCCTGATGTCCCCAACCCTCCATCTCACTCCAGGAGTCCCCCTGGACCCTCTGACCACAAAAACACCCCCACACATGCTCACAGAAAGGCCAAGGGCATCTGGGGAAACACTGGGGAGAGTTGAGGGGCTTTGCAGGGCCCTATGTGATTACTGGGGGATACTGGGACACACTGGGGGGAACTGAGGGACACTGGGAGGGACTGGGAGGGACTGAGGAGTTACTGGGGGATTACCAGGACACACGGGGAGACACTGGGAGGTTACTGGGCCATACTGGGGGTTACTGGGTGCTCACTGGAGGATCACTGGGCCATCCTGGGGGGCAGTGGAAGGTCACTGGGACACACTGGCTGGTCACTGAAGGGGTCACTGGAAAGTCACTGGGATATACTGGGGTCTAGGGATCCCCTTACCCGGATGTGGTACATTTCCCCCCCCCCGGATTTTGGGGGGCCATCCCTAGGACCCCTCCCCTGGGGGCTGGGGGACACCCTGGACCCACTGCTGGGCTTTAGGGGACTCCCCAAAATGCCCTCAAAACTCCTGAAATCCCCCCCTCGACACATCAAAACCTTCTCAAGGTCGCCTCAAATGCCCTCAGAGACCTCGTCCCTCCCCAGCACCCTCTAAACCCTCTCAGTGACCCGCAAAACCCACCCGGGACCCCTCAGTCCCCTTTAGGGACCCCCCAATCCTCCTCAGAGACCCTCAAAACCGTCTAAGACCCCGTAAACCCCCTAGAGACCCCAAAATTGCCTAAAAGGTCCCGCCAGGACCCCTAAACCTCCTCAGAGACCCCCAAACCCCACCTGGAACCCCCCAAATCTCCTCAGAAACAAAAACCCCCTCAGAGACCCCCAAACCCCTTCAGGAACCTTCAACCACCCCCTGAGTCCCCTCAGGACACCGAACTCCTTCAGGGACCCCTCAAAACCTCCTCGGGAATCCCCGAACCCCCCCGCTAAACCCTCCCGAGCCCCCCCGGGGGACTCACAGCACTCAGAGCGAACCGCAGGCCCCGCCGCCATCACCGAGTCCCGGCTGCGCGCGCACCGCGTTCAGAGAACGCCGCCGCAGCCAATCAGCGCGCGGCCACGCCCCCGCAGCCCCGCCCCCGCCCCTGCCGCGTTGGCTGCCGGGAATCGGTGATGGCGGCGGGTCGGTCGGTGAGCTCTGAGTGCAGGCGGGGGGTGCGGGAGAGCGGGGTCTGGTGATCCCCTCGGGGGCTGCGGGGAGCGCGGGTGAGGGTGGAAAGGCTGGAGGGCTCGGGAGGGTTTAGCGCGGGGGGTTCGGAGGTTCCCGAGGGTCAGAGCGCAGGGCCTTGGAACCGTCTCGGGGGCCGCGGGGCCCGGAGGCCTCCCAAGAACCCGGAGTTCGATTCGGTTCCTGAGAAAGTCCCTCGGAAAAAAAAAAATTCGAAACCACCCAACCAAAAAAAGAACCCTAAAAAAAGGAAAAGTGAGAAAAAGGTGAAGGAAAAACTGCAAGGGCCAGGATGATTTTATTGCTTTGCTTCAGTTTTTTCTTGGTCTCCTCCTTCTCAGATTCTTTGCTCCCTTCCTTTACAGAAAGCTCTTCTGCTGTTCTGTGGTTTTGTGGTCCCTTAGGGGCTTTTAGAGGTCCCTGAGAAAGTTTTGGGGGGCTCTGAGGAGCTTTGGTGTCGCGAAGGGACTTAGGGGGGAGGTTAAAGGTCCCTGAAGGGGTTTGGGAATCCCTGAGGAAGTTTTGGAGTTTCTGAGGGAATTGAGAGGTCCTGGGCTGCTTTGGGGGGGGGTGTCTTTGAAGCAGCTTTGGGGGTTTCTAGGGGGATTTAGGGAGTCCAAGACAGTTTTGAGTGTCCCTGAGGGGGTTTTTGAGGTACCTGAAAAGGCTTGGGTGTTCCAGGTGTATTTTGCAGATCACTGAGAGGGTTTAGGGGGTGCTGGGGGGGAGATGAGGTCTCTGAAGGGGTTTGGGGTGTTTTTGAGGAGGTTTCGACAGGTCGAGGGATGGAATTCTGAGAGGGTTTCAGTGGTTTCAAAGGGGGAACTGGGGACACCAAGAAGGTCTCAGGGACACTGAGGGGGGGGCTCAGGACTCACCTGCTCATGGTGCTGCCCCTCCTCTTTCCCCGTAGACATCATTAACCCCCCCCAAATGTCTCCCAACCCCCATTTTCCCTTTAATCCCTTCCCCCCACAGATCCCTTTGATGCGCCAATGCCCCCAAACCCCTTTTTAACTCCCCCAAAAACACCCAAAGACCCCCAAACCCCCCCAAATCCCCATCCAACATCCCCCCAGATCCCTTCAAATCTCCCCCAGCCCCCCCCTCAAATCCATTCCAACCTCCTTCAAAGAGGGATCACCCACACCCTGGGACAGGAACACAGTGGGCTGTACTGGGGGCACTGGGCTGTACTGGGAGGGCACTGAGGGGGGCTTAAGTGTCCCAAGACAAGGTGGCCCAGCTCCAGGAGAGATCTGGGGAGCAGTGAGGAGGTACTGGTCTCTATTGGTCTGTACTGGTCTGTACCCCCAATCCCCAAAGCCCCTCCCCAGCTCCCCCAGGACCCTCCCGCACCCCAAAGCCCCCCAGCCCCCCCCAGGCCCCCTGACTTGGTCCTGGTGCCCCTTGAGCATCTCCAGCTCCTGCAGAACCAGGCATTTCTTTGCTCCCCACAGGGTCGTTCCCACACCCAGAATGGAATCTGGAGGCAGCAGGATGTGCACAGGGCTCCCATTTCCTACAGTGCAAAGGGGCTGCAGGGAATGATTCCCCTGCTCTTGCAAATCTGCCAAAACCTGCAGGGCACAGAAGGGGGAGCTTCAGGAATTTACTGGCATTGGGAGTGGAACCAACAGGGTATTGAGAGGAACATATCCCTCAAATACAATCTCTCTGCATACACAATATCTGTCTGGATAGACAGAAAGAGCAATAATCAGATACATTCTGTATCATATATATGGCACATATTCTATAGAATCCATCTTTAGCTATTGTATGATATATCTGTAAGATATTACAAATAATAAGCAACAATAAGGCAAGTGTCCTCCTTAGGGACACACACTTCAGAAGGGACCTTGCACTTGACCCCTAGGTTTGTCCCCTGGGGGTCTCTGCAGCAGCAAGCACAGCCCCACACTGACTGCTCTGGGCTGTGCAGGCATTTGTGGTTCTGCCTGTCTCACACACACACACAAAAGTCTGGTGTAGTGCTGCCCTCAGGAAACCCCCCCAGCCTTGCTCCAGCTAAAGCTGTGGAATTTGTCTTTGTTTCCCTTGGGTTCAGGGTCAGGCTGTGCCTGTGTCCAGCCCAGAGGCTCAGAAAAGCATTTCTCCTGTCCCACTGCAATCTGCTGCTGCAGACAGGACCCAGGCACTGGTGGCACTGGGAGTGAACAGCAGAGTGTTTCCAGGGGCTCTCTGAAGGAACACAAGTGTCCAAAGAAACCAGCACAAGTGTCCACAAAAGTCCCAGTCCATCATCCCTGAATGAGGTTGTTCAGCCCAGGAAAAACTGCCTGAGTTTTATTTCCATGGAAGGAGGTTTTTCCCACTTTAATGTGGGTTTAGTTCCAAACCAGTTTCTTCATTTCCTCCTCCCACTTTCCCTGAAGGACACTGACAGGGACCATGGACACTGACAGGGATCACAGAGTTTGTCCCTTGGCCATACAGCTCCTGCTGTTTGGCAGCACAGGAGAGGTTAATTAGAGCCCAGGCTCCAATGCCAGGGCACGCCTTGAAGACGAGCTTGAAATCAAACAACTTTCCTGCTGGAGGGTTAAATTCAGTCCCCATCACCTTTTTTTGGGCTGAACCTTCATATTTTGGAGTATTTTTTAGCTGAATCTCAAGTTTTTGCACTTTGGGTGTCCGGGGGTCTTCTTGCTATTTCTGAGGGGTTTTTTGCCTGACTCTTGGTAGTTTGGATTTTTCTGGGCTGAATCTTGGTGTTTTGAAGGTTTTTATGGTCACAGGATGCCCGGTGAGTTCTAGAGATGGACTTGGGCAGGAGGAACCCCCAAGCCAACGCGCTCAGCCCTTGTTTTCCCCCCCATCAGGATTTGTCCTTCCCAGAGCTTGGGCAGATGGAGGAGGAGGCTGCGAGGAAGAGGAAGATGCCTTGGGCCCCCCAGGCAGGTGAGGAGGAAGTCAGTGTCCCTTTGGGTGGGTGTTGTGCTGGCTCTGTCAGCCGAGCATGGCTCCGGCTGCAGGACAACCCCGCTGACGCCGCCGTCCTGCCGGGGCCGGAGTTGGGGGGATGTCCTTGGCCTTCCCTGTGGGCCGGAGGCAAATCCCCTCCCTGTCCTTCTTGCTTCCTACCCCAGGCCCCGAGCTGAGGATGGAGAGCCTGGAGGACAAATCCCCCCATGAGACCCTGGTGGGAGAGGCCGTTTTGAAGGGCTCCCCGGCGCAGGAAGGCAGCGGGGAGGAAAAGGGCCGGAGATCCCCCCACAGGAGGGGCTCCAAAGCCATCCCAGGGTGCTCTGAGGAGGAAAGAGCCAGCTTGTGTCGGGAAGGCGGCTGGAGCTTGAGGGGGAGCTCCGACTTGGTGGTCCCTGAGCAGCCTCCCAGCAGGCAGAAGCCCTTCAAGTGTATGGAATGTGGGAAGAGCTTCAGGAAGAGCTCCATCCTTATCCGACACCAGCACATCCACACTGGTGAACGGCCCTACATGTGTGGGGAATGTGGGAAAAGCTTCAACCAGAGCTCCCACCTCATCAAACACCAGCGCATTCACACTGGGGAACGGCCGTACACATGTAGGGAATGTGGGAAGAGCTTCAGTGTCAGCTCCAACCTCATCCAACACCAGTGCATCCACACTGGGGAACGGCCCTACAAGTGTTGGGAATGTGGGAAGACCTTCAACTACAGGTCCAGCCTCCGCACCCACCAGCTCATCCACACCGGGGAACGGCCCTACAAGTGCTTGGAATGTGAGAAAAGGTTTCCGACCAGCTCAGATCTCCTCGTGCACCAGCGGACGCACACGGATGAGAGGCCCTTCCGCTGCACCGACTGCGGGAAGGGCTTCAAGCACAACTCCACCCTCATCATCCACCAGCGCATCCACACTGGAGAGAGGCCGTACAAGTGTGGGGAGTGTGGGAAGAGCTTCACGCACAGCTCTGCCTTGACCAGACACCAACGGATCCATCGATAAGAGAAGCTCTACCAGTGCCCCGACTGCAGGAAGAGCTTCAGACGCTGCTTCCACCCCGAATGAAGCCCCTGATGTTGAGGCAACCCCTGCAGTCCAGTGACTGTCAGTCCATCCCTTTCGACCACAAAGGGCCAGTCCCCTTTCAAGGGAGCAGGTTCTTCCAACAGAACCCTTCTTGGGGGGTGTGTGGAGATTCCTGCCTTGGCTGGGGACCCCCCAAGGTCACTGCTGGAGGTTGAGAGCAGAGATCTCCCCACGAACATTGGTCTGGGGGAGTTCCATCCATCTCTAATTAAGAATTATTGCTTTTGTGCCAGCTTGAGTAGAATTGCTTCAACAATTGCTTTAGTGTAGAGCACTGTCCTATGTTATCCTCTTCTCCTGGTAGTTTTAGTGTTTGTATTGTGCAGTAAATAATTCTGATGAAGATCTTTTGTCTGATCATTTGTAACCCTAAATAAATTCATTTTTATCAATAGATTTTATTTGCAATCATTAAAACCTGTGGGACAAAAGTGGTTCAGCCTCATATACTGGCTGTGTTCAGCCACCAAAGAGAAACACAGGCTACCAACCATGTTCCAAGTGGTTTCCACTTTGGCAAACAGCACTCTCTGGATGGAAAACACCAGTCAAGGCCAAAACATTCCTTGTTGATCCTGATTAAGTGAATGCAGCTGCTGCTGCCTTAACTTGTTCCCACAAAACTTCTCAGGGTTCCTTTGCTTCCAGGAGGTCCCACATGTCACAATGGCCCCCTGATTCCATGAGCTTCCACAGTCTCCAAAGGTTCCTTTAGTTCCATGAGGTCCTGCAGTCCCAAAATGCCCTTTGGATTCTCGGAGATTTCCCATTTTCTCAGGGTCCCTTGTGCTTCAGAAGGAGCTGCAGTGGGACAGTGGCCCCTTGGTTCTGTGAGCTCTGCAGTGTTCCAGGAATCCTTGGGTTCCAGGAGAGCCTGCAGTTTCACAAGGGCCACTTGAATGCAGGAGGTTCTGCAGGGTCCCAATGGCCCCTGGATTCTGGGAGGTTCAGAAATATCTCCGGGCTCCCTTGGTTCCAGGAGGACACTCATGTCAGCAGGAACCCTTGGTTCCAGGAGATTTGACAGTGTCCCAGAATTCCTTTGATTTCATGAGGCCCTGGATTGTCCCAATGGACTCCTGATTCCATCAGCCCCCTCAATGTCACAATGGTCCCTTGGTTCCAGGAGTTTCCACAGCATCTCAGAGTTCCTTTTGTTCCATGTGGACCTGCAGTGTCACAATGGGCCCCGAATTCCAGGGGTTTTCTCAGGGTGACAGTGCTGCCTTTAACCAGAACTATAAAAAGGAAAAACAATTAGAAGTTCCCTGATAACCGTGGCCTGATTCTGACAAGTGAGGCAGAAATTACCCACTGCCCAGCAAAAACCAGTGGGGCCAGCCAGTGGTCTCTGCCCTGGCAGCCCAGTTTCCCCAGTCTCATCTCAAAATGACCAGTTACACTGAAGCAAAGAGCACTGGAACCAGTGCAACAAGCCCCAGTCTGACTTTGACACCTGCCCACGTGTCCTGTTTTCTGCTGCTCTACAGACTTCCTTGTTTAAAATACAATGGAAAAACAAACAGTTTTTGGGGTTGTTTTGGTTTTGGGCTTGGGGTTTTTTTTCCCCCCACTGTTCTCATTAACCTCATTTCAAATCTATTTCGGTGTTTGAAGATGAATTAAAATTTTGAATGATTTTTAATGTTAATGCCTTGACCAAAGTATCAAAACATGAAAAATACAAAAAAACCTCACAAAGCTGTCCATTTTTGTCACAGTCAAACACTCAGAAGTACTAACATAAGCACAGTAAAACCCCCATAAGGAAGATCATTAAAATAATTTTAATATTTACATATTAATGTATTTTTAATAACCTTAACATAAGGAAATTTAATTCCTGACATCAGCTTTCCCCACCTATGTGTTTTATATATGTGTGTTTTAATATAAGTAGATTGTGAGAGATCACAAGGGAAGCAGTTTGCTCACACTTATGGCCGATTTCACACAGTCCAAATTCACAGCAAAAAGGAAGTTCCTGAGTTGTTTCAGGGTTTTCCGTGTTTATACATTTATTTATTTATTTTTTATATTTAAGGCATAGGAATTCAAATTTATATTTGGGTACCATTTTATTCAAACATTTTTTTTATTTAAACATTTTTTACGTATTTATATTTTTTATATATTTGAGGCATAGGAATTTGAATTTATATTTGGATACCATTTTATTCAAACATTTATTTTATTTAAACATTTTTTATATCTTTATTTATATTGTTTTTTAATTTATTTAAGGTGTAGGAATTCGAATTTATATTTGGGTACCATTTTATTTAAACATTTCTTTTATTTAAACATTTCTTATATTTTTATTTATATATTTTTTAATATATTTAAGGCGTAGGAATTTGAATTTTTATTTGGATACCATTTTATTTAAATATTTATTTTATTTAAACATTTATTTTATTTAAACATTTATTTTGTTTAAACATTTTTTACATATTTATATTTTACCACCATCAGATGTTCTGTAAGCACAGCAGTCAAAGCACAACTCACGTAGGTTTGGGTATTTTTAGCTAAGGCTGTTTGCCAGGTTTCTCAGATTTAGAGAGGAATTCCCGGTAAGATGTGACTTTATTCACAGATGCACTCTTTTTTGGGTGTTAGTTTGAAATAATAAACTTTATTGCATTGAGCAAAGTATGTCCACTTCAATAAAGCTCCTCGTGTTTTCAAGTATTTTCCCTCTTCTCTTAAAAAAATGGAAAATAAAAGTCAGTGCTTCAACTAAACATTATCTACGCTCACCAGAGAGGGCAATACTGGATCTTTCAGGATCCACACATTTGGATGCTTTTGCAATTGGTGCTTGAAGCAACTTCTTTTGTAGACAACTGTTGCATTAAGTAAATTAAGGCTTTCACATTCAGCCCCTTCCTTTAGGTAAGGATTATAAAGCAGAAAAGGATGGAAGAATTACTTGGTGTGTAACTGAAAGGCCAAAGTCTTACTCAAGAAAACAAATGTGACAACAGCTCATTTACAACCCAGTGAGAAAACAAACAAAAATGCACCCAGAAAGATTTAGGAGTCACGTGAAGATGAATATAAAAATGGAACATGAGTCACATGTTTTAGAGATTCGAGCAGATGACTGGGGGCTAGAAAGGTGTCAGTGGATAGCACAGGAAGAGTTTTGAGGAAGAGCTGGAAGGAGAAACCTGGCAAGAAATCTGCTGTTCTACACAGACCTGCAGTGGGAAAAACAGTTTAAGACTTCTGAAGGAACAAAGTAATAAAACTCACAGAGCCCAGGAGTAGAAGAGATTCAATACTTGCCAAAAAGCATCAAAACTAAGCTCATGGACACGCATTAAAAACTGAATTCCTCCAATTCATGAATTCCACTTTTTTGCTTTGGGACTGAACTTGGTGATAAAACTGGTCCAAAGTCACAAAATGTGGCAGGGACAACAAAAGGTCAAGACCAAATTCATTTTAGTTAAAGAAAATTGGAAAAGATTCTGTTCCTGTATTCATCCAGTAGAGATGAATATTTTTTTTAATTATTAATTTTAATTTTATTTTTTCTACTCAATCCTGCCAATGTTGTGGTTTTTTGACTATATGAGGAATGATCTGAAGTCTATCAGCTCACAGTTTAATTTAAAAAGAAATAAAATCAAACAAGCAGAAAACCATCCTGGCATTACAGATCATTTTGTGCAAAGCCAGACCTTTGTGAAGGTCTTTTTTTAAAAAGCTAAGAAGTAAATGTTATTAAGGAAGAACAACTTACCAAGCCCTTCGACCAAGAGCAGCTATTTTGCTTACAGTGAGCAAATCAATTGCTCCACACATGTGCAGGGAATATGGGATATTAAAACACTTGAATTAAAAATAATAAAGAAATCCTAAGGACCAAGCATTAGCCTGTGAGTATTACACAAGTCCCATCCCTGAATGAAAAAGCAAACAACCAAGCATTACAGATGACAGCATATGCTACAAAAGACATTTTATGAAAAACTTTCAAGTATCACCAGGGAATGTGTTATCAAAGAATGTGTCTTCAATGCACCACATCCTCTTCTGTGACATCGCATGTCTCCTATGACATCACATCTTCCTCTGCGACATCGCATACCTCTTTGTGACATCGCAGGTTTTCTCTGACATCACATCCTCCTCTGTGTCATCACAGCTTCCCTGTGACATCATATCCTCCTCTGTGAATTCACAGCTCTCCTATGACATCACTGCTCTCTTGTGACATCACATCCTCCTCTGTGACATCACATCCTCCTCTGTGACATTACATCCTCTTCTGTGACATCACATCCTCTTCTATGACATCACATGTCATCTATGATATCCTCCGCTGTGACATCACAGTCTCCCTACAACATCACATCTTCCTCTGTGACATCACATCCTCTTCTGTGACATCACATCGTCCATTGTGACATCACATCCTCCTCTATGACATCACATCCTCCTCCATGACATCACATCCCTCCTCTGACATCACACCCTCATCTGTGACATCACGTCCCTCTCTGTGTCATCGCATGCCTCCTGTGACATCACAGCTCTCCTGTGACATCACATCCTCCTCTGTGACATCACAGCTCTCCTATGACATCACAGCTCTCCTGTGACATCACATCCTCCTCTGTGGCACCACAGCTCCCCTGTGACATCACATCCTCGCCTGTGACATCGCATGTCTGCTCTGACATCACATCCTCCTTTGTGATATCAAAGTTCTTGTATGTGATCAAATCCTCCTCTGTGATATCACAGCTCCCATATGACATCACATCCTCCTCTGTGAATTCACAGCTCTCCTATGACATCACAGCTCTCCTGTGACATCACATCCTCCATGTGACATCACATCCTCCTCTGTGACATCGCATGACTCCAATGCACCACATCCTCTTCTGTGACATCGCATGTCTCCTCTGACATCACATCCTTCATCTGTGACCTCACAGCTCTCGTATGAGATCACATCCTCCTTTGTAACATCACAGCTCTCCTGTGACATCACATCCTGCTCTGTGACATCACAGCTCTCCTATGACATCACAGCTCTCCTGTGACATCACAGCTCTCCTATGAAATCACACCTCCTCTGTGACATCACAGCTCCCCGGCGACATCACATCCTCTTCTGTGACATCGCATGTCTCCTATGACATCACATCCTCCTTTGTGATGTCACAGCTCTCGTATGAGATCACATCCTCCTCTGTGACATCACAGCTCCCCTATGACATCACATCCTCCTCTGTAAATTCACAGCTCTCCTATGATATCACAGCTCTCTTGTGACATCACATGCTCCCCTGTGACATCACATCCTCCTCTATGACATCACATTCTCCCCTATGACATCACATCTTTGTCTGTGACATCAAATCCTCTTCTGTGGCATCACATCCTCCTCTGTGACATCACATCTTCCTCTGCGACATCGCATGTCACCTGTGACATCACATCCTCCTCTGTGACATCACATCCTCCTCTGTGACATCACATCCTCCTCTATGACATCACATTCTCCCCTATAAAATCACATCCGCATCTATGTCATCACAGCTCCCCGTGACATCACATCCTTCTCTGTGACATCGCATGTCACCTGGGACATCGCATGTCTCCTATGACATCATATTCGCCTCTGTGACAGCACATCCCTCCTGTGACATCATATCCTCCTCTGTGGTATCACAGCTCTCCTATGACATCACAGCTCTCCTGTGACATCACATCCTCCTCTGTGACATCGCATGTCTCCTGTGACACCGCATCATCCTCTGTGACATCACATCATCCTTTGTGACATCATATCCTCCCCTGTCGCATCACGTTCTCCCCTGTTACGTCACATCCTCTTCTCTGGCACCGCATGTCTGCTATGACATCACATTCTCCTCTGTGACAGCGCAGCTCCCTGTGACATCACATCCCCACCTGTGAAATCAAATCCTCCTCTGTGACATCAAGTCCTCTTCTGTGACATCACATCCCCCTCCGTGACATCGCATGACTCCAATGCACCACATCCTCTTCTGTGACATCGCATGTCTCCTCTGACATCACATCCTTCAGCTGTGACCTCACAGCTCTCATATGAGATCACGTCCTCCTTTGTAACATCACAGCTCTCCTGTGACATCACATCCTGCTCTGTGACATCACAGCTCTCCTATGACATCACAGCTCTCCTATGAAATCACACCTCCTCTGTGACATCACAGCTCCCCGGCGACATCACATCCTCTTCTGTGACATCGCATGTCTCCTATGACATCACATCCTCCTTTGTGATGTCACAGCTCACATCCTACCCTGTGACATCACATCCTCCCCTATGACATCACATCCTCCCCTTTATGACATCACATCCTCCTCTGTGACATCACATCTTCCTCTGCGACATCGCATGTCACCTGTGACATCACATCCTCCTCTGGGACATCACATCCTCCTCTGTGACATCACATTCTCCCCTATGACATCACATCCGTATCTATGTCATCACAGCTCTCCTGTGACATCACATCCTCCTCTGTGACATCTCAGCTCTCCTATGACATTACAGCTCTTTTCTGACATCACATCCCCCTCTGTGACATCGCATCCTCCTCTCTGACATCTCAGTTCCCTGTGACATCACATCCCCCTCTGTGACATCACATCCCCCTCTGTGACATCGCATCCCTCCTCTGTGACATCACATCCTCCTCTGTGACATCACAGCTCTCCTATGACATCACAGTTCTCCTCTGACATCACATTGTCCTCATTGACATCACATCTTCCTCTCAGACATCTCAGCTCCATGTGACATCACATCCTCCTCTGTGACATCACATCCTCCTCTATGACATCACATCCCTCCTCTGACATCACACCCTCATCTGTGACATCACGTCCCCCTCTGTGTCATCGCATGCCTCCTGTGACATCACAGCTCTCCTGTGACATCACATCCTCCTCTGTGACATCACAGCTCTCCTATGACGTCACAGCTCCCCTGTGACATCACATCCTCCTCTGTGACATCACAGCTCCCCTGTGACATCACATCCTCCTCTGTGGCAATGCATGTCTCCTATGACATCACATCCCCCTCTGTGAATTCACAGCTCTCCTGTGACATCACATCCTCCATGTGACATCCCATCCTCCTCTGTGAGATCGCATGACTCCATTCACCACATCCTCCTCTGTGACATCACATCCTCCCCTGTGACATCACATCCTCCTCTGTGACATCGCATGTCTCCTATGACATTACATTCTCCTCTGTGACATCACATCGTCCTCTGTGACATCACATCCTCCCCTGTGACATCACATCCTCCCCTGTTACAGCACATCGCCCTCGGTGACATCGCGTGTCTCTCCTGTGTGACATCACCGCTCTCCCATGACGTCAGATCCTCCTCTCTGGCATCACATGCTTCCTGTGATATCAGATCCCCCTCTGTGACATCACATCCTCCCCTGTGACATCACAGCTCTCCTGTGACATCACATCCTCTTCTGTGAAATCACGTCTCCTATGGCATCACAGCTCTCCTGTGACATCACATCCTCCTCTGTGACATCACAGCTCTCCTATGACATCACAGCTCTCCTCTGACATCACATTGTCCTCATTGACATCACATCCTCCTCTCTGACATCTCAGCTCCCTGTGACATCACATCCTCCTCTGTGACATCACATCCCCCTCTGTGACATCGCATCTCTCCGCTGTGGCATCACATCGTCCATTGTGACATCACATCCTCCTCTCTGACATCACATCCTCCTCTCTGACATCACATCCCTCCTCTGACATCACACCCTCATCTGTGACATCACGTCCCCCGCTGTGTCATCGCATGCCTCCTGTGACATCACAGCTCTCCTGTGAAATCACATCCTCCTCTGTGACATCACAGCTCTCCTATGAAATCACAGCTCTCCTGTGACATCACATCCTCCTCTGTGACATCACAGCTCCCTTGTGACATCACATCCTCTTCTGTGACATCGCACGTCTCCTCTGACATCACATCCTCCTTTGTGATATCAAAGTTCTTCTATGTTATCACATCCTCCCCCTAGACATCGCAGCTCTCCTATGACATCACATCGTCCTCTGAGACATCGCAGCTCTCCTATGACATCACATCCTCCTCTGTGACATCACAGCTCCCCTGTGACATCACATCCTCTTCTGTGACATCGCACGTCTCCTCTGACATCACATCCTCCTTTGTGATATCAAAGTTCTTCTATGTTATCACATCCTCCCCCTAGACATCGCAGCTCTCCTATGACATCACATCGTCCTCTGAGACATCGCAGCTCTCCTATGACATCACATCCTCCTCTGTGACATCACAGCTCCCCTGTGACATCACATCCTCCTCTGTGATATCTCAGCTCTCCTTTGACATCACAGTTCTCATGTGAGACCACATCCCTCTCTGTCACATCGCATCCTCTTCTGTGACATCGCATCGTCCTCTGTGACATCACAGCTCCCTGTGATATCAAATCCTTCTCTGTGACATCAGATGCTCCTCTGTGACATCACATCCTCCCCATGATGTCATAACCTTCTCTGGGACATCACAGCTCCCCTGTGATATCACATCCTCTTCTGTGACATCACATTCTCCCCTGTGACATCACATCCTCCCCTGTGACATCAGATCCTCCTCTGTGACATCACATTCTCCCCTGTGACATCACATCCTCCCCTGTGACATCACATCCTCATCTGTGACACCACAGCTCTCCTTTGACACCACAGTTCTCCTGTGAGATCACATCCCTCTCTGTCACATCGCATCCTCTTCTGTGACATCACATTCTCCCCTGTGACATCACATCCTCCCCTGTGACATCAGATCCCGCTCTGTGACATCACATCCTCCCCTGTGACATCACATTCTCCTCTGGGACATCACATCCTCCTCTGTGACCTCGCATGCCTCTTGTGACATCAGATCCTACTCTGTGAGGTCACATCCTCCTCTGTGGTATCACATCCTCCCCTGTGACATCACATCCTCCTCTGTGACATCAAATCCTCTTCTGTGACTTCACATCCTCCCCTGTGACATCACATCCTCCCCTGTGACATCACATCCTCCCCTGTGACATCAGATCCTCATCTGTGACACCACAGCTCTCCTTTGGCATCACAGTTCTCCTGTGAGATCACATCCCTCTCTGTCACATCGCATCCTCTTCTGTGACATCACATCCTCCCCTGTGACATCACATCCGCCTCTATGATATCACAGCTCCCTGTGACATCCCTTCCCCCTCTGTGACATCGCATGTCTCCTATGACATCACATTCTCCTCTGTGACAGCACAGCTCCCTGTGACATCACATCCCCCCTTGTGAAATCACGTCCTCCTCTGTGACATCAAATCCTCTTCTGTGACATCACATCCCCCTCTGTGACATCACATCCTCCTCTGTGTCATCACACCTTCCTTGTGACATCACATCTCCCTCTGTGACATCGCATGTCTCCTGTGACATCACATCCTTCTCGGACATCACAGCTCTCTGTGACATCACTTCCTCCACTACGACATCGCATCCTCCTCCGTGACATCTTAGCTGTCCTATGACATCACAGGTCTCCTGTGAAATCACATTCTCCTCTGTGACATCACCGCACTCCTATGACAGCACATCCTCCTCTTTGATATCAAATCCTACTCTCTGACATCACAGCTCTCCCATGACATCAGATCCTCCTCTGTGACACCACATGCTTCCTGTAACATCAGATCCTCCGCTGTGACGTCACATCCTCCTCTGTGACATCACATCCTCCTCTGTGACATTGCATGTCTCCTATGACATTACATTCTCCTCTGTGACATCACATCGTCCTCTGTGACATCACATCCTCCCCTGTGACATCACATCCTCCCCTGTGATAGCACATCGCCCTCGGTGACTTCGTGTGTCTCTCCTGTGTGACATCACCGCTCTCCCATGACGTCAGATCCTCCGCTCTGGCATCACATGCTTCCTGTGAAATCAGATCCCCCTCTGTGACATCACATCCTCCCCTGTGACATCACAGCTCTACTGTGACATCACAGCTCTCCTGTGACATCACATCCTCCTCTGTGAAATCACGTCTCCTATGGCATCACAGCTCTCCTGTGACATCACATCCTCCTCTGTGACATCACAGCTCTCCTATGACATCACAGCTCTCCTCTGACATCACATTGTCCTCATTGACATCACATCTTCCTCTCTGACATCTCAGCTCCATGTGACATCACATCCTCCTCTATGACTTCACATTCTCCCCTATGACATCACATCTTTGTCTGTGACATCAAATCATCTTCTGTGGCATCACATCCTCCTCTGTGACATCTCATCTTCCTCTGCGACATCGCATGTCACCTGTGACATCACATCCTCCTCTGTGACATCACATCCTCCTCTGTGACATCACATCCTCCTCTATGACATCACATTCTCCCCTATAAAATCACATCCGCATCTATGTCATCACAGCTTCCCGTGACATCACATCCTTCTCTGTGACATCGCATGTCACCTGGGACATCGCATGTCTCCTATGACATCATATTCGCCTCTGTGACAGCACCTCCCTCCTGTGACATCACATCCTCCTCTGTGGTATCACAGGTCTCCTATGACATCACAGCTCTCCTGTGACATCACATCCTCCTCTGTGACATCGCATGTCTCCTGTGACACCGCATCATCCTCTGTGACATCACATCATCCTTTGTGACATCATATCCTCCCCTGTCGCATCACGTTCTCCCCTGTTACGTCACATCCTCTTCTCTGGCATCGCATGTCTGCTATGACATCACATTCTCCTCTGTGACAGCGGAGCTCCCTGTGACATCACATCCCCACCTGTGAAATCACATCCTCCTCTGTGACATCAAATCCTCTTCTGTGACATCACATCCCCCTCCGTGACATCGCATGACTCCAATGCACCACATCCTCTTCTGTGACATCGCATGTCTCCTCTGACATCACATCCTTCAGCTGTGACCTCACAGCTCCCCTGTGACATCACATCCTCCTCTGTGGCATTGCATGTCTCCGATGACATCACATCCTCCTCTGTGAATTCACAGCTCTCCTGTGACATCACATCCTCCATGTGACATCCCATCCTCCTCTGTGACATCGCATGACTCCATTCACCACATCCTCCTCTGTGACATCACATCCTCCCCTGTGACATCACATCCTCCCCTGTGATAGCACATCGCCCTCGGTGACATCGTGTGTCTCTCCTGTGTGACATCACCGCTCTCCCATGACGTCAGATCCTCCTCTCTGGCATCACATGCTTCCTGTGACATCAGATCCCCCTCTGTGACATCACATCCTCCCCTGTGACATCACAGCTCTACTGTGACATCACAGCTCTCCTGTGACATCACATCCTCCTCTGTGAAATCACGTCTCCTATGGCATCACAGCTCTCCTGTGACATCACATCCTCCTCTGTGACATCACAGCTCTCCTCTGACATCACAGCTCTCCTCTGACATCACATTGTCCTCACTGACATCACATCCTCCTCTCTGACATCTCAGCTCCCTGTGACATCACATCCTCCTCTGTGACATCACATCCCCCTCTGTGACATCGCATCTCTCCGCTGTGACATCACATCGTCCATTGTGACATCACATCCTCCTCTCTGACATCACATCCTCCTCTATGACATCACATCCCTCCTCTGACATCACACCCTCATCTGTGACATCACGTCCCCCTCTGTGTCATCGCATGTCTCCTGTGACATCACATCGTCCTCTGAGACATCGCAGCTCTCCTATGACGTCACATCCTCCTCTGTGACATCACAGCTCTCCTATGACATCACATCCTCCTCTGTGGCATTGCATGTCTCCTATGACATCACATCCTCCTCTGTGAATTCACAGCTCTCCTATGACATCACAGCTCTCCTGTGACATCACATCCTCCATGTGACATCACATCCTCCTCTGTGACATCGCATGACTCCAATGCACCACATCCTCTTCTGTGACATCGCATGTCTCCTCTGACAGCACATCCTTCATCTGTGACCTCACAGCTCTCATATGAGATCACATCCTCCTTTGTAACATCACAGCTCTCCTGTGACATCACATCCTGCTCTGTGACATCACAGCTCTCCTATGACATCACAGCTCTCCTGTGACATAACAGCTCTCCTATGAAATCACACCTCCTCTGTGACATCACAGATCCCCGGCGACATCACATCTTCTTCTGTGTCATCGCACGTCTCCTCTGACATCACATCCTCCTTTGTGATGTCACAGCTCTCATATGAGATCACATCCTCCTCTGTGACATCACAGCTCCCCTACGACATCACATCCTCCTCTGTGAATTCACAGCTCTCCTATGATATCACAGCTCTCTTGTGACATCACATCCTCCTCTGTGACATTACATCCTCGTCTGTGAATCGCATGTCACCTATGATATCATATTCTCCCCTGTGACATCACATCGTCTTCTGTGACCCCACATCCTCTTCTGTGACACCACATCCTCTACGGTGACATCACATCCTTCTCTTTCACATCACATCCTCCTCTGTGACGTCACATCATCCTCTGTGACTTCACTGCTCCCTGTGCCATCACGTGCTCCTTTGTGACATCACATCCACTTCTGTGACATCGCATGTCTCCTATAACATCACATCGTCCTCTGTGACATCACATTTTCCTCTATGATATCACAGCTCTTCTGAGACATCACATCGTCCTCTGGCATGTCTCCTATGACATCACATCCCCGTCTGTGACATGACACCTCTCCTGTGACATCACATCCTCCTCTGTGATATCTCAGCTCTCCTTTGACATCACAGTTCTCCTGTGAGACCACATCCCTCTCTGTCACATCGCATCCTCTTCTGTGACATCGCATCGTCCTCTGTGACATCACAGCTCCCTGTGATATCAAATCCTTCTCTGTGACATCAGATGCTCCTCTGTGACATCACATCCTCCCCATGATGTCATAACCTTCTCTGGGACATCACAGCTCCCCTGTGATATCACATCCTCTTTTGTGACATCACATTCTCCCCTGTGACATCACATCCTCCCCTGTGACATCAGATCCTCCTCTGTGACATCACATCCTCCCCTGTGACATCACATTCTCCTCTGGGACATCACATCCTCCTCTGTGACCTCACATGCCTCTTGTGACATCAGATCCTACTCTGTGAGGTCACATCCTCCTCTGTGACATCACATCCTCCCCTGTGACATCACACCCTCCTCTGTGACATCAAATCCTCTTCTGTGACTTCACATCCTCCCCTGTGACATCCCATCCTCCCCTGTGACATCGCATGTCTCCTATGACATTACATTCTCCTCTGTGACATCACATCGTCCTCTGTGACATCACATCCTCCCCTGTGACATCACATCCTCCCCTGTGATAGCTCATCGCCCTTGGTGACATCGCCTGTCTCTCCTGTGTGACATTACCGCTCTCCCATGACGTCAGATCCTCCGCTCTGGCATCACATGCTTCCTGTGACATCACATCCCCCTCTGTGACATCACATCCTCCCCTGTGACATCACAGCTCTACTGTGACATCACAGCTCTCCTGTGACATCACATCCTCCTCTGTGAAATCACGTCTCCTATGGCATCACAGCTCTCCTGTGACATCACATCCTCCTCTGTGACGTCACATCCTCCTCTGTGACTTCACTGCTCCCTGTGCCATCACGTGCTCCTTTGTGACATCACATCCACTTCTGTGACATCGCATGTCTCCGATAACATCACATCGTCCTCTGTGACATCACATTTTCCTCTATGATATCACAGCTCTTCTGAGACATCACATCGTCCTCTGTGATATGGCATGTCTCCTATGACATCACATCCCCGTCTGTGACATGACACCTCTCCTGTGACATCACATCCTCCTCTGTGACATCTCAGCTCTCCTTTGACATCACAGTTCTCCTGTGAGACCACATCCCTCTCTGTCACATCGCATCCTCTTCTGTGACATCGCATCGTCCTCTGTGACATCACAGCTCCCTGTGATATCAAATCCTTCTCTGTGACATCAGATGCTCCTCTGTGACATCACATCCTCCCCATGATGTCATAACCTTCTCTGGGACATCACAGCTCCCCTGTGATATCACATCCTCTTCTGTGACATCACATTCTCCCCTGTGACATCACATCCTCCCCTGTGACATCAGATCCTCCTCTGTGACATCACATCCTCCCCTGTGACATCACATTCTCCTCTGGGACATCACATCCTCCTCTGTGACCTCACATGCCTCTTGTGACATCAGATCCTACTCTGTGAGGTCACATCCTCCTCTGTGACATCACATCCTCCCCTGTGACATCACACCCTCCTCTGTGACATCAAATCCTCTTCTGTGACTTCACATCCTCCCCTGTGACATCCCATCCTCCCCTGTGACATCGCATGTCTCCTATGACATTACATTCTCCTCTGTGACATCACATCGTCCTCTGTGACATCACATCCTCCCCTGTGACATCACATCCTCCCCTGTGATAGCTCATCGCCCTCGGTGACATCGCCTGTCTCTCCTGTGTGACATTACCGCTCTCCCATGACGTCAGATCCTCCGCTCTGGTATCACATGCTTCCTGTGACATCACATCCCCCTCTGTGACATCACATCCTCCCCTGTGACATCACAGCTCTACTGTGACATCACAGCTCTCCTGTGACATCACATCCTCCTCTGTGAATTCACAGCTCTCCTATGATATCACAGCTCTCTTGTGACATCACATCCTCCTCTGTGACATTACATCCTCGTCTGTGAATCGCATGTCACCTATGATAACATATCCTCCCCTGTGACATCACATCCTCTTCTGTGACCCCACATCCTCTTCTGTGACACCACATCCTCTACGGTGACATCACATCCTTCTCTTTCACATCACATCCTCCTCTGTGACGTCACATCCTCCTCTGTGACTTCACTGCTCCCTGTGCCATCACGTGCTCCTTTGTGACATCACATCCACTTCTGTGACATCGCATGTCTCCGATAACATCACATCGTCCTCTGTGACATCACATTTTCCTCTATGATATCACAGCTCTTCTGAGACATCACATCGTCCTCTGTGATATGGCATGTCTCCTATGACATCACATCCCCGTCTGTGACATCACACCTCTCCTGTGACATCACATTTTCCTCTGTGACATCTCAGCTCTCCTTTGACATCACAGTTCTCCTGTGAGACCACATCCCTCTCTGTCACATCGCATCCTCTTCTGTGACATCTTATCGTCCTCTGTGACATCACAGCTCCCTGTGATATCAAATCCTTCTCTGTGACATCAGATGCTCCTCTGTGACATCACATCCTCCCCATGATGTCATAACCTTCTCTGGGACATCACAGCTCCCCTGTGATATCACATCCTCTTCTGTGACATCACATTCTCCCCTGTGACATCACATCCTCCCCTGTGACATCAGATCCTCCTCTGTGACATCACATCCTCCCCTGTGACATCACATTCTCCTCTGGGACATCACATCCTCCTCTGTGACCTCACATGCCTCTTGTGACATCAGATCCTACTCTGTGAGGTCACATCCTCCTCTGTGACATCACATCCTCCCCTGTGACATCACACCCTCCTCTGTGACATCAAATCCTCTTCTGTGACTTCACATCCTCCCCTGTGACATCCCATCCTCCCCTGTGACATCGCATGTCTCCTATGACATTACATTCTCCTCTGTGACATCACATCGTCCTCTGTGACATCACATCCTCCCCTGTGATAGTTCATCGCCCTTGGTGACATCGCGTGTCTCTCCTGTGTGACATTACCGCTCTCCCATGACGTCAGATCCTCTGCTCTGGTGTCACATGCTTCCTGTGACATCAGATCCCCCTCTGTGACATCACATCCTCCCCTGTGATAGCACATCGCCCTCGGTGACATCGCGTGTCTCTCCTGTGTGACATCACCGCTCTCCCATGGCATCAGATCCTCCGCTCTGGCATCACATGCTTCCTGTGACATCACATCCCCCTCTGTGACATCACATCCTCCCCTGTGACATCACAGCTCTACTGTGACATCACAGCTCTCCTGTGACATCACATCCTCCTCTGTGAAATCACGTCTCCTATGGCATCACAGCTCTCCTGTGACATCACATCCTCCTCTGTGACATCACAGCTCTCCTATGGCATCACAGTTCTCCTGTGACATCACATCCTCCTCTGTGACATCACAGCTCTCCTATGACATCACAGCTCTCCTCTGACATCACATTGTCCTCATTGACATCATATCCTCCTCGCTGACATCTCAGTTCCCTGTGACATCACATCCTCATCTGTGACATCACATCCCCCTCTGTGTCATCACATGCCTCTTGTGACATCACAGCTCTCCTGTGACATCACATCCTCCTCTGTGACATCACAGCTCTCCTGTGACATCACATCCTCCTCTGTGGCATTGCATGTCTCCTCTGACTTCACATCCTCCTTTGTGATATCAAAGTACTTGTATGTGATCACATCCTCCTCTGTGACATCACAGCTCTCCTGTGACATCACATCGTCCTCTGAGTCATCGCAGCTCTCCTATGACATCACATCCTCCTCTGTCACATCACAGCTCTCCTATGACATCACATCCTCCTCTCTGGCATTGCATGTCTCCTATGACATCACATCCTCCTCTGTGAATTCACAGCTCTCCTATGACATCACAGCTCTCCTGTGACATCACATCCTTCATGTGACATCACATCCTCCTCTGTGACATCGCATGACTCCAATGCACCACATCCTCTTCTGTGACATCACATGTCTCCTCTGACATCACATCCTTCATCTGTGACCTCACAGCTCTCGTATGAGATCACATTCTCCTTTGTAACATCACAGCTCTCCTGTGACATCACATCCTGCTCTGTGACATCACAGCTCTCCTATGACATCACAGCTCTCCTGTGACATCACAGCTCTACTGTGACATCACAGCTCTCCTGTGACATCACAGCTCCCCGGCGACATCACATCCTCTTCTGTGACATCGCATGTCTCCTATGACATCATATCCTCCTTTGTGATGTCACAGCTCTCGTATGAGATCACATCCTCTTCTGTGACCCCACATCCTCTTCTGTGACACCACATCCTCTACGGTGACATCACATCCTTCTCTTTCACATCACATCCTCCTCTGTGACTTCACTGCTCCCTGTGCCATCACGTGCTCCTTTGTGACATTACATCCACTTCTGTGACATCGCATGTCTCCTATAACATCACATCGTCCTCTGTGACATCACAGTTTCCTCTATGATATCACAGCTCTTCTGAGACATCACATCGTCCTCTGGCATGTCTCCTATGACATCACATCCCCGTCTGTGACATCACACCTCTCCTGTGACATCACATCCTCCTCTGTGATATCTCAGCTCTCCTTTGACATCACAGTTCTCCTGTGAGACCACATCCCTCTCTGTCACATCGCATCCTCTTCTGTGACATCGCATCGTCCTCTGTGACATCACAGCTCCCTGTGATATCAAATCCTTCTCTGTGACATCAGATGCTCCTCTGTGACATCACATCCTCCCCATGATGTCATAACCTTCTCTGGGACATCACAGCTCCCCTGTGATATCACATCCTCTTCTGTGACATCACATTCTCCCCTGTGACATCACATCCTCCCCTGTGACGTCACATCCTCCTCTGTGACATCACATCCTCCCCTGTGACATCACATTCTCCTCTGGGACATCACATCCTCCTCTGTGACCTCACATGCCTCTTGTGACATCAGATCCTACTCTGTGAGGTCACATCCTCCTCTGTGACATCACATCCTCCCCTGTGACATCACAGCTCTACTGTGACATCACAGCTCTCCTGTGACATCACATCCTCCTCTGTGAAATCACGTCTCCTATGGCATCACAGCTCTCCTGTGACATCACATCCTCCTCTGTGACATCACAGCTCTCCTCTGACATCACATTGTCCTCATTGACATCACATCCTCCTCTCTGACATCACATCCTCCTCTATGACATCACATCCCTCCTCTGACATCACACCCTGATCTGTGACATCACGTCCCCCTCTGTGGCATTGCATGCCTCTTGTGACATCACAGCTCTCCTGTGACCTCACATCCTCCTCTGTGACATCACAGCTCTCCTATGACATCACAGCTCTCCTGTGACATCACATCCTCCTCTGTGCCATCGCATGACTCCAATGCACCACATCCTCTTCTGTGACATCGCATGTCTCCTCTGACATCACATCCTCTTTTGAGATATCAAAGTTCTTGTATGTGATCACATCCTCCTCTGTGACAACACAGCTCTCCTGTGACAACACATCGTCCTCTGAGACATCGCATGTCTCCCATGACATCACATCCTCCTCTGTGACATCACATCCTCCCCTGTGACATCACATCCTCCTCTATGACATCACATCCTCCCCTATGACATCACATCCTTCTCTGTGACATCAAATCCACTTCTGTGACATCACATCCTCCTCTGTGACATCACATCTTCCTCTGCGACATCGCATGTCACCTGTAACATCACATCCTCCTCTGGGACATCACAGCTCTACTGTGACATCACATCCTCCTCTGTGGTATTACAGCTCTCCTATGACATCACAGCTCTCCTGTGACATCACATCATCCTTTGTGACATCATATCCTCCCCTGTCACATCACATTCTCCCCTGTTATGTCACGTCCTCTTCTCTGGCATCGCATGTCTGCTATGACATCACATTCTCCTCTGTGACAGCACAGCTCCCTGTGACATCACATCCCCCCCGTGAAATCACATCCTCCTCTGTGACATCAAATCCTCTTCTGTGACATCACATCCCCGTCTGTGACATCACATCCTCTTCTGTGACATCACATCCTCTCCTATGACATCACATCCTTCTCTATGACATCAAATCCTCTTCTGTGACATCACATCCTCCTCTGTGACATCACATCTTCCTCTGCGACATCGCATGTCACCTGTAACATCACATCCTCCTCTGGGACATCACATCCTCCTCTGTGACATCACATCCTCCTCTATGACATCACATTCTCCCCTATGACATCACATACGCATCTATATCATCACAGTTCCCTGTGACATCACATCCTTCTCTGTGACATCGCATGTCACCTGGGACATCGCATGTCTCCTATGGCATCATATTCTCCTCTGTGACAGCACATCCCTCCTGTGACATCACATCATCCTTTGTGACATCATATCCTCCCCTGTCACATCACATTCTCTCCTGTTATGTCACATCCTCTTCTCTGGCATCGCATGTCTGCTATGACATCACATTCTCCTCTGTGACAGCACAGCTCCCCTGTGACATCACATCCTCCCCTGTGAAATCACATCCTCCTCTGTGACATCAAATCCTCTTCTGTGACATCACATCCCCCTCTGTGACATCACATCCTCCT
The DNA here is from genome assembly GCF_036250125.1 of Pseudopipra pipra. Lineage (NCBI taxonomy): Eukaryota > Metazoa > Chordata > Aves > Passeriformes > Pipridae > Pseudopipra > Pseudopipra pipra. The sequence goes on from NC_087580.1 coordinate 24,941,359, forward strand.
CTGTGTCATCACACCTTCCTTGTGACATCACACCCTCCCCTGTGACATCACATCCCCCTCTGTGACATCACATGTCTCCTGTGACATCACATCCTCGCCTGTGACATCACAGCCTCCACTATGACATCACATCCTCCTCCGTGACATCGCATCTCTCCTCTGTGACATCACATCCCCCTCTGTGACATCGCATCTCTCCTCTGTGATATCAAATCCTAATCTGTGACATCACAGCTCTCCCATGACATCAGATCCTCCTCTCTGACACCACATGCTTCCTGTAACATCAGATCCTCCGCTGTGACGTCACATCCTCCTCTGTGACATCACATCCTCCTCTGTGACATCACATTCTCCTCTGTGACATCACATCGCCCTCTGTGACATCACAGCTCCCTGTGACGTCACATCCTCCCCTGTGATATCACATCACCCTCGGTGACATCGTGTGTCTCTCCTGTGTGACATCACTGCTCTCCCATGATATCAGATCCTCCTCTCTGGCATCACATGCTTCCTGTGACATCAGATCCCCCTCTGTGACATCACATCCTCCCCTGTGACATCACATCTCTACTGTGACATCAGAGCAATCCTGTGACATCACATCCTCCTCATTGACATCACATCCTCCTCTCTGACATCTCAGCTCCCTGTGACATTACATCCTCCTCTGTGACATCACATCCCCCTCTGTGACATCGCATCTCTCCTCTGTGACATCACATTCTTCTCGGTGACATCACCGCTCTCCTATGACATCACATCCTACTCTGTGACATCAAATCCTCCTCTGTGACATCACAGCTCTCCCATGACATCAGATCCTCCTCTATGACATCACATGCTTCCTGTAACATCAGATCCTCCGCTATGGCGTCACATCCTCCTCTGTGACATCACATCGTCCTCTGTGACATCACATATTCCTCTGTGACATCACCTCCTCCTCTGTGACAACATATCCTTCTCTCTGACATCACATCCTCCTCTGTGACATCACATCGTACTCTGTGACTTCGCAGGTCCCTGTGACATCACATCCTCCTCTGTGACATCGCATGTCTCTTATGACATCACATCCTCCTCTGTGACATTTCAGCCCCACTATGACATTACAGATCCACTGTGACATCACAGATATTCTGTACCGTCACATCCTCCTCTGTGATGTCACATCCGCCTCCGTGACATCGCATGTCTCCTTTGACATCACATCCTCCGCTGTGACATCGCGTGTCTACTATGACATCACAGCTCTCCTGTGACACCACATCTCCCTCTGTGACATCACATGTCTCTGATGACATCACATTCTTCTCAGCGACATCACATCCTTCCTGTGACATCAGATCCTCCACTGTGACATCACATCCTCCTCTGTGACATCACAGATCTCCCATGAAATCAGATCCTCCTCTGTGACATCACATGCTTCCTGTGACATCACATCCTCCTCTGTGAACTCATAGCTCCACTGTGACATAACCGTTTCCGTCAACATCACATCCTCCTCTGTGACATCTCATCACCCTCTGTGACATCACGTCTCGTCTGTGACATCAGATATTCCTCTGTGACATCGCCTACTTCTCTGTGACATTGCATGTCTCCAATGCACATCACATTGTCCTCTGTGACATCACATCCCTCCTGTGACATAGGATCCTTAACTGTGACATCACATCCTCCTCTGTGACATCACCGCTTCCCTGTGAAATCACATCCTCCACTGTAACATCACAGCTCCACTGGGACATCACAACTTTTCTGTGACGTCAAATCCTTTTCTGTGACATCACATCCTCTTCTGTGAATTTACATTTTCCTCTGTGACGTCTCATGTTTCCTATGACACCACATTGTCCTCTGTGACATCACATCCCTCCTTTGATATCACATCCTTCTCTGTGACATCACATTTTCCTCTGTGACGTCACAGTTCCCTGTGACATCACATCCTCCTCTGAGACATCACATCCTCCTCTGTGACACTGCATGTCTCATATGACATCACATCCTCTTCTGTGACCCCACATCCTCTTCTGTGACATCACAGCTCCCAGCGACATCACATCTAGCTCTGTGTCATCACATTCTCCTCTATGACATCACTTGTCTCTGATGACATCACATCCTCCTCTGTGACATCACACCTTCCTGTGACATCACATCCTCCTCTGTGACATTGCATGTCTCCGATGACAACACATCCTCCTCTGTGACATCACATCCTCCTCTGTGACATCACATCCTCCCGTGACATCACATCCTCTTCTGTGACATCACATCCTCCCCTGTGACATCACATGCTCCTCTGTGACATCATATCGCTCTCTGTGACATCTCATGTCTCCTATGACATCCCATTGTCCTCTGTGACATCATATCGTTCTCTGTGACATCTCATGTCTCCTATGACATCACATTGTCCTCTGTGACATCACATCCCTCCTGTGACACCAGATCCTCCTCTGTGATGTCACATCCTCCCCTGTGACATCACTTCCTCCTCTGTGACATCACATGTCTCCTATGACATCACATCCTCCTCTGAGATATCACAATTTCGTCTGTGACATCGCATGTCTCTGATGACATCATATCCTCCTCTGTGACATCACAGCTCTCCTATGACATCACAGCTCTCCTATGACATCACATTGTCCTCATTGACATCACATCCTCCTCTGTGAGATCACATCCCCCTCTGTGACATTGCATCCCTCCTCTGTGACATCACATCGTTCATTGTGACATCACATCCTCCTCTGTGACATCACAGCTTCCCTGTGACATCACATCCTCCTCTGTGACATCATATGCTTCTCTGTGACATGTCATGTCTCCTATGACATCACATCCTTCTCTGTGAAATCAGAGTTCCCCTGCGACAGCACATCCTTCCTGTGACATCACATTCTCCACCCTGACATTCCATGTCTCCTAAGACTACACGTCCTCCTCTGTGACATCACATTTTCCTCTGTAATACCACATCCTCCTCTGTGACATCACACCCCCCGTGACATCGCATGTTTCCTATGATATCACATTGTCCTCTGTGAAATCAGATCCTATGACACCATATGCTCGCCTGTGACATCACATCCCTCCTGTGACATCAGATCCTCCTTTGTGAAATCTCATCCTCCTCTGTGACATCACAGCTTCCCTGTGAAATCAAATCCTCCACTGTAACATCACAGTTCCACTGTGACATCACAACTTCTCTGTGACGTCAAATCCTCCTCTGTGACATCGCATCGTCCTCTGTGACATCACAGCTCCCTGTGATATCAAATCCTTCTCTGTGACATCAGATGCTCCTCTGTGACATCACATCCTCCCCATGATGTCATAACCTTCTCTGGGACATCACAGCTCCCCTGTGATATCACATCCTCTTCTGTGACATCACATTCTCCCCTGTGACATCACATCCTCCCCTGTGACGTCACATCCTCCTCTGTGACATCACATCCTCCCCTGTGACATCACATTCTCCTCTGTGACATCACATCCTCCTCTGTGACCTCACATGCCTCTTGTGACATCAGATCCTACTCTGTGAGGTCACATCCTCCTCTGTGACATCACATCCTCCCCTGTGACATCACAGCTCTACTGTGACATCACAGCTCTCCTGTGACATCACATCCTCCTCTGTGAAATCACGTCTCCTATGGCATCACAGCTCTCCTGTGACATCACATCCTCCTCTGTGACATCACAGCTCTCCTCTGACATCACATTGTCCTCATTGACATCACATCCTCCTCTCTGACATCACATCCTCCTCTATGACATCACATCCCTCCTCTGACATCACACCCTGATCTGTGACATCACGTCCCCCTCTGTGGCATTGCATGCCTCTTGTGACATCACAGCTCTCCTGTGACCTCACATCCTCCTCTGTGACATCACAGCTCTCCTATGACATCACAGCTCTCCTGTGACATCACATCCTCCTCTGTGCCATCGCATGACTCCAATGCACCACATCCTCTTCTGTGACATCGCATGTCTCCTCTGACATCACATCCTCTTTTGAGATATCAAAGTTCTTGTATGTGATCACATCCTCCTCTGTGACAACACAGCTCTCCTGTGACAACACATCGTCCTCTGAGACATCGCATGTCTCCCATGACATCACATCCTCCTCTGTGACATCACATCCTCCCCTGTGACATCACATCCTCCTCTATGACATCACATCCTCCCCTATGACATCACATCCTTCTCTGTGACATCAAATCCACTTCTGTGACATCACATCCTCCTCTGTGACATCACATCTTCCTCTGCGACATCGCATGTCACCTGTAACATCACATCCTCCTCTGGGACATCACAGCTCTACTGTGACATCACATCCTCCTCTGTGGTATTACAGCTCTCCTATGACATCACAGCTCTCCTGTGACATCACATCATCCTTTGTGACATCATATCCTCCCCTGTCACATCACATTCTCCCCTGTTATGTCACGTCCTCTTCTCTGGCATCGCATGTCTGCTATGACATCACATTCTCCTCTGTGACAGCACAGCTCCCTGTGACATCACATCCCCCCCGTGAAATCACATCCTCCTCTGTGACATCAAATCCTCTTCTGTGACATCACATCCCCGTCTGTGACATCACATCCTCCTCTGTGACATCACATCCTCTCCTATGACATCACATCCTTCTCTATGACATCAAATCCTCTTCTGTGACATCACATCCTCCTCTGTGACATCACATCTTCCTCTGCGACATCGCATGTCACCTGTAACATCACATCCTCCTCTGGGACATCACATCCTCCTCTGTGACATCACATCCTCCTCTATGACATCACATTCTCCCCTATGACATCACATACGCATCTATATCATCACAGTTCCCTGTGACATCACATCCTTCTCTGTGACATCGCATGTCACCTGGGACATCGCATGTCTCCTATGGCATCATATTCTCCTCTGTGACAGCACATCCCTCCTGTGACATCACATCATCCTTTGTGACATCATATCCTCCCCTGTCACATCACATTCTCTCCTGTTATGTCACATCCTCTTCTCTGGCATCGCATGTCTGCTATGACATCACATTCTCCTCTGTGACAGCACAGCTCCCCTGTGACATCACATCCTCCCCTGTGAAATCACATCCTCCTCTGTGACATCAAATCCTCTTCTGTGACATCACATCCCCCTCTGTGACATCACATCCTCCTCTGTGTCATCACACCTTCCTTGTGACATCACACCCTCCCCTGTGACATCACATCCCCCTCTGTGACATCACATGTCTCCTGTGACATCACATCCTCGCCTGTGACATCACAGCCTCCACTATGACATCACATCCTCCTCCGTGACATCGCATCTCTCCTCTGTGACATCACATCCCCCTCTGTGACATCGCATCTCTCCTCTGTGATATCAAATCCTAATCTGTGACATCACAGCTCTCCCATGACATCAGATCCTCCTCTCTGACACCACATGCTTCCTGTAACATCAGATCCTCCGCTGTGACGTCACATCCTCCTCTGTGACATCACATCCTCCTCTGTGACATCACATTCTCCTCTGTGACATCACATCGCCCTCTGTGACATCACAGCTCCCTGTGACGTCACATCCTCCCCTGTGATATCACATCACCCTCGGTGACATCGTGTGTCTCTCCTGTGTGACATCACTGCTCTCCCATGATATCAGATCCTCCTCTCTGGCATCACATGCTTCCTGTGACATCAGATCCCCCTCTGTGACATCACATCCTCCCCTGTGACATCACATCTCTACTGTGACATCAGAGCAATCCTGTGACATCACATCCTCCTCATTGACATCACATCCTCCTCTCTGACATCTCAGCTCCCTGTGACATTACATCCTCCTCTGTGACATCACATCCCCCTCTGTGACATCGCATCTCTCCTCTGTGACATCACATTCTTCTCGGTGACATCACCGCTCTCCTATGACATCACATCCTACTCTGTGACATCAAATCCTCCTCTGTGACATCACAGCTCTCCCATGACATCAGATCCTCCTCTATGACATCACATGCTTCCTGTAACATCAGATCCTCCGCTATGGCGTCACATCCTCCTCTGTGACATCACATCGTCCTCTGTGACATCACATATTCCTCTGTGACATCACCTCCTCCTCTGTGACAACATATCCTTCTCTCTGACATCACATCCTCCTCTGTGACATCACATCGTACTCTGTGACTTCGCAGGTCCCTGTGACATCACATCCTCCTCTGTGACATCGCATGTCTCTTATGACATCACATCCTCCTCTGTGACATTTCAGCCCCACTATGACATTACAGATCCACTGTGACATCACAGATATTCTGTACCGTCACATCCTCCTCTGTGATGTCACATCCGCCTCCGTGACATCGCATGTCTCCTTTGACATCACATCCTCCGCTGTGACATCGCGTGTCTACTATGACATCACAGCTCTCCTGTGACACCACATCTCCCTCTGTGACATCACATGTCTCTGATGACATCACATTCTTCTCAGCGACATCACATCCTTCCTGTGACATCAGATCCTCCACTGTGACATCACATCCTCCTCTGTGACATCACAGATCTCCCATGAAATCAGATCCTCCTCTGTGACATCACATGCTTCCTGTGACATCACATCCTCCTCTGTGAACTCATAGCTCCACTGTGACATAACCGTTTCCGTCAACATCACATCCTCCTCTGTGACATCTCATCACCCTCTGTGACATCACGTCTCGTCTGTGACATCAGATATTCCTCTGTGACATCGCCTACTTCTCTGTGACATTGCATGTCTCCAATGCACATCACATTGTCCTCTGTGACATCACATCCCTCCTGTGACATAGGATCCTTAACTGTGACATCACATCCTCCTCTGTGACATCACCGCTTCCCTGTGAAATCACATCCTCCACTGTAACATCACAGCTCCACTGGGACATCACAACTTTTCTGTGACGTCAAATCCTTTTCTGTGACATCACATCCTCTTCTGTGAATTTACATTTTCCTCTGTGACGTCTCATGTTTCCTATGACACCACATTGTCCTCTGTGACATCACATCCCTCCTTTGATATCACATCCTTCTCTGTGACATCACATTTTCCTCTGTGACGTCACAGTTCCCTGTGACATCACATCCTCCTCTGAGACATCACATCCTCCTCTGTGACACTGCATGTCTCATATGACATCACATCCTCTTCTGTGACCCCACATCCTCTTCTGTGACATCACAGCTCCCAGTGACATCACATCTAGCTCTGTGTCATCACATTCTCCTCTATGACATCACATGTCTCTGATGACATCACATCCTCCTCTGTGACATCACACCTTCCTGTGACATCACATCCTCCTCTGTGACATTGCATGTCTCCGATGACAACACATCCTCCTCTGTGACATCACATCCTCCTCTGTGACATCACATCCTCCCGTGACATCACATCCTCTTCTGTGACATCACATCCTCCCCTGTGACATCACATGCTCCTCTGTGACATCATATCGCTCTCTGTGACATCTCATGTCTCCTATGACATCCCATTGTCCTCTGTGACATCATATCGTTCTCTGTGACATCTCATGTCTCCTATGACATCACATTGTCCTCTGTGACATCACATCCCTCCTGTGACACCAGATCCTCCTCTGTGATGTCACATCCTCCCCTGTGACATCACTTCCTCCTCTGTGACATCACATGTCTCCTATGACATCACATCCTCCTCTGAGATATCACAATTTCGTCTGTGACATCGCATGTCTCTGATGACATCATATCCTCCTCTGTGACATCACAGCTCTCCTATGACATCACAGCTCTCCTATGACATCACATTGTCCTCATTGACATCACATCCTCCTCTGTGAGATCACATCCCCCTCTGTGACATTGCATCCCTCCTCTGTGACATCACATCGTTCATTGTGACATCACATCCTCCTCTGTGACATCACAGCTTCCCTGTGACATCACATCCTCCTCTGTGACATCATATGCTTCTCTGTGACATGTCATGTCTCCTATGACATCACATCCTTCTCTGTGAAATCAGAGTTCCCCTGCGACAGCACATCCTTCCTGTGACATCACATTCTCCACCCTGACATTCCATGTCTCCTAAGACTACACGTCCTCCTCTGTGACATCACATTTTCCTCTGTAATACCACATCCTCCTCTGTGACATCACACCCCCCGTGACATCGCATGTTTCCTATGATATCACATTGTCCTCTGTGAAATCAGATCCTATGACACCATATGCTCGCCTGTGACATCACATCCCTCCTGTGACATCAGATCCTCCTTTGTGAAATCTCATCCTCCTCTGTGACATCACAGCTTCCCTGTGAAATCAAATCCTCCACTGTAACATCACAGTTCCACTGTGACATCACAACTTCTCTGTGACGTCAAATCCTCCTCTGTGACTTCACATCCTCCTCTGTGACATCATTGCTCCCTTGTGACATCACTTCCTCCTCTGTGACATCGCATCATCCTCTGTGACATCAGATCCTCCTCTGTGACATCACATCCGCCCTTGTGACATCACATCCTCTTCTTCGGCATCGCATGTGTCCTATGACATCACATTCTCCTCTGTGACATCACAGCTCCATGTGACATCACATCCTCCTCTGCGACATCGCATACTTCTCTGTGACATTGCAAGTCTTCTATGACATCACATCCTCCTCTGTGTCATCACAGCTTCCCTGTGACATCACATGCACCCCTATGACATCACAGCTCTCCTATGACATCACAGCACTCCTGTGACATCACATCCTCCTGTGACATCATTCCCTCCACTGCGACATCACATCCTCCTCTGTTACATCGCATGCCTGCTATGACATGAAATCCGCCTCTTTGAAATCACAGCTCCACTGTGACATCTCAGATCTTCTTTGACATCACATCCTCCTTGGTGACATCACATTTTCCTCTGTGAACTCACAACACTCCTTTGACATCACATCCTCCTCTGTGACATCAAATCCTCCTCTGTGACATCACATCCTCCTCTGTGACATCACATCCTCCTCTGTGACATCTCATGTCTCCTATGACAACATATTCTCCTCTGTGACATCACATCCCTCCTGTGACATCAGATCCTCCTCTGTGACGTCACATCCTCCCCTGTGATGTCACATCCTCCACTGTGACATCACAGCTCCACTGTGACATCACAAGTTTTCTGTGAGGACAAATCCTCCTCTGTGACATCACATCCTCCTCTATTACATCAAATCCTCCTCTGTGACATCACATCCTCCTCTCTGACATCACATCCTCCTCTCTGACATCATATCCTCCTCTATGGCATCACAGCTCCCTGTGACATCACATTCCCCTCTGTGACACCGCATGTCTCCTCTGTGACATCACGTCTTCCTCTGTGACATCGGATGTCTCCTATTAGATCACATCCTCCTCTGAGAACTCACAGCTTCACTGTGACATCATAGCTCTCCTGTGACATATCTCCCTCTGTGACATCGCATGTCTCCTCTGACATCACATCCTCCTCTGTGACATCACAGATATATTACATCACATCCTCCTCTGTGACATCACAGCTCCACTGTGACATCACATCTCCACTGTGACATCACAGCTCTTCTGTGAAATCATATCCTACTGTGTGACATGACATCCTCCTCTGTGACATCATATCCTCATCTGTGACATCACAGCTCCCCTGCGACATCACATCCTCCTCTGTGACATCATAGCTCTCCTGTGACATCACATCCCCCTCTGTGACATCGCATGTTTCCTATGATATGACATCCTCCTCCGTGACATCCCATTCCCTTTGACATCACATCTTTCTCTGTGACATCACATCCTCCTCTGTGACATCACAGCTCCCTGTGACATCACATCCTCCCTGTGACATCAGTTTCTCCCTTGTGACATCAGGTCCTCCACTGTGACATTTTATCCTCCTCTCTGACTTCATAATCATCATATAACATCACTCCTCCACATGACATTACAGCTCCCCTATGATATCACATCTTTCTTGTGACATCAGATTTCTCCTGTGATATCATATCATCACTGTGATGTCACATCCTGCCCTGTGACATCATATCATCCCTGTGTCATCAAGGCTTCCCTATGATGTCACATCCATCATATGACATCACACCTCTCCTGAGATATTATATCCTCCCTTTGACATCATGGCCTGCCCTGTGACATCACATCGTCCCTATGACATCACAGTCCCCCCTGTGACATCACATCCTCCCTGTTACATCACATTCTTCTTGTGACATCACAGTTTGCGAATGACATCACTCTCTTCCTATGACATCACATCTCCCATATTAAGTCACAACCATATGCCATCACATCTCTCATATGACATCACATCCATCATATGACATCACATCCTTCCTGACACATCACACCTTCCCTGTGACGTCACATCCTTCATGTCCCCTAAGACATCACAGCCATCATATGACATCACATCTCCCCTATGACAGCACACCTACCTTGTGACATCACATCCTTCCTGTGACATCACATCTCCCCTGTGACATCACATCTCCCCCCTGACATCACATCCATCATATTCTGGGATAATGCAGGACCACATGAAATCAAAGGAATTTTGGGACACTCTCAAACCTCCTGGAACCAAGGGAGCCTTGAAATATTTCTGAACCTCCCAGAATCCAGGGGACATTGGGACCCTGCAGAACCTCTTCCATTCAAGTGCTCCTTGTGAAACTGCAGGCTCTCCTGGAACCCAAGGATTCCTGGAACACTGCAGAGCTCACGGAACCAAGGGGCCACTGTCCCACAGCAGCTCCTACTGAAGCACAAGGGACCCTGGGACAGTGGGAAATCTCCAAGAATCCAAAGGGCATTTGGGGACTGCAGGGCGTCATGGAACTAAATGAAAGCTTTGCAGACTGTGGAAGCTCATGGAATCCAGGGGCCAATGGGACATGTGGGGTCTCCTGAAGGCAAAGGAACCCTGAGAATTTCTGTGGGAACGAGTTAAGGCAGCAACAGCTGCATTCAGTTAATCAGGATCCAAAAGGAGTGTTTTGGCTTTGACTGGTGTTTTCCATCAAGAGAGTGCTGTTTGCCAAAGTGGAAACCCACTTGGAACGCTCTGCATGGTAGCCTGTGTTTTTGTCTGGTGGCTGAACACAGCCAGCACATGAGGGGAGGGGAATGTGTGGGATCAGGGCACTGCTTTGGGGCCATGCTGATAATTCCAGTGGACCAAAAGACAAACCCCAGGCGCTGTTTCCAAAGGAACCCCAATGAAAGGGGGATGCCAGAAAGATGAGTGGACAAGTCCCAAAATGGAACTCTGTGTGTGCAGCCTCATCTTCTCCTTCAGCGCCCACAGGAGAGGGGGCAAAAAGTGAGGGTTGGGAGCCCAAAAGTATTTGGGGGGAAATTGGGGATTGAAAGGACAACGGGAAAGTGGGAGAAACAGGGAGAAGGGTGGAAAAGGGGGGGTGGTCTGGCAGGTTCAATGGTCCCATGAGGGTCTTTGAGCACCACGTTTTGACAAAGGGGGCTGGCCCCCCTGAGCTCCCAACTTACTGTGGGGTGCTGGGGGCTGCTGGATCCAATCTCAGCTTTGGATTATGCAAACACTTTCAGTTTAGAGGAATTACAGAGGAATTACTCAACCACTTTTGTCCCCCAGGTTTTGATGATGGCAAATCACATTTATTGACAGAAATGGATAGAAATGAATTATTTAGGGTTACAAATGATCAAACAAAAGATCTTCATCAGAATTATTTACTGCACAAATTACACTCTAAAACTACTAGGAGTACAGGATAAAATAGGACAGTGCTCTACACTAAAGCAATTGTTGAAGCAATTCTACTCAAGCTGGCACAAAAGCAATAATTCTTAATTAGAGATGGATGGAACTCCCCCAGACCAATGCTCGTGGGGAGATCTCTGCTCTCAACCTCCAACAGTGACCCTGGGGGGTCCCCAGCCAAGGTAGGAATCTCCACACACACCCCCCACACAGAAAGGGTTCTGTTGGAAGAAGCTGCCCTTGTGAAAGGGGACTGGCCCTTTCTGGTCAAAAGGGATGGACTGACAATCACTGGACTCCAGGTGTTGCCTCATGATCAGGGGTTTCAATTGGGGTGGAAGGAGTGGCTGAGGCTCTTCCCGCAGTCGGGGCACTGGTAGGGCTTCCCTTATTGGTGGGTCCGTTGGTGTTTGGTCAAGGTAGAGCTGTGGGTGAAGCTCTTCCCACACTCCCCACACTTGTAGGGCCTCTCTCCGGTGTGGATGCGCCGGTGGGTGACGAGGTGGGAGTTCCGATTGAAGCCCTTCCCGCAGTCGGTGCAGCGGAAGGGCCTCTCATCCGTGTGCGTCCGCTGGTGCACGAGGAGATTGGAGCTGGTCTGAAACCTCTTCCCACATTCCAAGCACATGTAGGGCTGTTCCCCAGTGTGGATGCGCTGGTGTCGGATCAGGTCGGAGCTGTCCCTGAAATTATTCCCACATTCCCCACACGTGTAGGGTCGTTCCCCAGTGTGGATGCGCTGGTGTCGGATCAGGCTGGAGCTGTCCCTGAAGTTCTTCCCACATACCCTACACGTGTAGGGCCGTTCCCCAGAGTGGATGTGCTGGTGGGTGAGGAGGTTGGAGCTCTTTCTAAAGCTCTTCCCACATTCCAAGCACTTGTAGGGCTTATCCCTGCTGGGAGGCTGCTCAGGGACCACAAGGTCAGAGGTCTGGCTCAAGCTCCGGCCGCCTTCCCGGCACAGGCTGGCTCTTTCCTCCTCAGAGCACCCTGGGATGGCTTTGCAGCCCCTCCTGTGGGGGGATCTCCGGCCCTTTTCCTCCCCGCTGCCTTCCTGCGCTGTGGAGCCCTTCAAAACGGCCTCTCCCACCAGGGTCTGCCAGGGGGATTTGTCCTCCAGGCTCTCCGTCCTCAGCTCAGGGCCTGGGGCAGGAAGCATCCCTTTCCTGGGCTGTTCCCTGGTGTGGATGCGCTGGTGTCCGATCAGGTGGGAGCTCTGCCTGAAGCACATTCCACATTCCCCACATACGTATGGACGTTCTCCAGTGTGGATGTGCTGGTGGCTGAGGAGGTGGGAGCTCTTCCTGAAGCTCTTCCCACATTCCAAGCACTTGTAGGGCCGTTCCCCAGTGTGGATGCGACGGTGGGAGTGGAGGGTGGAGTTGTCACTGAAGCTCTTCCCACATTCCCCACACGTGTAGGGTCGTTCCCCGGTATGGATGCGTTGGTGGGTGTGGAGGGTGGAGCTGTCACTGAAGCTCTTCCCACATTGCCCACACGTGTAGGGACGTTTCCCAGTGTGGATGTGCTGGTGGGTGAGGAGGTTGGAGCTCTGCCGGAAGCTCTTCCCACATTCCCCACACGTGTAGGGACGTTCACCAGTGTGGATGTGCTGGTGTCTGAGCAGGTTGGTGCTCTCCCTGAAGCTCTTCCCACATTCCAAGCATTTGAAGGGCTTATCTCTGCTGGGAGGCTGCTCAGGGACCACCAGCTCAGAGCTCCCCCTCAAGCTCTGGCCGCCTTCCTGGCACAGGCTGGCTCTTTCCTCCTCAGAGCACCCTGGGATGGCTTTGGAGCCCCTCCTGCGGGGGGATCTCCGGCCCTTTTCCTCCCCGCTGCCTTCCTGCACCGTGGAGCCCTTCAAAACGGCCTCTCCCACCAGGGTCTCACGGGGGGATTTGTCCTCCGGGCTCTCCGTCCTCAGCTCGGGGCCTGGGGCAGGAAGCAAGAAGGACAGGCAGGGGATTTGCCTCCGGCCCACAGGGAAGGCCAAGGACATCCCCCCAACTCCGGCCCCGGCAGGACGGCGGCGCCAGCGGGGTTGTCCTGCAGCCGGGGCCATGCTCGGCTGACAGAGCCAGCACAACACCCACCCAAAGGGACACTGACTTCCTCCTCACCTGCCTGGGGGGCCCAAGGCATCTTCCTCTTCCTCGCAGCCTCCTCCTCCATCTGCCCAAGCTTTGGGAAGGACAAATCCTGATGGGGGAAAACAAGGGCTGAGCACGTTGGCTTGGGGGTTCCTCCTGCCCAAGTCCATCTCTAGAACTCACCGGGCATCCTGTGTCCATAAAAACCTTCAAAACACCAAGATTCAGCTCAGAAAAACCCAAACCGCTGACATTCAGGCAAAAAACCTTCAGAAATAGGAAGAAGACCCTTATTCCCTCAAACTTAGGATTCAGCTAAAAATACTCCAAAATATGAAGATTAGCCCAAAAAATTCTACCAGAAGTTCCCCCTCTCTGGTCTTTCCCTTTCTGAGGTTTGGAGGGTCTCCCCTGTCTGGGAAGCTGGGGGTCCCACTTAGGGATGCTTGGAGTGTTGGAGGTGCAATGGTTTCCTTCTCCTGTGACTCTCGCCTTACGGGTGCCACGTTCCCAGACATTCCCCCTCTCCAGGTTCTCCACTATGTTGTCTCGGGGATCCCAGAGGTCCCTACTGTCCAGGCTTCCCCTCCTCCGCTTCTCCCGTTTCAGGCTCCTGGGTCGCTTCTCTTGCCCCTTTCCCATCGTGGCCGCTCCGCTCACCCAACAGCTGCAAGAAGGGCAGGGACAGGGGCGGAGCAGCAACAGCAAAAGCAGGAAAACAAGCACCTCCCCCCTTATCCCGTGGGTGCCTGGGAAGGGGGAACTCGTCCCAAATATCCTGGGGGGAGCATGGGGGGTTGGGACATACTCGGGCTGCCAGCACAGATTTCCCTGCAAAGTCTGCAGGGAGTCAAGCTCTAGAGAGGGGATTGCGCCCCATGCATGGGATTGCAGAGCCTCCCTCGGGTCCCCAGCAGGAATCAGCAGCAAGGAATAGAAACAAAAGGCCCCCCTGAAGATTTCAGGGGGAGTGACCTGTAGGAAGGGACAGTGTCACCCCACCAGAGCAGGGCTGGCAAGTGGGAGGTTGCTCCAGGGGTCTGCAAGAGGCCTCATGCTCTGCTCGGTCCCACCAGTGCCTGGTACCAACACCCCCGGCTGCCCCCGGCCCTGGGCAGCTCTGCTGCCACAGGCTGTGCCCTCACCGTGGCCCTGCAATGGCCCTGCCTGTCCCTCACCCGTGGCCCTGCCCGTGGCCCTGTCCCTTGGCTCTCTCTCTGCCAGCTCAGTGTGGGGCACACGGGCTGGGGGTCCCTCCCAAGCCCCCCGGGCAGCCAGCGTTGGCTGGGGGGATGTGAGGGCTGGGCCTGCTCAGCACAGCCCCGGCCTCGTGCCCAGCGCCTCTTTCCTGACCCACACAAGAGCTTCCCAGCCCCCCCAGGGTTCCCCTGCTGCTGCCTCTGCTCCTGGCCCTGCCTTTGCTGCTCCCTTGGTTGGGGCAGCGGCTGCAGGGGGGGATGGCAGCAGCTTCAGCTCCACGGCACTTCCTGGGGGGAGCTCAGCCCGGGGGGGACAGGCAGGGACCTGATGGGGAAGGCACACGGACAACCAGGCCCCCCACACTGACACTGCTGTCTCTGCTCCTCCTTGCAGGCTCTGTGGCCAGGCACAGTTTGTGTTCCTGGGTGCCCACCATCTCAGCACTTGGAGACGCTCAAATCAGCGCCCGCAGCTCTGCAGCAAAGCCCCAGCTCACCTGGCACACAGGGGATGGACACAGCACCTGCTCGGGATGGGCACCTTCTCCTCTTCCCCACCACGGGGCTCTCCTTCCTCAGCAGCACCTCTGCCTTGCACTTATTCTCAGCCTCACCTCAGGGACAGCTCTGGCCTCACCTCCGCGCCACTTCTCAGCCTCACCTCAGGGCCTGGGCTCAAGGACAGGAACCTGCAGGGAGGGGACATCAGGTGCAAGCTCAGGGCTGCCTGCTTGCACTGGCCTCTGGGCTTCTTTCTCCTACAACCAGCCCACAACTTAGCCTGCTTTTCTAACACCACACATTTACAGACTAACCTTGGAGATAGATATGGACAGACATCTCTATCACCCTGGGGATAGAGCCTCAAGCATGTGCTGCCATAGGAATGGCAATCACAGAATCACAGAATCAGCCACGTTGGAAAAGACCTCTGAGATCATCAAGTCCAACCCTGGATCCAACCCCGCTGTGCTTCCCAGACCATGGCACTGATGCCACATCCACTCTCACCTCAAACACCTCCAGGGACGCTGACTCCACCCCCTCCCTGCCCAGCCCATTCCAAGGCCTGATGACTCTCTCAGCAAAAAATTGCTTCCTAATATCCAACCTAAACCTCCCCTGGCACAGCTCAAGACCCAGCCCTCTTGTCCTACTGCTGCTTCCTGGCAGAACAGCCCCACCCCCACCTGGCTCCAACCTCCTGGCAGGGACTTGCAGAGAGTGATGATTCATCCTGGGGACCTAAAGGTAGCCTCTGCAATCCCATCCATGGGGCACAATCTCCTCTCCAGAGCTTGACTCACTGCAGACTTTGCAGGGAAATCTCTGCTCGCAGTTGCATCCTGAGCCCAAGGTCAGTTTGTATCCCCAAGTGCTGATCCAATGGGTGCCCTGGCATTGGAGCCTGGGTTCTAATTAACCTCTCCTGTGCTGCCAAACAGCAGGAGCTGTATGGCCAAGGGACAAACTCTGTGATCCCTGTCAGTGTCCATGATCCCTGTCAGTGTCCTTCAGGGAAATTGGGAGGAGGAAATGAAGAAACTGGTTTGGAACTAAACTGGTGTTAAAGTGGGAAAAACCTCCTTCCATGGAAATAAAACTCAGACAGTTTTTCCTGGGCTGAACAAGCTCATTCAGGGATGAAGGACTGGGACTTCTGTGGACACTTGTGCTGGTTTCTTTGGACACTCGTGTTCCTTCAGAGAGCCCCTGGAAACACTCTGCTGTTCACTCCCAGTGCCACCAGTGCCTGGGTCCTGTCTGCAGTAGCAGACTGCAGTGGGATGGGAGAAATGCTTTTCTGAGCCTCTGGGCTGGACACAGGCACAGCCTGACCCTGAACCCAAGGGAAACAAAGACAAATTCCACGGTTTTAGCTGGACCAAGGTTGGGGGGGTTTCCTGAGGGCAGCACTACACCAGACTTTTGTGTGTGTGTGAGACAGGCAGAAGCACAAACACCTGCACAGCCCAGAGCAGTCAGTGTGGGGCTGTGCTTGCTGCTGCAGAGACCCCCAGGGAACAAACCCAGGCAATAGTTTGGGTTTATTCCTTGCTCTGTGCCAATGGAATAGAATGTTCCACAGGAGCTCTGTCCCCCTCTGTGGCACTCGGTGGCTTGAAGTTGAAGAGGGGGAGGGGTCAAGTGCAAGGTCCCTTCTGAAGTGTGTGTCCCTAAGGAGGACACTTGCCTTATTATTGCTTATTATGTGTAATATCTTACAGATCTATCATACAAGAGCTAAAGATGGATTCTATAGAATATGTGCCATATATATGATACAGAATATATCTGATTATTGCTTTATCTGTCTGTCCAGACAGATATTGTGTATGCAGAGAGATTGTATTTGAGGGATATGTTTCTCTCACTACCCTGTGAGCTCCACTCCCAAGGCCAGCAAATTCCTGAAGCTCCCCCTTCTGTGCCCTGCAAGTTTTGGCAGATTTGCAAGAGCAGGGGAATCATTCCCTGCAGCCTCTTTGCACTGTAGGAAATGGGAGCCCTGTGCACATCCTGCTGCCTCCAGATTCCATTCTGGGTGTGGGAACGACCCTGTGGGGAGCAAAGAAATGCCTGGTTCTGCAGGAGTTGCAGATGCTCAAGGGGCAGCAGGACCAAGTCAGGGGCCTGGGGGGCTTTGGGGTGCGGGAGGGTCCTGGGGGAGCTGGGAAGGGGCTTTGGAGAGTGGGGGTACAGACCAGGACAGACCAGTACAGACACCAGTACCTCCTCACTGCTCCCCAGATCTCTCCTGGAGCTGGGCCACCTTGTCGTGGGACACATGAGCCCCCCCAGTGCCCTCCCAGTACAGCCCAGTGCCTCCAGTACAGCCCACTGTGTTCCTGTCCCAGGGTGCCGGGTGATCCCTCTTTGAGAGGGTTTGGAATGGATTTGAGGGGGGGGCTGGGGGAGATTTGAAGGGATCTGGGGGATGTTAGATGGGGATTTGGGGGGGGTTGGTGGTCTTTGGGTGTATTTGGGAGAGTTAAAAAGGGTTTGGGGGGCATTGGGGCATCAAAGGGATCTGGGGGGGGAGGAGATTAAAGGAAAAATGGAGGTTAAGTGTGGGGAGCATGTCTGGATGCACAGGGGATGTGCCAGGCCGAGGGGCCCGAGGGGACATGCGCAGTCACATACAACTCTATTGGCTGAAGAAGTCACATGGTACACAGGGATTTAAGAGTGGGAAATTTGAATAAAAGCTCTTTTTGACCATACCACCGCACGAGGAGCGTCTTCATTCCTTGTTATACAAGGACCCATGCTACAAATGGCGACCCGACAGGGACATTTTTAGCTTATATTAAGTGAGATAAATATCCTGGATCAGGAGATTAGCCGGTAACTCCGGGATCGTCTCGATTTTTCAGAGACGGGAGTTTTTACCGCAAAAAACCTTGACGTCAATAATCCATGGTCTTAGTGGCATCTAAGAGATGGACAGTTTAGTTTAGCGAGCTCAAAAATAGTAAGATAGTGCACAGAAGAAGAGAAGAAAGAAGTTGAAGAAGAAACCGAGAGGTCAAAACAGCCACCGAGAGAGCGAAGAAGGTCAAAGCAACATCAAAGACGGTGAGTCTGTCTGGAACGCATTCCGCACGTCTAAGACTGATCCCTGGACGCAAGCGTGCCTGCAGTTCAGAGAACGAGCTGCGGAGCACCTTAAGATCGTCAGGGAAAGGTCTGTTTGTTCCCTAAGTGTCGGTCATTTTGATAAAGCGACCCTTCGCTACCGACTGTGTGGACCACGTGCAAAAAGCGGCTTGCCGCTGCCGCGTCCTAGCAACCCCAGCCACCGCTGACTCCCGCGGAGCCCCCGTTCCAGTTTTCTGTCCAGCAGAAACTGGCCGCGGCTCCCCGCCTGCTCGTTGCTGCTGACTGACCCTGCAGCGTGCTTAAAAAGCACTGCCAGCAAAAAGCCCTTGCGCCGTGTTCAGACCGCGCGGGCTTTACCGAGGCGCCGAGCCGCGCCTTCCGATACAGCGCACTCCGACCCCCGTGCCGCCCAGCGAACCGCGGGAGCCCCCGGAGCCGCCGCTGCCACCGCTGCGAACGCCGCGCTCACCGGAGACGGAGCCGGGACCACGCCGAGCCGTCGCCACGTGACTGAGAGGCCGCCGCCAGCGCCGCCGCTTCGTTCGCCGCCTTGCAGCCCGCGCACGCCGATCACCGCAACCCCAAGTCACTGCCTCTACAGCCAGCCCCCGCGTCCGTCGCTACAGCTGCCCGTGCCTGCCGCCGCCGTTTGCCGTCTGCCGCCTGCACCGGGACATCAGCCGCCACCGACGGGACGCCACAGCCCAGCCGACAGTGAGCCAACACAAATCAACAAACCGACAGACCCTCTTCAGCAGCGCACCCCAGCAGCGCCGAGTCTCAAAGGTAACATGGGAAACTTTTTCCCTACCGAACTATCACGAGACACAGAAGCACTGGCTGCTCTGCTGAATCCTTACTATGTTCAGGTTACAAGGGCTGAACTATTAGAGTTGGTGCGGCTCATTAAAGCAGCCGTACCAGAACTGCCTCTAGTTGAAGCCCTTAACATTCACATATGGGACAAAATAGGCAACCTTATCAAACTCAAGGCTCAGGGAGGGGATTCCCAAGCAAACAATGCTTATCCAGCCTGGCAAGCTATAATGACTGCATTAAGCAGATCCCATAAAAGAACGACGAACTCATACACCCCCACTCACGCTGCAACCAGCAGCCCCACTTTTACGCGCCGCAATTCAAACACACAAACCGCGGCGGGGGGAGGGGGTGGAGCCGTTCACAATTCAACTCTGGGGAAGGGAACAGGAAACCCAAGGGACACGGACCGGCGGGAGGGAGCGGGACCTCAAATGCGAGGTTCCAGTCCGTGGGACAGCAGCAGGGGGTCCCGTGACGGGGGTGGGGGGGCTAGCCCAGCTTACTTGCCAACCCATCCCGCGCATGAATGCCGAGTACGCGCCCAGGGGCGGGCACCACCATCTCGCCCGCCACGCGATACGGACGCTGACCCATCCTTCCCCGCC
Source organism: Pseudopipra pipra (assembly GCF_036250125.1). Classification (NCBI taxonomy): domain Eukaryota; kingdom Metazoa; phylum Chordata; class Aves; order Passeriformes; family Pipridae; genus Pseudopipra; species Pseudopipra pipra. Next base: position 24,961,566 of record NC_087580.1, read on the forward strand.
CCTGCGCCGTCTTCCCCAACCACCACCACCACCCACCCACAGGCAGCCGCTTTCGCCGGAGCTGCAGGGGGGGGGGGATGGGACGAATGGGGGGAGGAGGAGGGGGATTTCGGGATAGCTCCGCCGGCAAGGGATGAAGCGACATACCGAGAGGGCACAATTGATAGGTGGGCTTTATGTAGAGAAGAGGCATTGCGTACTGGGGACTTACAAGTTATACAAGCATGTCCAGTAATTATCGGTCCACGTCAAAGCCGCAGATTCCAACCATTACCACATGAATTAACCAAAGAACTGAGACAGTTAATAAGAGAAACGGGTGTTTCATCCCCTAACACGCTTGCATTTTTAGAATCACTAAGTTCCACATATATCTTCATGCCTCATGATTGGAGAACCCTGTTACAAATAAGCCTCCCTAACACACAGTACAATGTATGGCTGAACGATTTTAGAGAAATCTGTTCTGCCTATGCTAATGACCCACAAGCAGGGGTATCAGCACACCAACTCACAGGGGATGGTAACTATTGTTCCATAGATGCTCAAACCGGGTACAACAGAGAGGTATACGAAGTCATAGCAAAACATGCCATGCGGGCAATACGGAAATTACCCTCATCAGACAGAGACGCAAACTTGTCATTTACAAAAATAGTACAGGGCCCAACAGAACCTTATACAAAATTCTTAGATCGGCTGCAGTCTGCTCTGGATAGGCAGATTGAAAATGAGGAAGCCAGAGAAATCCTTAGCAGAAGACTGGCTTTCGAAAATGCTAATGTGGATTGCCAGAGAGTTCTGCAAACCCTTCCTAAGAGGGAAACTTGCAGTATCTCAGAATTAGTTCGTGCCTGCCAGGAGGTAGGTTCTTTAACACATCAAACAGATTTGCTAGCAGTAGCACTGAGTACTCAGTTAAGAACACAGCAGGGGGCCAGACCCAGAGAAGGTTGCTTCATTTGTGGGGCCCCCGACCATTTCCAAAGGGACTGCCCTCAGAAACCTCTAGCATTGGTACCTCGAAAGCAACCCAAAGCAAGGAGGATGCCAAAAAACTGGAGGCGAGGGGCGCTGTCGCACGCCCCGGTACAGCAATCACATGCGACACAAGGGAACAAGCTGGCGATTTGCGCCCCCCCAGCTCAGCCAGCGCTCTGTGCCCCTACACCCCAGCCAGCAATCTGCGCTCCTCCACCGCAGCCAGCGCTGGGCTGGACTTATCCAACAGGGACACAGTCCTCATAACTTCCACTGAAGTAGTGCTAATCCCGACTGGGTGTTGGGGTCCCCTTAATCCAGGGGTACATGCACTGCTGATTGGAAGGTCCTCCACCACCAGAATGGGTTTGTTTGTGCTGCCAGGTGTAATAGATTCAGATTCTCATAGTGAGATTCTAATAATGGCTTGGACCCCTTCACCCCCCTGCTTCATTCCGAAAGGACAGAAGCTTGCTCAGTTAATCCCCTTCTAGAGTGCGTCGCCTGCAGGGGAGGGGGGGAGGGAGCGGGGTTCAGGGGCCTTTGGCAGCACGGGACAACCACAAGTTTACTGGGCAGCAGCCATCACAGCCACACAGCCGCTCATGACGTGCCAGGTTAATGGGCACCAATTTATAGGCCTTTTGGACTCGGGAGCCGATGTCTCCATCATAAAAGACTCGGAGTGGCCACTTGACTGGCCCACTGTTTGCCCAGCTGCAACCATTCAAGGGGTAGGAGGTACACAAAGACCCAGACAGAGTGCTCAAGTACTCACTGTCTTGGGGCCAGAGGGACAATTAGCAAAGGTAGCTCCATTCATAGCTCCAATCCCTTGCTCTCTGTGGGGACGTGATATACTTTCACAGTTTGGCACAGTCATGCAAATACCTCCTGCAAGCAGCCAGGTTTTTCAATAGGGGCCATTGGTCAGCCGTCCCAAGCACCGATTAAGCTAGTCTGGAAAAGTGACCAGCCGGTCTGGGTAGACCAGTGGCCCGTGAAAAAAGAAAGGCTTGATCATTTAAAAATGCTTGTAGAGGAACAATTAGAAGCAGGACACATTGTGCCAACAAATAGTCCCTGGAACACTCCTGTATTTTGCATTCCCAAAAAATCTGGCAAATGGAGGATGATTCAGGATCTCAGAGCAGTAAATGCAGTCATTGAATCCATGGGAACATTGCAACCAGGATTACCCTCACCTGCTATGCTCCCAGCGAACTGCCCTCTGACAATAATTGATTTAAAGGATTGCTTTTTTACCATATTCCTGCACCCCGAGGATGCCCCAAGGTTTGCATTTTCCATTCCAGCATTAAACAACTCACAGCCTATGCAAAGGTATCACTGGGTTGTTCTCCCTCAGGGGATGAAGAACAGTCCAACCATATGCCAAACAGTAGTTGCAAATGCTATTCAACCCATTAGAAAGCGTTTCCCCTCTGCAATAATATATCAGTTCATGGATGATATTCTAATAAGCATGGCCACAGAAAATGAACTGCAAATTGTTGTCACTGCTTTGACTGATGCTGTCCAAGAAGCAGGCTTACAGGTTGCAGCAGAGAAAATCCAGTGATCGCAGCCCTGGACCTATCTTGGATGGAGAATCACGCAGCAACAGATTTCCCCACAGCCACTGCAACTCGAGGTAAAGGACACTTTAACCTTAAATGAGTTGCAAAAACTCCTGGGAGCTATTAACTGGTTAAGGCCTATTCTAGGCTTAACCACAGAGGAGTTACACCCTCTCTTTGTGTTACTAAAGGGGGACTCTGATCTAACGTCTAACAGGTCTCTGACAGCAGAGGCAAAACAGGCGTTGGACATTTGTGCCAAGGCAATAGAATCTAGGCAGAGCAGAAGGAGAGATCCTGAACTGCAAATCTGCCTGGCCTTAGTTCCCAGCAGGTATCAGCCATTTGCAGTCTTGTTTCAGTGGGACCAGACTGAAAAGGACCCACTGCTGGTTCTAGAATGGCTATTTCTGCCCCACACCCCACCTAAAACTGTATGGACAATTAATGAAATGTTTGCTAAGCTTGTTATTAAAGGCAGAGCTCGACTACAGGAACTGGATGGAAGGGATCCAGCGGTCATCTACATTCCAGCCACGAAGGACAATTTAGCTTGGATGCTGGCTGAGGACGCCGAGTTCCAAGCTGCCTTAGCAGGTTTTGATGGTAACATTTCAGTTAACCTCCCTAAGCACAAACTTTGGGCAGAAATCGGTAATTTGCCTTTAAGAACCACGACTAGATGCAGAAGTGAGCCAATAAAAGGCCTCACAGTTTTTACAGATGCATCTGGACGATCACAAAAAGCTGCAGTGACTTGGGTGAATCCTGATACAGGACAATGGGAACAAAAAGTACAGACCATGAACCAATGCTCTGTGCAGGTTCTGGAACTGGCTGCCATTCGTATTGCCTTGGAAAAGTTTTCTGAACAACCTGTTAATATTGTCACTGATTCTTGTTATGCTGCAGGGTTAGTTTCACGTCGAGAATGTTCATTTCTTCGGGATGTTTCTAACCCTCATTTGTTGTTTGAAATGCGTTGTATTTGGTTCCTTGTCAATCACAGAAGGTTTGATTTTTATATAATGCACATCAGGTCTCACACTGATATGCCAGGGCCAATAGCTGAAGGGAACCGGGAAGCTGACAAAGCAGCAATGTTCAACACAGTACCTAGGACCCTTGAGCAAGCAAAATTGTCCCATTCATTTTTGCACGCTCTCTAAAGAGACAATTCAAAATTACTATCAATCAGGCCCGAGATATCATATTGTCTTGTCCAGACTGTCAAAAAATCACCCCTATGCCATCTCAGGAAGGTGTTAACCCCAGAGGGTTAGTATCCAATGAAATATGGCAATCAGATATTACACATATCCCAGAATTTGGCCCCTTGAAATATGTACATGTAACTGTAGACACACATTCACAGTACATCACTGCTACAGCACACACAGGTGAGAAAGCCAAGGATGTAATAAGACACTGGCTAAGCTGTTTTGCTACCCTTGGCACTCCAAAACAAATTAAGAGCGATAATGGACCAGCATACGTCTCTGAAAAGGTAAGGAACTTCCTATCAGAATGGGGAATTTCACATATTACAGGAATTCCTCACTCACCTACGGGACAAGCAATTGTAGAAAGAGCACACCGCACACTGAAAGAGATGCTAATAAAACAAAGAGGGGGGAGAAGCTATGTAGTCCACAAGAACGTTTGTGGAAAGCCACATATGTTATCAATTTTTTAAATTGTGACAGTGCTGAAAGAAGCAGATATGAGAAGCAGCACAAATCTCAGGCGTTTGCCTCTCCCAGGCCGCTAGTCATGGTAAAAGATTTGATTTCAGGACAGTGGACAGGACCTTTAGATCTTATGACTTGGGGGAGAGGTTACGCTTGTGTGGCAACAGGAAAAGAACTGAAGTGGATTCCCTCCAGGTGTGTAAAGCCCTATTTGGATACACAATCACAGCTGCAGGAACCAGATAACTCAGGAGTTTAAAAACAGTTATGTTATGTTTCAGTTTATGTTAATGACCAATGTGGTGACAAGCAAACTGCAAATATTGGTGTGTGTATGTTTGTGCATGAATGATGACGGCCGTCGTGTGTGAGTTGAGTGAATGAATAAGAGAATTGTGTGACTGGAAAACATAAAAACACAGAATACCTCACAAAACCACATTACCTACACCACAAGGTCACCTTGAAAGAATTGAGTTTTGATATGCTTACCCTGTTTCTTGAATAAAGTTGAAATCCCCAGTTATTAAAAACCCCTCAGATTAATAAAAGTTATAGTTTACACACAGTTGGGCTAAAGGCCCCAAGTTAATAAAATAGTTATCCAAGTTGCACTACCCTATAGGAATATAAGGTTTTAAAAGGTTTATGTTAGAGTTAAGAAGCTAAGCGAAGCAATGTGCTGGGTCGCTGCGAAGCTTGGTAGTTTACAATGTTCTGGTTGTTTGCACTGTTTTTTACACTGTTTTTTGTGACTTCTTTAAATATTTGAGAGAGGGGATGTGTGGGGAGCATGTCTGGATGCACAGGGGATGTGCCAGGCCGAGGGGCCCGAGGGGACATGCGCAGTCACATACAACTCTATTGGCTGAAGAAGTCACATGGTACACAGGGATTTAAGAGTGGGAAATTTGAATAAAAGCTCTTTTTGACCATACCACCGCACGAGGAGCGTCTTCATTCCTTGTTATACAAGGACCCATGCTACAGTTAAGGGACATTTTGGGGGGTTAAAAAGGCCTGTGGGGGAGAGGAGGGGCTGCACCAAGAGCAGGTGAGTCCTGAGCCCCTCTCTCAGTGTCCCCGAGACCTTCTTGGTGTCCCCAGTTCCCCCTTTGACACCCCGAGACCCCCCTGGTGTCTCCAATGTCCCCAGGCCCCAATTCCCCCCTTGACACCCCCAATTCCACTGTTCTCAAACCCCTCCCCACTGTCTCCAAACCCCATCCCTGATGTCCCCAACCCTCCATCTCACCCCAGGAGCCCCCCCTGTTCCCTCTGACCACAACCACTCCCCCTACCCACAGTCACAGAAAGGCCAAGGGCATCTGGGGACACATTGGGGACAACTGGGGGGCTTTGTGGGTACTGGGTGATTACTGGGGGATACTGGGACACACTGGGGGGAACCAAGGGGCACTGGGAGGGACTGGGAAGTTACTGGGACATTACCAGGACACAGCAGGGGACACTGGGAGGTTACTGGGCCATACTGGGGATTACTGGGTGCTCACTGGAGGATCACTGGGCCATACTGGGGGGCAGTGGGAGGTCACTGGGACACACTGGCCATACTGAGGGGGTTACTGGGCCATACTGAGGGTCACTGGGAGGTCACTGGGATATACTGGGGGCACTGAGATCCCCTTAGTTGGTTCTGCTACATCTCCCCCCTGGACTTTTGGGGGCACCCCCAGGACCCCTCCCCTGAGGGCTGGGAGATCCCCTGAACCCCACTGCTGGGCTCTAGGGGACACCCAGGTCCCCCTTCCTTTGGGGTCTCTGTGTGTTGAGTTTTGGGGGTCTCTGGGGTTCGAGGGGGGAATTGGGATCCCCTTTCCTTGGGGTCGGTTCGCTGGGCTGGCAGAGGCGCTGTGGTGGGATGGGAAATGGACTCATAGGAGTTTTAGTTGGCCGTGGCCAGACAGGACTGACACGGAGACCCCCCAAAATCCAGGCAAAACCCCTGAAACCCCCTCAGAAATCCACTCTGGAACCATCAAAACCTCCTCAAAAACACCCCAAATCCCCTCAGAGACCTCATCTCCCCCCCAGAACACCCTAAACCCTCTCAGCGACCTGCAAAACCCACCTGGGATCCCCGAGGCCCTTTCAGGGACCTCAAAACCCCCCTCAGGGACCCTCAAAACTGCTTCAAAGACCCCCCCCGCAAAGCCCCCAGGACCTCCCAATTCCCTCGGAGACTCCAAAACTCCTTCAGGGATTCCCAAACCCATTCAGGGACCTTTAACCTCCCCCCTAAGTCCCTTCGCGACACCAAAGCTCCTTAGAGACCCCCAAAACCTCCTCAGGGACCTCTAAAAGCCCCTAAGGGACCACAAAACCACAGAACAGCAGAAGAGCTTTCTGTAAAGGAAGGGAGCAAAGAATCTGAGAAGGACGAGACCAAGGAAAAACTGAAGCAAAGCAATAAAATCATCCTGGCCCTTGCAGTTTTTCCTTCACCTTTTTCTCACTTTTCCTTTTTTTAGGGTTCTTGTTTTGGTTGGGTGGTTTTGAATTTTTTTTCCGAGGGACTTTCTCGGCAAGCGAATCGAACATCCGGGTTCTTGGGAGGCCTCCGGGCCCCGCGGCCCCCGAGACGGTTCCAAGGCCCTGCGCTCTGACCCTTGGGAACCCCCGAACCCCCGCATTAAACCCTCCCGAGCCCTCCAGCCTTTCCACCCTCACCCGCGCTCCCCGCAGCCCCCGAGGGGATCCCCAGACCCCGCTCTCCCGCACCCCCCGCCTGCACTCAGAGCTCACCGACCGACCCGCCGCCATCACCGATTCCCGGCAGCCAACGCGGCAGGGGCGGGGGCGGGGCTGCGGGGGCGTGGCCGCGCGCTGATTGGCTGCGGCGGCGTTCTCTGAACGCGGTGCGCGCGCAGCCGGGACTCGGTGATGGCGGCGGGGCCTGCGGTTCGCTCTGAGTGCTGTGAGTCCCCCCGGGGGGGCTCGGGAGGGTTTAGCGGGGGGGTTCGGGGATTCCCGAGGAGGTTTTGAGGGGTCCCTGAGGGAGTTCGATGTCCTGAGGGGACTCAGGGGGTGGTTGAAGGTTCATGAAGGGGTTTGGGGGTCTCTGAGGGGGTTTTGGTTTCTGAGGAGATTTGGGGGGTGCCAGGTGGGGTTTGGGGGTCTCTGAGGAGGTTTGGGGGTCCTGGCGGGACCTTTTAGGCAGTTTTGGGGTCTCTAGGGGGTTTACGGGGTCTTAGACGGTTTTGAGGGTCTCTGAGGGGGATTGGGGGGTCCCTAAAGGGGACTGGGGGGTCCCAGGTGGGTTTTGCGGGTCACTGAGAGGGTTTAGAGGGTGCTGAGGAGGGATAAGGTCTCTGAGGGCATTTGAGGGGACCTTGAGAAGGTTTTGATGTGTCGAGGGGGATTTCAGGAGTTTTGAGGGCATTTTGGAGGGGTCCCCTAAAGCCCGGCAGTGGGTCCAGGGGGTCCCCCAGCCCCCAGGGGAGGGGTCCTAGGGATGCCCCCCAAAATCCGGGGGGGGAAATGTACCACATCTGGGTAAGGGGATCCCTAGACCCCACTATATCCCAGTGACTTTCCAGTGACCCCTTCAGTGACCAGCCAGTGTGTCCCAGTGACCTCCCACTGCCCCCCAGGATGGCCCAGTGATCCTCCAGTGAGCACCCAGTAACCCCCAGTATGGCCCAGTAACCTCCCGGTGTCTCCCCGTGTGTCCTGGTAATTTCCCAGTAACTCCTCAGTCCCTCCCAGTGTCCCTCAGTAACCCCCCAGTCCCTCCCAGTGCCCCCTGGTTCCCCCCAGTGTGTCCCAGTATCCCCCAGTAATCACGTAGGGCCCTGCAAAGCCCCTCAACTCTCCCCAGTGTTTCCCCAGATGCCCTTGGCCTTTCTGTGAGTGTGTGGGGGGTGTTTTTGTGGTCAGAGGGTCCAGGGGGGGCTCCTGGAGTGAGATGGAGGGTTGGGGACATGAGGGATGGGGTTTGTGGACAGTGGAATTCGGGGTGTCAAGGGGGAAATTGGGGCCATGAAGAGGCCCTGGGGACATTGGAGATACCAGGGGGGTCTCGGGGTGTCAAGGGAGGAACTGGGGACACCAAGAGGGTCTTGGGGACACCAGGGGGGGTCTCAGGACTCACCTGATCTTGGTGCAGCCCCTCCTCTGCCCGCCCAGGCCTCATTAACCTCCCCCAAATGTCTCCTAACCCCCATTTTCCCTTTAATTCCCTCCCCCCATAGGTACCTTTGACCCCTCAATGTCCCCAAGACCTCTTTTAACTTCCCTAAAGGCACTCAAAACCCCCAAATCCCCATCCAAACTCCTCAAATCCCCCCAAATCTCCCACAGCCCCCCCTCAAATCCCTTCCAACCCCCCCAGAGAGGGATCACCCACACCCTGGGACAGGAACACAATGGGCTGTACTGGGGGCACTGGACTGTACTGGGAGGGCACTGGGGAGGCCTCAGGTGTCCCACGACAAGGTGGCCCAGCTCCAGGAGAGATCTGGGGAGCAGTGAGGAGGTACTGGTCTGTCCTGGTCTGTCCTGGTCTGTCCTGGTCTGTCCTGGTCTGTACTGGTCTGTCCTGATTTGTGCCCCCAATCCCCAAAGCCCCTCCCCAGCTCCCCCAGGACCCTCCCGCACCCCAAAGCCCCCCAGGCCCCCCCAGGCCCCTGACTTGGTCCTGCTGCCCCTTGAGCATCTCCAGCTCCTGCAGAACCAGGCATTTCTTTGCTCCCCACAGGGTCGTTCCCACACCCAGAATGGAATCTGGAGGCAGCAGGATGTGCACAGGGCTCCCATTTCCTACAGTGCAAAGGGGCTGCAGGGAATGATTCCCCTGCTCTTGCAAATCTGCCAAAACCTGCAGGGCACAGAAGGGGGAGCTTCAGGAATTTGCTGGCCTTGGGAGTGGAGCTCACAGGGTAGTGAGAGGAACATATCCCTGAAATACAATCTCTCTGCATACACAATATCTGTCTGGACAGACAGATAAAGCAATAATCAGATATATTCTGTATCATATATATGGCACATATTCTATAGAATCCATCTTTAGCTCTTTTATGATAGATCTGTAAGATATTACACATAATAAGCAATAATAAGGCAAGTGTCCTCCTTAGGGACACACTTCAGAAGGGAACTTGCACTTGACACCCCCCCCTCTCTCTCTAGCTTCGAGCCACCTGGTGCCACAGAAGGGGACAGAGCTCCTGTGGAACATTCTATTCCAGTGACACAGAGCAAGGAATAAACCCAAACTATTGCCTGGGTTTGTTCCCTGGGGGTCTCTGCAGCAGCAAGCACAGCCCCACACTGACTGCTCTGGGCTGTGCAGGCATTTGTGCTTCTGCCTGTCTCACACACACACAAAAGTCTGGTGTAGTGCTGCCCTCAGGAAACCCCCCCAACCTTGGTCCAGCTAAAGCCATGGAATTTGTCTTTGTTTCCCTTGGGTTCAGGGTCAGGCTGTGCCTGTGTCCAGCCCAGAGGCTCAGAAAAGCATTTCTCCCGTCCCACTGCAATCTGCTGCTGCAGACAGGACCCAGGCACTGGTGGCACTGGGAGTGAACAGCAGAGTGTTTCCAGGGGCTCTCTGAAGGAACACAAGTGTCCAAAGAAACCAGCACAAGTGTCCACAGAAGTCCCAGTCCTTCATCCCTGAATGAGCTTGTTCAGCCCAGGAAAAACTGTCTGAGTTTTATTTCCATGGAAGGAGGTTTTTCCCACTTTAACACCAGTTTAGTTCCAAACCAGTTTCTTCATTTCCTCCTCCCAATTTCCCTGAAGGACACTGACAGGGATCATGGACACTGACAGGGATCACAGAGTTTGTCCCTTGGCCATACAGCTCCTGCTGTTTGGCAGCACAGGAGAGGTTAATTAGAGCCCAGGCTCCAATCGCAGGGCACGCCTTGAAGATGAGCTTGAAATCAAACGACTTTCCTACTGGAGGGTTAAATGCATTCTCCATCAACTTTTTTTTGGCTAATCTTTGGCAGGAGGAACCTCCAAGCCAACACGCTCCGCCCCTGTCCCTGCCCTTCTTGCAGCTGTTGGGTGAGCGGAGCGGCCACGATGGGAAAGGGGCAAGAGAAGCGACCCAGGAGCCTGAAACGGGAGAAGCGGAGGAGGGGAAGCCTGGACAGTAGGGACCTCTGGGATCCCCGAGACAACATAGTGGAGAACCTGGAGAGGGGGAATGTCTGGGAACGTGGCACCCGTAAGGCGAGAGTCACAGGAGAAGGAAACCATTGCACCTCCAACACTCCAAGCATCCCTAAGTGGGACCCCCAGCTTCCCAGACAGGGGAGACCCTCCAAACCTCAGAAAGGGAAAGACCAGAGAGGGGGAACTTCTGGTAGAATTTTTTGGGCTAATCTTCATATTTTGGAGTATTTTTAGCTGAATCATAAGTTTGAGGGAATAAGGGTCTTCTTCCTATTTCTGAAGGTTTTTTGCCTGAATGTCAGCGGTTTGGGTTTTTCTGAGCTGAATCTTGGTGTTTTGGAGGTTTTTATGGACACAGGATGCCCGGTGAGTTCTAGAGATGGACTTGGGCCGGAGGAACCCCCAAGCCAACGTGCTCAGCCCTTGTTTTCCCCCATCAGGATTTGTCCTTCCCAAAGCTTGGGTGGATGGAGGAGGAGGCTGCGAGGAAGAGGAAGATGCCTTGGGCCCCCCAGGCAGGTGAGGAGGAAGTCAGTGTCCCTTTGGGCAGGTGTTGTGCTGGCTCTGTCAGCCGAGCATGGCCCCGGCTGCAGGACAACCCCGCTGGCGCCGCCGTCCTGCCGGGGCTGGAGTTGGGGGGATGTCCTTGGCCTTCCCTGTGGGCCGGAGGCAAATCCCCTGCCTGTCCTTCTTGCTTCCTGCCCCAGGCCCCGAGCTGAGGACGGAGAGCCCGGAGGACAAATCCCCCCGTGAGACCTTGGTGGGAGAGGCCGTTTTGAAGGGCTCCCCGGCGCAGGAAGGCAGCGGGGAGGAAAAGGGCCGGAGATCCCCCCGCAGGAGGGGCTCCAAAGCCATCCCAGGGTGCTCTGAGGAGGAAAGAGCCAGCCTGTGCTGGGAAGGCAGACAGAGCTTGAGAGGGAGCTCCGACCTTGTGGTCCCTGAGCAGCCTCCCAGCAGAGAGAAGCCTTTCAGGTGCTTGGAATGTGGGAAGAGCTTCAGCAGGAGCTCTCACCTGCTCCGACACCAGGACATGCACACTGGGGCAGGTCCCTACATGTGTGGGGAATGTGGGAAGAGCTTCAGCCGGAGCTTTCACCTTCGTTCCCACCAGCACATCCACACTGGAGAATGTCCTTACACGTGTAGGGAATGTGGGAAGAGCTTCAGGGACAGCTCCACCCTCCACAAACACCATTGCATCCACACTGGGGAACGGCCCTACAAGTACTTGGATTGTGGGAGGAGGTTTCCAAGCAGTGGGAATTCCTACAGGCATGAGCGGACACATACGGATGAGAGGCCCTTCCACTGCACTGACTGCGGGAAAGGCTTCAAGGAGAAATCCCATCTTGTCACCCACTGGCGCATCCACACCGGGGAGAGGTCCTACAAGTGTGGGGAAGAGATTCACCCAGATCGGTGTCTTGACCAAACACCAACGGACCCACCGGTAAGAGAAGCCCTACCAGTGCCCCGACTGCGGGAAGAGCTTCGGCTGCTGCTTCCACCCCGAATGAACCCCCTGATGGTGAGGCAACCCCTGGAGTCCAGTGACTGTCAGTCCATCCCTTTCGACCACAAAGGGCCAGTCCCCTTTCCCAGGGGCAGCTTCTTCCAACAGAACCCTTCTTGGGGGGTGTGTGGAGATTCCTGCCTTGGCTGGGAACCCACTAAGGTCACTCCTGGAGTCTGAGAGCAGAGATCTCCCCATGAGCGTTGGTTTCGGGGAGTTCCATCCCTCTCTAATTAAGAATTATTGCTTTGTGCCAGCTTGAGTAGAATTGCTTCAACAATTGCTTTAGTGTAGAGCACTGTCCTATTTTATCCTGTACTCCTGATAGTTTTAGTGTTTCTATTGTGCAGTAAATAATTCTGATGAAAATCTTTTGTCTGATCACTTATAACCCCAAATAAATTCATTTCTGTCAATAAATGTGATTTGCCATCATTAAAAACAGGGGGACAAAAGTGGTTTAGTCACACCTCTTTAATACCGTTAAACTTCAGCTGTTGTCATAACTCAAGGCTGAGATTGGATCCAGCAGCCCCCAGCACCCCACAGTAAATTGGGAGCTCAGGGGGGCCACCCCCCATTGCCAAGCCCCTGTGCCCAAAAACCGCCATGGGACCATTGGACCTGCCAGACCACCCTCCCTTTTCCACCCTTCTCCCTGTTCCTCCTATTTTCCCACTGTCCCCTCAGTCCCCAGTTTCCCCCCTGAACAGTTTAGGGGTCCAAATCACCACTTTTTGTCCTCTCTCTTTTGGGCACTGAAGGAGAAAATGTGGCTGCACACACAGAGTTCCATTTTGGGACTTGTCCCCCCATCTTTCTGGCGTCCCCCTTTCATTGGGGTTCCTTTGGAAACAGCGCCTGGGCTTTGTCTTTTAGTCCACTGGAATTCCCAGCGTGGCCCCAAAGCAGTGCCCTGATCCCACACATTCCCCTCCCCTCATGTGCTGGCTGTGTTCAGCTACCAGAGAAAAACACAGGCTGCCATGCAGAGCGTTCCAAGTGGGTTTCCACTTTGGCAAACAGCAGTCTCTGGATGGAAAACACCAGTCAAGGCCAAAACACTCCCTTTGGATCTTGATTAACTGAATGCAGCTGCTGCTGCCTTTTGTTGTTCCCACAGAAATTCTCAGGGTTCCTTTGGTTCCAGGAGGCCCTACGTGTCACAATGGACCCTTGATTTCAGGGGGTTCCAAAATGTCTCAGGAATCCTTGGGTTCCAGAAGAGCCTGCAGTTTCACAAGGACCACTTGAATGCAGGAGGTTCTGCAGGGTCCCAATGGCCCCTGGATTCTGGGAGGTTCAGAAATATCTCCAGACTCCCTTGGTTCCAGGAGGACACACATGTCAGCAGGAACCCTTGGTTGCAGGAGGTTCAAGTGTCCCAGAATTCCTTTGATTTCATGAGGCCCTGGATTGTCCCAATGGACTCCTGATTCCATCAGCCCCCTCAATGTCACAATGGTCCCTTGGTTCCAGGAGTTTCTGCAGCGTCCCAGGGTTCCTTCTGTTCCACGTGGACCTGCAGTGTCATGATGGGCCCTGAATTCCAGGAGTTTTCCCAGGGCGACAGTGCCCCCTTGATTCCATGAGATTGCCCAGTGTCCCAGGGCTCCTTTGGCTCCAGAAGGCCCTGCAGTGTCACAATGGTCCTTGGTTCCATGAGGTTCCACCATGTCCTTCCTGGAACATGCGTGGCTGTGATGCTGCCCCACCTGCAGAGCTGCCTCCAGCTCTGGGCTCCAGCCCAGGAAGGACATGGACCTGTTGGAGCGAGTCCAGAGGGGATCAGCAAGAGGATCAGAGGGATGGAGCAGCTCTGCTGTGAGGAAAGGCTGAGAGAATTGGGATTGTTCAGGCTGGAGAAGAGAAGGCTTTGGGGTGACTTAATTGTGGCCTTCCAGTGCCTGAAGGGAGCCAACAAGAAAGATGGAGAGAGACTTTGGACAAGGGCCTGGAGTGACAGGACAAGGGGCAGTGGCTTCACACGGATAGAGGGAAGAGTTGGAGGAGACAGAAGGAAGGAATTCTCGACTCTGAGGGTGCTGAGATGCTCTTGAAGGCCCCTCCCAACCCAAAGCATTCCATGATTCTGGGACTGGTGGGTGAGGTGGTGGTCGGAGCCATCTGGGGCACAGGGACCCAAAATGAGGGAATTTTCCATTGTGGGGGAAGGAAGGAGGGGGCAGCAGAACTGACCCCTTGGACACCTGGCAGGCAGGCTTTGGCTGGAAGCTGGTGATGGGGAGCTGAGTGAAGCCCCCACAATGCAGGAGGAAATGGTCAGTGACCTGCTCTGCCAGTGAGACCCCCCCAAGTGCCTGGGCCCACATGGGATGCAGCCAAGAGTCCTGAGGGAGCTGGAGAAAGAGCTGGCCAAGCCACTCTCACTCATTGCCCAGCAGTGCTGCACAACTGCACAAGTCCCAGCTGACTGGCAACAAGCACATGGGATGCCCATGCACAGGAAGGGCCAAAAGGAGCATCTGGGCAACTCCTGGCCTGTCTCATTGACTTCAGGACTGGGGAAGTCCATGTAGCAGATCCTCCTCAGTGCCATCCCATGGCACGGGCAGGACAACCAGGGGATCAGGCCCAGCCAGCGTGGGCTTGGGAAAGGCAGGTCCTGCCTGACCAACCTCATCTCTTTCTCTGACAAAGGACCCGCTCAGCAGCTGAGGGAAAGGCTGGGGATGTGTCTCTGTGGAATTCCAGAAGGCCTTTGGCACCATCTCCCCCAGCATCTCCTGCACAAACTGGCTGCTCATGGCTTGCCCGGGGAACTGTTTGCTGGGTGACAAAGTGTCTGATGGACCAGGGAGTGGTGGGGAATGGAAGGAAATCCAGTTGGGGCCAGTCACTAGTGGGGTTCTCAAGGGCTCAGGGTTGGGGCTGCTCCTGTTTAACATCGTTGTGGATGATCTGGGCCAGGGGATCGAGTGCCCCCTCAGGAAAGTCGTGGACAACACCACGTTGGGTGTGAGTGTGGATGTGCTGGAGGGCAGGAAGGCTCTGCAGAGGGATCTGGACAGGCTGGATCAATAAGGCCAAGTGTCAGGTTGTTGTCCCAACAACCCCCTGGAACGCTCCAGGCTGGGGGCAGAGGGGCTGGAGAGCTGCTCAGCAGGAAGGGACTTGGGGGTGCTGCTTGACAGCGGCTGGATATGAGGCAGAGTGTGCCCAGGGGGGCAAGAAGGCCAAGGGCATCGTGGCCTTTGTGGAGAAGAGTGTGGCCAGCAGGAGCAGAGAACTGATTGCCCCTGTGTGCTGGGCACTGGGGAGGCCCCACCTGGAGTGCTGTGTCCATTTCTGGCCCCTCAGTGCCAAAAGGCCCTTGAGGGGCTGGAGCGTGTCCAGAGAAGGGAATGGAGCTGGGGAAGGCTCTGGAAAACATGTCTGCTGAGGGACGACTGAGGGAACTGGGCTTGTTGAATGTGGAGAAGGGGAGGCTCAGGGGGGACCTCATTGCTCTCTGCAATGACCTGAAAGGAGGTTTTAGTGGGTGTGGGGGTCGGTCTTCTCTGCCAAGGCTATAGTGAAAGGTTTTGAGGGAATGACCTTAAATTGCATTGGGCAAGGTTCATATTAGATATTAAAGAAACCTTTTTCCACTGAGAGAGTGTTCAGGCATTGGAACAAGTAGCCCAGGGAGGTGTTGGAGTGTCTAGAAGTGTTCAGGTGTGTGGTGAGTTGACCTTGGCTGGACTCCAGGTGCCCTCCCAGCCGCTCTATCACTCCCCTTCCCAGCAGGACAGGGAAGAGAGTAAGGTGGAAAAAAAAATAGTGGGTTGAGATAAGGCAATTTTTTTAAATCAAAAAGCAAAGTGATGCTTGGGCACACAGAAGCAAAAGACAGCAGGGTTTGTTCTCTGCTTCCCATGAGCAGCCATGGTCGGCCACTCCCGAGGAGCAGGGCTTGGGTCCGCGGGACGGTTCCTCAGCAGGCAGCCATCAGACAATGAATGCCCCCCTCCTGCTCCCTGCCTCAGCTTTTAGAGCTGAGCTGACCTCCCATGGTCTGCAATGTCCCTTGGGTCAGTTGGGCTCAGCTGGCCTACTTGGGTCCCCTGCCAGGCTCTTGCCCTCAGCTAAGGAAGGAATGTCCCAGTGTTGGTGCTGTGCTCAGCAGTGCCCAAAACACTGGGGTGTTCTCAACACCCTTCCAGCTACCAATGCCAAGCCCAGCCCTGGGAGGGCTGCTGTGGGGAACTGAACTGCAGCTCAGCCAGACCCAACCCAAATATCTATGGCACATATTCTATAGAATCCATCCTTAGGTGTTGTATGAGAGATCTGTAAGATATTACAAATAATAAGCAATAATAAGGCAAGTGTCCTCCTTAGGGACACACACACAGCCCCCCAAACTACTGCCCGGGTTTGTTCTGCTGGGTCTCTGCAGCAGCAAGCACAGCCCCACACTGACTGCTCTGGGGTGTGCAGGCATTTGTGGTTCTGCCTGTCTCACGCACACCCCCAACCTTGGGATGGATCTGGATGTCACTGGCTGTGATGTCACAGGTGAGATGTGATGTCATATGATGGATGTGATGTCATAGAGGAGCCTTGATGTCAGAACAAGGATGTGATATCACAAAGGAGATGTGATGTCAGAACAAGGATGTGATATCACAGGGATGATGTGATGTCACAGAGGGGAGGACGTGAGATCACAGGGATTACATGATATCACAAGAGATGACTGATGTGATGTCATAGAGGATGTGTGCTGTCACAGGAAGGATGTGATGTCATATGATGGATGTGACACCATAGGGGATATTTTCTGTCACAGGGAGGATGTGATGTCACAGGGGAGCTGTGATATCACAGAGGAGGACACAATATCACAGGGATTATATGATATCACAGGATAGATGTGATGTCATATGCTGGATGTGATGTCATAGAGGATATGTGATTCCACACGAAGGATACGATGTCACAGGGGATATTGTGATGTAACAGGGAAGATCTGATATCACAAGGGAAATGTGATGTCGTATGATGGATGTGACGTCATGAGGGAGCTGTGATGTCAGAGGAAGGATGTAATGTCATATGGGGGTTTTGTGATGTCATGGGGAGGATGTGATATCACAGGGAAGGACGTGACATCATAGGGATGATATGAACTCACCGGAGAGGTGTGATGTCATATGATGGTTGTGGTGTCACAGGGGAGATCTGATGTCATAGGGGAGATGTGATGTCATGGGGAGGTGTGATGTCATAGGGGAGATGTTATGTCACAGGAAGTATGTGATGTCATATAATGGATATGACATCATAGAGGAGGCTTGATGTCAAAACAAGGATGTGGTATCAGAAGGGAGATGTGATGTCACAACAAGGATGTGATGTCACAGGAGAGATGTGATGTCGCGGGAAGGATGTCATGTCACAGGACAACTGTGATGTCATGGAGAGGTGTGATGTCATAGGCGGATGTGATATCACAAAAAGGATGTGATGTCACAGGGGAGGACGTGACATCAGAGGAATTATATGATATCACAGGAGATGTGTGATATCATATTATGGATGTGATGTCACAGAGAAGCTGTGATGTCACAGGGGAGGACGTGACATCACAGGGATGATATGATATCACAGGAGATGTGTGATGTCATATGATGTATGTGACCTCATAGGGGAGATGTGATGTCACAGGAAGAATGTGATGTTATAGGGAAACTGTGATGTCGTGATAAGGATGTGACATCATAGAGGAGATGCGATGTCACAGGAGAACTGTGATGTCACTGGGGAGGATGTCACGTCACATGGGTGATATGGTATCAGAGGAGTGATGTGATGTCATATGATGGATCTGATGTCATAGGAGAGATGTGATGTCACAGGAAAGATGTAATGTCACAGGGGAGGATGTGATGTCACAAGTATTATATGATCTCACAGGAGAGATGTGATGTCATATGATGGATGTGACATCATAAGGGAAATGTCATGTCACAGGAAGGATGTGATATCATAGGGGAGCACATGTCGTCACAGGGATGATATGAGATCACAGGAGACATAATGTCATATGGAAGTGACATCACAGGAAGAATGCGATGTCACAGGGAGGATGTGATGTCACAGGTGAGCATGGGATGTCACGGGGATGACAAGATGTCACAGGAAGGATGTGATGTCATGATGATTGTGATGTCATAGGAGAGGATGTGATGTCAAAGGGGAGCTGTGATGTCACAGAAAGGATGTGATGTCACAGACCAGATGTGATGTCACAGGAAGGATGTGATGTCACAGGGGAAGCTGTGATGTCACAGGGGAGGAAGTGACATCACAGGAATGATGCCATCGGGGATGTGATGTCACAGGAGAGGATGTGATGTCACATGGCAGGTGTGATGTCACAGAGGAGCTGTGATGTCGCAGGAAGGATGTGATGTCACGAGGCAGCTGTGATGTCACAGGGTAGGACGTGACATCACAGGGATGATGTCATATGGAGAGATGTGATGTCACGAGGATGATGTAATGTCATAGGGGAGCTGTGATGTCATGGTGACAATATGGTATCACAGGAGAGAAGTGATGTCATAAGATGGATGTGACGTCAGCTGTGATATCACAATGGAGGTGTGATGTCATAGTGAAAGTGTGATGTCATAATGGAGATGTGATGTCACATGAAGGTTGTGATGTCATATGATGGTTGTGACATCATAAGGGATGATGTGATGTCACAGGAAGGATGTGATGTCATGAGGAGAATGTGATGTCATAGAGGAGTGACCAACCTTACTCCAGCTAAAGACATGGAATTTATCTTTGTTTCCCTTTGATTCAAGGTCAGGCTGTTTTATTTCCATTGATGTCTAGAGATGAGTTAGGGGGAGCTCTTTTGGTGAGGAAGGAGTTGTTTACTCTGGAGCATTTGAACTCAGCCTTTGTTCCTGGTTTCTTCCCACTCTTTCAGAGCAGTTCATTTCCCAGGGTGAAAGCTCTGATTCCCCAGCACAGTCAGGTTCTCCTGAGCTCAGGATCTTTCACTGGTCTCATTTTTCTCCGGTATTAATTCTGTGCCGAATTCTTGCTTCCTAGGTCAGTGAAATGTTAGAGGACAGAGAATCTCACCTTGATCTTGGACAGAACACTTCTAGACTTCTTTATTCTATTGAATTCTTCCCTATTAGTTCCGGATGACAGGACACCCATGTGGAAGGTCCCTTGTCTGGTTTTCAGGACTTAAAACAGATGCTTTTCTGATGTGGGTATTTATTGGAGTGTTATTTATTCGACTGTGAGGGTTGAATTGAGTGTTCCTTGCACCTTTAAAAAGTGCAACCCCTTTCATCTATTGTTTTAAAAACCATGCATTAGATGTCAGATGACATAAAGACAGCATGTAGAGATAACCCTGATGTAAGTGATTGTTCCAGTCATCCTATGTATGGATAAAAGATTTCTAAGGCTTTGTTCCAAGGCCGCTGCCCCGCCCCCACCCTCTGCCTGCCGACCTCGCGCCCCTGGCGCCTGATTGGCTGCTGCCCCACCAATGGGCCATCCCAGGGGATGCAAATATCCCGCCCTGCTGCATATTTATGAGCTCGGGGTGGGGCTTTGAGCCCCTGATCAGTTGCGGGCGAGCTTTTGGTCCCCGCCCTCCGCCACCGCGCCCGAAGCGCACCCGTGCCAAGTGCGTGGGGTCGGCCACGGGAACTTTGCTTTTTCCTGCAGGGCGCACGGAGGATTTGTCGCTGGGTGCACATGGACTGGGGAGAACTTTGCCTGCCGGAGCCGCTCTCCCTGCACCGCCAGGAAGAGCAGGAACCGCTCCCCGCCCCCAGCTCAGCACTGCACGCCGCCTGCCCCAAAACACACCGGGCAACTCAGACAGGAAATTCCTGGAGGGAAGAAACAATAAAATGTTGATCCCCTCCAAGTGCATATGAGCCTCACGCTGCCGAGCTCTCTAGAGGAGATCTGTGATTGTGCCGGGCCAGTTTGTTCAGTTTTTATCTCTTTTCCATCCACTGGCCTTGTATTAAATTGTCATTGTCCTAAAGCCCATGAGAGAGAAATGAATTGCATTTCTCAATGTGCACTGACAGTGAAATATTTCCCCTCTCTGTCTCCAGTCACACTTATATGTTTCCTTGTGCAGGGGTGACACCAACAGTGGCTGCCGCTTGACATTCCACTCCTTACCTGTTCTTTTCCATTTTGTGGGTCGTCTTTCAGGCTTGAGGTGGGCAGTCACACGTGCACGGTCAGATCTGGAGCAGCACGTCTGTGTGGGGGTTTGTTCCATATATTTGCATTTTCTGTGCAATCCTCTGTCTGTGCAGAGCCAGTTTTGTGTTCCAGTACGTTTCTATCTGTGCCTGTGTGTGTGTTACAGGTATGGAGTGTATTCCTTAGGCAGTTTGAGCAGTGCACTCTATTGTTGTGTGCGTGCACACAGACACGTACACAATAAGTATATATATGCAGAGCTGTATAACTTCCCTCTGTGCAGTTGCTTGTCAAAATCCAGCTGTTTTTATGTGTTTTTGTTTTTTTTTAATCCACGAGAAGAGAGCTGGCCAGCAATGTAAAGTGTTAGCACCTGATTTTATACCAGATTCTCCATGTAATCTAGCAGGTTTTGTATTGTACTCGCAGTTTTGCTTTTAAAAGATGATGTATTATTTTTAAGATTTTCTCGTTCTACATAAATGAAAATAATACTATTTATTCATATTCCTGTAAGTTTGGGCTGTCAAATGGAGAACTGTATTTTAAGCTACATGTGTTCTTGGCTGTATTTACACCTAGAGAATATAATTATTTTAGGGAGGGACGACTCCTACATATGATTGTTAATGTGCATCATGATGTCTGCAGGGAAAAATATAAAATACACATTCAATTTTAATGGTCCTTAGTCCTCTCCAAAAGTCCTGTAGCTATGGGGATTTTGGTTTTTTGATTTTGTTATGGTTTGTTTGTCAAGAAGGAAAAATCCTGTGAAACATGAAAGAAAAATATGAAACTGAATTGTATACTGCTATTTTAGATTGTATTCCTTAATTATATTTTAAATTACTTGGTATTGCCTTTTCAGTAGCACTTTGAAGTGTAACTTTTCTAGAATGGTAGATTGTTGCCTTTTGACATGTATGTCTTCTGAAACAATTTATGGATTTGCTGTGTTACAGGAGCTCTAAATCTTTGGGGTTTGTTTACATAACGCTTGTAATGTTTTTTAAACTAATTCTTATTTCCTTCAGACAAAGAGAGGCTTTTCTCTTTGCTATTCCTTAATATAGCAGGTTTGCCTTAAAGGGAATCTTGTCTAATTTCCAATTATTTTCCTGTTTTAAGTACTGTAGCTTTTTAATCAGAGCATTGTTTCCCAGTTCCTTTAAAATTTAAATAAAATTAATTTTTTCATTTCATCTTCCTGTACTTGCTAGGAGAAATATCCATTAACAGCCTAATGAAAATTAGAGCAATGTAGGTACTTTCACACAGTGTAAGATAAGCATGTGCTGTTTTTCTGTACCACTGAATGTCTGATTTTTACCCTGGGTCACCATTCTGAATTTGTATGAAATCTTGATGGAATTTGCAGATTTAGATCCAAATAATTTATGAGGCAAGACAAAACAAAAAATTCTCTACTTTTTGTGGCACTAACACAGAACCTTAAGTCTGAAATTGGAGAAGGATGGCCATGTGCTGTGGTAAGTTGGTATATCAGGGTGTATGGAATAGAAGTTCCTTGTTCTCGGTCTAATCAAGCCATTTAGAGTGTCCTTGTACAGAATTGTGCACATTTATTTATATGATAACCTACTGAAATATAATTAGCTACCCCTATGCATGTGAGAATAGTCCAAATATATCCTTTTATCATGCATTGAAAATTATATTCCCTTTCCCTGAGTAAAACTCTCTGCAGCTTTGAGCTGCTGTCTTTATACGGGAGGGCGTAAGATTCTCTTTTTAAAGAGTTTTGATCTGAAACCAAACTTTAGGAAAAAGTGATTTGAGATTTTTGAGATTATTACCTGTAGCTTAGCGTGGATGTCTCTTCCTCCTCTGTGTCTTTTCATGTTGCTGTAAGTGGAAAAAAACCTGCACATCTCCTTTTTGTCATTTGGATTGGAACTACATACCATAGGTAATGTGTTTGGGCAGCACTTACCTAGCCAAAGAAAACAAATCAATATTAGCCCTGCTGAGGAGTGTCAGAAGTATCCCAGATGTGTCCATTTAGCTTTGCTCCATCACACACTTTCCTTAAACAACTAGTCAAGCTGTCACAAAATGTCCTGTTGGCTCCAGTGAGATTCTAATGGGTGTGATCAGAGATTGATGGCTTTGGCAAGTGAGAATGAGAAGATGATGTGGAGTTGCTGTCTCTTGTTTTGAATGTCCTCAGAAATAAAACCCCAGACATACAAACAAAAAGGAAATAAAACTAAAAATTAAAAAAAAAAAGGTAAAAATAATTAAAAAATTATAAGCCAGTTGTGTGTGCGCTCCCCCCTCCAAGCCAGCTAGACATGAAACAGTTTAAAGTCCTGTAGATGTAGAGATGAAAAAGTCATATCTAAAATGTAGTGCTAGCTTGTTCCTAAGCATTTCCAAAATTCCTTCCCAGCAGGTGCCAGGATGGGTGGGCAGGAGGTGACTTGCTTTGTTCACACCATTCTTGTACGTGTGACTGCTGCTCTTTCACCCCTCTCCTCCTATATCGAGGTTGGTTTCTAGAGCTGCTTTTGAAAGAAACACTTTTTTTCAATCTCACATGTGAATATTTTTAAAGAAATAGTAAAACCAATATTTAACAAAACGGTGAAATCACACTCATTTAGGTACTCTGAGCACTTTGCTACTGGCAGCTTGTGTAGTTCTCCATATATTGGAAATGTAACTAAGTATCAAGAAATTTTCTCTGTATTCTTTATTTCCTTTTTAATTTTTTTTCTGTCATCAAATTGGCTGCAGGATTTGGTCCTGTCTTTGTGGAGGATGAATGCCACTGTCCTTTTATGTTTAAGCTGATATTTTATTGCTTAGGGGGACTGTCAGTGGGAGGGGGTGGTGGGAAGGATCCTCCACTCAGGGGCTGGAGCTTCAGCTTCTAAAGAAGGCTGTACTTAATCAAAGGGTTGCAACTCAGGATTTCTCCTGGCCTTCCAGAACTTTTCATTTAGCCAGCTGAGAGTGCCCAGGGCACAGCCAGGTTTAACTCTTCCAACACTGCGCTCATCTCGAGGATATCCTGTCATCCTGAGAAGAAGGAAGTGGGGTTTTTTTGTTTGTTTTTGTGGGGGTCTTTTAGTGCCAAATGAAGGTTGGATCATGAAAATCAGTCCTGTTACTGACAAAATTAGTAAAGGCATTTAAACACTTTCAGAACCTGTAACCATTTTCCTTTCTTTCACTTTCTCACCCCTTGCAAATCAGAGACAGCTCCTAGAGGACAGGAGAATAAAATAAACAAAACAAGAAATTATTTTTCTACTCTTGAGGCCTGAGTCAGCTCTGTTTTGAATGCATTTGAATCCTACTGCTTCCATGCTCTTTTTCAAGTAGCACCAGATAAATACCTGTGAACTGCTGAGATGAGAGTGATCATTCTTACTTCACAAAATGTTTCTCTTTTTTTTTTCCTATCCTCTGTCCCTTTTGTGTTCAATGCTATGGAGTGACTATATTTTTGTTCTAAGCTAATTCACTGCTGCTGTTTCGGGTACAACTAATGTCAAGCAGCAAACCTGTAACATGCCAGAAACAGGCTACAGTGTGTTGAAGACACAGCTTATGTTTGATGGTGTGTCAATACAGAGAGTTAGTTGGGTTTATCTGATAGCCTGGCAGAAGGAGAGAGGAGCAGTACAAACTGTTTTCAGTAACTGTGCTGTTCAGACACCTGATAAGATGGAGAGTGCTTTGGAACTACTGATATGCTTTGAATAAGAAAAGAATAATCAGGTCCATTGGCACTGGCTTATCAGGAAGGAAGTAAAATGCCAGCACTTTTACATTAGAAAAGGAAATGTTTTAGACACTTTGGGCCATTTTCCCATTGAAATTAAATAGCAGGGTGCTTTTGAGTGTGCTGTAATGAGTAGAAGGATTTATTACCTTGACAGAATGACAGGTGAATGTGTTCAGAGAGGAGTCCTCAGCAACAAGAACAGCTCTTTGGATAAGTGGCCACATCTATTCCTGCTTTTGGTAGAGATTCAGGAATTCTCTCCTTCCTTTCTCCCTGAAGTGCAGTGGCTCACTTACAATGTGCAGTTTTTCAGAGTGTCACACACTTGTGCATTTTGTAATATCCTGGCAGCATGTTTGATATTGGGCGTGTAACAGGCTGTGCATAAAATAATGCTGGATCATTGACTGGTGTGTCCTCTGCCTTCAGTCCCTGGGTATTTTCATGTTCCAAAAAGAGTATATCTCAGCCTGTGCTGGGAAGGGAAGGTGTGATTCACCATTAACTTACCCCAGCAGGCATGAAACATGCTCAGATGCACTATTATCTTCTCAAAGTTGACTGATTTTTATTTTTGTACTTTTTCAAAATTTATTTCTAGGTTCTTTCACATGCTTACAATTAATTTGGGGATATTCAAATTCAATGAATGATAGTGCATGAACATATTTGATTGATTTTGTATTATAATTGATTCCTGTCAATGAGATCCCTGTGACACTCTGAAATCAATGATATATGATTCAACCAAGGCACCACTGTTCTGTACATTAGGTAGCAGTCGGGAATTTAGGAACTAAATGTTCACAAGCTATAAATGGAGAAAATGTTTAGAGTTAAATAGCTCTTTGTTTGGGTTTGTTCACCCAAATATGTTTCTTGGGAAAGTTAGTTTTCCAAAGGGCAGGCTTTCAGTAAAAGAAAGGTCATTGATTTCAGGCTTATTAAATTTTAGCTAAAAACAACAGGCTCCATTTGGATGTAAAATAATTTAAGTATTTCCCGCAGGCAACCTTCATGCTTTAGAGCTGTTGCTCAATGGTTTCAGTCTTCTCTGAAGATGTCAACTGTAAATATAAAAATGTATCACTGAAAATGTAATGGTTCAAAGATTCTAACTGAAATAAAAATTCCTGCCTAGGGAAAGCACTATAATCAAAATAAAGTGGTCTTAACTTTTTTTTCCTGTGGAGGCCACACTTGAAAAGAGTGCTTCAAGGCAGCAGGGTTGGTAGGGAATGCCAGTTTTTATTTATTTATTTATCTACTCTCCCCCACAGATGATGATAGTCCAGCTTTGGAATCAGCAATACACTTCAGTCACTAATACAAGGCAATATGTGAGCTGCTGCTGCTTCCAAAATGCAGTATCCTGGCATTTCAGTCAACTTTATAATCTGGCAAAAACCCACTTGGCAATATTAAAATCTAGCTTCTGAAACACTTTTATTTCTGAAAGCTTTTGATGTCTTTTTATATCTCTTTAGCATATATTAAATTTCTTGGGAGCAGTGGCCAGGATGTACACTGGATGGATGACTGGGGTGGGGAGTCTCCCTACGCCCCCTGCTTGTTTTTTTCCTCCCCTTTAATTTTAAAAAGAGGTGTGATAACTGTGCATTAGGTAATGCTGGAACATGAATCCTGCAGATGCAGCTGTTTGACAACATTAACGTGGGGGGTTTGTACCATTGTTAGGTAAGTCAGCAGAGATTTTCCAAGCTAAGAAGGACAGCTTGCTGCCAAGCTCTGGCATCTGTCTTAAGAAATCTTTTGCTTCGAGGATGCCCTGAGGAAAATGATGACTGGATGCTTTTCTGAAGCCACAAAGGGCCTGTTTTCTCTTCCATAGCATTCAGAATGGGACTCCCTGTTCCAGCCTGCCTGCTCAGGTTTTTGTGGTGCTGGGTTAGGGTTTTCATGCGGTTTTTCTCCTGGGATAAAGTTGTGTGTTGCGGTAAGGCCCTTGTATAACAAGGAAATGAATGATGCTCCTCGTGGGTGGTGAGACAAAGAGGCTTTATTTCAAACTTGCGCGCCCTTTTATCCTTACATATCATGTGACTTTCTTAACCAACCAGTTTACTAACTCTGGGGCATGCTCCTTGGGCTCTGTACCTGGGCACATCCTTCCTGCCTTTAGACACGCCTCCCACACATCCCCTCTTCTAATTATATTAAGAAGTCACAAAAACAGTATGAACAAAAATGCAAACAACAATGCAAACAACAATTTTAACAATCAGAACATTATAAAACTACTAAGCTTTGCAGTGACCCAGCACATTGCTTTGCTGTTTCTTAACTTTAATGTAAACCTTTTTAAAACCTTCTTATATTCCTATAGGGTAGTGCAACTTGGATAATTACTTTATTAACTTGGGGCCTATCTTAACTGTGTATAAACTTATAACTTTAATTATCTGCGGGTTTTTATAACTGGGGAATTCAACTTTATTTAAGAAACAGGGTAATCTTAGCAAACTACAATTTCTTAAAAGCGACCTGTGGCTGAGGTAATGTTATTTGTGAGGTGTTTGTTTTTTATTATTTGACCAGTCAAACAACTATTTTCATTCATTCACTCATATCATACATCGGTGGCCACCGTACTCTAAACACACTCATGATCACACACACACACACACATTCCAGAGATTGCTTTTCACCACGTTGGTCATTTTCTAATGTAAACTTGAAACATAACATAACTCTTTTCCAAACTTCTGCGTTGTTCTGGTTCCTGCTGCTGTGGTCACATATTTGAATAGGGTTTTACAAACCTGGAAGAACCTGCTTGAGTTCTTTTTTATAACTTTTGGGCATAGCTTTCTCTCCATGTCATAAATCTAGGAAGCTCATCCATTGTCCTGAAATCAAATCTTACTATGATTAGCAACTTGGGAGAGACAAACGCCTGAGGTTTGTGCTACTTTTCAGACCTGCTTCTTTCAGCACTGTCACAACTCAAAAATTGATAACATACATAGCTTTTTACAGATGTTCTTGCAGGTTACACCAGTTCTCCCCCCTTTTGTTTAAACTTAGCACGTGTTTCAATATGTGCCTTTACTGTTTTATGGATTAGTGTGAAATGCTTGATGTGAGAATTTTCCTATTTCATAGGAAGTAACTGCTTAATTTTAATGTTAATCCATTTTAGAGTACCAAAGGGTTGCTAAGCAACTAACTCATGTGTTTTACACTTTTATGTTTTGTTTAGCGGATGTAGTAGCAGTTATGTTTTGTGGATGTATATCTATTTGCATGTACAATTTCAATATGTCTAATTCAAAGATGTATATCTCTGATCGCCAGGCCTCATTTGCTATTAACTCTCTAGGGTGGTTTCCTGACAGTGTGGCATACCTTGATGATGTAGCTTTATTAATTGTTATTTTGAATGGTCTCTTAGAGAACCTGTATTCTGATGGAGAATGAATGAGGCAATTGCTTGCCTTAAAACTCTGGGTATAGTGTTAAACATTGCTGCTTTAGCAGCTTTTCAGCTTCTGTCAGTTATTGGCTGTGGCAGGTCAGGATGTGATTTTGTGTGCATTTGTATAGAAATCATACCTTTTGTAACTCACAGGAACCAAGAGAATGCATTTCAAAAAACAGGTAAGGGTTAACAATATCTCACGGAAATTAACCTTCAAAACAGGTTATCAACCTTATAGCATAATAAGCACAATCATAACATCAAAGGACTGTTTTAAAATTTTCTCAAGGTAATATGAATGACAATCAGTCCAGAACTATACAGAAGCTTAGTTCATGGCTTGTAGTTTTCCTACTGTTCCGTGGCAGGATTTATTTAAGTCTATTGCAGCATATCGTGTTTTCCTAGATGCATGTGTGAAGGCCCTGAGGCCTTTCACTGGTTCAGTTTTGCATCTGGTGTGGTCTTTAAAGGTAAACTGTTGATTTCTGCCACAATCTGTGCTTAAGGAGATGGATTAAAATATTACCACTAAAACTTGCCAGGGCATCTTGAAATCCAGCGTCCTCAGCTGTCATCCTATCCAAATTGTCTTTCAAAGCTGGAATGCTGGTGAAGGTAGGATTTCTTCCGTCCAGTTCCGCAGTTGTGCTCTGCCCTAAATGACAAGCTTACAAACTCAATAGCAACTTACACAGATTTAGGTGGTGGGGTATGACAGAAAAGGCTGTTTTAGAACCAACAGCGGGCTTTTCTCAGTTTGATCTCACTGAAACAAAACTGCAATGCTTCATACCTGCTGGAAACAAAAATTAGGCAGATTTGCCTTTCAGGATCTCTCCTGTTTTGTTTGCTCTTTGTTACCTTGGTATAATTTTCTAACATTTGGTTTGCCTCTGCAGCTAGCAATCTGTCAGACTTTAAGATGGAGTTCTCCCCTAGCAACACAAGGAGAGGGTGTAGGTCCCCTCTGTTTATGGCTAAAACCGGTTTTAAGCAACTGGTAGCCCTCTGAGGTTTCTGCAACTCGCGTAAATATAAATGTTTTTTACCTCGAGCTGTGTCACCTGTGTAGAGCTTTTTTGCTGTGTTGTCCTGTCCATGGCAAGTCCAGAGTTGTGGTTGTTGGATCCTTCCTGAAACAACCTGAAGATGTGCACCTTGGGCAGTTTTGGTTAAAACAGCAGAAACAATTAGCAGTTCATTTCTTGTGGCCGTGGTTATTAATGTGTCCTCTGCATAATGGCGTATTATGGCTGTCTGATACTTCATCAAGGTATTTTGCATCCCCTGAGGAAGGGCAGCCCAGCAGTGATTTTGGATAGTTTGTGCACTGTTTAAAACCATGATGGGAAAAAAGGGTTTCTGGGCATCCTCAGGGTGACAGAGAACGGTAAAGGAATGTTTTTTTGAATCAGTTATCACTCGTGACCAATTTGCTAGAAGCCTTATAGGTAGAGGCAGTCCGATCTGCAAGGCTTCTGCATGTTTTTTGACTGCGTGTTCTGCTGTTAACATCTGTAATGTTTTCCACCTGTCACCTTTCTTTGGGGTACAGGGTACATGGGTATTTTGGGGGCTGGTTATTGGTATATTGTGGCTTGTCTTAAGTAGTTTTCTCTTTTGCACATGAAAAGTAGTACCACAAAGGATTACAGCGAGCAGGGCTGCTACGAACAGTATAATGCTTGTAGCACATCTTTTGCTTTGCTTATGGCACTCTTGGTACAACTGAGTCATTTCTCTGCTGCTAGGCTGTCTATGGAATGTTGCTATTAGGGGCTTCCATGGGCAATCCTCCTGAGAGTGACCTATTTCTCCACAACTAAAACAGCTAGTTGTGTGTCTGACTTCCTTCTGTATTCTTATCTGGGCATCTAAAGCTGCAGCTAGGGAGGTAGGTAGCTGCTTCTCAGAGCTAGCCTTTCGATAGGGTGGTACCAGCTCAATAAAGTCACAGTTCTCCCTTACAGGAGGGCTCTGCAAAGCTCTTTCACAGCTTGCATTTTGTCTTTCAAAGGCCAAGTGCTTGTACAGCATCTCTCTGGCTTCATTGTATTCAATTTGCTTGTTTAAAGCATACTGCAGCTGGTCCAAGCATCTTAAATTTAACTCAGTATAACCTTGTAACTCTTTAATGTTGGATAGGTAATCATTTGGATCTGCAGTGAGAATGTTTTCCATTCGAATTGCCTTATCTAGACATTGTTCCCACATGTTAGCTGACTTCTCCCCCTGTGCCTTTTTGATCCCTCCCATTGGAACCATGTTTGGCTCTTTCTCCCCCTCTTTCTCCCCCTCCCCCCATTCCTCCCATTCTTCCCATTCCTCCCCCATAGTCCCGGTAAAACCGGTTCCCTGTGGGGGGATGGTGGGCGGTGCAGGCGGCGAGCAGGGGGCGGGGTTGGCTCCTGGCCGGAAAAGAAGGGTCGGAGTTTAGTCTGTGGGGGGGGGAAATGGCTGCGGCCATACCTGCCCACGTGGTCACTGGTCATTTGCAGCGAAATGGGACGAATACACTGAATTACTCTCCCCATCGCTGTAACAGAATTGCTTACTGTGGTCCCGGGGGTCGGGAGCTCGCATGGCAATGTCTGTCCCTTCCCAGCGACTCGCTTTACTTGGCTCTCGTGTCTCCCGGTATGTTCCCTGAGTTTGTATTACCATGTTGTGCTGTGCTGCTATCAGCAGTATGCGCGGGGGGGTGGGGTGGGGGCTTTTCATTTTTTCTCTGTGTGCCTTGTGCAGGCAGAGTTTATGACAGAGTAAACTGCTTTATGTTGGAAAAGTTAGCAAAAGGCTTGAGTCTGAGTTTCGCTCTAATGTATCATGAGGTTTCTATGGAAACTGGGTGTTTCCTTATGTTACCTTATCTCGAGCGGCTGGGAGCACACATTCTGAGTCCTTTTTGTAGCAGTTTGGGCTATCTGGCAGTCTTTTCTCTGCGGTTTTTTTCTTTCGGCGTGGCTGCGGGGGTCTGGGCTGTTTCGGCTGTGGTGGTGGGGGGGAAGGGCACGGCGTTGCTCCAGGGCTCCCACAGTTCGCTGGGCGGTGCGGGCTCGGCAGGCTGTCTCGGCGATGGCAGGCCATGGGGGGGCAGCTGCAGGCATCTGCGGTGGCGGATGCGGCGGGGCGCGGGGCGGGACCCGCTTGGGCGGCGGCAGCAGCGTGGGCGCTGGCTTCTGCAATGAACGTTGGTGGTCAGGGGGTGGCTGGGTTCTCGGGGCGGGCTGCAGCAGCAGCGGCTCTGCGTGGGGCGTCCTCGGCGAGCATGGTTCAGCGGGCACCGCGTGGCGCAGGGCCGGCGGGCGGTCCTAGCGCCGGGCTGGCGGCAAAGAGCAGCGAAAAGCGGCAAAAAGTTCTTTTGGGGTTTCCGCGGTTTCTGAAAGGTTTTTCCTCAGCTTGGAGGGTCTACACTGTCGTCACAGACAGGCAGGGGTCGGCAGGAGGTGGCGGCGAGCCTCCTCCGGTGCGCAGGACTCAGCAGGGGCTCCGATAGGGTTGCGGTACAGTTCTGCCTTTTCCACGTGGCTTTTGAGCGCAGCGCGGGTTCAGCAGGGGCAGAGGGCGGTGTTAAAGCAGCTCTGGGCTCCGTTAAATGGACACTCCCGGCGCAGGCCCCCGCCGCGACGCGGGGAGCGGCCAGCACACGTGTGTGGCTTGGCCGCTTCCCTCGCGGTTGTAGACTGCGGCACGTGTGGGGGAAAGGGGGCAGGGTCGCAGCGGCGCCTTTAATCTCGGCGCGAAGCTGGTCGGAGGTAGCAAGTAGGTGGGGAGCCCCAGCAGTTTCTGCTGAGCAGAAGCTGAAACGGGGCTCCGCGGGGGCCCGGCGGTGGCTAGAGGTGTTTAAGAGGCGGCAGCAGTAACGCTGTTTCACGCACGTGGTCCACCCGGAGCAGTCAGCAGCGGCAGGCCGCTTTTACCAGATGACTGACGCATGGGGGACCAACAGGCTTTCCCTGACGATCTTA
This sequence comes from Pseudopipra pipra, assembly GCF_036250125.1. NCBI lineage: Eukaryota > Metazoa > Chordata > Aves > Passeriformes > Pipridae > Pseudopipra > Pseudopipra pipra. Next base: position 24,992,865 of record NC_087580.1, read on the forward strand.
AGGTGCTCCGCGGCTCGGGTCTCCGAGCTGCAGGCACGTCTTGCCCAGGGAGCAGTCTTAGGCATGCGGAATGCCTTTTAGCTAAACTCACCGCTTTTGATGTTGCGTTGGACCCTCTCCGCTCTCTCCGGTTGCCTGCTCTGACCTCTCGGTTTCTTCTTTAATTTCTTCTCTTCTTCCGTGCACTATCCTAATATTTTTTGAGCTCGCTAAACTAACTGTCCATCTCTTAGATGCCACTAAGACCACGGTGTTGCAGAGCAATTTAAATTTAGTAGTAGAATGGCTAAGGCTTAGTAAAAGAGTAGGCCTAGAAAGCAACACTCCAAAGTAGTAAGTTAGCAACCTTGTTTGTGAGCATGGAGTGTTGTGCTGAAGAAGTGGAAACAATAATCAAAGGATTTAGTCAAGCATGTATATAATGATTTGTTACCTTGGATGTGGTAAGGGTCTGTTAAACAGTTTCTAGGAGTAAGACAACTTAAGTAGATTTATGATTAGAGTAGATGATTATTAATTGTTATCAGTATGAAGTATGAGCTTGTTTGTAACTGTACCTGGTTTGCTGTGGAAACTGTAACTGTTTTGCTGTGGAAACTGTAACTGTTTTGCTGTGGAAACTGCACAAAAACTTGTTTGTGTACAAAAGCTGAACTGAGAATGAGGGTCTTCGGAATCCTGACTTGGGACGTTAATCCGCAGGTTCCCGGGCCCTGAAAAAAGCACCGCATAAACCGGCACTCTGTTGGTTTGTGTTTTTTTTTTTGGTTACGGGCAACAACGGGGTTATTGACGTCAAAGTTTTTTGTGGTTAAAAGATTCCCAAGTCAAACTAATAGACTTGATAGCCGGAAACTACCACTTATATACCTGATTCAGGGTAAATATCTGCTTAATATAAGCTAAAAATGTCCCGTTCGGATCGCCATATGTAGCAGTGAGCCCTTGTATAACAAGAAATGATGATGCTCCTCGTGGTGGTGTAGTCAAAGAGACTTTATTTTCAAACTCGCACGCCCTTTTATCCTTACATATCATGTGACTTTCTTAACCAACCAGTTTACTAACTCTGGGGCATGCTCCTTGGGCTCTGTACCTGGGCACATCCTTCCTGCCTTTAGACACGACTCCCACATCTCTCCATCTTTCTGGTTGGCTCCCTTCAGGCACTGCAAGGCCACAATTAGGTCACCCCAAAGCCTTCTCTTCTCCAGCCTGAACAATCCCAATTCTCTCAGCCTTTCCTCACAGCAGAGCTGCTCCATCCCTCTGATCCTCTTGCTGCGCCCCTCTGCACTCCCTCCAACAGGTCCATGTCCTTCCTGTGCTGGAGCCCAGAGCTGGAGGCAGCTCTGCAGGTGGGGCAGCATTACAGCCACGCATGTTCCAGGAAGGACATGGTGGAACCTCATGGAACCAAGGACCATTGTGACACTGCAGGGCCTTCTGGAGCCAAAGGAGCCCTGGGACACTGGGCAATCTCATGGAATCAAGGGGGCACTGTCGCCCTGGCAAAACTCCTGGAATTCAGGGCCCATCGTGACACTGCAGCTCCTCATGGAACAGAAGGAACCCTGGGACGCTGCAGAAACTCCTGGAACCAAGGGACCATTGTGACATTGAGGGGGCTGATGGAATCAGGAGTCCATTGGGACAATCCAGGGCCTCATGAAATCAAAGGAATTCTGGGACACTGTCAAACCTCCTGGAACCAAGGGTTCCTGCTCACATGCGTGTCTTCCTGGAACCAAGGGAGCCCTGAGATATTTCTGAACCTCCCAGAATCCAGGGGCCATTGGGACCCTGCAGAACCTCCTGCATTCAAGTGGTCCTTGTGAAACTGCAGGCTCTCCTGGAACCCAAGGATTCCTGGAACACTGCAGAGCTCACGGAACCAAGGGGCCACTGTCCCACTGCAGCTGCTTCTGAAGCACAGGGGACCCTGGGACAATGGGAAATCTCCGAGAATCCAAAGGGCATTTGGGGACTGCAGGGCCTCATGGAACTAAAGGAACCTTTGGAGAATGGGGAGGCTCATGGAATCAAGGGGCCAATGGGACATGTGGAACCTCCTGGAGGCAAAGGAACCCTGAGAATGTCTGTGGGAACAAGTTAAGGCAGCAGCAGCTGCATTCAGTTAATCAGGATCAAAAAGGAGTGTTTTGGCCTTGACTGGTGTTTTCCATCCAGAGAGTGCTGTTTGCCAAAGTGGAAACCACTTGGAATGCCCTGCATGGTTTTTTCTCTGTGTTTTTCTCTGGTAGCTGAACACAGCCAGCACATGAGGGGAGGGGAATGTGTGGGATCAGGGCACTGCTTTGGGGCCATGCTGGGAATTCTGGTGGACTAAAAGACAAAGCCCAGGCGCTGTTTCCAAAGGAACCCCAATGAAAGGGGGACGCCGGAAAGATGAGTGGACAAGTCTTGCAATGGAACTCTCTGTGCAGCCTCATTTTATCCTTCAGCATCCACAGAAGAGAGGGCAAAATGTAGGGGGTTCAGACCCCTAAACCGTTCGGGGTGGGAAAAATGGAGATTGAGGGGACAATGAAAAAGTGGGAGAAATAGGGAGAAGGGTGGAAAAGGGGTGGTGGTCTGACCAGTCTGACGGTCCCATAAGGGGTCTTTGGGTACAGGGGGGTTGGCAAAGGGGGGTGGCCCCCCTGAGCTCCCAACTTCCTGTGGGGTGCTGGGGGCTGCTGGATGCAATCTCAGTCTTCGATCATGCCAACACTTTTAAGTTAAGGGGAATTACAGAGGTGTGACTGAATCACTTTTGTTCCCCAGGTTTTAATGATGGCAAGTCAGATCTATTGATACAAATGAATTATTTAGGGTTCCAAATGATCAGACAAAAGATCTTCATCAGAATTATTTACTGCACAAAATACACACTAAAACTACCAGGAGTACAGGATAAGATAGGACAGTGCTCTACACTAAAGCAATTGTTGAAGCAATTCTACTCAAGCTGGCACAAAAGCAATAATTCTTAATTAAAGATGGATGGAACTTCTCCAGACCAACGCTCAGGAGGAGATCTCTGCTCTCAGCCTCTAGCAGTGACTTTGGGGGGTCCCCAGCCAAGGCAGGAATCTCTAAACATCCTCCAGGAAGGATTCTGTTGAAAGAACCTGCCCCTGAGAAAGGGGACAGGCCGTTTCTGGTCGAAAGCGATGCAGTGACAGTCACTGCACTCCAGGGGTTGCCTCACAATCAGGGGCTTCATTCAGGGTGGAAGCAACAGCTAAAGCTCTTCCTGCAGTCGGGGTACTGGGAGGGTGGGACCACTCTTACCGGTGGGTCCGTTGGTGTTTGGTCAAATTAGAGCTCCAGGTGAAGCTCTTCCCACACTCCTCACACTTGTAGGGCCTCTCCCCAGTGTGGATGCGCCGGTGGGTGACGAGGTTGCCATTCCGATTGAAGCCCTTCCCGCAGTCGGTGCAGTGGAAGGGCCTCTCATCCGTGTGTGTCCGCTGGTGCTTCAGGAGATTGGAGCTGGTGTGAAACCTCTTCCCACATTCCAAGCACTTGTAGGGCCGTTCCCCAGTGTGGATGAGCTGGTGGGTGTGGAGGTGGGACCTCTGGCTGAAGCTCTTCCCGCATTCCCCACACGTGTAGGGCCGTTCCCCAGTGTGGATGTGCTGGTGGGTGCAGAGGGTGGACCTGTCACTGAAGCTCTTCCCACATTCCCTACACGTGTAGGGCCGTTCTCCACTGTGGATGCGCTGGTGGCTGCGGAGGTTGGAGCTCTGGCTGAAGCTCCTCCCACATTCCCTACATGTGTAGGGACGTTCCCCTGTGTGGATGCGTTGGTGGGTGCGGAGGGTAGAGCTATCACTGAAGCTCTTCCCACATTCCCTACACGTGTAGGGCTGTTCCCCAGTGTGGATGTGCTGGTGGGTGCGGAGGGTGGACCTGTCACTGAAGCTCTTCCCACATTCCCTACACGTGTAGGGACGTTCCCCAGTGTGGATGTGCTGGTGGGTGAGGAGGTTGGTGCTCTTCCTGAAGCTCTTCCCACATTCCAAGCACCTGAAGGGCTTCTCTCTGCTGGGAGGCTGCTCAGGGACCACCAGGTCAGAGCTCCAGCTCAAGCGCCGACCACCTTCCTGGCACAGACTGGCTCTTTCCTCCTCAGAGCACCCTGGGATGGCTTTGGAGCCCCTCCTGCGGGGGGATCTCCGGCCCTTTTCCTCCCCACTGCCTTCCTGCGCCGTGGAGCCCTTCAAAACGGCCTCTCCCACCAGGGTCTCACGGGGGGATTTGTCCTCCGGGCTCTCCGTCCTCAGCTCGGGGCCTGGGGCAGGAAGCAAGAAGGACAGGCAGGGGATTTGCCTCCGGCCCACAGGGAAGGCCAAGGACATCCCCCCAACTCCGGCCCCGGCAGGACGGCGGCGCCAGCGGGGTTGTCCTGCAGCCGGGGCCATGCTCGGCTGACAGAGCCAGCACAACACCCACCCAAAGGGACACTGACTTCCTCCTCACCTGCCTGGGGGGCCCAAGGCATCTTCCTCTTCCTCGCAGCCTCCTCCTCCATCCGCCCAAGCTTTGGGAAGGACAAATCCTGATGGGGGGGAAAACAAGGGCTGAGTGCGTTGGCTTGGGGGTTCCTCCTGCCCAAGTCCACCTCTAGAACTCACCAGGCATCCTGTGTCCATAAAAACCTCCAAAACACCAAGATTCAGCCCAGAAAAACCCAAACCGCTGACATTCAGGCAAAAAACTTTCAGAAACAGGAAGAAGACCCTTAGTCCCTCAAACTGCAAAAAGTGGAAATTCAGCTAAAAGTACTCCAGAATATGAAGATTAGCCCAAAAAAATCTCCCAGAAGTTCCCCCTCTCTGGTCTCTCTATCTGGGGTTCAGAGGGTCTCCCCTGTCTGGAATGCTGGGGGTCCCACTTAGGGATGCTGGGAGTGTTTGGGGTCCCAAGGAGTCCTTCTCTTGTGACTCTCGCCTTACGGGTGCCACGTTCCCAGACATTCCCCCTCTCCAGGTTCTCCACTATGTTGTCTCGGGGACCCCAGAGGTCCCCACTGTCCACGCTTCCCCTTCTCCGCTTCCCCCGTTTCAGGCTCCTGGGTCGCTTCTCTCACCCCTTTCCCATCGTGGCCGCTCCGCTCACCCGACAGCGTCAGGAAGGGCAGGGACAGGGGCGGAGCAGGAACACAAACAGCAGGAAAACAAGCACCTCCCCCCTCATCCCGCGGGTACCTGGGAAGGAGGAACTCGTCCCAAATATCCTGGGGAGAGTGCGGGTGGTCGTGACATAATCAGGCTGCCAGCACAGATTTCCCTGCAAAGTCTGCAGGGAGTCAAGCTCTGGAGAGGAGATTGTGCCCCATGGATGGGATTGCAGAGGGGCCCTCAGGTCCTCAGCAGGAATCAGCAACCAGGAATAGACACAAAAGGCCCCCCTGAAGATTTCGGAGGGAGTGTCCTGTAGGGAGGGGACAGTGTCACCCCACCAGAGCAGGGCTGGCAAGTGGGAGGCCGCTCCAGGGGTCTGCAAGAGGCCTCATGCTCTGCTTGGCCCTACCAGTGCCTGGTACCAACACCCTCGGCTGCCCCCGGCCCTGGGCAGCTCTGCTGCCACAGGCTGTGCCCTCACCATGGCCCTGCAATGGCCCTGCCTGTCCCTCCCCCGTGGCCCTGCCCGTGGCCCTGTCCCTTGGCTCTCTCTCTGCCAGCTCAGTGTGGGGCACATGGGCTGGGGGTCCCTCCCAAGCCCCCCGGGCAGCCGGCGTTGGCTGGGGGGATGTGAGGGCTGGGCCTGCTCAGCACAGCCCCGGCCTCGTGCCCAGCGCCTCTTTCCTGACCCACACAAGACCTTCCCGGCCCCCCCAGGGCTCCCCTGCTGCTGCCTCTGCTCCTGGTCCTGCCTTTGCTGCTCCCTTGCCTGGGGCAGCGGCTGCAGGGGGGGATGGCAGCAGCTTCAGCTCCACGGCACTTCCTGGGGGGAGCTCAGCCCGGGGGGGACGGGCAGGGACCTGATGGGGATGGACAGGGGCCCAGCAGGGACAGACAGGGCCTGCAGGGGAAGGCACAGGGACAACCTGCCCCCCACACTGACACCGCTGTCTCTGCTCCTCCTTGCAGGCTCTGTGGCCAGGCACAGTTTGTGTTCCTGGGTGCCCACCATCTCAGCACTTGGAGACCCTCAAATCAGCGCCTGCAGCTCTGCAGCAAAGCCCCAGCTCACCTGGCACACAGGGAATGGACACAGCACCTGCTCGGGGATGGGCTTTCACAGCTTCTGTCTCTTCCCCACCACGGGGCTCTCCTTCCTCAGCAGCACCTCTGCCTTGCACTTATTCTCAGCCTCACCTCAGGGACAGCTCTGGGCTCACCTCCGCGCCACTTCTCAGCCTCACCTCAGGGCCTGGGCTCAAGGACAGGAACCTGCAGGGAGGGGACATCAGGTGCAAGCTGAGGGCTGCCTGCTTGCACTGGCCTCTGGGCTTCTTTCTCCTTCTACAACCATCCCACAACTTAGCCTACTTTTCTAATACCACAAATTTACAGACTAACCTTGGAGATAGATATGGACAGACATCTCTATCACCCTGGGGATAGAGCCTCAAGCATGTGCTGCCATAGGAATGGGAATCACAGAATCACAGAATCAGCCACATTGGAAAAGACCTCTGAGATCATCAAGTCCAACCCTGGATCCAACCCCGCCGTGCTTCCCAGACCATGGCACTGATGCCACATCCACTCTCACCTCCAACACCTCCAGGGACGCTGACTCCACCCCCTCCCTGCCCAGCCCATTCCAAGGCCTGATGACTCTCTTGGGATAAAATTGCTTCCTAATATCCAACCTAAACCTCCCCTGGCACAGCTCAAGACCCAGCCCTCTTGTCCTACTGCTGCTTCCTGCCAGAACAGCCCCACCTCCACCTGGCTCCAACCTCCTGGCAGGGACTTGCAGACAGTCAGGAGGTCTCCCCTGAGCCTCCTCTTCTCCAGCCTCAACACCCCCAGCTCCCTCAGCCTCTCCTCACACCACTTGTGCTCCACTCCCTTCCCCAGCCTCGCTGCTCTTCTCTGCTCCTGCTCCAGCCCCTCCAGGGCCTTCCTCAACTCAGGGGCCCAGAGCTGGACACAGCACTCCAGGGGTGGCCTCACCAGCGCTCACTCCAGCCCAACAATCACTTCCCTGCTCCTGCTGACACACTCTTCCTTACACAGGACACCAGCCATTGGCCCTCTTGGCCACCTGGCCACACTCTGCCTCCTCTTCAGCTGCCTGTCCATCCACACTCCCAGCTCCCTTTCTGCCTGCCTGCTCTCCAGACACTCTGGCCCCAGCCCGGGGGGCTGACGGGGCTTCTTGTGGCCAAAGGGCAGGACCCGGCCCTTGGCCTGCTGGAACCTCATCCCCTTGCAATCAGCCCATGGATCCAGCTGGGCCAGGTCCCTCTGCAGAGCCCTCCTGCCTTCCAGCACATCAACACACCCCCAGCTTGGTGTCAGCTGCACATTTGCTGATGAAATGCCTGGTTCTGCAGCAGCTGCAGATGCTCAAGGGGCAGCAGGACCAAGTCAGGGGCCTCGGGGGGCCTGGGGGGCTTTGGGGTGTGGGAGGGTCCTGGGGGAGCTGGGGAGGGACTTTGGGGATTGGGGGTACACACCAGGACAGACCAGTACAGACCAGTACCTCCTCACTGCTCCCCAGATCTCTCCTGGAGCTGGGCCACCTTGTCGTGGGACATCTGAGCCCCCCCCAGTGCCCTCCCAGTACAGCCCAGTGCCCCCAGTACAGCCCACTGTGTTCCTGTCCCAGGGTGCCAGGTGATCCCTCTTTGGGGGGGGTTGGAAGGGATTGAGGGGGGGGCTGGGGGAGATTTGAAGGGATCTGGGGGGGGGGGGGGTTGATGGGGATTTGGGGGATTTTGGGGTGCTTTGGGTGTATTTGGGGGAGTTAAAAGGGGTCTTGGGGGGGTCAAAGGGATCTGTGTGGGGAGGGGATTAAAGGGAAAATGGGGGCTAGGGAAAATGGGGGGTTAATGATGTCTGGGGGGAAAGAGGACTAGCAGCAAGACGAGCAGGTGAGTCCTGAGACCCCCCTAGTGTACCCAAGACCCTCTTTGTGACCCTCAAAACCCTCTGGGACTCCCAAAATCCCCCTAGAAACCCCCCAAACTGCTTCAAAGACACCCCCCCAAAGCCCTCCAGGACTTCTCAGTTCCCTCGGAGACTCCAAAACTCCCTCACGGACTCCCAAACCCCTTCAGGGACCTTCAACCTCCTCCCTAAGTCCCCTCACGGCATCAACCCCCCCCCAGAGACACCCTAACATCGCCTCAGGGACCCCTAAAATCCCCTAAGGGACCACAAAACCACAGAACAGCAGAAGAGCTTTCTGTAAAGGAAGCAAAGCAATAAAATCATCCTCGCCCTTCCAGTTTTTCCTTCATCTTTTTTTTCGTTTTTCCTTTTTTTAGGGTTCTTTTTTTGGTTGGGTGGTTTTGAATTTTTTTTCCGAAGGAATTTCTCAGGACCCGAATCCAACATCCGGGTTCTTGGGAGGCCTCCCGGGCCCCGCGGCCCCCGACAGGGTTGCAATCCCGCGCTCTGCCTCTCGGGAACCCCCGAACCCCCGCGCTAAACCCTCCCGAGCCCTCCAGCCTTTCCACCCACAGCCGCGCTCCCCGCAGCCCCCGAGGGGATCCCCAGAGCCCGCTCTCACCCGCTCCCGCCAGGTCTCACAGACAAAAGAAGGCCCCAGCGCCATCGTGACTTCCCGGAAGCCAACACGGCGCTCTGCGCGCGCACCGCCTGCACAGACCCCGCTGCAGCCAATCAGCGCGCGGCCACTTCCCCGTCCGCCCGCCTTCTGCCACGCCCGCCGCCCTGCGCGGTGCACGATGGGACTTATAGTTCTTATGGAGTCAGCGGCCATTTGCATGGACTTTTTGGTTTTTCTGGTTTTTTTTCCTCTTTTTTTTCTTTCTTTATTCTTTCTTCTTTGTATTCCCCCCTTTTTTCTTTCTCTTTTTTCTTTCTTTTTTTCTCATTTATTTCCTGTTCTTTTTTTTCTATTTTTTCTCATTTTCCTTCTTTTTTTTTTCTTTTTATTTCCCTTTTTCTTTTTTTTACATTTTTTTTGTATCAGTTATATTTGCAAGGAAGATTTAAACACAGGTCAAAACAATCTCCAGGTACATATCTTACAATAATCTGGCATTGTTCCAGGTTCATGAGGATTCCCAAGATCACAAACACTGAGACATGAAAGGTGCTCACACAAAAAACAGCTTTCCCTGCTTTTTTCCACAGGTAAAGCAAGTGTGGAAGGGGCACTTGGCCCCAGGCAAGATGCTTTTACAGCCACTTTAGGCAGCCCAAAGTGGATCTGGCTGGCAAATGGGATTATGATTATGCTTTCAGGGACTATTTCCACAGTACATTGAGGGAAAACATTGAGGGACATTTCTTCATCTCCTGAAGGGATGAGAAGAGGGGGGAGCAGGTGCTGTGGCCCCAGAGCTTCTCTCTGCTTTGGGGACACTTCTGTGTTTTCCTCTGTCCATTGAATTTCTCACAAAGAAGGAAAAAGCTACAGGAACTCCAGTCTGGAGTGGTCAGGACATGTGGAAGCAGAGGAATTTTTCTTTCAAGCTGGGATTGAGAGTGCAATTTCACACTCCTTTGGAGAGCATTAACTAAGACATCCCATTTCTGCCCAGGGATCTTCCAGGGGGAACTCAATCCGGGCTGTGGGCAGGTCCCTGCAGGGGCAGCAGCTTCCTCTGCACATTTGAGGGGATAAAGCTGCTCTAAACCTACACTCCAGCTACTCCACAGTAATTTAGGACTTCTGAGGACAGTTCCCCACTGTTTCCACCCCAGCAGAGACCTGAACACATCCCGTGGGCACTGTGTGACCACCCCTGGCATTAACACCCTGCTGGAATGAAGACACTGACTGTAAATACACTTGTCTACCTGTAAACCTCCACTTTCTTTTCTACTATACAGCAATAACATTTTCTATTCATATTGCAGCGACAGACTTAACAAATTGAATTGCTTTAGAAATTAAAATGCATTCCAAAGTCAGGCAATGCTAAACAAGTAAAGTCTTGAACCCTCCCCCCCAGACCAGCCCCACTTTCTGCTTTCAGAACCAGTCCACTTCTTCACTCTCTTCACAAAGGGAGAAACTCTCTCTTTCCACCTCTGAAACAAAAATTTCCTCCCCAAAAGTGATCAGAAAGAGTCTACTTAGGCACTACTGCAAATGGAAGTTGTCTAATAACCAGTCCTTCTAACTCAGGAAGAGGAGGAGGTGAAGAAAGTCACAACAAATGTTTGGATTCCTTCCTCTTTGACCTTTTCTCTTCCCTATCTGATGCTCTGGGACGTGTGCAGGGGGGTCAGCATCTCTTCAAAGATGGCTCCTTTCACATCAGAGCCCCTCAAATTGGCTTCCTGGAGGTCACAACCTGATAGGTCACAATTTGGAAGGGGAAAAGAAAAAGAAGTGTCAATGGAATGCACCCAGAACTCTGTTCAAAGCTTTACTTGAAGTCCATTTACCTGAACTCCATTTGTACTCTGAAGCTGGAGAGGTCAGCCAAAAGCCAGCAATCCCCCAAATCACCAGCTGACTATAGGAGAGAAAGGAATAGGATGGAAAATGAATCCTAACTCACTTCCAAATCAGTTCCTGCCAACGTTGCTCCCCTGAGGTTACAGTTCTTTAGTTTGGCGTTTCTCAGCGTTGCAACTCGGAGGTTAATTCCTGTCATCTGACTGCCCTCCATGGCCACTCCTTTCAGGTTGGCACCTGGAACACACACAGAAAGGAGTTCTGTGAGGAAAACCAGTCAGAAACACAGCAGCTCCACACTGGTGCTGCCTCAGAGCTGTGTGAATTGGAGGAGGACAAGGGGATTTGGGGCTGAGATGGTCACAGACTCAGTGCAGCCCTTGTGGGCCCTTCTCAGGGTTGGACAAACCACAGCTGGACCTTTTCTGGGCCATAGAAATGGACAAACACAGGCTTCAGTTGGCACAGATTCACAAGGCAAAAGCTTCTCACCTTCCAGATTAGCTTTAAGGCCTGAGGGGTCCTCAGAGTTGCAGCCTTTCAGGGACGCTCCCTCTGCGTTGGAGCGCAGCATCTTCACCCCTGGCAGGTTGGCACACTGGCACAGACAGGAGTCACTGAGAGCCGGAAGAACAACACCAAAGACAATCAAGAAGACACTTTTAATTTCTGCTTTGGGAGTCAATCCCATTAAATCATTACTGGGAGGAAGTGTAAAAGCTTTGGGAACCAGAACAACTGTAGATCCTCCCTTTGGATTCCCACTAACTCAGTGCAGGTGCAGAGTGACTCCACTTGTTCCCACACTCTCCCACCCCTTCCACATCATCCCGCAATCCCCAGCCCCCTCATGCTCAGTTTGGGGGTCCCACTCTCCCCTTTCCCCACTCTTCTGACCTCTCCCACCCCTTTCCCATCATCTCCCAAAACTCAGATCCCTCCCCCTCCACTTCTAGGGAGTCCCGCTCCCTTCCCAATCAATCTGGGGTCCCACCACCCCTTTTGTCCCCTCTGACCCCCCTTTTCCCACCGACCTCCCCTCTCCCACCCCCTGCTCACCCAAGAGCTCCTTGCCCACAGCCAGGGGGGCTCCCAGCACCACCAGTGCCTAGAGAAGTCTCCACAGAAAAGGGGGTGGGTGGGGTTGGTGGACTCTGAATGGGTTTAGGGGGTGCTTAGGGGGCTGTGGGGATCCCAGTATGATCCCAGTATGATCTCAATATGATTGCAGTTCCCCCTGCACAGTCCCAGTTGCTCCCAGTTGCCTCCAGCATAGACCCTGTCAATCCAAGTATGATCCCAGTCTTCCCCCAACATGGTCTCAGTCAATCCCAGTTGCCCCATTGAATATCCTGTCACTCCCCGTTGCACCCTTTATGCTCCAAGTTGCTCCCAGTATGATTCCAGGATGACTCCAGTCACCTCCAGTATGATCCCAGGATGACCCCAGCTTGGGCCCACCTGTTCCCAGTATGATCTCACTTCCCCAGCGTGGTTCCAGTTGCTCCCCTTCACCCCTACTATGACTCCAGTAGCTCCCAGTATGATCCCTGTCACTCCCAGTCTCTCCCAGTATGTCCCAGTTGACCTCAGCCTGCTCCCAGTCAGTCCCTGTATGATCCCACTCACTCCTGATTGCTCACAGTAGCTTCCAGCATGATCCCAGTTGCTTACAGCCACTTCTAGTCACCTCCAGGTGGGTCCTAGTCGCTCCCAGTATGATCCCAGTCACCTCCCGCGTGATCCCACTTGTTCCCAGTATATCCCAGTTCACAGAATCACAGAATTAATTAGGTTGGAAAAGACCTCTGAGATCATCAAGTCCAACCTATGACCCAACACCACCATGTCAACCAGACCATGGCATCAAGTGCCACATCCAGTTGTTTTTTAAACACCTTCAAGGACAGTGACTCGACCACATCCCTGGGCAGTCCATTCCCATGTCTAATCACGCTTTCAGTGAAGAAATTCCTCCTCATATCCACCCGAAACCTCCCCTGGCGCAGCTTAAGACTGTGTCCTGTTGTCCTGTCACTTGTTACTTGGGAGAAGAGGCCGATCCCCACTGGCTACAACCTCCTTTAGGGTGGTTGTAGAGAGTGACAAGGTCTCCCCTGAGCCTCCTTTTCTGCAGCTTAAACCCCCCCAGCTCCCTCAGCCGCTCCTCACAGGACATGCACTGCAGATCCTTCACCAGCTCTGTTGCCCTTCTCTGGACCTGCTGCAGCACCTCAATGTCCTTCCTAAACTGAGGGCTCCAGAACTGGACACAGAACTTGACGTGTGGCCTCCCCAGTGCTGAGTCCAGGGGGACAGTCACTGTTGTGAGAACGCTTCTGTTCCACGTTTTCACGGCGTTTGTGACAGATCAGATCAAGTGACCTTACGGGGATGGTTCTACCCCTGGCACAGGCGGTGCAAGCCCAGCAGTTGTTACAGGGGACGTGCTGAGGGAGAAAAGCAGCTGAAGGAAAAGGCCTCGGCCTTCATCACCCTCACTTAGGGGGGGCTGGGAGTCGCTGGACCCCCCCAAAACACCCCCCGCCTCCCCCATGCTCCCCCGCACCAAAACCCTCCTGAATTTTGGAGCCTCCCCCCCCCCCCACGCCTCCCCCTCATGTCGTGGTTGGTTCTGTGCCGTGGTGTCCGTGCAGTAAATTTGGGGTGTGTCCCCCCAATGGTGTGTGAGACTCCCCCGAAATAGAGACACCCTCAAAATGGGAGGGGAGACCCCCCAAAATGGGAGAGGGGACCCAGAAATAAGGGGGGTAAAAATGGGGGGGGGATAAAGTGAAAGGGAGGGACCCCAAAATGGGGTGGAAATCCCCCAAAAGCAGGGAGGGCTCCCAAAATGGGGGGGTACCTCAATATGAGGGAAGAGACCCCGAAATATAGGGGGGAACCCAAAATGGGGGTGGGGGCAAAATGGGGTGGAAAGCCCCCAAAATCTGGGGGACCCCAAAATGGGGGGGGACCCCAAAATGGGGTGAGGACCCCAAAATGGGGTGAGGACCCCAAAATGTGGTGGTGGTAAGACCCCAAAAGGGGGGGAGGGAAGACCCCAAAATAGGAGGGGAGACCCAAAGTGAGGAGGAATCTAAAATGGGGAGGAAAGCCCCAAAGATGGGGGCGGGAAGCCAAAATGGGGAGAGACCCCAAAATGGGGAGAGGGGACCCCAAAATGGGGTGGAAATCTCCCAGAATGGGGTAGAAAGCTCCCAAAATCTGGGGGGGACACTCAAAATGGCAGGAGATCCCAAAATGGGGGACCCCAAAATGGGGCCTGAGACCCCAAAAATGGCGCCTGAGACCCCAAAAATGGCGCCTGAGACCCCAAACTGGAGGGTAGGGGGGAGAAATGGGGGATGGGGATCCCCCCCAAAAAAGGAGAGGGGCCATAAACTGGGGCTGTCACCCCAAAAAGGTGTGGGGGAAGGAGCCCAAAAAAGGGATGGGAGGAGGGACCCTCAAAATGGAGGGGGAGGGGGTGCCTTTCACCTCATAGAAATCCCTCGGCCCCACAGGGACAGTTCTGGGCCCTATAGGGACCCCTCAGCCCCATAGGGACAGTCCTGGGCCCTATAGGGACCCCTTGGCTCAATAGGGACGGTCCTGGCCCCTATAGGGACCCCTTGGCCCTAAAGGGGTCCATTGGCATCACAGGGACACTCCCGGGTGCTATAGGGACCCCTCAGCCCCATAGGGACAGTCCTGGGCCCTATAGGGACACCTTGCCTCTATAGAGACACTCCCGGGCCCTATGGAGACCTCTTGGCCCCATAGGGACCTATAGGGCTCCTGGGCCCTATAAGGATCCATTTGCCTTGCAGGGACAGTTCTGGGCCCCATAGGGACCTCTCAGCCCCATAGGGACAGTCCTGGGCCCTATAGGGACCCCTCGGCTCCAGCCCCCCCTCCCAAAAAATGTTCTAGCGCTCCCCCTCCGGCAGTGCAGGCAGGGGGGCAGTGCAGGCAGGGAGTGTAGTACAGGCAGGGCTGGCAGTGCAGGCAGGGGGGACAGTGCAGGCAGGGGGGCAGTGCAGGCAGGGAGTGTAGTACAGGCAGGGCTGGCAGTGCAGGCAGGGGGGACAGTGCAGGCAGGGAGGGAAAAGGCTGGAAAAAAGGAGGTTTTGTGTGCCCCCCCCGGGACACCCATTAACCCCCCCCAGATCCCCATTGACCCCTCAGCCCCTCCCAGGATCCGCAGTGACCCCCCCGGGACACCCCCTGCACCCACCAGGGCTCCCCCCGATTCCCCCGGGACCCCCATTTCCCCCTCAGGTTCTCCCCCATTGCCCCCAGTTCCCCCTCATTTCCCCCTCAGATTCCCCCCATTACCCCTCAATTCCCCTTCATTTCCCCCTCAGATTCCCCCCATTACCCCTCAGTTCCCCCTCAAATCTCCCCATTTCCCCCCTCACGCGCCATCGGGGTTCCAATTTCCCGCGCTCGGCGCTGATTGGCTGAGGGGCTGGCGAGACCGGCGCTGATTGGCTGAGGGGGAAAAGGCGGGAAAAGGAGTGCGCAGGGTGGGGGGGGAAGGGGGGAAGAGGGGCTGAGGGAGCGTGAGGGGAAAATGGGGGATAATGGGAAGGAAATGGGAGGGAAATGGGGTAAAATGGGGGATAATGGGAGGGAAATGGGGTAAAATGGGGGATAATGGGAGGGAAATGGGGGAAAATGGGACAGTGAGGGGGAAACAGAAGGATATGGGAGGAAATGGGGAAGAATGGAAGGAAAATGAGGGGAAATGGGAAGGAAGTGGGGGGAGAATGAGGGGAAATGGGAGGAATGGGGGGAAATGGGCAAAAATGAGAGATAATGGGGAGAATGGGGTAAATGAGGGAAAATGGAGGAGAGAGAGGGGGAAATGGGAGAGAATGGGGGAAATCGTAGGAAATGGGGGTTAATGGAGGATAACAGGGGAAAATGGGAAAAAATAGGGGATAATGGGGTAGAAATGGAGGATAATGGGGTAGAAATGGGAGATAATGAGGGAAAATGGGGGGAAATGGGGTAAAATGAGGTGAAATAGGGGAGAAAGGGAGGGAAATGGGAGGGTAATGGGGGAGAGTGAGGGGGAAATGGGGAAAATGAGGGGTAATGGGGGAAAATGGGAGATTATGCGGGATAGTGAGGGGGAAATGGGAGATAAGGAGGAAGAAATGGGGGATAATGGGGGATAATGGGGAAAAATGGTGGATAATAGGGAAAAATGTCAGATAATGAGGGAAAATGGGAAATAATAGGGAAAAATGTCAGATAATGAGGGAAAATGGGGAATAATAGGGGAGAAATGTGGGATAATGGGAGAAATGGGGGACAATGAGGGAAAATATGGGATAATGGAGGGAAAAGAAGGGATAATGGTTTAAAATGAGGGGAAATGGGTGTCTGAGAGAAAAAGGGGGCACAATGGAGGGAAAGTGTGGGAAAATGGAAGAGTGAGGGGAAAATAGAGGATAATGGGGGGAAATGAGGGAAAATAGGAGATAACGCAGAAATGGGAATATGGGGGAAATAGGAGATAATGAGGAAAAATGGAGGGGGAATGGGGGAAATAAGGGAAAATGGGGTAATGGGGAAAATGGGGGATAATGAGGGAAAATGGGGGAAATGAGGGAAAATAGGGGATGAAGAAGGAAAATGAGGGATAAGGGATAATAGGGGAAAAAATGGGGGTCACTACAAGACCCTCCTTCCCATCAGACTCTGAGGCATCTCTGCTTTCACCTTGGCCTCCCCTTGCTGATTAATTAACCACTCATTAATTACTAACGAGTAATTAACCCCCCAAAACCCACAGAACGCATCCGGCAGCGCAGCAGCTTTATTTTGGGGGGGTCAGCACGGCCTTGTGTCACCAGAACAGAGCATTGGGGAGGGCCAAGCAGAGCCAGGGTGTCCCAAACCCCTTCCCAGGGGGTCCCATCCCCCTTTTTCAGGGGGTCCTCAGGGCTTTTCCAGCTGGGAGTCACCGGGGAGGGTCCCCACGTCCTGGTAGGTGGGTTGGGCCCCCGGGAAATGTCCTCGTACATCGAACACTCATCCAGGTTCAGCCCCTGAAAGCGGGGGAAGGGGGGGATTCGGGTTGGTTTGGGGGGGTTTAGGGCTGATAGACTCCCCAGCATGATTTTGGGGCACGGGGACCCCCCAGAACGTCACCTCGTAGAGGTTTTCCTCCTCGCATGTGGTTTTTTCAGGGTGCAGCAGCTGCTCGTTGGCCCAGCGCTTCTGTGGGGGGGGAACAGGGGGCATGGGGGGGGTTGGAGTGGCCGGGGGGGTTTTGGGGCACCAGAGGGGATTTAGGGGTGGCTAGGGGGGGATTAGGGGTGGCCGGGGGGGGGGAAAGGGGGAAAAGAGAATTTTTGGGGTGGCCAATGGGGTTTTGGGGGGCAGTAGGGGAGATTTAGGGATGGTGGGGGGGTTGGAGGTACAGGGGGGTTTTGGGGTGGCCAGGGGGGGTTTTCTGGGGGCAGCAGGGGGCATTTAAGGGTGGCTGGGGGGGGAAAGAGGCACAGGGGGGTTTTGGAGTGGCCAGGGGGGGCTTGGGGGCACCAAGGTGGAAATTAAGGGGTGAGGGGGGAAAACTAGGGGTGGCCGGGGGGGAAGTGTTGGGGTGGCCAGGGGGGTTTTTGGGGGCACCAGGGCGATTTAGGAGTGGTCGGGGGGGGGTTGGTGTCTCTGGGGAGGACTGGGGGATTTGGGGATGGCAGGAGGAGGTTGGGGGGAACTGGGGGAGATTTGGGGGGAACTGGAGGGTACGGGGGGTTGAAGGGGTTTTGGGGCATCCGGGGGGGAATTGGGAGTGCCAGGGGGGTTGGGGGTGTCGGGGGGGATTGGGGTTACCCAGGGGGGGATTTAGGGGGACCTGGGGGGCAATTGGTGTCCCCAGGGTCTCAATTAATGTCCCCAGTGTCCCACCTGGTGTCCTCAGTGTCCCAGTTGGTGTCCCCAGCATCCCAGTTGGTGTCCCCAGTGTCCCAATTGGTGTCCCCAGTGTCCCAGTTGGTGTCCCCAGCATCCCAGTTGGTGTCCCCAATGTCCCAATTAGGTGTCCCCAGTGTCCCAACTGGTGTCCCCAGTGTCCCATTTAGGGGTCCCAAAGTTCCACTTGGTGTCCCCAGTGTCCCAACTGGGGATCCCAGTGTCCAAGTGGGGGGTCCCAGTGACAGAACTGGGGGTCTCAGTGTCCCAGTTGGGTGTCCCAGTGTCCCAGTTGTCCCAGTGTCCTAGTTGGTGTCCCAGTGTCCCAGTTGGGTGTCCCATTTGTCCCAGTGTCCCAGTTGGTGTCCCCCTGTCCCAGTTGTCCCCGTTTGTCCCAGTGTCCCACCCTGAGCAGCAGCAGCAGCCCCGGCCCGGCCGAGCAGAGCAGCAGCAGCACCCCCCTGCGCCGTCAGGATCCGGTTCTTGGTGCTCTCCCTCAGTGCCAGGAACGGGGCGGGAACCGGCTCTGCGGGAACGGGACTGGGTACACTGGGAGGGACTGGGGTATACTGGGAGGGACTGGGGTATACTGGGAGGGAGTGCAGGGCACTGGGTTATACTGGGAGGGACTGGGCTATACTGGGAGGGACTGGAGGGCACTGGGTTGTACTGGGAGGGCACTGGGTTTTACTTAGAGGGAGTGCAGGGCACTGCGTTATACTGGGAGGGCACTGGGTTATACTGGGAGAGACTGGGTTATACTGGAAGGGCACTGGGAGGGACTCAAGGGGGATACTGGGAGTGACTGGAACGGACTGGAGTGGGACTGGGGGGCACTGGGAGGGGCTCAAAGGGGATACTGCGAATAACTGGGATGGACTGGGGGGCACTGCAGGGCACTGGGATGGACTGGAGGGGCTCGTGGTAGCACTGGGTTATACTGGGAGGGGACTGGGATGGACTGGGTTATACTGGGAGGGGACTAGGATGGACTGGGAAAGACCAGTGACTCAGATGAGACCCCCCAGTCCCCCCTGACTCCCCAGAGACCCCCGGGACCCTCCCGAAGGTGCCGCAGGGCTGGGGGGCACTGGGATACCCTTGGAGGGGACTGGGATGGACTGGGTTAAACTGGGAGGGACTGGGCTATACTGGTACCATGCTGGGGGCACCGGGAGGGGCCGAGTGACCCGGCTGAGACCCCCCCGCGCCCCCCACTCACCGAGGACCCTGACGAAGGTGCCCGCAGCTCTGGGCCGTCTCTCCCCCGGACTCCACGTGGCAGAAGAAGAGCCCGGAGTCGTTGTGGGACAGTTTGGGGAAGGTCAGGGTGGAGCTTCCCCCCCCTTCCTGCACCACCCGGTCCATCCGGCGGCCCCCCCGGGTGGCCACCACCTCCTGGGGCCAGGGGCAGCTCCGGGGGACCTCCCCGAGCCCGGGGGGACACGCCTGGAGCCAGGTCAGGGCGGTGTCGGGGGGGCCTCGGAAGTGGCACTCGAGGGTCAGGGGGGTCCCCACGGGCCCCTCGCGGGAGGGGGGCCCCCCCCACACCCGGAGCCACCCCCGGGGCGGGGCCGGGGAGCAGGAGGGGCTCGGGGGGCTCCCGGTGGTCACGATCACGGGGGTCGGTGTCTCGGGGGGGCTCCGGGGGGGGAGGTGGGGAGGGGGTCGGGCACGAGGCGCAGCCTTCAGGAGGGGTCTGGGAGCACTGGGAGCCTGCGGGGACAGAGGGGGGTTATGGGGGGTCCCCCGGAGCTCCCCAACCCCCATGGAGGGCGACTGACCCCGGGGGGGTCACTGGGGGTCCCTGTCCCTGCTGGAGGGGGGTCTTTGAGAGTTCCCAGAACAGTGAGGGGTCATTGGGGGTCCCCCCGGGGTCTCTGAAGGTCCCCCAGACCCATCGGAGGGTCATTGGGGCCCCCCAGCCCCTCCCAGTTCCCCCCCTCCCCCCTCTCAGTTTCGGTTCCCTGTCCCAGTTTGGGAACAGGAAATACTGGGGGGGGGGGGACATTTTGACACAGGTGGGGGGGGACAAAACCCGATGCTGAGACCCCCTGAGACCCCCCCAGACCCAAACCCTGAGACCCCCAGACCCAAATGGAGACCTTGGGATCCCTAAGACCCCCAGAACCAAATCCTGAGCCCCCCAGACCCAAACCCTGAGCCCCTCTGACCCAAACTGAGACCCCCAGACCCAAATTGAGACCCCCAAGACCCAAACTGAGACCCCCAGACCCAAACCCTGAGACCCCTGAGACTCCCAGACCCAAAGCCTGAGATCCCCAGACCCAAATCCTGAGCCCCCCTGACCCAAACTGAGACACCCAAACACAAACTAAGACCCCCAGAACCAAGGCTCCCAGACCCAAACTGAGGCCTTGGGACCCCTGAGACCTCCAGACCCAAAGCCTGAGACCCCCTGACCCAAACTGAAACCCCAGAGACCCCTCAGACCCAAATTGAGACCCCCCCAGACCAAAACTGAGACCCCCAGACCCAAATCCTACCTGCGAGGAGCAGGATGAGGATGAGCAGGGGTCTTGTGACCCCCCAGTTTGGGAGAGGCCTCCGATTTTGGGGAGCCCCCTCCATCCCCCCACTGTCCCTGCCGAGGCCCCAAAAACAGGAGATGCAGCCCAGTGACCCTAGGAGGCCACGCCCACCCAAAATTTCCCCCGGGGGGAAGGGCTGGGGGCCACGCCCATCCATCCCCCGGACCTGATGCCTCAAAATCCCCCCAGGACTTCTGAGGGGGGGAATTTTGGGGGTCTCAGGGGACTCAGTTTGGGTCTCGGGGTCCTCCCAGGTCCCCCCCGTCCTTCTTCCCTCCTCCCCCAGGCCCCGAGCTGAGGACGGAGAGCCCGGAGGACAAATCCCCCCGTGAGACCCTGGTGGGAGAGGCCGTTTTGAAGGGCTCCCCGGCGCAGGAAGGCAGCGGGGAGGAAAAGGGCCGGAGATCCCCCCGCAGGAGGGGCTCCAAAGCCAGCCCAGGGTGCTCTGAGGAGGAAAGAGCCAGCCTGTGCCGGGAAGGCGGTCAGAGATTCAACAATTGCTTTAGTGTAGAGCACTGTCCTGTCTTATCCTGTACTCCTGGTAGTTTTAGTGTGTATATTGTGCAGTAAATAATTCTGATGAAGATGTTTTGTCTGATCATTTGTAACCCTAAATAATTCATTTCTATCAAGAGATCTGATTTGCCATCTTTAAAACCTGGGGGACAAAAGTGGTTCAGTCACACCTCTGTAATTCCTCTAAACTGAAACTGTTGGCATAATCCAAGGCTGGGATTGGATCCAGCAGCCCCCAGCACCCCACAGGAAGTTGGGAGCTCAGTGCAGCCACCCCCCTTTGCCAACCCCCCTGTGCCCAAAGACCCCCATGGGACTGTCAGACCTGCCAGACCACCCACCCTTTTCCACCCTTCTCCCTGTTCCTTCCACTTTTCCATGGTCCCCTCAATCCCTAGCCCCCCCATGCTCAGTTTGGGGGTCCCACTCTCCCCTTTCCCCACTCTTCTGACTTCTCCCACCCATTTCCCATCATCACCCAAACCTCAGAGCCCTTCCCCCCTCCACTTTTGGGGGGTCTCTCTGCCCTGCCACTCACTTTAGGGTCCCACCACCCCTTTATCCCCTCCGATTCCCCTTTTCCCACTGTCTGTTCCCTTCCCACCCTCCACTCACCCGAGAGCTCCTCACCCACAGCTGGGGGGCTCCCAGCACCACCAGTGCCCAGAGAAGTCCCCCCAGAAAAGGGGTTGGGTGTAGTCCTAATGGGCTCTGAGTATGTTTGGGGGTCCTTGAGGGGCTGTGGGGAGGTTTTGGGGGGTCCCAGCACCCTTTAGGGTGAGTTGGGTGCTTTACTGAGGGGCAGGTACCCTCTCAAAGCCCCCCCAGAGCAGACTGACACAGGGGGAACACAGGGGGGGTCCCCATTTCTGATCCATCCTGGGGCCGATTCTGCCCCCCCAAACTCAGCTCCACCCCAAGCCCCTCCCCCACTGTCTCCCATAACCAGGACTGGGGAGAACTGGGAAGGCTCACTGGGATCTCTGGAAGCAGCTGGGTGGTGTCAGAATAAAAGCAGGGGAGGGAGGGACACAGGACACCCCAAAATCCTCGTGGGGATGGGGGGGGGTCCAGCCACCGGCTCAGGAGCTCTGTGGGGAGAGAAAAGGGGGTGACACCACAGTGGGGGCCTCATGGCACAGAAACAACAGAGGGACATTGTGGAACCTCGTGGAATCAACAGGACATTACAGAATCACAGACTCAAAGAATATGCCAAGGTGGAAGGGACTCACCAAGATCACCAAGTCCAACACTTAACCCTGCCCAGGACCATTCCCAAGAGTCACACCCTGGGTCTGAGAGTATCATCCAAATGCTGCTGGAGCCCTGGCAGCCTTGGTGCTGTGCCCACTGCCCTGGGGAGCCTGTTCAGTACCCTCAGTCCTATACCTGGTCCCCCCAGAGCAGAGCTCAGTCCCTGCCCCTCCTCTGCCCCTGCCCATGGAAGTTGGACCTGCAGTGAGGTCTCCCCTCAGTCTCCTCTTCTCCAGCTGAACACACCAAGTGCCCTCAGTGTCCTCACACGGCTTCCCCCCAAGGCCCTTCCCCATCCTTATTGCCCTCCTTTGGACACTCTCTAGTGGCTCAATCTCTCCCTTCCATTGTGTCCCCCCAAACTGCCCCAATGGTGCAGGTGAGGCCGCCCCAGGGCAGAGCAGAGCGGGACAATCCCCTCCCTGGCCCAGCCGGCCATGCTGGGCCTGATGCCCCCAGGACAGGCTTGGCCCTCCTGGCTGCCAGGGTACTGCTGACTCAGGGCCAACTGGCCACCCACCAGCACCCCCAGGGCCCTTTCCCAGCACTGCTTTCCAGCCTCTCCTTCCCAGTCTGTCCGTCCATCTGGGGTTGCCCCATCCCAGGGCAGAATCCGGCACTTCCCACTGTTGAACTTCTCATGGTTGGTGATTCCCAGCCCTTGGATCTCTCCAGGTCTCTCTGCAGGGCCTCCCTGCTCTCAGGGGACTCAATAGCTCCTCCCAGTTTGGGGTCATCTGCAAACTTACTTAGTGTTGCTTCCAGTGCTGCATCCAAGTCACTGATGGAGATGTTGGAGAGCACAGGGCCCAGGTGGAGCCCTGTGGAACCCCACCAGTGACCCCCATCTGATGTCACCCCAGTCACTGTCACCCTCCGTGCCCGACCCAGGAGCCAATTGCTCACCCAGCACAGGATGTGTTTATCCAGCTCTGGGCTGGACAGTTTGTCCAGAAGGATCCTGGGAGAGACAGGACTGAAAGCTTTACTGAAATCCAGAAAGATCACATCAACTGGCCTCCCTTGACCAGCCAGGTGGGTCACCTTGTCATAGAAGGAAATCAGATTTGATAGGCAGGACTTTCCACTCCTGAAGCCCTGCTGGCTGTGTTGTCTTTCAGGTGTTTTTCAACCTCTCCCAGAATAATCTTCTCCATAACTTTACCAGGCACTGAAGCGAGACTGACAGGCCTGTAGTTTCTGAGGTCCTCCTTCTCGCCCTTCTTGAAAACCGGGACAACATTCAGCAGCTTCCAGTCAGCCGGGACCTCTCCAGATTCCCAAGACCACTCAAAAATCATCGAGAGAGGTTTTCTGATGATATCAGCAGCTCTTTGGGGATTCTGGGATGAATCCCATCTGGCCCCAGAGATTTGTAGGGATCCAGGTAGAGCAGCAAATCCCACAAAATGTCAGGGATAACTGGGAGTTGATCATTCTTGCAGTCATGGTCCTGCAACTCAGGGCTCTGAGACCCCCTTGGTCCGTCATCCGTGTTGAAGACAGAGGCAAAGAAAGCGTGAAACACCTTTGCTTTGTCCTTGTCCCTGTGTGGGAGGTGACCATCCTCATCCTGGAATGGGTCAATGACAATTCTATACTTCCTATTGCCATTATTATATTTGAAAAGACCCTTTTTATTGTCCCTCACATTTCTGGCAGCTTCAACTCCAGCTGAGCTTTGGCCACACAGATTTTCTCCCTACAGTGATGAGCAGCATCTCTGAATTCTTCCCAAATCACTTGACCTGGCTTCCACTGGGCACACACCTTCCTTTTTTGCCTCATTTCCAAGTCACAATGATCTGTTTATTCCATGAGGCCTTGCAGTGTCCCAGTGGCCCCTCTGGGTCCACAAACCACTGCAGTGTCACAATGGCCCCTTGATTTCATGATGTTCCACAGTGTCCCAGGGTTCCTCTGGCTCCAGGAGGCCCTGATGTGTCACAATGGACCCACTGTTCCATGAGGTTCCCCAGTGTCCCTGTGTCTCTTTGGTTCCACAAGGCCCTGGAGTTTCACCATGGACTTGACTCCATGAGGCCCTTCATTGTCATAATATCCCCTTGATTTTATGAGTTTATGAAATGTCTCAGGACTCCTTTTGTTCCATGAGGCCCCACAGTTTTTACAAGGGACTCTTGCTTCCATGAGATTCCACAGATTCCAAGGGTTCCTTCTGTTCCATGAGGCCCTTAAGTGTCACAGTGGCCACTTGATTGCATCAGGTTCCACAGAGTCCCAGGGTCCCTCTGGCTCCACGAGTCTCTGCAGTGTCACAATGGCCTCTTGGTTCCATGATTTTCCACATTGTCTTGGGTTTCCTTTTGCTCCATGAGATTCTGCAGGGTCCAAAGGCCTCTCGATTCCCTGAGGTTCTGAAATGTCTCAGGGTTCATTTATATCCATGAGTCTCTGCAGCGTCTCAATGGCCCCTTGATTCCATGAGGCCCTGGAGTGTTACCCAGGACCATTTATTCCATGAATTTCCACAGTGTCACAGAGTCCTTTTTGTTCCATGAGGCCCCTCAGTGTTACAGTAGCCCCTCGATTTCTCCAGGTTCTGAAATGTCTGAGGGTTCTTCTGGTTCCATGCGGCCCTTCAGGGTCACAGAGTTCCCTCCATTCCAGTGTTCCGGGGTTCCTGTGGTTCTGTAGTGGGCTGACCTTGGCAGGACACCAGGTGCCCACCCAGCCACTCTGTCACTGCCCTTCCCAGCCCGACAGGGGAGAGAGAATAAGATGGAAAAGGACTCGTGGGTTGGGATAAGGCACTTTACTAAAGTCAAAGCCAAAGTCTGTGCCCACCCAAGGCAAGAGGAAAAGAACAGGGTTTATTCTCCCCCTCCCATCAGCAGCCATGTCTGGCCACTTCCCAGGAAGCAGGAATTCAGCACACGGAGCTGCTGCTCAGCAGGCAAACACTGGAAACAACAAATGAGCCCCTTCCTCCTCCTTTCCTCAGCTTTTGTATCTGAGCTGACATCACATGGTCAGGAATGTCCCTTTGGTCAGTTGGGGTCAGCTGGCCTGGCTGTGTCCCCTCCCAGGACCTTGCCCTCGACTGGGGAGGAATGTGACAGTGCTGGTGCTGTGCCAGCCCTGCTCAGCAGTGCCCAAACACTGGTGTGTTCTCAACACCTTTCCAGCTCCCACTGCAGAGCCCAGCACTGGGAGGGCTGCTCTGGGGAAATGAACTCCAGCTCAGCCAGACTAAAAATGTACACAGCTAAAAATGTATAAATAGGTCAAAAAATGATGTATCGGGGTCTGTGTGGGGACTGGGGCTCTGTCAGTCTTTCGCACACACCTCTGCTCATACATGAAGTAAGGCCTTGCTTTCTAACACTAAAAAGACAGTGTGAGAGAGTTTATTTATCCCAACAGTGTCAGAGTATTTGGCAACAGAACGAGTATTTTAAATATACGTTGGTGGTCTGTTCCAGAGAATATGGGATAATCCTGGCTTTGCAGAAACCAGTCTAGAAAAGCTCTGGATGACAAGGAATATGCACCATTGGAGCTGTGGTACCAAAAGTAGATATCACTGATAAATAAGAATTCCTCAGAGGACATCCAGGATCTGTTATCACAAGACACAAATGAAATTTAGTTGAGAGAGATTCTACAAGTTTGTGAGAGCACTCCTACCATGGAGAGCCTGACCTGGGGAAAGCTGTAGCTCCATATCTGCAGTAAGTGAACAAATAGAAAGCCAAACCAATAATGCAATTGACATTTTGCAGCAAGAAATCATCAGCCTTTCAAAGGCAGTCAAACAGAACTGAATGGCTCTGGATCTGCTTTTGGCTCCCAAAGGTGGTGTGTGCACAGTCATCAACACCAGTTGCTTGCTGGGTATATGTGGGTCAGACTTTAGGAATTCCAACTGATTTGGAGAAAATTAGAAATAGCACCGGAATCTTTCATGACATACAAGAAAATCAAGGGCAAGATGTATTTAAGTAAATAACTTCATGGATCCCAAATTTAAGTGCAACCCCAAGAACCCAATTGGCACAGTTATTGTAGTTTTGATATTAATTGCTGGACTATGGATTTTATTCCAAATTTGCAAAATGGGATATAACAGAATGTGCAGATCCATCAAAAACTATCTTACCTAAAATTGAAAAAGGTCTCCAAAGGATGGTTGGCTACTCTGTACATTGGAATTTTAATAAACTTTACTTTGTCCACATAGTGTTAAGGGTGTTGATTAGTATAGTTAAGGTACTAAAAAACTTAAATAAGATATGTTTAAGTTAGTCTTTAGAAGATTAGATTGCATGTTTTAAAGTATTAAGTAGTCTGATAAAATAGGACAAGTTTAACTGAATAAGTTGTTTTAAATAATTCAATAGTAATTTTTGCTTCTTAATGTCTTATGTCTTGCTGAATATTCAGTGATTCAAGTGGAAGTAATCTTAACAGAAATAACTAAGATCACTTCCAAAGGGGGGGGGGGGGGATTGTTGGAAGTTATATAACTTTCCGAATAACTTTTCTACTAATTGTTTTAATGAAAATTTCTAATTACTGTTTTAATTAATCAAAAACTGTGTTTTCCCACTGTAGCCAGCATTCTGGTATGATGGGAACACACTTTGGAAAAATTGCTGAAACTTTAAGTTTTGCTGAACCAACCTTGGTATGCTCAAAGGAACAAGGCCTGGGAGAGAGAGATGTATTGCTGAGAACTGGACACCTGGAATGCAGAATTTATGGATTGCAAGGACATTTTCCAGAAACCAGAGATAAAGAAGAAACTAGCAAAGACAGTTCAGCAATTGTACTGAAACTCCCTCTCTGAGAAAAAGATAATAAAAAGCCTGAAAATGTGGACTAATTAGCATGAGAAGTGAGAAATCAAACACCAGAAGATAGAATACTAATTAATAAGATAACTATAACTTGTAGCCAATGAACACCGATTCCCTTTTTTGCTAAAATGTATAAACAGTTGAATGATTTGATAGGTGATGTACATGCGAGGTGGAGCAACCCCCCATGTACCTCAGTGCAGAATAAGGTAATGTTGACTTTCCAACCTAAAAAATTGGCTGGAGAGTTTATTTCCCTGTGTTCAGTGACAGGAGGACTCAAGAACATGACCCACACATAAGTTGTGGAGGCTGTGGGCCCTGTTTTAAGTGGTATGGAGACAAAGGACAGTACAGGAGTAGCCTGGAAGTGTTTGAAGGGCAGTTTCAGAGATGGTGGAGCTTTTCTTCCTAGAGGAAAACAGAATGAGAAAGAAATAATGCCACCAAAGGCAGCTGGGGGGGCCCAGAGTTGATATGAGGAGAAAGGAATTTCACTCCAAGGGCAGTGCTGTGGTGAACACATCATCCAGAAGGAGTCTGGACGAGCCCAAGGCTTTGTGTGTGCAGGAAGAGCCAGGGAGGACGCAGATATGTCAGTGCAGGAAGGTGCCAGCCAGGTGGGGCAGCCGGGGGGATGACGACAGCCTGCAGGGAAAGGGGCAGGGCATGGACACCATAGGACAGCCTGGGCTGGAGAGGAGACAGGGAGGGGGAGAAACTGAAAGGCCCTGACAGAGCCACCTTCTGCAGGCCTTTGGCCAGGGCTGCTGTCTGTGCCCCTGATGCCAGGAGGAGGGGAGTGGCCCTTGCAGCCCTGGGGCCTCATGGCCTCCTTGTCCCTGCTCAGCAGCCTGGCAGGTGCCACCCCATGGTCCTGCCCTTGGCATTGCACATCCCACATCCCAGTGGCCCAGGAAGAGCCCTGAGGAATGAGGCAGGGACAGGATCTGCCTTCCCAGGGGCTGGGAATCAGGGCTTGGCCCGTTGGATTAAGGAAAGAAGTCAAGGTTTATTCAGCATCAGAGCCACCTTTCCCTTGCTTGTCCATCCTTGTCATCACTGTCTGCAGTTTCCTGCTCTAACTGGAACCTGGGGACACCTTTTCAGTTGTGTCCCTCAGTGAGACTCATTAGCACTACAAGAAATTTTGTGTTTCAATCTCACTTTGACTTCTTGAAAAGTTGTTTGAACTTCCTCTCAGGGACTGAGTCTCATGTAAACAATGACAAACCCCCTGGAGAGTCATGAAATGCCTGGGGCTGTTGCTGTGCTGCTGAGCTGGGCTGGGCTCCTGGCACACAGGGAGCTCCTGGGAAGCAAGAAGAGCTTCAAAGAGACAGCTCTGCTGCTGACCAGCTCCTCTGCACAGCCCAGTAGGGCTGAGGGCACTGCCTGCAGCACCCAGGGGAAGGGAGAGAGGCAGGAAAAGGTTAACGGGAATCAGGATTGGAAAGACAGTGAGCTGAACCTTCAGTGGGGGAGAGATTTTCACAGCCTCTCCATGGTAAGTCTGTGCACGCAGGACAATGTTGCTGGTGTGCCTGGAGGAATCTGCCAAAGCTGGCACATCCCATAGCCTGGAGGATCTTTTAGGAGGACTCCCACAGTTTCTCTGTTGCAGAGGAGCAGGAGGAGCTCCAGGGCAGGGCTTCTCTGTGGCACCATCAGAGGGACAGGGCAGGATGGCTCCTTCCAGGGACAGCTGCAGGGTGTGAATGGGGGGTGCAGCCAGGAGTGCCCAGGGCTGTCCTGCAGAGCAGGGTCCTGCAGCCCAGAGGGCTCTTTGCCAGGGCAGGAGATCTGTCACTGCTGGGGTCACCTCTCACTCTTCCTGGGGAGCTCCCACAGCACTGTGCAGTGAAGCTGTGGGTGGAAGGAGTGACTCTTGGCAGGGCAGGACAGGTTTCTTCTGCTGTTGAGAGGGTGCTGGTTGGGCAAGGGCTGCTTGGAGCTCCAGCTCATGGCCAGGTCATTTTGATGCAACTTTTCATGAGCACCTTCAGGGCCAGACTTTCCTGCTTGAGTCTCTGCTTTCATCAAGCTGTGCTTCTACTTTTCTTTCAACCTGGTAGGAATGGAAACTCAGCTGGACAGTTAAGAGCAGGGGCTGAGACTCTTAAACCATCGTGCTGATGTTTCCTGAGAACCTCAGCCAGTGCCCTCACCCTCACCAGCCTCCAGATCCAGCCAGCAGCATCTTCCTACTGTCCCCAGGCTTGGGCTGAGCTCTTCTTTAATCCCTGCACAGTCTGAGCAGCTGCAGGGCTGAGCTGTGCATTCAGGGGCTGAGCTGGGCTCTGGGAGCACTGGAAGGGAGGGACCACAGGGCCCAAGGACCAGCTCCCAGCTGGGACAGCTCCAGGCAGCAGAGACATGGGCAGGGAGGGGGAGAATGCTGAGGGTAGCCCTGCTTCAGGGGAGATGTGGCACCTCCCGGCCCTGCCCTGCAGTGCAGACCCCTTCCCTGAGCAGCACAGCTCTTGTGTCCCCTCCCAGCCAGCACAGCCCTCAGCCCGGGGGCTCTGGGCCCTCAGGCACCTCCTGGGCAGGCAGAGCAGCACGAGGGATGGAGGGCATCTCTGCTGCCCTGGGCCCATTTGCTGCTGAGCAGGGCCTGAGGGGACTGTCCTGCACTGGGGCTGTCTGGGAGGGGCTGTGCAGGGAAGGGAAGGGAAAGCCTTTCCTCAGGGCCCAGCTGTCTCTCTTCTTGCCTTGCTCAGGTGCTCCTACTATTGCTGACAGGCTCTCTGGGAATGGCAGGTTGAGCTGCAGAATCAGGTCCAGCCCCTGTGGCTCCTCCTGTGCAGGGCTGAGCACAGCAAGGAGGTGTCCCAGCTCTCTGTGTCCCGTGGGGCTCTGGGCTCTGGGAGGCTGGAAATGAGATGACTGTCCCTGACTTTGGGAAAGGGGGAGCCAATTTCTCTGCCATGGGTCCCTCTGCTCTCCAGGGGAACACAGGAATGGAACCTTGAACTGTGTCTCAGAAAGGTGCCAGTGCAGGGCAGCTGGCACAGGACAGAGGGACAGAATAGCTCCCCTCACTCTGCACTAGGCCTCAGACAATCCTCCTGCCTCACAGGCCTCTCTTTTCTCCTGCAGTGCAGCAGAATCTCTCCCTCTGTCTTCTGCCATTCCCCTACCTGCACCCTGGCAGTGCTGTTGCTGACAAGCTGGTGTGCCTTAGGAGCAGATTCTTTGTCAAAGTTCACCCAGCAGGACTGGCCCTGCCCTCACTGTTCCTATGCACTGACTGGGGGGAGCAGGGCTGACTGCCCAGTGTTCTGCAGGGTGAGGTCCTTCTGCTCACAGAGCACTTGTCCAGCAGCAATCGGGGCTCCAGCAACCACGGGAAAGAAGGTCACCTGGACATGGTCAAGGGGGAGGTGTTGAGGAGCAGGGATGGGCCTCTGAGAAAGGGCTTTGGTTTTTCCCAGAGAAGTCTGCCCTGCACAGTCACTGTCCTTTCCTCCTTGAAAAGGTCCCCAAGTCCAGAGGCAACAAATATCCAACAGCAGCTCCATGCCCCAGTTCCTCCTCCTGGCATTTGCAGACAGGCGGGAGCTGCAGCTCCTGCACTTCTGGCTCTTCCTGGCCATCTCCCTGGCTGCCCTCCTGGCCAACGGCCTCATCCTCAGCGCCGTAGCCTGTGACCACCACCTGCACACCCCCATGGGCTTCTTCCTGCTCAACCTCTCCCTCACAGACCTGGGCTACATCTGCACCACTGTCCCCAAAGCCATGGACAACTCCCTCTGGGACACCACAACCATCTCCTACCATGGATGTGCTGCCCAGGTCTTTTTCTTTCTGTTCTTCATGTCAGCAGAGTTTTACTTCCTCACCATCATGTGCTACGACCGCTACGTTGCCATCTGCAAACCCCTGCACTACGGGACCCTCCTGGGCAGCAGAGCTTGTGCCCACATGGCAGCAGCTGCCTGGGCCACTGGCTTTCTCAGTGCTCTGCTGCACACAGCCAGTACCTTTTCCCTGCCCCTGTGCCAGGGCAATGCCCTGGGCCAGTTCTTCTGTGAAATCCCACACATCCTCAAGCTCTCCTGCTCACACTCAGGCTACCGCAGGGAAATTGGGCTCATTGAGGTTACTGCCAGTTTATCATTTGGTTGTTTCATTTTCATGGTTTTCTTCTATGTGCAGATCTTCAGGGCTGTGCTGAGGATCCCCTCTCAGCAGGGACGGCACAAAGCCTTTTCCACGTGCCTCCCTCACCTGGCCGTGGTCTCCCTCTTTGTCAACACTGCCACATTTGCCTACCTGAAGCCCCCCTCCATCTCCTCCCCATCCCTGGATCTGGTGGTGTCAGTTCTGTACGTGGTGGTTCCTCCAGCACTGAACTCCCTCATCTACAGCCTGAGGAACCAGGAGCTCAAGGATGCTATAAGGAAAATGATGACTACAGGTTTTTTGAGAAGCAATAAACTCCATCTTTTCTTCTGCAGAACACTCCTTGTATAACTCATTTTGGGCCCAGCCTGCCTTCTAAAGCTTCTGAGAGTGGTGGTGGTGGGGGACTTTTCTGTTTTTTTTACTTCTGTTCATGTCATTAACACTGAAATTTTATTCTTCATCCCATATAGAATTCACTGTCTATCTCTTTCTTCTGTTTGACCCACAAAATATACAAATGAGGAGTCATCCTTTGTGTGCATTTAAACAAAATAAAAGTTTGTGCAGAAAGATATTTGTCAAACATCCTCCCTGTGTTAGTTTGTACATGAGGAATCACAATCTCTGAGTGTAAGAAAGGACACAAATGCTTTTTTCCAGATTCTTCCTCAAGACCTCCCCTGAAGCTGGAGGACATTTCCATATTTGGAAATGTGGAGAGGAAAAGAGTCCCCGCACTGCCAGGGAGCACCTGAACTGGATCTGTTCAGAGCTGCTCTCTTTGCACTCCCACCCTCTCCTTTCCTGTCCGTGCCCAAGGCCTGAGTGCTCTGGCAGCTCAGTCACTGTCCTGCTGTGGGTCAGGCCTGTGAGCACAGGCAGGGACAGGCCCTGGGCACTGCTGGGACAGGGCTGGGCTCCACAACAGCAGTTCCAGCAGCAAAGGGGTTCCCCTCCAGGCACTTCCTGAAGGCTGAGGTCTTTTCCTAACACTGGTATGGAGAAGTCCCTGGATTCCTTTTGTTCCATGAAGTTCCCCAGTGTCACAATGGCCTCTCGATTCCATGAAATTCCACAGTAGCCCGGGGTTTCTATGTTTCCAAGAGCCCCTGCAGTGCCACAATGGCCTCCGGATTCCATGGGTTTCTGCAGTGTCACAATGTCCCCTTTATTTCATCA
This sequence comes from Pseudopipra pipra, assembly GCF_036250125.1. Classification (NCBI taxonomy): domain Eukaryota; kingdom Metazoa; phylum Chordata; class Aves; order Passeriformes; family Pipridae; genus Pseudopipra; species Pseudopipra pipra. The sequence continues at coordinate 25,024,819 of NC_087580.1, forward strand.
GGTTGCCCACTGTCCCTGGGTTCCTTTGGCTCCCTGGGGCCCTGGAGTGTCCCAGTGGCCTCTTGATTCCAAGGGTTTCCCCAACGTCACAATGGCCCCATAATTCCATGAGGTTCTGCAGTTTCACAGTGGCTCCTTGATTCCATGAGGTTGCAGCATGTTATCACAAAGCTGAGCCCATCCTGATGAAAGTTCTGAGGAGGTTGGGAGGAACTGGGACAAAAGGGAAGGAAAACTGGGGAAGGAAAGAGGGGCTTGATCAACAGAGAGGAAGGATTTTGATGAGGTAAAACCAGGTTCAGGTAATGCTGAGGGTGCTGAAACACTGACTGTGCAAACACTCCTGGTAGGCCTTTACTCTCTTTGTAACCTGAAGCCCCAACACTACCTAAAAGTGCTGCCCCTCCCATGGAAAGGAATCCACTGCCCTAATTCCAAGCCAGAAAAAGCCCAATCCCAGAACTCCAGACTCTTATTTGTACTCCAGTGCCCACCCCATTCCCAAACCTTTATTACCAGTATGAAAAGCCAAGCTTTAATCCTGACCTAGCCCAAAAAGCTCTTCCCCTAATCTTGAACTGCCAGCAGAACAACAAACCTCCCAAAGTTTTGCCTAATCCCAACTCTGAGCTCTAAACCCCAAGCCCTGAACATTAAGCACCCCCACAGCCCTTGGGAGCAGGGCAAGGACCTGGAGAGCCCAGAGCAGGCCCAGGGGGTTGGCAGAGGAATGGGAGGTGACCTGGATCTGCTCAGCTCTGCAGTGACCCCCAGGAGAAGGGCCTGGGCTCTGGCAGGGATGTCCTGTGGGACAGGGGCTCAGGATCCAAGGTAATAAGGCCAAGTGCACATGGCAACAGCCAGAGCTGGTGCAGAGACATCAGGGAGGGTCTAGAAATGCTGCTGGGAGGGGGTGGGAAGGCAGGAGGGGTGTGTGCAGCCTGCAAGGCCAGAGCAGCAGCAGGGCCAGGGCAGGACAGCCTGCAGGAGAGATGGCCAAGGGCTCTGGCAGGGCTGCAAGGCCCAAAGGCACCCAGGCCTTTGTCCCCTTGCCTCTGGCAGCTGCCTCTGCCCCTCAGGCCACCACAACCAACTTTCCTGGCAGGTTCTGCCCTTGGTTTCTGCCTCGTCCCTCCCTCAGGAGCCTGGCAGGGGTTGCCCAGTTTTGGGCCTTTGTTGTTCCTCCCCCTCCCATCCGAGTGCCCCCAAACAGCCCTGAGCCAGCCGGGAGGGACAGGATCTGCTGGGCCAGGGCCTGGGGCTCAGGCCTTGGCCTTTGTGCTCCACAAAACCAAGGCAGGCTTTGCTCAGCATTGCAGGGGCCTGCCCAGAGCCTTTGTCTGCCTGCACTCCTGGCCTCCAAGGAGCTGCTCCAAGGAGTCCCTGGGGAGGCTTTGGCAGTGCCTGCCCTCAGTGGGGCCCAGCAATGCTTCAAGGCACTTGGAGTTTGGCTTCTGACTTCTTGAGCAGCTGCTTCAATCTTCTCTCAGTACCTCAGGATCATGGGCTGGGCTGCAAACACACCGTGGGGCTCATTAAATTCCAGAAATCCCTCAGGATCTCTTTGTCTTCCTTTAATTGTCTTCAAGGCAATTTCAAAACAAGTCTTCAAAGTTTGTACTTTTTTTGTTTTAATTCAATTATGGCTATTTTTAAGTTCAGACAAGAGGTGATAAAGGTGTTCTCCAAGTGATCTTGATGCTGAGTGTCTCCTCAGGAGATCCAGACAGACCCTGTATGATCCACCTTGCTCCTCACCCCCCAACCTCAGCAGTTCTGACATGGCCCATCTTGGACTGACAGCTGATGCAACTCCAAACACACTGTGGGACCCATTAAAACATTGAAAAACAAATTATTTTCCTTTCTTTTAATTGTCTTCAAGTCATCAAGATTTCTACTGCTAATTGGAGTTGTTTTGTAGTTTAGCTAAGGAGGAAGATTTTAAAGTGGACATCACGAAAAAAAATATATTTTTTGATGAAAGAGAATGATTTACACAGAGTCTTGGGTCAGGGTGCAAAGGATTTGGATCCAAAGACAAGGGGGCAAAAGACATTAGTAGTACTTATTCATTGAACAATTGAACAATTATCAAGTGATTCAATAGTATTTGCTAACAATTTTAACAGTGACTGAATTATAGATTCCCAATAACAACATTCCCACCACAGTCAATTCACACCCACACCCAGGCAGAGATGTGTGGACACATCAAGAGCTGGGTGTGGAAAGGTCCCTCTCCCAAATTCTCCTGGTTGTCAGGGAAACACTCCCACAAATCCCTTTGTGTTTGCCAACAGACAAGGGTCACAGCTGGAGGAGTGTTTGTTGAGGGGCATCAGAATTGTCCTGGGCACCAGCGCCGGTCTTTGGAGTGTTGCAAACTGGAGGGTTCCCGAGCTGGGAGAGGCTGCCAGAGGTGTCCCACTGAGAGGGAGGTGCTGGGGAGCTGCCAGGGCCTCCCTCAGCCCTGCTGGTTGTGGGCTCCCAAGGTGACTGGCTTTAGTTATCTGCTGAATTTCCATCCTGGTGTCAGTAATGACTGGAGTTTCCAAACTATTTGGGAATTGTATCCAAACTGTTCCATTTGGGCTGTGATTCAGGCAGGGAATATTTCAAGGCTTTCATGGGATGACTGATTACCCTGTGATCCCTAGCTGTTCCACTCTGGATTGTTCCCATCTTTATCATCCAGGAGCACCTGGTCTAGTGCAAGGACACTTCACCACACCCTTGGTCCAGTCCAGGGACACTTCACCACACCCTGGTCCAGTCCAGGGGCTCTTCATTGCTCAGCTGGTTTGGTCAAGGCTTGTCAGGAGCTCCTGAGATCATACCTATAAGAAGGATGGGCACAGACTTAGTTGTAATAAGACAAGTGATAATGGTTTTCAACTAAAAAAGAGCAGATTTGAACTAGATATAAGGAAGAATATTTTTATACTGAGGGTGGTGAAACACTGGCACAGGTTGCCCAGAGAGGTCATAGAAGCCCCACCCTTGGAAACATTCAAGGCCAGTTTAGAAAGGGCTCTGAGCAACCTGATCTAGTTGAACGTGAACCTGTTCACTGTGGGGGAGTTGGACTACATGTCCTATAAAGGTCCCATCTGATTCAAACTATTTAGGATTCTATAGTTCTTTCCTACAGAGCCAAGGCTGACAGGGATCACCCAGGTTTCAGACCCAGCTGAGCATCCCCTTTGATGGCCCATCTGGCAGCTCTGCTAAAAAGCTTCTGTAAAGAACCTTCAGACCTAAAGGAGCTTTTGTGCTGGGCTCAGCTGTGGCTCTCAGGGCTGGGGGGTTGGCTTTTGGCTGCCAGGTGCCCACCAAGGCTCTCCCACTCCTCCTCCTTCTCCACTCCCCTTGGTGCCTGCAGGGTTGTTTCTCCCCCATTTCTCTCACTCCTCTCTGGGTCCCAGCACCCTGGATTTTATCCTTTCTCCAAAGGGTTATCACAGAGGTGCCTCTGGAATTGCTTTTTGGCTCAGCTTTGGGCACTGACTGGTCCATTTTGGAGCCACCTGAAACTGGCTCTCTCTGACACAGAGTCAACTCTTGATCTCCTCTTCCCTAAGGGAAACCTGCAGCCCCCTCCCTGCTACCAAACCTGATGCACAGGGTCATTCAAGTGCCCAGGAATACAGGGTGTCATTGATCCCCTTATTCCTCAGGCTGGTTAAACAAGACTTTGTCCTCTTCCTGTCCCTGACTGCAGGTTCTTTCTGTCAGAGTAGAGCTGTGCTGGACCTCAGCTGTGCTTTGCTCCAGAGCCTGCTGGGGTGGGGGCAGATGGCAATGGCAGAGGGACTGAGGTGCCCCAAGGAGAGCAAACCCTGCTGTCCCCAGGGCCAGGGTGACACAGAGCTGGGCTGGGCAGCCTGGCAGGACAGGGCTTTGCTGCCTGGGGGGTCTCTGCCATTGTGGAGGGCCTGGAGGCTTCAGGTGACTCTGGTCTGCAGGAAGGACAAGGTGCTGATGGAAATGTCCTTGGCTTTGGACATCCTGTGATCCAGGAACACTGTGAAAATCACTGGTCTGTTCCTTGGCTGCAGCCAAGGGTTATCAAGCATTGGAACAGAATGTCCAGGGAAGTGGTTGAGTCACCACAGAATCATAGAATTGTTAAGGTCGGAAAAGACCTCTGAGATCATGGAGTCCAACCATTAACCCAACACTGGCATCTTCACCACTAAACCGTGTCCCCAAGTGCCACAGCTCCATGTTTTTTGAACACTTCCAGGGATGGTGACTGTGAGACCCCAGGTTTGAACTACAAGCTCAGCAAAGTGGTTTTACGCTGAAAATATAAAATGCACCAAAAATTTCCAGCCTCCAATTATTTGAAAAGGGCCTTCAGTTCTTTTAATACCTTGAGAGAGACCGCAAGGGAGAAGACACTGCACACATTTTCTCAGGAGGTCAAAAAACACACTTTTACTGGCAAACTTCAGAAAATAAGGGAGCTTGGCAAAAGGTTCTAGGGCAACATTCAACCAGAATAGAGCATTCCCCAAAGCACTGACTGATCACAGGCCAACCCATCCAAATCAGCTGGATGGTTTATTGACAATGTGTCCCGAGGGGCGGCACCTCCGATGCCATAGAAACCCCTCCCCTGGATTAGGAAACCTTTGGAATTCAGGAGCTGTTTCAGTGGAGCATGAAAATGAACAGCAATTTTCCTAAAGCCCAGACCCCAGCAGAACAAAGCCAGGCCCCCTCAGTGGCAGAGCAAAGGTCCCCCATCCCTGTGTCCCTGTGGCCGCTGAGGCGGCAGCGCAGGCCCGAGGCGGTGCCGGGTCCCGGTGCAGCCGGGGCAGAGCGGCGGCTGCGCGAGCGGCAACCCCGGCGGTGAGTGCGGCAGCCCCGTGGGAGCGGCGGCTCCGGGCACAGACGCCGGCGGCAGCCGCTGTGGCTCCTGGAACCGAGTGGCCATTGGGACACTGCAGGGCCTCCTGGAATCCAGGGGCCGGTGGGACACTGGGGAGCCTCTTGGAGCCAAGGGAACCCTGGGATGTTTTGGAACATCCTAGAATCAAGGAACCATTGTGACACTGTGGGGCCTCAAGGAACCAAAGGAACCCTGAGAGCTTTTGCAACCTCATGGAATCAAGGGGCCATTTCTGGCAGGATGCTCTGCTCTGATAATACCTAAAAAATTGTCAGAGAATGCAAACAATGCACACTCTCTGTGATGAGTTACTGCTGGTGTCAAGGTGCTGTTTTTAATGTTGAATTATGCTAAACCCAAAATGCTTCATGAAACTTCAAACACACATCCTGCTTTCTGAAGCAAGATTTGACAGATAAGCTGCTCCCTGGCCTGCAAATATGTCTGGCAGTCAAACCCTTGATAACTATAAAAGCCCCGTCCAACTGTCATGGGGCAGATTCTTCCACAGACTTCCTTGATGTGTGTGGAGCTTCTCCCATGAAGCAGGGACAGCTCTTCATGGTCATTCCCCAGGGGTTAAGTGAAAGAGAGAGAACTACCCCCTGTCGTTGTGGGGTGAGTTACCTCAGTCTCTGCTTCAGGATTGTTTCTTTTTGCTGGCTTTGATCCAATTAATAGAATGACTTTGATAGACTGCACTGTCCTATCTTACACTATACTGCTAGGAGTTTTTGGCTTTTATACTGTGCAGGAAATAATTCTGATTGAGGTCTTCCGTCTGTTCACTTGTCTGGTAAATTTTCTGTTCATTTGTCATAATAAATCATTCATTTTATAGAAATATTTCCGATTTGTCATCACAAAAACCTGGAGGACAAAGTGATTGAATCACACCTCTATAATTCCTTCAATATAACCCAAACTCTGAGCCTGAGATTGGATCCAGCCACCCCCAGGCTCCTCTCTGAGAAGGAATTTAGAAAGCGAGTGGGTCCTTTCTGCACCTCGTAGCTCAACGAGACGGCTTCTGCCATCAACTTTGTCTAAGCCTTCCACCCCCCCAGCCCCAAGCCGTGACACATGGGCATGTCTTGTGCATGCAGTGCAAACATGGACTCCTGAGCTGGTCATCTGCTGTCCCTCCTTGGAGGGAAGAACAAGCCCAATGGCCTGGGGTGAGAGGCCAGTGCTGGGAGCGGCGCTGGCTGTGCCAGGGCACTGCTGGGTGCCCCCACCCTGAGCACTCCCACCCTTGTGCTGGTCACTGCTGTTTTCCTCTGCAGGGCGTTGTGTTGGGCACATCCTGGAGAGCAAAGTGGAAAGCAGATGGAAGCTTTGAGGCCCTGGCCTGAGGAGATGCCCCTGCAGGATGGCAGTGCTGCTGCAGAGGTCAGCTCTGTGCCAGCAGTGCCCGTGGCTGTCCCTGCCTGCAGTCCCTGGACAGTCCTGCAGCAGGACTGGCACCGACTGCCAGAGCACTGAGGCCTCCAACAACACAGGGCTCTGCAGGACAGTGTGGAAGGGAAGGGAGAGGAGGCCATGGAGGAGAAGGGCTGCTGCTCCCTGGCAGTGCTGCTCTGCTGGGACTCTTTTCTGGCCCAGCTCTGCACAGAGGCACCGACCCTGCAGCTGCAGAGAAGTCAGAGAGGAAAGATGTCAGGCAAACAAGTTGATGCAGAGTTCTTTATTTGGTTTAAGCACCCAGTGAGTACAATTGCCAATTTGTACAGCCTGTGGGCCAGGGTAGAAAGGCAAACACTGAATTGAAAATGGTGTTTATGTATATATAAATATATATATACAAATATATATATAATCTTTATATCTATAATTATAGATATAAAGATTTTTTGGTGTGAACAAATTCCCACAAAAATAACACCCCTACCAAGAGCAAAAAATAGAGAAGATATGGTGGGCCTTTAATGAAGTCCATAACAGGATTGGCCTTTAATGATGCCCATAACATGCAGAAGAAAGAAAGTTTGTTGCTTCTGAAAAACACCCAGTTATGAGTTTCCTCAGGGCATCCTTGAGCTCCTGGTTCCTCAGGCTGTAGATGAAGGGGTTCAGTGTTGGAGGAACCACCGAGTATAGAACTGACACCACCAGATCCAGGGATGGGGAGGAGATGGAGGGGGGCTTCAGGTAGGCAAAGAATAAGGTGCTGATAAACAGGGAGAGCACGGTCAGGTGAGGGAGGCACATGGAAAAGGCTTTGTGCCGTCCCTGCTGAGAGGGGATCCTCAGCACAGCCCTGAAGATCTGCACATAGGAGAAAACAATGAAAATGAAACAACCAAATATTAAAAAGAAACTAACCACAATAAGCCCAAGTTCCCTGAGGTAGCCTGAGTGTGAGCAGGAGAGCTTGAGGATGTGTGGGAGTTCACAGAAGAACTGGCCCAGGGCATTGCCCTGGCACAGGGGCAGGGAAAATGTATTGGCTGTGTGCAGCAGAGCACTGAGAAACCCAGTGGCCCAGGCAGCTGCTGCCATGTGGGCACAAGCTCTGCTGCCCAGGATGGTCCCATAGTGCAGGGGTTTGCAGATGGCAACGTAGCGGTCGTAGCACATGATGGTGAGGAGGGAAAACTCTGCTGCAAATAAGAATATGAGGAGAAAAACCTGTGCAGCACATCCTGCATAGGAGATGGTTGTGGTGTTCTGGAGGGAATTGTGCATGGCTTTGGGGACAGTGGTGCAGATGCAGCCCAGGTCTGTGAGGGAGAGGTTGAGCAGGAAGAAGCCCATGGGGGTGTGCAGGTGGTGGTCACAGGCTATGGTGCTGAGGATGAGGCCGTTGGCCAGGAGGGCAGCCAGGGAGATGGCCAGGAAGATCCAGAAGTGCAGGAGCTGTAGCTCCCTCCTGTCTGCGAATGCCAGGAGGAGGAACTGGGGCATGGAGCTGCTGTTGGACATTTGCTGCTTCTTAGCACAGGGACGCTACTCAGAAAAGGAAGCCACAGGGTAAAGTTTAGACAGACGCCTCTGACAATATCACTCCAGATTTCAATACAATTCATTTAAGGATTAAATCAATTTTTTCTCTCTAATATGTGCTGGCAGAGGGCTGTGTGTGGCAGGAGCTCTTGCCATGTGTTGCCAAGTAGTTCAACGTGTTTCCAGGCCAGCACTGTAGTTGTGCTGGACAGAGTAGGACAGGAGCCCTCCTGCAGAGAAGCCAAGGGCTGGGACAGGAGAGTGCCCACCCCCAAGGGAAGGCTCAGCACTGCCCAGGATCCTGCCCAGGCAGAGCTGGGCCTTGCTGGGGGAAGCTCCAAACCCAGCAGCGCAGGCCCAACAGAGAGGGCAGGGTCCCGCAGGGGAGATGTTCTCCAGGCAGAGGCAGCTCCTTGCCCAGCACACAGTGCCCAGCAGAGCTGCAGGGAAGGCCCCCCAGAGCTGTCTGAAAGCCCCCTCCCCCAGGCCTTGGGGGCACTTGCCCCCCACTCCCTGCCCAGGGCTTTGCTGCCTGGAGCTGTCCCTGCCAGCAGCTGCTTCCCTGGGCTCAGAGCTGGACACTGCCAGTGCTACCAGAGCCCATCCCAGCCCTGGGGGCTCAGCTCTGCCCTGCAGAGCCCTCCCAGCAGCACAGGGCACTGCCCAGGGGCATCTCTGCCTGGGCAGGCTCTGATGGCAATGTCAGAGCAACCCTGAGGAGGCTGAACAAGTGACACTGATGTGTCTATTAGACAGTTTTGATGTCTAATACTCTCAGGTTCAATCCCCTCTAATCTAACAGAGTTCAAGTTTCAGTGTCTCCTCCTGTGCTCAGAGATTAATTTCCTTGTCACAGTCAGCACCCAGACAACCCAGAGTATAACACTGAAAGAACTGGTTCATTCTCTTTAGGGTACCCCCTGTCTGTCTGTGCCTTTTGCAAATACCTTCTGGGAAATTTGCTGCTTTGGTCTTGAGCTGTGACCAGCCCTCATCCCTGCAGCCCACTTTGGAGATCAGATCGACTCTGCCCTGCTCTGCCCTCCCAGGAGCTGTTCCTTCCCCACAGCCCTTCTCCCTCAGCCCCGTGGCAGCTCCTTGGCCGGGCTGAGAGCTGACCCTGGCAGGCAGCAGAGTCCCTGCCCCAGCACACAGAGCCCTGGGGGCAGGACCCTGCTCTGCACCACAGCCCTGGGCACCCCTGGCTGCACCCCCACCTTCCCACCCCACAGCCAGCCCTGCCACAGGGAACCTTCTGGCCCTGGGCCTCTGATGGGGCAGCAGCAAGTCCTGCTCTGCAGCAGCTTCTCCTGCTGCACCCCAGCAAATCCAGCAGAGCCATCCTGACAGCTCCTGCCACTGGGGGCATTTGGCAGCTGGGAGAGGCACTTGCAGGAACTCACCTGCACTGCTCTGCAGCCACAGCCTGACCATGGCAAAGGGCTGGCAAGGTTCCTGCCCTGAGCAGCTCTGCCCTGTCCTCCCACCCCAGGATCCTTTGAACCTCCTACTCCCTTCTCCTCTCTGCCCTTGCTGCCTGCAGCTCCTGCCCTGCTCTGCCATATGGCCACTTCCTCTGCACTGCAGCAACTGGGAGAGTCCTGCTGAAAGATCCTGGAAGCTGTGGGATGTGGCAGCTTTAGGAGATGCCTCCAGGAAGGCAAGCTGAACTTTCCTACAGCCAGAGAATTCTTCATTCAAATCCTGGGAAGGTTTCCCCCCCAGTGAGAGCTCAGTCACCTCCCAGCCCAGGCTGCCTCTCATCTCTCTGCCTTCTCTCCTGTGCCCTGGGTGCTGCAGGCAGTGCCCTCAGCCCTGCTGGGCTGTGCAGAGGAGCTGCTCCTGGGCAGAGCTGTCTCTTTGAAGCTCTTCTTGGTTGCCAGGAGCTCCCTGTGTGCCAGGAGCCTGGCCCAGCTCAGCAGCACAGCAACAGCCCCAGCCAGCCCTTTCTCTGCCCCTCTGGGCTCCCTCCAGCTGTCCCTAGGGCTCCAGGGAAACCTGCTGGCACACAGCTGAAGGAAATAATGATGTGCCTTCTCTCACTTGGGCACAGACACTTCTTTTAGCAGGGTCATTTCTCCAAACAGACACAGAGTTCAAGAGGCCCCTTTTCATGTCCCATCATTAGACAGGAAACCCAGACAGTGCCCAGGAGGGATCTCCTTCACCTGCACTGAGGGAAGGGACTCAGCTGAGTCAACAGAGGTGTCTCCTTGTGGCTCTGCAGCCCTGGGGCCAGAAGGACACTCAGCTCCCTCCACAACCCCCATGGGCTGGGATTCCTCCTGCCCCACTTTGGTGGGCCCAAAACAGGCACCTGCAGGTGACTCCTTGTCCCAGCTCCCCTGGCAATGAATGAAGACCAAAGCCAGGAGTGACCTGCTGGGACACAAACCCCTGGTTCCTTCTGAGGGGCCAGAGGTGACTGAGATTCCTGCTGGGAACTGCAGGCTCCAATGGAGCAGTGTCTCGGGACAGGGCAGCAGCTGTGGGATCTTCTTGGAGGCTGCTAGGACATTGCTTTGGCCAACTTCAGTGGCAGAAGGGGCCCACACGTAGGACAGGGGAACCTGTCACTGTTCCTTCTGTCCAGGGCAGCCCCTAGAGGTGTTCAGGTGACCAAATGGAGTCAGGTGGCACAGGGAGAGAGGTCTCTCTCCTGTTCTTTAGCAGGGTATTTTCTATATGTCCTTGGAGTACGATGGCCATTGTCTCATGGACATCCCTTCACTGCTGAACCTAATTCAGGGCAGCTGAGCCTGGATTGAACAGCCAAAGAGGGGCCTGTAGTGCCAGGGGAGGTGCCAGGGCTCTGCAGCACAAGTGCAGCAGCTGCCATGGACAGCACAGGGCCTGTGCAGGAACCCCGTCCCCATTCCCAGCAGTTGTGGGACAGGCACCACCCAGGGCTTCTCAGACACATTGGGGGCCTTTGGGGCAGGGAGTGAATCCCAGCCCTGCAGGGACACAAAGGCTGTCCCTTCTCTGCCCAGCCAAGGCCGGGCCAGGCACGAGTCCAAAGCACATCAGCCCAGGCTGTCCACACTTGTTTCCTCCCTCTGCTGGCTCTTCTCTCCCCCAGCATTTCAGCAGCACGTGCTGATCTCCTCAGGGATCAGGCCTGGGATTTTCACCCTGGGCCTGAGTCCCAGCACATCCACCCCCAAGGCCATTTGTCAGCAAAGCCTCTGCACAGCCCAGCTCTCGGGGCTTTCAGAGCAGCTTTCCCCACTGCAAGTCTGTTCTTACCCCGGTGCCCCCACTGAGGGGCTGCAGCCAGGCAGGCCCCAATGCCCTGCGTGTGGGGCACAGGCAGGAGGAGCTGCAGCCCCAAGTCTCTCTTCATTCCACTTGCAGGCAATACCAGCCCAGGCCTGCTGAGACAGTTCCCAGGTTGCAGGGCTGTGATGGGTTGGGAGAGAAGGTCAAGGAGACACAGGAGAGAAAGAGCAGGAGAGAGGTGTCCTTAGTGGGAAGGAACTTCTTGGACCTGTGAAGATGCTTTAGGAGATGAAGAAATTGGGTGAACTTTTGTGGGTGAGGGTGAGAGGAGAGACTGGTTTGGTTGACCTTGTGGAGTGAGACAGAGCCCATTCAAGTTGGCTTTGATAACCCTGGAATTCACTGGAAAGGCACCACGACAGGATGCAAAGAGTCCCAGAGGTTTCTGCAGAGTCTTGTGAAGACAGCCCTTGGGACACAGGCCTTTAGAGCACAGCTGCTCTAAAGGTTGGTGGACAACAGGGAGGCTCATCTGCATCTGCTTCTCTCCAAGAGGAACCAAGAGGTTACCATAGTAACTGCCCATAGCAATGGAAATGTCTGATGGTTGCCATGGTAACTGAGTGTAACAACGGAAATGTATGCTGGTTGCTATGGTAACCGACCATTGTAATGGGAATGTATGATGGTTGCCATGGTATTTGACTGTACCAGTGAGAGTTATGATGGTTGCCACGGTAACTGATAGTATCAATGAGAATGTATGATGGTTGCCATGGTAACTGACTGTACCAGTGGGAAGTATGATGGTCCCTATGGTAACTGACTGTAGCAACGGGAATGTATCCTTGTTACCACGGTAGCCAACCATAGGAATGTAACCTTATGATGGTTGCCATGGTAATTGAGCATAGCAATGCGAATCTATGATGGTTGCCATGGTAACAAACCGTAACAATGGAAATGTGTGATGGTTGCCATGGTGATTGTAGCAACAGGAATGATTGATGCTTGCCATGGTAACCAACCGTAGCAATGGGAATGCGTCATGGTTGCCATGGTAACTGACCATGGCAATGACAATGTATGCTGGTTGCCATGGTAACAGACTGTACCAAAGGAAAATATGATGGTTGCCATGGTAACTGACCATAGCAACTTGAATGCATGATGGTTATCATAGTAACCGACCATAGAAGCCGGAATGTATGATGGTTACAATGGTAAACGACCGTAGCAGTGGGAAGTATGATGGTTACCATGGTAACTGACTGTAGAAACGGGAATGTATGCTGGTTGCCATGGTAACCGACCATAGCAGTAAGAATGCATGATGGTTGCCATGGTAAGTGACTGTAGAAAGAAAAATGTATGCTCGTTGCCATGGTAACCAACCATAGCAATAGGAGTGTATGATGGTTGCCATGGTAACCGATTGTAGCAACAGGAATCTATGATGGTTGCCATAGTAACTGGCCATAGCAATGGGACTGCATGATGGTTTCCATGGTAACTGACCTTTGCAGTGGGAAATATGTGATGCGTGCCATGGTAACTGACCATAGCAATAAGACTGTATGATGGTTGCCATGGTAACTGACTGTACCAGCGGGAAGTATTATCGTTCCTGTGGTAACTGACCGTAGCAATGGAAATGTATGCTGGTTGCCATGGTAACCAACCATAGCAATAAGAATGTATGATGGTTGCCATGGTAACTGACCCTAGCAACTGGAATGTGTGATGGTTGCCATGGTAACAGACCAAAGCAATGGAACTGTTTGATGGTTGCCATGGTAACTGACTGTAGCAAGGGGAATGTGTGACGTTTGCCATGGTAACTGACCCTAGCAACTGGAATGAATGATGGTTGCCATGGTAACTGACCCTAGCAACTGGAATGAATGATGGTTGCCATGGTAACAGACCATAGCAATGGGAATGTAAGATGGTTGCCATGGTATCTGACCATAGCAGTGGGAAGTATGATGTTTGCCATGGTAACTGACTGTAGCAATGGGAATGAATGATGGTTGCCATGGTAACTAACCATAGCAACGACAGAGTATGCCGGTTGCCATGGTAACAGACTGTACCAGTTGAAAGTATGTTGGTTACCATGGTAACTGACCATAGCAACGAGAATGTATGTTAGTTGCCATGGTAAACGACCATAGCAAAGTGACTGTATGATGGTTGCCATGGTAACCGAACATAGCAATGACAATGTATGATGGTTGCCATGGTAACCTACTGTAGCAATGGGAATGTATGGTGGTTCTTATAGTAACTGACCGTGGGAATGGGAATGTATGCTGGTTGCCATAGTAACTGACCGCAGCAGTGGGAGCTATGATGATTGCCATGGTAACTGACCATAGGAATGGGAATGAATGATGGTTGCCATGGTAACCGACTGTAGCAATGGGAATTTATGATGTTGCCATGGTAACTGGCAGTAGGAACGGGAATGTATGATGGTTACCATGGTAACTGACCATAGAAACTGGATTTCAGATGTTTGCCATGCTAACTGATTGTAGCAATGCTGCTGTATGATGGTTGCCATGGTAACTGATTGTAGCATTGGTCCTTATGATGGTTGCCATGGCAACCGACCACAGCAATGGGGATGTGTGATGGTTGCCACAGTAACCGACCGTAACAGTGGGAATGTATGGTGGTTTCCGTGGTAACTGACCATAGCAACAGGAATGTATGATGGTTTCCGTGGTAACTGACCGTAGCAATTGGATTGTGTGCTGGTTGCCATAGTGACCGACTGTAGCAACACGACTGTATGATGGTTGCCATGGTAAATGACAGTAGCAAGGGGACTGTATGATCGTTGCCAGGGTAACTGACCGTAGAAATGGCAATGTATGATGTTTGCTATGGTAACTGACAGTAGGAATAGGAATGTATGATGGTTGCCATTGTAACTGACCATAGCAATGGGAATGTGTGATGGTTGCCATGGTACCTGTGTGTAGCAATGGGAATGTATGATATTTGTTATGGTAACTGACCGTAGAAACAAGAATGTATGGTGTTTGCCATGGTAACTGACTGTAGGAATGGGAATGTGTGACGGTTGCCATGGTAACCGATTGTACCAGTGTGAAGTATGATGGTTGCTGTAGTAATTGACGGTAAAAACGGGAAAGTATGATAGTTGCCAAGGTAACTGACTGTACCAATGGCAGTATATGATGGTTGCCGTGGTAACTGACCATGGCAATGAGACTGTATGCTGGTTCCCATGGTAACCAACCATACCAGTGGGAATGTATGATCGTTGCCACGGTAACTGACTGTAGGAATGGGAATGTGTGATGGTTGCCACGGTAACTGACCTTAGCAATGGGAATGTATGGTAGTTGCTGTGGTAACTGACCGTGGCAATGAGAATATATGCTGTTTGCCATGGTAACTGACCATAGCAGTGGGAAGTATGTTGTTTGCCACAGTAAATGACTGTAGCAATTATGGTTGCCATGGTAACCGACCATAGCAATGACAATGTATTATGGCTGCCATGGTAACTGACTGTGGCAATGGCAATGTATTCTATTTGCCATGGTAACTGACCATAGCAATGGGAATGCATGCTGGTTGTCATGGCAACTGTGATTTACTTAGGCTTTGAGCACAATATTTTCATCTGCAAAAAGATTAATGAGTGCCCAGAGATCTCCCAAGATGGGCTTTAAAGCTCTCAAGCACATGAGCACTAAACAGGGGCTAAGGAGCTGTGGCCTCAATGGTGTGGAGACTGAGGACAGTACAGGACAGCCCTGAGAGGGCTTGAAGGGAGGATTTAGAGATGGTGGATCCTTTTGTCAGAGCAGAAAAGAGCATGAGAAAGAAAGAATTAATGCCAAGTGCAGCTGGGGAGGTCCTGAGTGGACATGAGGAAAAAGGAATTTCACTCCATGGAAAACACTGGGCTGGAACACGTCACCCAGGAGTCTGGATGAGCCCAAGGCTTTGTGTGTCCAGGAAGAGCCAGGGAGGACACAGAGATGTCAGTGCAGGAAGGTGCCAGCCAGGTGGGGCAGCCGGGGGGATGACGACAGCCTGCAGGGAAAGGGGCAGGGCATGGACACCGTAGGACAGCCTGGGCTGGAGAGGAGACAGGGATGGGGAGAAGCTGAAAGGCCCTGACAGAGCCACCTTCTGCAGGCCTTTGGCCAGGGCTGCTGTCTGTGCCCCTGATGCCAGGAGGAGGGGAGTGGCCCTTGCAACCCTGGGGCCTCATGGCCTCCTTGTCCCTGCTCAGCAGCCTGGCAGGTGCCACCCCATGGTCCTGCCCTTGGCATTGCACATCCCACATCCCTGTGCCCCAGGAAGAGCCCTGAGGAATGAGGCAGGGACAGGATCTGCCTTCCCAGGGGCTGGGGGTCAGACCGTGGCCCGTTGGATTAAGGAAAGAAGTCAAGGTTTATTCAGCATCAGAGCCACCTTTGCCTTGCTTGTCCATCCTTGTCATCACTGTCTGCAGTTTCCTGCTCTAACAGGAACCTGGGGACACCTTCTCAGTTGTGTCCCTCAGTGAGACTCATTAGCACTACAAGAAACTTCAGTGT
Source organism: Pseudopipra pipra (assembly GCF_036250125.1). Lineage (NCBI taxonomy): Eukaryota > Metazoa > Chordata > Aves > Passeriformes > Pipridae > Pseudopipra > Pseudopipra pipra. The sequence goes on from NC_087580.1 coordinate 25,040,476, forward strand.
TTCAATCTCACTTTGACTTCTTGAAAAGTTGTTTGAACTTCCTCTCAGGGACTGAGTCTCATGTAAACAACACCTAACCCCCCTGAGGGTGATGAAATGCTTGGGGCTGTTGCTGTGCTGCTGAGCTGGGCTGGGCTCCTGGCACACAGGGAGCTCCTGGCAACCAAGAGAAGGTTCAAAGAGACAACTCTGCCCAGGAGCAGCTCCTCTGCACAGCCCAGCAGGGCTGAGGGCACTGCCAGGGCAGCTCAGGGACACCAGCAGGGCACAGACACAGCTTCAAGGGGCTCAGCACTGGCAGGAGGGCTGAGAGCTCCCTGCAGGAGGAATCTTGGCAGGGCGGCACACGGTGAGTCTGTGGCTGCAGGGCAGTGCAGGGGCAGCTCCTGGAGGCATCTCCTAAAGCTGGCCCAGCCCCAGCTGATGGGATGGGTGAGAAGGGGCTGTTTTGGGGCACTTTGGAAGAGCTGTGAAGCCGGGGGTGCAGCCAGGGGTGCCCAGGGCTGTGGGGCAGAGCAGGGTCCTGCAGCCCAGGGTGCTGTGCTGGGCAGGAATTCAGCCGGCCCAGGGAGCTGCTGCCAGGGCTGGGGCAGAAGGGCTGTGGGCAAGGAGCAACCCCTGGAAGGGCAGGGAAGGACTCTTAACCTTTTTAGAATAGGCTGCAGGTTGTGAGGGCTGCTCACAGCTCCAGGTCATTACAGAACATTTCTCAGAGGAGTTTTAAGAAAGCACAGCAAGTCATGGGATACGTGACAATGTAAGATCCTGTTCTTTCCATCTTCAAATATGTGTTTTCTGGGTGGGAAATTGGTCATAAAAATTAATCTCACAGTTCAGGAGGAGGCACTGAAATGCCAAATCTATTCCTCTTAGAGGAGAAGAGACCAGGCAGTAGCAGAAATCCCCACACCTGTGTATTACATGTAGCTCTGGGTCAATTTTCCAGCCTCCTCAGAGTTGTTCTGACGTTGCCATCAGAGCCTGCACATCCAGAGATTCCCCTGGGCAATGCTGTATTGCTGGGCTGGAACAGAGAAGATTTAACAAAGCTGCCCTTTTAAACAGTGCTGCCCTGCACTCATCAGACTGTAGGTATTTGGGTTTATTAAAAATTAATTTGCATGTGAAGTTATGTTCAGGCAGGACGAGGGAAAGCACAGGGCAGATGGGAACAGACGGAGGGACAGTGCAGCTCTCCTGGCTCTGCACTAAGCTACAGAGAGCTGAGCTTTTTGTCCTCTCCTGTTTAAAGTCTTGTTACATTTTGTATCATAAAAATGAGGATTTGTACTCCTGACAAGAACAGGTACCAGATGAAACCATCAAAAATAATAAACACAGATAACATTATTTTAAGGGCATGCTAAGCCTTCCCACTTAAGCCCACAATGCTCCATGTCTTGAGAGTGGAGACTGAACTTTTCCCTTAAAGGTGGATGATGCCTGACATCCCTTGGGAGGGTTTGATGCTGTGGCAGAGCAGCTCCATGTCCCCACTGGGGCAGGGGAAAACTGAGCCCTTGGCAGCACATGAGCAGAGCTCCTGTTCCTCACAGCACCCTCAGCACAAACAAGGGAAAGGAAAAGCCTTTTAGTTCGGGGATTTATGTGAGACATAAAGTGTCTTTGCTTAGAGGAGTCTGTCTTAACTTCTCCCTGTCCTTTCATGTTTCTGAGTAGCGTCCCTGTGCTGGGAAGCAGCAAATGGCCAACAGCAGCTCCATGCCCCAGTTCCTCCTCCTGGCATTCGCAGACAGGCGGGAGCTGCAGCTCCTGCACTTCTGGCTCTTCCTGGCCATCTCCCTGGCTGCCCTCCTGGCCAACGGCCTCATCCTCAGCGCCGTAGCCTGTGACCACCACCTGCACACCCCCATGGGCTTCTTCCTGCTCAACCTCTCCCTCACAGACCTGGGCTGCATCTGCACCACTGTCCCCAAAGCCATGCACAATTCCCTCCAGAACACCACAACCATCTCTTACATGGGATGTGCTGCACAGGTCTTTCTGCTTGTCTTCTTGCTTTCAACAGAGTTTTCCCTCCTCACCATCATGTGCTACGACCGCTACGTTGCCATCTGCAAACCCCTGCACTACAGGACCATCCTGGGCAGCAGAGCTTGTGCCCACATGGCAGCAGCTGCCTGGGCCACTGGGTTTCTCAGTGCTCTGCTGCACACAGCCAATACATTTTCCCTGCCCCTGTGCCAGGGCAATGCCCTGGGCCAGTTCTTCTGTGAAATCCCACACATCCTCAAGCTCTCCTGCTCACACTCAGGCTACCTCAGGGAACTTGGGCTTATTGTGGTTATTGGCTGTTTAATGTTTGGTTGTTTTGTTTTCATTGTGTTCTCCTATGTGCAGATCTTCAGGGCTGTGCTGAGGATCCCCTCTCAGCAGGGACGGCACAAAGCCTTTTCCACCTGCCTCCCTCACCTGGCCGTGGTCTCCCTGTTTATTAGCACCTCATTCTTTGCCTACCTGAAGCCCCCCTCCATCTCCTCCCCATCCCTGGATCTAGTGGTGTCAGTTCTGTACTCAGTGGTGCCTCCAGCACTGAACCCCCTCATCTACAGCCTGAGGAATCAGGAGATCAAGGATGCCCTGAGGAAACTCATAACTGGGTGTTTTTCAGAAGCAATAAACTCTCCTTCTTCTGCATGTTATGTTCCTCATTAAAGGCCAGTCCTGTTATGAACTTCATTTAAGGCCCACCATATCTTCTTTGATTTTTTTGCTCCTGATAGGAGTGTTATTTTTGTGAGAATTTGTTCACACCAAAAATTCTTTATATCTATAAATATATCTAAAAGGATATATGTTTCTATCTTTATATATATAAACACCATTTTCAATTCAGTGTTTTCTTTTCTACTCTGGCCCACAGGCTGTACAAATTGGCAATTGTACTCACTGTGTGCTTAAATACCAAATAAAGAACTCTGCCTTGACTTGTTTACCTGACATCTTTCCTCTCTGACTTCTCTGCAGCTGCAGGGTCGGTGCCTCTGTGCAGAGCTGGGCCAGAAAAGAGTCCCAGCAGAGCAGCACTGCCAGAGAGCAGCAGCCCTTCTCCTCCATGGCCTCCTCTCCCTTCCCTTCCACACTGTCCTTCAGAGCCCTGTGTTGTTGGAGGCCTCAGTGCTCTGGCAGTCGGTGCCAGTCCTGCTGCAGGACTGTCCAGGGACTGCAGGCAGGGACAGCCACGGGCACTGCTGGCACAGAGCTGACCTCTGCAGCAGCACTGCCATCCTGCAGGGGCATCTCCTCAGGCCAGGGCCTCAAAGCTTCCATCTGCTTTCCACTTTGCTCTCCAGGATGTGCCCAACACAACGCCCTGCAGAGGAAAACAGCAGTGACCAGCACAAGGGTGGGAGTGCTCAGGGTGGGGGCACCCAGCAGTGCCCTGGCACAGCCAGCGCCGCTCCCAGCACTGGCCTCTCACCCCAGGCCATTGGGCTTGTTCTTCCCTCCAAGGAGGGACAGCAAATGACCAGCTCAGGAGTCCATGTTTGCACTGCATGCACAAGACATGCCCATGTGTCACGGCTTGGGGCTGGGGGGGTGGAAGGCTTAGACAAAGTTGATGGCAGAAGCCGTCTCGTTGAGCTACGAGGGGCAGAAAGGACCCACTCGCTTTCTAAATTCCTTCTCAGAGAGGAGCCTGGGGGTGGCTGGATCCAATCTTAAACTCAGAATTTGATTTTAATTGAGGAATTATAGAGGTGTGATTCAATCACTTTGTCCTGCAGGTTGTAGTGATAGCAAATCAGAAATATTTCTATAAAATGAATTGTTTATTATGACAAATGAACAGAAAATTGATCACACAATTGAATAGATAAAAGACCTTAAAGAGAATTATTTCCTGCACAGTACTAAAGCAAAAACCTCCTAGTACTATAGTGTACAATAGGACAGTGCAGTCTATCAAAGTAATTCTATTAAAGTATTAGATCAAAGCCAGCAAAAAGAAACAATCCTGAAGCAGAGATTGAGGTAACTCACCCCATAACAACAGGGGGTAGTTCTCTCTCTTTCACTTAACCCCTGGGCAGTGATCATGAAGAGCTGTCCCTGCTTCATGGGACAAGCTCCGTACACTTCAAAGAAGTCTGTGGAAGAATCTGCCACATGACAGTCGGACGGGGCTTTTATAGTTATCAAGGGTTTGACTGCCAGATGTATTTCAAGGCCAGGGAGCAGCTTATCTGTCAAATCCTGCTTCAGAAAGCAGGATGTGTGTTTGAAGTTTCAGGAACCATTTTCGGTTTAGCATAATTAAACATTAAAATCAGCACCTTGACACCAGCAGTAACTCACCACAGAGAGCTTGCATTGTTTGCATTCTGACCAGTTTTTAGGTATTATCCAAGCAGAGCATCCTGCCAGAAATGGCCCCTTGATTCCATGAGGTTCCAAAAACTCTCAGGGTTCCTTTGGTTCCATGAGGTCCCTCAGTGTCACAACGGACCCTTGGTTCCATGAAGTTCTGGAGTGTCACAATGGCCCTGATGATTTCATGAGTTTCCACTATCTCTCCAGGATTCCTTTGGTTCCATGAGGCCCTGCAGTGTCACAATGGCTCCTTGATTCCACGATGTTCCAAAATATCCCAGGGTTCCCTTGGCTCCAAGAGGCTCCCCAGTGTCCCACCGGCCCCTGGATTCCAGGAGGCCCTGCAGTGTCCCTGTGGCCACTCGGTTCCATGAGCTCCTGTTGTGGTTGAGCTCAATTTCCCCATCCCCTGCTGTGCTCAGATGCCGTGAGAACTGCAGAGAAGCGAGCTGAGAACACGGCGGGGCCTGGTCCTCTTTGGTGCCCGGGGCTGCCCCGAGAGGGAGTCCCCGGCCCTGCCCCCGGAGCCGCCGCGCCGTCCCCTGAGCGCCGCTGAGGCGGCAGCGCTGGAGCGGGGCCGTGTCTGCCCGGAGCCGCCGCTGCCACGAGGCTGCCGCCGCTGCCGCTTTTGGCCTGCGCTGCCCCGCAGCCGCCCGGGACCGGCTTCCCAACACTGCCGGCGCCTGCGAGCGGAGCCGGCGCTCCTGCAGCGCCTCGGAGTCGCTGCTCCGCCGCCACAGCGGCTGCCGCCGGCGTCTGTGCCCGGAGCCGCCGCTCCCACGGGGCTGCCGCACTCACCGCCGGGGTTGCCGCTCGCGCAGCCGCCGCTCTGCCCCGGCTGCACCGGGACCCGGCACCGCCTCGGGCCTGCGCTGCCGCCTCAGCGGCCACAGGGACACAGGGATGGGGGACCTTTGCTCTGACACTGAGGGGGCCTGGCTTTGTTCTGCTGGGGTCTGGGCTTTAGGAAAATTGCTGTTCATTTTCATGCTCCACTGGAACAGCTCCGGAATTCCAAAGGTTTCCTAATCCAGGGGAGGGGTTTCTATGGCATCGGAGGTGCCGCCCCTCGGGACACATTGTCAATAAACCATCCAGCTGATTTGGATGGGTGTAAGAACTGGGGTATACAGGATAATGAGTCATCCCCTGAAAACCTTGGAATATTCCCTACCTGAATCAGAACCCAAATGGAACAGTTTGGATCCAATTCCTAAACAGTTTGGAAACTCCAGTCATTCCTGACACCAGGATGGAAATTCAGCAGATAACTAAAGCCAGTCCCCTTGGGATCCCACAACCAGCGGGGCTGAGGGAGGCCCTGGCAGCTCCCCAGCACCTCCCTCTCAGTGGGACACCTCTGGCAGCCTCTCCCAGCTCGGGAACCCTCCAGTTTGCAACACTCCAAAGACTGTCCCTGATGCCCAGGACAATTCTGATCCCCCTCCACAAACACTCCTCCAGTTGTGACCCTTGTGTGTTGGGAAACACAAAGGGATTTGTGGGAGTGTTTCCCTGACAACCAGGAGAATTTGGGAGAGGGACCTTTCCACAGCAAGCTCTTGATGTGTCCACACATCTCTGACTGGGTGTGGATCGACTGTGGTGGGAATGTTGTTCTTGTGAATCTATAATTCAGTCACTGTTAAAATTGTAGCACATGCTATTGAATCACCTGACAACTGTTCAATTGGTCAATGAATAAGTACTACTAATGTCTTTTGCCCCCTTGTCTTTGGATCCAATTTGTTTGTGCCCTGACCCTCTTGCATCCCAAGGCTCTGTGTAAATCATTCTCTTTCATCAAAAAATATATATTTTTCATGACTTTCACTTTAAAGTCATCTTTCTTAGCTAAACTACAAAACAACTCCAATTAGCTCTAGAAGTCTTGAAGACTTGAAGATAATTAAAGGAATGAAAATAATTTGGTTTTCAGTGTTTTAATGGGTCCCACAGTGTGTTTGGAGTTGCATCAGCTGTCAGTCCAAGATGTGCCATGTCAGAACTGCTGAGGTTGGGGGGTGAGGAGCAAGGTTGATCATCCAGAGTCAGTCGGGATCTCCTGAGGAGACACTCAGCATCAAGATCACTTGGAGAACACCTCTATCACCTCTCCTCTGAACTAAAAAATAGCCATAATTGAATTAAAACAAAAAAATTACAAACTTTGAAGACTTGTTTTGAAATTGCCTTGAAGACAATTAAAGGAAGACAAAGAGATCCTGAGGGATTTCTGGAATTTAATGAGCCCCACGGTGTGTTTGCAGCCCAGCCCATGATCCTGAGGTGCTGAGAGAAGATTGAAGCAGCTGCTGAAGAAGTTAGAAGCCAAACTGCAAGTGCCTTGAAGCATTGCTGGGCCCCACTGAGGGCAGGCACTGACAAAGCCTCCTCAGGGACTCCTTGGAGCAGCTCCTTGGAGGCCAGGAGTGCAGGCAGACAAAGGCTCTGGGCAGGCCCCTGCAATGCTGAGCAAAGCCTGCCTTGGTTTTGTGGAGCACAAAGGCCAAGGCCTGAGCCCCAGGCCCTGGCCCAGCAGATCCTGTCCCTCCCGGCTGGCTCAGGGCTGTTTGGGGGGCACTGGGATGGGAGGGGGAGGAACAACCAAGGCCCAAAACTGGGCAACCCCTGCCAGGCTCCTGAGGGAGGGGCGAGGCAGAAACCAAGGGCAGAACCTGCCAGGAAAGTTGCTTGTGGTGGCCTGAGTGGCAGAGGCAGCTGCCAGAGGCAAGGGGACAAAGGCCTGGGTGCCTTTGGGCCTTGCAGCCCTGCCAGAGCCCTTGGCCATCTCTCCTGCAGGCTGTCCTGCCCTGGCCCTGCTGCTGCTCTGGCCTTGCAGGCTGCACACACCCCTCCTGCTTTCCCACCCCCTCCCAGCAGCATTTCTAGACCCTCCCTGATGTCTCTGCACCAGCTCTGGCTGTTGCCATGTGCACTTGGCCTTCTTAACTTGGATCCTGAGCCCCTGTCCCACAGGACATCCCTGCCAGAGCCCAGGCCCTTCTCCTGGGGGTCACTGCAGAGCTGAGCAGATCCAGGTCACCTCCCATTCCTCTGCCAACCCCCTGGGCCTGCTCTGGGCTCTCCAGGTCCTTGCCCTGCTCCCAAGGGCTGTGGGGGTGCTTAATGTTCAGGGCTTGGGGTTTAGAGCTCAGAGTTGGGATTAGGCAAAACTTTGGGAGGTTTGTTGTTCTGCTGGCAGTTCAAGATTAGGGGAAGAGCTTCTTGGGCTGGATCAGGATTAAAGCTTGGCTTTTCATACTGGTAATAAAGGTTTGGGAATGGGGTGGGCACTGGAGTACAAATAAGAGTCTGGAGTTCTGGGATTGGGCTTTTTCTGGCTTGGAATTAGGGCAGTGGATTCCTTTCCATGGGAGGGGCAGCACTTTTAGGTAGTGTTGGGGCTTCAGGTTACAAAGAGAGTAAAGGCCTACCAGGAGTGTTTGCACAGTCAGTGTTTCAGCACCCTTAGCATTACCTGAACCTGGTTTTACCTCATCAAAATCCTTCCTCTCTGTTGATCAAGCCCCTCTTTCCTTCCCCAGTTTTCCTTCCCTTTTGTCCCAGTTCCTCCCAACCTCCTCAGAACTTTCATCAGGATGGGCTCAGCTTTGTGATAACACGGTGCAACCTCATGGAATCAAGGAGCCACTGTGAAACTGCAGAACCTCATGGAATTATGGGGCCATTGTGACGTTGGGGAAACCCTTGGAATCAAGAGGCCACTGGGACACTTCCACCCCACAGGACTGTGCTCAGAGAGCACTCAGGCCATACAGGGAGAAAGGGGCTCAGGAGGACAGTGTGGAAGTGGCAAGAGAGCAGCTCTGGAAAGACCAAGCACTGCTGCTCCCTGGCAGTGCTGCTGGGCTGGGATTATTGTCCCCTTGCCGTTTGCAAATACACCCTGTCCTGCAGTGTGCTGTCCTTTAGGAACATCTGAGAAGAAGGATCTTGGACAAAGATGGCACTGCAGGGTCCTTTATTTTGTTTAAATACTCAGCCAGCACAATTCACCATTTATACATGTCTGAGTCAAATTCAAAGGCAGATGCATAATAATATTTCATTGCACAGAAAATTATTGCCAGATGAACCTGATGACCTCCAGGAAAAACCTGAGCAGGAGGGCTGGGCCATTAAGGAGTCCCATTCTGAATGCTATGCACAAGAAAACAGGCACATAATTGCTCCTGAAAAGCATCCAGTCACATTTTCCTCAGGGCATCCTTTAGCTCCTGGTTCCTCAGGCTGTAGATGAAGGGGTTCAGTGCTGGAGGCACCACTGAGTACAGAACTGACAGACCCAGATCCAGGGATAGGGAGGAGATGGAGGGGGTCTTGATGTTTGAAAACACGCCAGTGCTGATAAACAGGGAGAGCACGGCCAGATGAGGGAGGCACATGGAAAAGACTTTGTGCCGTCCCTGCTGAGAGGGGATCCTCAGCACAGCCCTGAAGATCTGCACATAGGAGAAAACTATGAAAATGAAACAACCAAATATTAAACAGGCACTAACCACAATAAGCCAAATTTCCCTGAGGTAGCCCGAGTGTGAGCAGGAGAGCTTGAGGATGTGTGGGATTTCACAGAAGAACTGGCCCAGGGCATTGCCCTGGCACAGGGGCAGGGAAAATGTATTGGCTGTGTGCAGCAGAGCACTGAGAAACCCAGTGGCCCAGGCAGCTGCTGCCATGTGGGCACAAGCTCTGCTGCCCAGGATGGTCCTGTAGTGCAGGGGTTTGCAGATGGCAACGTAGCGGTCGTAGCACATGATGGTGAGGAGGGAAAACTCTGCTGACATGAAGAAATAAAAGAAAAAGGCCTGTGCAGCACATCCTGTGTAGGAGATGGTTGTGGTGTTCTGGAGGGAATTGTGCATGGCTTTGGGGACAGTGGTGCAGATGCAGCCCAGGTCTGTGAGGGAGAGGTTGAGCAGGAAGAAGCCCATGGGGGTGTGCAGGTGGTGGTCACAGGCTACGGCGCTGAGGATGAGGCCGTTGGCCAGGAGGGCAGCCAGGGAGATGGCCAGGAAGAGCCAGAAGTGCAGGAGCTGCAGCTCCCTCCTGTCTGCGAATGCCAGGAGGAGGAACTGGGGCATGGAGCTGCTGTTGGACATTTGCTGCCTCTGGGTGTTTGTTTCCAACACAGGAGAAGAAGACAGTAAGAGGCCAGTTAGCATGGACTTATCTAAACAAAGTCAAAGCTGTATTCTACAGATACTCCCCAGGGCACACACAGACAGCCTTTTGATTTCCTAGGAGATCTTCCTTCAGCTCCAGTGCTGGGTCCCTACTCAACAGCATTTTCACTGTTTTAGCATCACTGTGCTTCTGTACAGGGGTTTCACATAACAAGGAGATGTTAAGGGACAGGTTTCCAACCTGGAGGGAAATTCACAGCTTGGAAGGAAACCTCAGGGAGACAGCCAAGTGTCCTTATGATAGCATTTGATTTAAGCAGACTCAGCTCCTTCCCCAGCACCACAGGCTGCACTGGTAGGGGTCATATTCCGTTTGCAGGTGCAAAAAGGACATCTCAGACTAGTCCTGATGGGTCTAGTAGAGGTGATGCTGTTGCTGCCCACAGGCAGAGCAGTGGCTGAAAGCACATTAGGAAGCTCAGACAGACCTACTGAGCACTCACAGTTCAGATGTCTCGGGGACCTGTCAAAATTAATACTTTCTTAATGATTTATTCCTCCCATTCCTCAAGAGTAGGAAACTGGAAACACAATCTCAGGAAATTTCTTTAACCTTATAAAGATCTTCATCTTGGAAATATTCTGAGAGGGAGCTGAAGATCTGAGAATGTCCTCCTCCTCTGCACTCCAGATACTCTCAGAGTTGCACTTGCAGAATCTGTAGTTGGTGGGCAGTGCCAGCTTTCCCAGATGCCTCCAAAAGCTGCAGTCCCATTGCCCTGCATGAACAGACTTCCTGTGCCAAGATCTGTTAAAAATTCTCCCCCAGTGAGGTCTCAGCATCATTCTACGTCTAACAGCCTTTAACTTCTCTCTGTCTCATTCTCCTGCCCTTGGTGCTGCAGGCAGTGCCCTCAGCCCTGCTGGGCTGTGCAGAGGAGCTGCTCACCAGCAGAGCTGTCTCTTTGAAGCTCTTCTTGCTTGCCAGGAGCTCCCTGTGTGCCAGGAGCCCAGCCCAGCTCAGCAGCACAGCAACAGCCCCAGGCATTTCATGACCCTCAGGGGGGTTTGGTGTTGTTTACATGAGACTCAGTCCCTGAGAGGAAGTTCAAACAACTTTTCAAGAAGTCAAAGTGAGATTGAAACACTAAAGTTTCTTGTAGTGCTAATGAGTCTCACTGAGGGACACAACTGAGAAGGTGTCCCCAGGTTCCAGTTAGAGCAGAAAACTGCAGACAGTGATGACAAGGATGGACAAGCAAGGGAAAGGTGGCTCTGATGCTGAGGAAAACTGGACTTGTTTCCTTAATCCAGAGGACCAAGCCCTGACCCGCAGCTCTTGGGAAGGCAGATCCTGTCCCTGCCTCATTCCTCAGGGCTCTTCCTGGGCCACTGGGATGTGGGATGTGCAATGCCAAGGGCAGGACCATGGGGTGGCACCTGCCAGGCTGCTGAGCAGGGACAAGGAGGCCCCGAGGCCCCAGGGCTGCAAGGGGCACTCCCCTCCTCCTGGCATCAGGGGCACAGACAGCAGCCCTGGCCAAAGGCCTGCAGAAGGTGGCTCTGTCAGGGCCTTTCAGCTTCTCCCCCTCCCTGTCTCCTCTCCAGCCCAGGCTGTCCTACGGTGTCCATGCCCTGCCCCTTTCCCTGCAGGCTGTCGTCATCCCCCCGGCTGCCCCACCTGGCTGGCACCTTCCTGCACTGACATCTCTGCGTCCTCCCTGGCTCTTCCTGCACACACAAAGCCTTGGGCTCATCCAGACTCCTTCTTTGTGACATATTGCACCACAACAGTGACCTTGGAGGGAAATTTCTGACTTCTTGTCACCAGTCTAGGCCACCCCAGCTGCCCTTGGTGGCACTAGTTGTTTTTTAGGCTGTTTTCTGACAGGAAGAAAAGCTCCACCAGCTCTGACACCCCCCTTCCAGACCTCTCAGGCTACTCCTCTACTGTCCTCAATCTTCACACCACTGACCCCTGAGTCCTCAGCCTCTATATATGGGTCATGTGCTTGAGGCCCCAAATTCCTTCCTGGGAGATCTCTGGGACCTCTCCAAGGTTTTGGGAGATGACAATAGAGTGCTCTTATCCCAGGAAACACAGAGGGACCCTTTTTTCCAAGGGTTGTCTTGGCAGAATGAGGCACAATCTCTTTAAACTTTCTGGCACAAGGGAGCTCTGAGCTCTGGGTACAGAGGGAGGTCCAAGTGCCAACCACTGGAGTGGGAGCTACAAATCCTCAGGGCTTGTGTTCTTTGGAGGGCCAGACACTGGTGAGAGTGGTGTGTGTGTGCCCATGGAATGACTTGAAGGGCACAATGAACTGTCTCAAAACACTGTCAAAGCAGGAAAATCCCATAAGGCACCACAACACATAAGGACTGGTGGCAAACAGGAAGGCCTTTAATTCCAAGGCCTAAAGGGAGGTGAAGCTTTGGAAGTAGCCCCCAGGACAGAATTGCACTGTGCAGACTGGGGGAAAGAGCAGACAGCCCCAACAGGAAGCCAGGGTTGGTAAGGCAGGTCTGGGGAACCCATCCAGACAAAGATTCCCACCTGCAGACTGGAAGCACACCGGGCAAACTCCCACCATGATGAGCTGTGGGAAAGGAAGCAAGTCCTTGTAGATGTGCCAGCCCAAGCTGTGGGAACAGCATCTACCCCCTAAATACCCGGGGCTTGGGCTGTATAAAAGTGATAGCCCAGAAGCACAACTTGGGGACCCTCCACCGAGCAGAGCAGGGTGAAGAAGGAACGGCAGGAGCCTCAGGGATCTACATGGTGTGATACATTTACTTCATCTCTGTCTCTCTCTCACTGGCTTCCCACCACCCTCTTCTTCTCTCTCCTTCCATTTCTTTCTCTCTCTCTCCCTCCTATTTACTGTTAAATCAAAGGCCATGTTGACTTTGGCACATGGTCTCCTTTGCAGCTGAATTTGGGCAGAGGTGCCTCTTAGTAATGGGAACCTGACAGTATCCATGAGGTTTTACAGTGTCGGAATGACCAACTGATTCCATGAGGTTCCACAGAGTCGCAGGGTCCATTTGGCTTCATAAGGCTCTGTAATGTGATAATGAACCTTTGATTCCATGAGTTTGCAAAATGTCTCAGGACTCCTTTGGTTCTAGGAGACCCCACATATCACAGTGGCCCCTTGGTTCCATGAGATTCCACAGTGTCCCAGGAATCCTTTGGTTCCATGAGCCCTGCAGTGTCACAATGGCCCCTTGATTCCATGAGGTTCCACAGTGTCTCAAGCTTCCTTTGGTTCTGTGAGGCCCTACAGTGTCACAGTGGCCTAGTAATTCCATTTGGTTCCACAGTGTCACAATTGGCCCTTGATTCCATGAGGGTTCCACAATGTCCCAGGGTTCCTTTGGTTCCATGAGGACCTGCAGTGTCACAGTGGCCCCTTGATTCCATCATTCCACAGTGTCCCAGGGTCCATTTAGCTCTATAAGGCTCTTCAGGGTGACAGTGGTCCCTTGATTCCACAAGGTCCTGAAATGTCTCAGGGTTCCTTTGGTTCCACGAGGCCCCACATGTCACAAAGGCCCCTTGACTCCATCAGGTTCCACAGTGTCACAATGGTCACTTAGGTTCAATAATACCCTGCAGCATAAGAATGTCTCCTTGATTCCATGAGGTTCCACAGTGCCAATATGGGCCCTTGATTTCTTGAGGTCCACAGTGTCCCGGGGTCTCTTTGTGTCCATGACGCTCTGCAGTGTCACAGTGGCCCCTTGATTCCATGAGGTTCTGAAAAGTCTCAGGGTTCCTTTGGTTCCATGAGGCCCTGCAGTGTCACAGTGGCTTTTGAGTCCCCGAGGTTCCTCAGTGTCACAGTGGCCCCTGATTCTATGAGGTCCCAAAATGTCTCAGGGCTCCCTTGGTTTCATGAAGCCCTTCATGGCACAATGAACCCTTGGTTCAATGAAGTTCCACAGTGTCCCAGGGTTCCTTTGGCTCCAGAAGGCCCTACAGTGTCACAATGGCCCCTTTACTCCAGGAGGTTCCACAGTGTCCTTGCTGGAACACACAGGGCTGTAATGTTGTCACCCCTGCAGAGCTGCCTCCAGCTCTGGGCTCCAGCACAGGAAGAACATGGACCTGTTGGAGCGAGTGCAGAGGGGAGCAGCAAGGGGATCAGAGAGATGGAGCAGCTCTGCTGTGAGGAAAGGTTGAGAGAATTGGCATTGTTGAGGCTGGAGAAGAGAAGGCTTTGGGGTGACCTAATTGTGGCCTTGCAGTGCCTGAAGGGAGCCAACCAGAAAGATGGGGAGAGACTATTTACAAGGGCCTGGAGTGACAGGACAAGGGGAATGGCTTCACACTGAGAAAGGGAAGGGTTAGATGGGATATTAGGAAGAATTTCTGGACTGTGATGGTAGTGAGATCCTGGCACAGATTGCTCAGAGAAGTTCTGGCTGCCCCATCCCTGGAAGTGTTCAAGACCAGGTTGGATGGGGCTCTGAGCTCTGAGTCTAGTGGAAGGTGTCCCTGTCCACGGCGGGGGGTTGGACTGAGATGCTCTTTAAGGTCCCTTCCAACCCAAACCATTCCATGATTGTGTGACTGGTGGGGGATGTGGTGGTTGGAGCTGACAGGCACAGAGACCCCAAAATGATGGAGTTTTCCATTCCAGGTGGAGGAAGGAGGGGGCAGCAGGTCTGACATTCCAGCTGCCATACCATTCTATCACCAATACTGCAGGGAAATGTAATATCCCACTAAAGCAGAAGGGAAAGAAGAAAACTGAGCATCAGCAGCTATTCCTAAGCAAGATTAGGGATTTAGCTCCATCTAACTGAGGGGTTCTTGAGGAGGTTTTGATGGGTCGAGGGGGGGATTTCGGGGGTTTTTAGTGGATTATAGGGGGTCCCCTAAAGCCCAGCAGTGGTGTTCAAGGGGTCCCCCAGCCCCCAGGGGAGGGGTCCTAGGGATGCCCTCCAAAATCCAGGGGGGGAGATGTGCCACATCTGGGTAAGGGGATCCCAGTGCCCCCAGTATATCCCAGTGACCTCCCAGTTACCCTCAGTATGGCCCAGTAACCCCCTCAGTGACCATCCAGTGTGTCCCAGTGACCTCCCACTGCCCCCCAGTATGGCCCAGTGATCCTGCAGTGAGCACCCAATAACCCCCAGTATGGCCCAGTAACCTGCCAGTATCCCCCCCGTTGTCTGGGTATCCCCCAGTAACTCCCCAGTTCAATGCCAGTGCCCCCCAGTGTGCCCTGGTTCCCCCCCAGTCCCTCCCAGTGTCCCTCACTAACCCCCCAGTCCTCCCAATGCTCTCTGGTTCCCCCCAGTGTGTCCCAGTATCCCCCAGTAATCATCCAGTCCCCCACAAAGCCCCCCAACTGTCCCCAGATGCCCTTGGCCTTTCTATGGGAGGGGGAGCATTTTTGGGGTCAGAGGATCCAGAGAAGAGCAGCGAGGCTGGGGAAGGGAGTGGAGCACAAGTGGTGTGAGGAGAGGCTGAGGGAGCTGGGGGTGTTGAGGCTGGAGAAGAGGAGGCTCAGGGGAGACCTCCTGACTGTCTGCAAGTCCCTGCCAGGAGGTTGTAGCCAGGTGGGGGTGGGGCTGTTCTGCCAGGAAGCAGCAGTAGGACAAGAGGGCTGGGTCTTGAGCTGTGCCAGGGGAGGTTTAGGTTGGATATTGGGAAGGAATTTTTTGCTGAGAGAGTAATCAGGGCTTGGAATGGGCTGGGCAGGGAGGGGGTGGAGTCAGCGTCCCTGGAGGTGTTGAAGGTGAGAGTGGATGTGGCCTCAGTGCCATGGTCTGGGAAGCACGGCGGGGTTGGATCCAGGGTTGGACTTGATGATCTCAGAGGTCTTTTCCAACCCGGCTGATTCTGTGATTCTCTGATTGCCATTCCTATGGCAGCACATGCTTGAGGCTCTATCCCCAGGGGGATAGAGATGTCTGTCCATATCTATCTCCAAGGTTAGTGTGTAAATGTGTGGTGTTAGCAAAGCAGGCTGAGTTGTGGGCTGGTTGTAGAAGGAGAAAGAAGCCCAGAGGCCAGTGCAAGCAGGCAGCCCTCAGCTTGCACCTGATGTCCCCTCCCTGCAGGTTCCCAACCTTGAGCCCAGGCCCTGAGGTGAGGCTGAGAAGAGGCGCGGAGGTGAGCCCAGAGCTGTCCCTGAGGTGAGGCTGAGAATAAGTGCAAGGCAGAGGTGCTGCTGAGGAAGGAGAGCCCTGTGGTGGGAAAGACCTGAAGCTGTGAATGCCCATCTCTGAGAAGGGTCTGTGTCCATCCCCTGTGTGCCAGGTGAGCTGGGGCTTTGCTGCAGAGCTGCGGGTGCTGATTTGAGCGTCTCCAAGTGCTGAGATGGTGGGCACCCAGGAACACAAACTGTGCCTGGCCACGGAGCCTGCAAGGAGGAGCAGAGACAGCGGTGGCAGTGTGGGGGTCCAGGTTGTCCCTGTGCCTTCCCCTGCAGGCCCTGGCTGTCCCTGCTGGGCCCTGTCCATCCCCATCAGGTCCCTGCCCGTCCCCCCCGGGCTGAGCTCCCCCCAGGAAGTGCCGTGGAGCTGAAGCTGCTGCCATCCCCCCCCTGCAGCCGCTGCCCCAGCCAAGGGAGCAGCAAAGGCAGGGCCAGGAGCAGAGGCAGCAGCAGGGGAGCCCTGGGGGGGCCGGGAAGCTCTTGTGTGGGTCAGGAAAGAGGCGCTGGGCACGAGGCCGGGGCTGTGCTGAGCAGGCCCAGCCCTCACATCCCCCCAGCCAACGCCTGTGGGGCTGTTGGGTTTCCTTGGGCACAGCCGGCCCTTGTGCAGGGCTGTGCCCTTGGGGCCTCTTCGGGGTGGGCAGGAGGTATTTTTTGGGGGTGCCCGGCTGGGTTGGCAGCAGAGTCCCGGCGGTGGGCAGGGGGATGTGGGTCCCCCCTCTGAGGTGGGGGTTGGTGTTGCTGGGTCAGGCCCCGCCGGCTCCATTGTCAACCCGGTGCCGGCGGGGGGGACACAGCGGGTTTGGGGCCCCCCGGGAGTGCCGGGTGTGGGTGTGGAGCCCGGGAGCTGCCGAGTGTGGAGGGCGGAGCAGGGAGATGGCGGAGCTGGGGGACCCCCGGCAGCCTGGAGGGGGGAGCACGGAGAGGGAGGAGCCCCGGGAGCCTGAAAGGGGGGACGGAGAAGGGGAAGCCTGGACAGTGGGGACCCCTGGGATCCCTGGCACAACGAAGTGCAGAACCTGGAGAGGGGGAATGTCTGGGAACGCAGCACCCCGAAGGCGAGGGTCAGAGGAGAAGGAACCCTTAGGGCCCCCAACACTCTTAGCATTTCTAAGTGGGACCCCCAGCATCCCAGACAAGGGAGACCCTCCGAACCCCAGAGGGGAGAGACCAGAGAGGGAGAACTTTTGGGAGAGATTTTTTTGCCTAATCTTCATATTTTGGAGTATTTTTTAGCTGAATTTCAACTTTTTACAGTTTGAGGGGCTAAGGGTCTTCTTGCAATTTGTGAGGGATTTTTGTGTGAATCTCGGTGGTTTGGGTTTTTCTGGGCTGAATCTTGGTGTTTGGGAGGTTTTTATGGACACAGGATGCCCGGTGAGTTCTAGAGATGGACTTGGGCAGGAGGAACCCCCAAGCCAACGCACTCAGCCCTTGTTTTCCCCCCCATCAGGATTTGTCCTTCCCAAAGCTTGGGCGGATGGAGGAGGAGGCTGCGAGGAAGAGGAAGATGCCTTGGGCCCCCCAGGCAGGTGAGGAGGAAGTCAGTGTCCCTTTGGGCGGGTGTTGTGCTGGCTCTGTCAGCCCAGCATGGCCCCGGCTGCAGGACAACCCCGCTGGCGCCGCCGTCCTGCCGGGGCCGGAGTTGGGGGGATGTCCTTGGCCTTCCCTGTGGGCCGGAGGCAAATCCCCTCCCTGTCCTTCTTGCTTCCTGCCCCAGGCCCCGAGCTGAGGACGGAGAGCCCGGAGGACAAATCCCCCCGTGAGACCCTGGTGGGAGAGGCCGTTTTGAAGGGCTCCTCGGTGCAGGAAGGCAGCGGGGAGGAAAAGGGCCGGAGATCCCCCCGCAGGAGGGGCTCCAAAGCCATCCCAGGGTGCTCTGAGGAGGAAAGAGCCAGCCTGTGCCGGGAAGGCAGACAGAGCTTGAGAGGGAGCTCTGACCTGGTGGTCTCTGAGCAGCCTCCCAGCAGGGAGAAGCCCTTCAGGTGCTTCGAATGTGGGAAGAGCTTCAGCTGGAGGTCCCACCTGCTCCGCCACCTGCACATCCACACTGGGGAACGGCCCTACAAGTGCTTGGAATGTGGGAAGAAGTTTCAGCGCAGCTCACATCTTCTCCTGCACCAGCGGATGCACACGGATGAGAGGCCCTTCCGCTGCACCGACTGCGGGAAGGGCTTCAAGCGGAACTCCCACCTCATCAGGCACCAGCGCATCCACAGCGGGGAGAGGCCCTACAAGTGTGGGGAGTGTGGGAAGAGCTTCACCCAGAGCTCTGCCTTGACCAAACACCAATGGACCCACCAGTAAGAGAAGCCCTACCAGTGCCCCGACTGCGGGAAGAGCTTCGACTGCTGCTTCCACCCCGAATGAACACCTTTCCAGGGGCAGCTTCTTCCATAAGAACCCTTTTTGGGGGGTGTGTGGAGATTCCTGCCTTGGCTGGGGACCCTCCAAGGTCACTGCTGGAGGTTGAGAGCAGAGATCTCCACCCGAGTGTTTGTCTGGGGAAGTTCCATCCATCTCTAATTAAGAATTATTGCTTTTGTTTCAGCTTGAATAGAATTGCTTCAACAATTGCTTTAGTGTAGAGCACTGTCCTGTCTTATCCTGTACTCCTGGTAGTTTTAGTGTTTCTATTGTGCAGTAAATAATTCTGATGAAGATCTTTTGTCTGATCATTTGTAACCCTAAATAAATTCATTTCTCTCAATAGATCTGATTTGCCATTATTAAAACCTGGAGGACAAAAGTGATTCTGTCACATTTCTGTAGTTCCTCTAAACTAAAACTGTTGTCATGATCCAAGGCTGAGATTGGATCCAGCAGCCCCCAGCACCCCACAGTAAGCTGGGAGCTCAGGAGGGCCACCACCCGTTGCCAACTCCCCTGTGCCCAAAGACCCCCATGGGACCGTCAGACCCTCCAGACAACCCTCCCTTTCCCACCCTTCTCCCTGTTCCTTCCATATTCCCATTGTCCCCTCAATCCCCCATTTCCCCCCTGAACACTTTTGGGGTCCCAACCCCCACTTTTTGCCCTCTCTCCTGTGGGCACTGAAGGAGAAAATGAGGCTGCACACACAGAGTTCCATTCCGGGACTTGTCCCCCCATCTTTCCGGCGTCCCCCTTTCATTGGGGTTCCTTTGGAAACAGCACCTGGGGTTTGTCTTTTAGTCCACTGGAATTCCCAGCATGGCCCCAAAGCAGTGCCCTGATCCCACACATTCCCCTCCCCTCTTGTGCTGGCTGTGTTCAGCCACCAGAGAAAAACACAGGCTGCCATGCAGAGCGTTCCAAGTGGTTTCCACTTTGGCAAACAGCACTCTCTGGATGGAAAACACCAGTCAAGGCCAAAACACTCCTTTTGGATCCTGATTAACTGAGAGTTGCAGCTCCTGCCTTAACTTGTTCCCATAAAAATTCTCAGGGTTCCTTTGGTTCAAGGAGGCCCCACATGTCCCAATGGCCCCTTGATTCCTTGGGGTTCCACAGTCTCCAAAGGTTCCTTTAGGTCCATGAGGCCCTGCAGTCCCAAAATGCCCTTTGGATTCTTGAAGATTTCCCATTGTCCCAGGGTCCCTTGTGCTTCAGAAGGAGCTGCAGTGGGACAGTGGCCCCTTGGTTCTGTGAGCTCTGCAGTGTTCCAGGAATCCTTGGGTTCCAGGAGAGCCTGCAGTTTCACAAGGAGCACTTGAATGCAGGAGGTTCTGCAGGGTCCCAATGGCCCCTGGATTCTGGGAGGTTCAGAAATATCTCAGACCTGAGAAAACTGGGATTGTTCAGGCTGGAGAAGGCTTTGGGCTGACCTAATTGTGGTTTTCCAGTGCCTGAAGGGAGCCAACCAGAAAGATGGAGAGAGTTTGGACAAGGGCCTGGAGTGACAGGACAAAGGGCAGTGGCTTCACATGGATAGAGGGAAGGGTTGGAGGAAATAGTAGGAAGGAATTCTTTTCTATGAGGATGTTGAGATGCTCTTGAAGGCCCCTCCCAAGCCAAAGCATTCCATGATTGTGGGACTGGTGGGTGAGGTGGTGGTCGGAGCCGTCTGGGGCACAGGGACCCAAAATGAGGGAGTTTTCCATTGTGGGGGAAGGAAGGAGGGGCAGCAGAACTGACCCCTTGGACACCTGGCAGGCAGGCTTTGGCTGGAAGCTGGTGATGGGGAGCTGAGTGAAGTCCCCACAATGCAGGAGGAAATGGTCAGTGACCTGCTCTGCCAATGAGACCCCCCCAAGTGCCTGGGCCCACATGGGATGCAGCCAAGAGTCCTGAGGGAGCTGGAGAAAGAGCTGGCCAAGCCACTCTCACTCATTCCCCAGCAGTGCTGCACAACTGCACAAGTCCCATCTGACTGGCAACAAGCACATGGGATGCCCATGCACAGGAAGGGCCAAAAGGACCATCTGGGCAACTCCTGGCCTGTCCCATTGACCTCAGGACCAGGGAAGTCCATGCAGCAGATCCTCCTCAGTGCCATCCCATGGCAGGGGCAGGACAACCAGGGGATCAGGCCCAGCCAGCGTGGGGTTGGGAAAGGCAGGTCCTGCCTGACCAACCTCATCTCCTTCTCTGACAAAGGACCCGCTCAGCAGCTGAGAGAAAGGCTGGGGATGTGTCTCTGTGGAATTCCAGAAAGCCTTTGGCACCATCTCCCCCAGCATCTCCTGCACAAACTGGCTGCTCACGGCTTGCCTGGGGAACTGTTTGCTGGGTGACAAAGTGTCTGATGGCCCAGGGAGTGGTGGGGAATGGAAGGAAATCCAGGTGGGGCCAATCACTAGTGGGGTTCTCAAGGGCTCAGGGTTGGGGCTGCTCCTGTTTAACATCGTTCTGGGTGATCTGGGCCAGGGGATCGAGTGCCCCCTCAGGAAAGTCCTGGACAACACCATGTTGAGTGTGAGTGTG
Organism: Pseudopipra pipra; assembly: GCF_036250125.1. Taxonomy (NCBI): domain Eukaryota; kingdom Metazoa; phylum Chordata; class Aves; order Passeriformes; family Pipridae; genus Pseudopipra; species Pseudopipra pipra. The sequence goes on from NC_087580.1 coordinate 25,061,036, forward strand.
GATGTGCTGGAGGGCAGGAAGGCTCTGCAGAGGGATCTGGACAGGCTGGATCAATAAGGCCACGTGTCAGGGCCTGCCCTTGAGTCCCATCAAGCCCCTGGAATGCCCCAGGCTGGGGGCAGAGGGGCTGGAGAGCTGCTCAGCAGGAAAGGACTTGGGGGTGCTGCTTGACAGCAGCTGGATATGAGGCAGAGTGTGCCCAGGGGGGCAAGAAGGCCAAGGGCATCGTGGCCTTTGTGGAGAAGAGTGTGGCCAGCAGGAGCAGAGAACTGATTGCCCCTCTGTGCTGGGCACTGGGGAGGCCCCACCTGGAGTGCTGTGTCCAGTTCTGGCCCCTCAGTGCCAAAAGGCCCTTGAGGGGCTGGAGCGTGTCCAGAGAAGGGAACAGAGCTGGGGAAGGCTCTGGAAAACATGTCTGCTGAGGGACGGCTGAGGGAACTGGGCTTGTTGAGTGTGGAGAAGGGGAGGCTCAGGGGGGACCTCATTGCTCTCTGCAACGACCTGAAAGGAGGTTTTAGTGGGTGTGGGGGTCGGTCTCTTCTGCAAAGCCTTTAGTGACAGGAAGAGAGGAAACGGCCTAAAGTTGCATCAGGTGAGGCTTAGATTAGATATTCAAAAACCCTTTTTCCACTGAGAGAGTGTTCAGGCATTGGAACAAGTAGCCCAGGGAGGTGGTGCAGTCTCTGGAAGTGTTCAGGTGTGTGGTGGGTTGACCTTGGCTGGACACCAGGTGCCCTCCCAGCTGCTCTATCACTCTCCTTCCCAACAGGACATGGGAGAGAGTAAGGTGGGAAAAACAAAATAGTGGGTTGGGATAAGGCAGTTTATTTAAAGCAAAAAGCAGAACAAAGCTTGTGCACACAGAAGCCAAAGACAGCAGGGTTTGTTCTCTGCTTCCCATGAGCAGCCATGGTCGGCCACTCCCGAGGAGCAGGGCTTGGGTCCGCGGGACGGTTCCTCAGCAGGCAGCCATCAGACAATGAATGCCCCCCTCCTGCTCCCTGCCTCAGCTTTTAGAGCTGAGCTGACCTCCCATGGTCTGCAATGTCCCTTGGGTCAGTTGGGCTCAGCTGGCCTACTTGGGTCCCCTGCCAGGCTCTTGCCCTCAGCTAAGGAAGGAATGTCCCAGTGTTGGTGCTGTGCTCAGCAGTGGCCAAAACACTGGGGTGTTCTCAACCCCCTTCCAGCTGCCAATGCCAAGCCCAGCCCTGGGAGGGCTGCTGTGGGGAACTGAACTGCAGCTCAGCCACACCCAACCCAAATATCTCTGGCACATATTCTATAGAATCCATCCTTAGGTGTTGTATGATAGATCCGTAAGATATTACACATAATAAGCAATAATAAGGCAAGTGTCCTCCTTAGGGACACCCCCCCCCAACCTACTCGCTGGGTTTGTTCCCTGGGGGTCTCTGCAGCAGCAAGCACAGCCCCACACTGACTGCTCTGGGGTGTGCAGGCATTTGTGGTTCTGCCTGTCTGACACACCCCCAGCCTTGGGATGGATCTGGATGTCACTGGATGTGATGTCACAGGGGAGCTGTGATATCATGGGGAGGTGTGATGTCACAGGGACGATGTGATGTCACAGGGGAGGATGTGATATCACAGGAGAGGTGTGATGTCATATGATGGATGTGAAGTCATAGAGATGTGATATCACAGAAAGGATGTGATGTCATATGATAGATGTGACATCATAGGGACGATGTGATTTCACAGGAAGGATGTGATGTCACAGAAAGAATGTGATGTCAGAGGGGAGGATGTGATGTCACAGAGATGTTACGATTTCACAGAAGAGGTGTAATGTCATATGATGGTTGTGACATCATAGGGGAAATGTGATGTCACAGTGGAGGTGTGATGTCAGAGGGGAGCTGTGATGTCACGGGGAAGATGTGATGTCATGGGGAGATGTGATGTCACATGAGAGCTGTGATGTCACAGGGGAGGATATGACGTCACAGGGATTATATGATATCACAGGAGAGATGTGATGTCATATGATGACTGTTATGTCATGAGGGAGATGTGATGACACAGGAAAGATGTGATGTCACAGGGGAGATGTGATGTCGCAGGAGAGCTGTGATGTCTCGGAGAGGATGTGATTTCACAGGGATGATATGATGTGATGTCATATGATGGATGTGATGTCATAGAGAATCCTTGATGTCACAACAAATATGTGATGTCACAGGGGAGCTGTGATGTCACATGGGAAGTGTGATGTCACAGAAATGGTATGATGTCATATGATGGATGTGTCACCATAGGGGAGATGTGAAGTCACAGGGCAGCTGTGATGTCACAGTCGAGCACGGGATGTTACAGGGATGATATCAGATCACAGGAGAGATGTGATGTCACAGGAAGGATGTGATGTCACAGGGCAGCTGTGATGTCATGGGGAGGTGACAACGGCCAAGAATGCACTCACATTGGGTCTCAGTTGCATTACGTTTGTTCCATCCGGCATTGCAGTGAATATTTCCTTAGAGTTGTTTACATTCCTCTGCAAGTTCAGAGCTGCAACTGCTCAAATTCAAGGCCTACCATCCAGTCGTTTCCCACAATTCCTCCTTTTTGTTTTTAAATTGAAAAATAAGGCTTGGGAGAAATTCTGACCAATCACTCGTTGAACACAAGATATCAAACAGGGGACACATAATAAAATACACAAAACTTCTTCTGCAAATGAAACTTCATTTAACTCAGGGTTATGTGTCTCTTATTTTTTTGTCTAAAGGTGCTTATGCATATGTGAGGTAATATAGTTTATACATTTGTGAGCAAAACCAGAATATATTAATAATCATATATTCACACATTCACATGCATACATTCACACAACTTTCATGCGTGATGGCCATCACTTCATGCTCTCACACAAACATATTTTTGAGTTGTATTTTACTATGTTTTCTGGTTGTGAGCTGAAAAATTATCGTTCTTGTGTTTTGCCCTCAGGTGAGTAAGATCTAATTATGTATTTCCTGCTTTTATGAAAGTATAACTTGGAAAACATAAACATATTTCTGCTTCACGTTCAGTTCAAAACCCAAATACATACAAACATTCTTACAGTATAAAGAGAAATATATACTCCTTCTATTTTTAAAGCAAAACACGCACTTTTCTATGCAAATGGGCTTTTGGACTTCAAAGAGAACTTGTCAGCAGTTACTACAAAAACTTCAAAAGTTCTACTTCTCCACCACGTTCATGTATGCATCTTAAAACAATTTTGGCTGTTTACATAAACAACTTCGAAAAACAGTTAGTAGGACCATCTCAATGAACCTGTGTTTCCTCACTCCCTCCCCTTCCTCTTTTTTTTTTTTTTTTTGTACTGAAATTAAACTGTTAGGTTAGTTGTTACATGAATAAAAAGCCTTGCTTTGTTGACTTTGAGCTTAGTGTCCTGTGTAAGGACAGGTTTTTATATAAGTTGCCTATGGCGTGCTGTATCTCAGGGGTCTGTCTTAACATCATCTTCTTTTTCACTGTTTCTGTCAAATGTTTTTGGAGGGTTGTCAGCTAGATTCAAAATACCAATTAATCTCAAGTTATACAAGATGGTTGTGTCAGGGACAAAGTTCCCGTCTATCAGCGCTTGCATCATCCAGTTAAGCACAAATACATTCCCCCCGCATGGTCTGTGGTTGGACCATGCCATTGTTGAACAAGTTAAGCAGTGTATTGATGAAAAACAAGGAAAACAACATAAAATAGCCACAACAAAGGACTCATAGTAAAAGCGTAGACAATAATCTCTTTGTAATCATATCCATCTTTAGTGAAGAGATCGGAATAGGTTCCAGCTGTTCCTGCACTATTGGGTCAGCCAGGGTCACTTGCATGCTATGCTGTGGCTGTAAGTAATCATAATCTCTTTGCAGTCAGCATACAGAGGGTCAGCATCCTACTTTTGAACGTAGACTTAGGCTCCAAGTTGGAACAGATGAATAGGAGTGCTCAATCTCACGGGTCCGGAGCACAGAATGAACCTGTAGAATTTCTGCAAAGTAGAGCCTGGACTATTAAACAATTTTCACAAAAGAATTTCAAATTTCAGAATTTTTGTAACTTGGCTGTATGAGAGGAATTTAGGTTCTATAGCACGAAGTGGTTGGCTGTCAGTTACTAATAAAAGGCTGTAGAGAATCATGTAGGACAAAGCAGGTAGTGCAATACAATCAGGCACCAGGCACTGTCACTGCTTGTGTTAAATGGTCAAGGCTTGTGTGCTGTGAAGAACCCAAGAGCATGAAGAGCATGAAGAAAAATATCCAGGGCATGATCAAAATTCACTCAACGAAGGCATTCAGTAAAGCAATGCACAAGTTAGACAAAACATTCAAACAACTTAAACCAACCACCATGCTATGAAGTTAGCAGTCTATTAGAAGATTGCAGGCATGATGCGAGCTGGGGCCTATGGGGGGACTAGACACTTTCTTTGCTTTTCAACACAGGGCCCTTCTTCCGTGAGGCCCAGCACCCCATGCACTGTTATTTATAATCTTGTGTGGACTCGTAAACTAAGAGGTTTCCTTCATATGTTGCAGTAGTTAGAGAGGAGAGAGAGAGATTCAAAACAATCCTTGCCACTTGCTATAAAACCACTGGGACAAAACATAAATAAACAACACCCATCTTCATGAAAGACAATAAAACATAATATCAATAACTATAGTATTGCCTGGTAATCTGACAGCAGTATTCAAACTATACAAGCAATCCACCCTTTCAAAGCCTTTCCAGTCTGGCTATGATACAGAAGTTTGAGTTTGTTTTTCAAATTTTAGCTAAATTCATAATACAAATTCAATTATATTATAACCCTCTATACTGGAGAAAAATGCAAGTTTTGACTCTAACTCTGATCCTCGCCCACCAGCAATACAACACCACATACAAAAAGAATAAGTCAAAACACATTGTTAGTGACAGACTTTCTTAACTCTGGAATAGTAGATTCAGGGATCTATTAGGGCAAGAGGCCTGCTATATAAGAAAGAAAAAAACAATGCATTTTGTTCTTCAAGATGCATGGCCTGCATTGAATGGCTAATGCATGGCTGTAGTTATTGTTCTGATTAATACAAAGATGACAAAAGCAATTAGAACAGTTTCTCTAATTTACTGTGTTCTGCATCATCTTCTCAGTCTCGGGCTTGGCTCACCAGAGCCACAGATTGGCTCCTCTTATTCATGAGAATTACTAATGATAGATTGAGAGTGAATACTTTTTGATTTGTGATATAACTAAACAAATAAGGATCACTTGAAGGCATATTAAAGGTATTGTTAGTCATATTAATTACAACATCGGGTGCATCTCAGGTCTTTTCAATACAGACTATACATTTTTTGCACTTGGGATCAAATTAAAGATTTAGTTTTGTTTTCTCTCTTTTTCCAAAATTACAATCAAGGATGGAGAAGGCCAGATTCCAGCTTGCAGCTGGTTCTTTAGATGTGATCTATATTATCTGTTTGTATTCTTAGGGTTTTTTTGTCTATGAAATTCTGGTAAGAGAACAAAATTCACAGCATAAGCAGCACAAAGGAGAGCAAATAACTAGTTGTAAGATCATGTAAAAATCAGCTGAGTAAACTTTTTAAACACAATTCTAAAGATGTGATCAGCATAATGCCAACCCAGGGTAAGGCCTCTGGCTTTAACCACTTGTATTCACAGCACCAGCTGTGGGGGTGCTTCAAGAAGACAGTTCCCCCACTCCTGCAGACTGAGGGTCTAGAGAAACCCTGAGCAGAGAACACACAGAACCTGACAGGGTCACTCCACTGTCACGGTCACTTCTCAGTTTATAACAGGGAGATAGAAAGATGTTTTATCTAAGAGTTAAGGAAATCCTCAGCCTGCTGGCTTTCCATTGATCTTATTTGCAAAGTTGTAGTTTTTAGGAAGCAGGGGGGTTCTACACCCCACCCCCAGCCCCGAGACACTGGTAATTTAAACTTTTTGAGTTCGGCCAGAGGAGGTTTAAGCCTCCCACTCGGTTCCTAGGCAACAAACTATCTCTATTGTGTGAGCTACTAACACCTGATCTCTTTCTCTGCTAAGGCAAAGGCCAAGTTTTGCAAGAGGGCTTTTTATCCTTTTTGTCAAAACCCTGTTTGTTTGGGGTTTTTTCTGAATACAAAGTTTTGGCAGAAGGTTTTTATAGGGGTACAATACAATCAAGAAGGCGTTTCACTAAAACTTTTGTACAAAGCCTCATTTCCCGGAAAAACTCCCTAAAACTGTCTGCATACTAGCTTGCAGTTAAACGCAATTCTTTGGTTTTAAGTTATCTCCAAGTGATTAGAAGGACTAAAGAGAGAGATTTTGCTTTCTTTTCTCAACCACTTACATGCTTGGTTTCCGCGGGGCAAATCCCCGGTCTCTCCCTAATTTCCAAATGGCAGGAGTTAAAGATGGAAACAAGAACTATGGAAAGGTGTGTACTTGTTTGTTTTAAATACTTATTCCCCAAGAGTAACAGAAAAGGGAAAGAAGACTCTTTTGTTTCTCTTTCTGACTGCAGCCTCTCCTGCCGTTCTTACTCACTCTCCCCCCCCCCTTCCCCGCGGGGCGGGGAGGAAGAGAGAAAAGGCTGGAGCTACTTTTCGTTTCTTTTCTTGCTGCCGCAGTCCCCGCCGAGCTCGCCGTCGCTCTGCTGTTCCCCGGGCCGCCCCGCACGCCGTGGAACTCCTGGGGACCCCCGCACAAGTCTGGCCGGCTCTGCAGAAGCAGCTCCCGGCGCTGCCGCCCGCTCCGCCGCCGCCTCTGTCGCTGGGGTCCCTCTGCCGCTCCGCCGCCTCCTGCCCTGGCTGCCGCCGCTGCCTTCCCCCGGCACGCCGGGCTCAGGCAGCAGTTGGAATAACCCTAAAGTGAATTTCTATGCTCTTGTGTTCACCTGAGACGCTCTAACGGGAGGAGAGTCTCCCGGACTCTCATCTCTGGGGTTTAACAGTGACTAACAAACTTATGGTCGCTTCTCCACGCACACACAGCCCCCAACACACACACACGCCAGCACGGTACCGTTAGCAACGCTGTGAGCTCACGGCGACATTGGACACAACGCAATTAACACGAGAGTTAACAGAGAGACGGGAAGGCAGTTCTCTAGCCTGCCTCTCCTGTCAACGAGAAGTGGCACTTTTTCGGGGTCGCTCTGTTCTTGTTTCCCTCTGGGGCTGCTCCGTTCCTGGTTTTTTCGTGCATTGCTGCTGCCAGGCTGTCCTCTCGCCGGCTCCCGGGCACTCCGGCCCTACCCGTGCGGCGCTGCCGGCTCTGCTCCGCCACGCCCTTAGGATTCTCCAGCAGCCGGAGTGGCTCTCTGGTGTTCGTCTGCGCCACAACTCCGCGCGGGGTGGCAGCGGCCACGATTGGAACTCGCCCTGTTCGATCGGTGCAGTGCACGCTGGGCAGCGATGTGCTGCCCCTTCCAGCAGGGCGACTGCATGGCCGAAAAGTCTCCTATCAGCGGCGAGGAGGGGTGGCCTTTCTCCTTTTACTGTCTCTGAGGGTGATTTGCTAGGTTTTTCTTTATTTTCTGGCTTGAAGGGTGGTGATTTTTTAGAAGGATGATCTTTTGAAGTTTTAAAGACAGTTCGCCACAGTTTCAGGATGCTGGCAGCTTGCTTAAGAGACTCAGTGGCTGCATTAAAAAGCACTCTCCCTGCAGAGTCCCAAATGTCTGTACCAAATGCTGACTGAGCATCTACCCCATTTCTTTTACACCAACTACATAAGGTGCAGAGCACACATTTCTGATATTTCACACTGTGCTTCTCTAGTATCTCTGTTAGCACTATGCCAACAGATTCCTCCTCCACGGATATCTGTGCTTCCATTATTTATTCCCCAATGGCTCACCTTCTTTCCAGGTGTCTGTAAGTCTTGACTTACTTTTTGGCTCTGAGGTCCACCAACAAATGCTCCATTGGGGTTCCATCGTCACTGCTCTGAGGTCCACAGTCACTGCTCTCAGATCCATGGCAATAAATCCCCTCCCTACTGCTCTATGGTCTGTGGCAAATCTTCTGCAATAAATCTTCTCTATCACCACTCTAAGGTCTGCGGTCTTTCCAAGGAATTCTCCTTGCAGTAAATCTTCTGTGCAATAAATCACGTCAGGGTTCATCAATTGACGACAGCCAAGAATGCACTCAGATAGCAGGGAAAGGCACACGGCTACTTTATTGCTCTCAAATGTTTCTTTTATACTCTTTGTATACTCATGTTACAACATAATTGGTTAAAAGTCTCAAACATAAAACACTGTAGGTACTTTCATTGGTGACACAGAAGACACTGTACATACTTTCATTGGTGACACAGAAGACAATGTAGGTACTTTCATTGGTGACACAGAAGACACTGTACATACTTTCATTGGTGACACTACACACATTTGGATTGGTGACCTTTGGTCTCAGTTGCATTACGTTTGTTCTGTCTGGCATTGCAGTAAATATTTCCTTAGAGTTGTTTACATTCCTCTGCAACTTCAGAGCTGCAACTGCTCAAATTCAAGGCCTACCATCCAGTCGTTTCCCACAGGGAGGTGTGATGTCATAGGGGAGATGTGATGCCACAGGGACAATGTGACGTCACAGGAGGACATGTCGTCACATGATATCACGGACATGTCGTCATATGATATCACAGGAGAGGTGTGATATCATATGATAGATGTGACACCATAGGGCAGATGTGATGTCACAGTGGAGGTGTGATGTCACAGGGGAGCTGTGATGTAGCTCTGCAGAGCCCTGACAGTGCCACTGCAATCCCAAGCTGCATTGCCCGGGTCAACACTCAGCACAGCCAAGGCCACAACCCTTCCTGAAAGGTGTCCCTTCTGGGCAGGGCCAGGGGGACAAACCCCTCCATCTGTCCCTGCACATGTTGTGTCCAGTTCTCATCCCCCACTTAGGGACAAAGTCAGGCTACATTGGGTGTTTAGCTTGGCATTTTCTTCACTCTTTTGTGCTTCCAACACACACACACCCCAGTCTGGGCAGAGTCTGGCCCCCCAGAGAACACAAGATCTGACTAGTTGTGGCTCCCACTGTAGTGGCTGCAACTTGGGCCACAATATGTGCCAGGAGTAGAGAGGTCCCTCCCCACAGAAACTTCTTGGCAATGGAGTTCTTAAGAAAACAGGACAGGCTGTGGGGATCACTTGCAGGGCACAGTCAGGGACATGTCTTGACCAGCCTCCTGTTTAACAGCACCAGTTTTTCCATTCTCTTTTCTCTGTTTTCTCATGCTTGTTCCTCCAGTAACCATTGTGATCCTACTCTTGCTTTGGTTCTTTCCTAGACATCCCAGGACAAGTCTTGCCCAGTCCCCAAATCCCCTTTCTGTCTGCCCATCATGAGTCTCAGACCCCGAGGCCAAATCCCCCATCCTCAGCTAAAGGGTCACCCTGAGAGGTTCTGCCTATGACCCACTTGCTTAAAGTTTCATACAGATACCTTGGAACTTCCTTTGAAACCTTGGAACTTCCTTGGAATTAATTTGTTACCTTTTGGGCTTAGAATGGCTTCTTCAAAAACATGGTAATTCATGTCCTCAACATGGACATACTTTGGAGAAGGAGTTTGGGATCTTAGACTCAAAGAATCACAGAATGGTTTGGCTTGGAAGGGATATAAAAGCTCATGTGGTCCGAACTCCTGCACATAGACAGTGACATCTTCACTAGTTGAGGCTGCTCAAAGTTCCTGACCTTGGACAAATCCAGGGATGGGACATCCTCTTCTCTGGGAACCTGTCGCAGTTCTTGCCAGACCCATTGGCAAATATTTCCTCCTATTATCCAATATAAAGCTCCCCTATTCCAGTTTAAATCCATTGCCCCATATTCTGCCAATACAGGCCTTGGTAAAACATATGACTGCGACTATCTCAGACTATGAGCACAAGGTTTTCATCTGCAAACACCTTGGAGACTGCTCAGGGATGTCCCTACAAAAAGTTTGTCCCCATCTTTCTTAGAAGCCTCTGTGGTGGTGCATCCTCCCCTCATTGTCCTCAGGCCTGGTCGATGATCTCAGGAGCTCCTGACAAGCCTTGACCAAACCAGCTGAGCAATGAAGAGCCCCTGGACTGGACCAGGGGTGTGGGGAAGTGTCCCTGGACTGGACCAGCTGCTCCTGGATGATACAGGTGGGAACAATCCGGAGTGGATCAGCTGGGGAACACAGGATAATCAGTCATCCCATGAAAGCCTTGGAACATTCCCTACCTGAACTGTAGCGCAAAATGGAAGAGTCTGGATGCAATTCCCAAATAGTTTGGAAACTCCAGTCATTCCTGACACCAGGATGGAAATTCAGCAGATAACTAAAGCCAGTCCCCTTGTGAGCCCACAACCAGCAGGGCTGAGGGAGGCCCTGGCAGCTCCCCAGCACCTCCCTCTCAGTGGGACACCTCTGGCAGCCTCTCCCAGCTCGGGAACCCTCCAGTTTGCAACACTCCAAAGACCCTCGCTGGCGCCCAGGACAATTCTGATCCCCCTCCACAAACACTCCTCCAGCTGTGACCCTTGTCTGTTGGGAAACACAAAGGGATTTGGGGGAGTGTTTCCCTGACAACCAGGAGAATTTGGGAGAGGGACCTTTCCACACCCAGCTATTGATGTGTCTACACATCTCTGCCTGGGTGTGGGTGTGAATTGACTGTGGTGGGAATGTTGTTATTGGGAATCTATAATTCAGTCACTGTTAAAATTGTAGCAAATGCTATTGAATCACTTGATAACTGTTCAATTGGTCAATAATTAAATGCTAGTAATCTCTTTTGCCCCTTTATATTTGTGTCAAAATCCTTTGCATCCTGACCCTCTTGCATCCCAAGGCTCTGTGTAAATCATTCCCTTTCATCAAAAAAATATATTTTTTGCGACGTCCACTTTAAAATCTTCCTCCTTAGCTAAACTACAAAACAACTCCAATTAGTTGGTGATGTCTTGAAGACTTGAAGACAGTTAAAGAAAGAAAAATAATTTGTTTTTCAGTGTCCCACAGTGTGTTTGGAGTTGCATCAGCTGTCAGTCCAAGATGGGCCATGTCAGAACTGCTGAGGTTGGGGGGTGAGGAGCAAGGTGGATCATACAGGGTCTGTCTGGATCTCCTGAGGAGACACACAGCATCAAGATCACTTGGAGAACACCTCTATCACCTCTTTTCTGAACTAAAAAATATCCATAAATGAATTAAAAAAACAAAGTACAAACTTTGTAGACTTGTTTTGAAATTGCCTTGAAGACAATTAAAGGAAGACAAAGAGATCCTGAGGGATTTCTGCATTTTAATGAGCCCCACAGTGTGTTTGCAGCCCAGCTCATGATTCTTAGGTACTGAGAGAAGATTGAAGCAGCTGCTGAAGAAGTCAGAAGCCAAACTGCAAGTGCCTTGAAGCATTGCTGGGCCCCACTGAGGGCAGGCCCTGACAAAGCCTCCCCAGGGACTCCTTGGAGCAACTCCTTGGAGGCCAGGAGTGCAGGCAGACAAAGGCTCTGGGCAGGCCCCTGCAATGCTGAGCAAAGCCTGCCTTGGTTTTGTGGAGCACAAAGGCCAAGGCCTGAGCCCCAGGCCCTGGCCCAGCAGATCCTGTCCCTCCCGGCTGGCTCAGGGCTGTTTGGGGGGCACTGGGATGGGAGGGGGAGGAACAACCAAGGCCCAAAACTGGGCAACCCCTGCCAGGCTCCTGAGGGAGGGGCGAGGCAGAAACCAAGGGCAGAACCTGCCAGGAAAGTTGCTTGTGGTGGCCTGAGTGGCAGAGGCAGCTGCCAGAGGCAAGGGGACAAAGGCCTGGGTGCCTTTGGGCCTTGCAGCCCTGCCAGAGCCCTTGGCCATCTCTCCTGCAGGCTGTCCTGCCCTGGCCCTGCTGCTGCTCTGGCCTTGCAGGCTGCACACACCCCTCCTGCTTTCCCACCCCCTCCCAGCAGCATTTCTAGACCCTCCCTGATGTCTCTGCACCAGCTCTGGCTGCTCCCTGGAACACAAAGCCATGGGCTGATCCTGACCCTCTGGGTGACCTCTTGCAGCACAAGGGTCCGTATTGATTGATATTTCTTTTTCCTCACCTTCATTCTGAACCTTCAATGCTACTCTTTGTGGAGATTTCATTCTATTTCCAAAATGGAGAAAAGCTCCATCCTGTCAGATCTCCTCTAGACCCTCTCCAGTTCTTCCTCATTCCTCCAGAATGGGGAACCTCACAGACAGACAGACCAGTCCAGACGTGGTGAGCCCAGGGCTGAGTCCAGGGAGGTGACAACTCCCTTGTCTGGGTGCCCACACTCCCCCTAAGGCAGCCCCATGTGCAGTTGGCCTTAAGTCAAGGGGCCATTCTGATTCTTTGTAATGTCATGGAATCAAGTGGCACCGTGACACTGCAGGGCCTCATGGAACCAAAGGAATGCAGGGACACTGTGGAATCTCATGGAACCAAGGGACCATTGTGACATGCAGGGTCTCTTTGGAACAAAAGGAATCCTGGGACATCTCAGAACCTCCTGGAACCAAGGGGCCACTGTGCCTCCCCAGAACTCCATGGAATCAAGCAGAGCCGCTGCCTCCCCCCCGCCGCCGCACGGACCGGAGTCGCCGGCTCTGTCCTGCTTGGACACCTCTGGAGTCAGCGTGTTCTTGGGCAGCACAACTGGTCTCAGACCAGAGAGTTTCCCACATTTTGCTTTGCCCCTCTTTCCCGTGGATTTGTTTTTTGTTCTTTGTTCATTCAGGAGGAAAAGGGGGAAGGGAGGCACGTGTTGATCCCTGGTTTTTATCTGTTTACAAAAGGGAGTTGGGGCGGGGGGGGAGATAGGAGGCAATTTCTCTCTCTGTTGTAGCTTTGAACTGTTCTGTTATTATTGCTGTTTTTGCTTCTATATTTCTTGTCAGTAAACTCTTATTTTTTTCACTTACACCTCCCTGTATTTTGTCTCCTTGTAATAGTGGGGAATAAAAGAGGAGCAAATTCACTTTATTGGAGTTCCCACCCCAATATGTGTCTTTAAACCAGGACAGGTTGCTCAAGGGTTCCCTGAAATTTGGAATCATCCACAAAGGACTTGAAAAAACATTTTATCCCATTATATAGAGAGCTCTTCAGCACTGGTGTTCAAGGGCTGATTTCACCAGGAAGTTGCTGCCAAAAGGACTTTGTATCATGGATTTTATTGGACACTCTTCATGTAGCCAACTTCCCATCCACCACATCTTCCACTTCTTCAGTCCAGCTCTCACCAGTCTGGTCATAAGGTCAGGGCACCATGTCAAGGGCCTTGATAAAGTCTGGGCACAAAACATCCCCTTCTTTTCGCTCCCACAGGGGTTCTGCAATCCCTGCCTTGTCCTTCCCATGCCTGGCAATGGCTGCAGGAGGACTTGCCCTATCCCCTTCCCTGCTGAGCCTGAGCAGTCTGGAACTCCCCCAACAAACTCTCCTTGCTGCCCTGTTTGCAGACTGCTTCCATGTCTGCCTTTGCCAAGGCCCCAGGAAGCTCTGGGATGGCTCTGGCCTTTCCAAGGGTTTGGGAGAGGTCTCCCAGTGACACTGCCCAGCCTTCTCAATATCCCTGACACCAAAACCTTTTCCATAGCCCACACTGCCAGAGGAGTGCCCAGGACACAACACAGGTTGTCCTGGTGGTTCTGGAGAATGAGAAGGGATTTCTTCCTCGAGGCCAACCCCTCCAATTGGATTTGAGTGCAGCTGAAAGGTTCCCTCAGCATTTTCCCGGTGCCTCCCTGCCCTGAATGTTTCTGGCCATCAGGCTGGAGCTGAGGGGGTTGGGCAGGTGCCTGAGGAGGGGGTAGAACAAGGACTGTGTCCAACTGTGCCAGGAGGGCTGTGCTGGGCAAGGAGGAGGAGGCTGCAGAAAACAGTGGCACTGGGGAGGTGAGAGAAGCAGGTGGAGAGACCTTGTGCCTGCCCACGCTGGGCAGGAGCTGCCCCAGGATGGCAGCTCTGAAGCACTCACAGGATGTCCCTGTGAACAGGAGAGGAAGACTGGATCCAAAAATGAAACCTGGAAAGCAGAGAGCAGGAGTTTCATGGTGTCACTGCAGGAGAGTTCCAGCCCTGGAGCAAGGACACAGAAGAAGTGACCCAGTACATGCAGTGGCCTCAGAAGATCCCACAGCATCCTGGAGATGCTGGAAGGGAGCCCAGCTCTGCTTCACAAGTTCCCAGGGTCTGTCCCTATGTGCTCCAAGGGCTTCCAGCCCCCAGGACTGTGCTCAGAGAGCACTCAGGCCTTACAGCGAGAAAGGGGCTCAGGAGGACAGTGTGGAAGTGGCAAGAGAGCAGCTCTGCAAAGACCAAGCACTGCTGCTCCCTGGCAGTGCTGCTGGGCTGGGATTATTGTCCCCTTCCCACTTGCAAATACACCCTGTCCTGCAGTGTGCTGTCCTTTAGGAACATCTAAGAAGAAGAGTCTTGGACAAAGAAGGCACTGCAGGGTTCTTTATTTTGTTTAAATACTCAGCCAGCACAATTCATCATTTATACATCTCTGGGTCAAATTCAATGGGTAGACATGAAATTAGAAGGCAGATGCATAATAATATTTCATTGCACAGAAAATTATTGCAAGAACAACCTGATGACCTCCACAACAAACCTGAGCAGGAAGGCTGGGCCATTAAGGAGTCCCATTCTGAATGCTACACATCAGAAACCTGGCACATAATTGCTCCTGAAAAGCATCCAGTCATCATTTTTCTTATGGCATCCTTGACCTCCTGGTTCCTGAGGCTGTAGATGAGGGGGTTCAGTGCTGGAGGCACCACCGAGTACAAAACTGATAGTGCCAGATCCAGGGATGGGGAGGAGATGGAGGGGGGTTTGAGGTGGGATAACAGGACAGTGCTGACAAACAGGGAGACCACGGCCAGGTGAGGGAGGCATGTGGAAAAGGCTTTGTGCTGTCCCTGCTGAGAGGGGATCCTCAGCACAGCCCTGAAGATCTGCACATAGGAGAAAACAATGAAAATGAAACAACTGAACACTAAACAGGCAATAACCATAAGAAGCCGAATTTCCCTGAGGTAGCCTGAGTGTGAGCAGGAGAGCTTGAGGATGTGTGGGATTTCACAGAAGAACTGGCCCAGGGCATTGCCCTGGCACAGGGGCAGGGAAAAGGTACTGGCTGTGTGCAGCAGAGCATCGAGAAATCCAGTGGCCCAGGCAGCTGCTGCCATGTGGGCACAAGCTCTGCTGCCCAGGAGGGTCCCGTAGTGCAGGGGTTTGCAGATGGCAACGTAGCGGTCGTAGCACATGATGATGAGGAGGGAAATCTCTGCTGAGATGAAGAAGAGAAAGAAAAAGAGCTGTGCAGCACATCCTGTGTAAGAGATGGTTGTGGTGTCCCAGAGGGAATTGTGCATGGCTTTGGGGACAGTGGTGCAGATGCAGCCCAGGTCTGTGAGGGAGAGGTTGAGCAGGAAGAAGCCCATGGGGGTGTGCAGGTGGTGGTCACAGGCTACGGCGCTGAGGATGAGGCCGTTGGCCAGGAGGGCAGCCAGGGAGATGGCCAGGAAGAGCCAGAAGTGCAGGAGCTGCAGCTCCCTCCTGTCTGCGACTGCCAGGAGGAACTGGGTGAGGGAGCTGCTGTTGGGCATTTGCTGTTCCTTAGCACAGGGTCTGTTCTGAAAAGGAAAGCACAGGGAACTATTAAGACAGCCCCCTCTCAGTAAAGCCAGTGCAGTTTTCAGGGAAATCCCCTCCAAGTTATAGCATTTCTTTTCTCTGGTTTGTGCTCTCTGAGGGTGCTGTGAGGAGCAGGAACTCTGCCCATGTGCTGCCGAGGACTCAGCTTTGCTCTGCTGCAGTGCAGACATGGAGCTGGTTTGTGACAGCTCTCATGGTCACAGGGGATGTCACATGGAACCCAGCTTTGATGGAAAAGTTAAAATCCTGTGCTGCTGTCTTGGAGTAATTTGGGCTGCAGAAGAGAGGCACAGAGTATCCTTAAAATAATTTTCACTGGGTTTTTTGGTTACAATGATAACACCTGGGGGTGTTTTTTTAGGGGCAAATTTTTCTGATGACAAATCTGAAGATTCTTGAGACAGGACAGGCAGAAGGGCTGAGATCTCCGTTGCTTATTGCAGAGCCAGGAGAGCTGCAGTGCCTCTCAGTCTGTTTCTCATCTGCCCTGCACTTTCCCTTGGGCTGCCTTGAAGATGACTTCACACACAGATTCATCCTTAAAAACCCCACCAAGATCTGTGCTGAGAGCAGGACAGCGCTGCTTGAAAGGGCAGCTCTGTGAAGTGACCCCTGTGCCAGCCCAGAGGTGCAGCTGTGCTGGACAGAGCAGGACAGGAGCCCTCCTGCAGAGAAGCCAAGGGCTGGGACAGGAGAGTGCCCACCCCCAAGGGAAGGCTCAGCACTGCCCGGGATCCTGTGCTCATTTCTGACACTGCCTGAAATATTCACCTCTGAGAGTAAAAGTTTGAATTTCAGTGCAGCTTCCTGAATGGAGAGAACAATGTCTATGCTACAGTGCCTGATCAGGAAACACACCTCAGGACTAATTCCTTTCCTGTAGCCCCTGTCTTTTCTGCAGTGATACATGGAAAAGATCCTCCTTCAGCTGCCAGGTTTGCTCCTTGCCCACAGCCCTTGTGCCCCAGCCCTGGCAGCAGCTCCCCGGGCCGGCTGAGAGCTGCCCCTGGCAGGCAGCAGAGTCCCTGCCCAGCACAGCGCCCTGGGCTGCAGGGCCCTGGCCCACAGCCCTGGGCACCCTTGCCTGCACCCCTGGCTTCACAGCTCTTCCAAAGTGCCCCAAAACAGCCCCCTCCTCACCCATCCCATCAGCTGGGGCTGGGCCAGCTTTAGGAGATGCCTCCAGGAGCTGCCCCTGCACTGCCCTGCAGCCACAGACACCATGTGCAGCCCGGCCAAGATTCCTCCTGCAGGGAGATCTCAGCCCTCCTGCCAGTGCTGAGCCCCTTGAAGCTCTGTCTGTGCCCTGCTGGTGTCCCTGAGCTGGCCTGGCAGTGCCCTCAGCCCTGCTGGGCTGTGCAGAGGAGCTGCTCACCAGCAGAGTTGTCTCTTTGAAGCTCTTCTTGCTTCCCAGGAGCTCCCTGTGTGCCAGGAGCCCGGCCCAGCTCAGCAGCACAGCAACAGCCCCAGGCATTTCATGACCCCCTGGGGGGTTTGTCATTGTTTACATGAGACTCAGTCCCTGAGAGTAAGTTCAAACATGAGACTCAGTCCCTGAGAGGAAGTTCAAACAACTTTTCAAGAAGTCAAAGTGAGATTGAAACACTAAAGTTTCTTGTAGTGCTAATGAGTCTCACTGAGGGACACAACTGAGAAAGTTTCCCCAGATTCCAGTTAGAGCAGAAATCTGCAGACAGTGATGACAAGGATGGACAAGCAAGGGAAAGGTGTCTCTGATGCTGAATAAACCTTGACTTGTTTCCTTAATCCAAAGGACCAAGCCCTGACCCGCAGCTCTTGGGAAGGCAGATCCTATCCCTGCCTCATTCCTCAGGGCTCTTCCTGGGGCACTGGGATGTGGGATGTGCAATGCCAAGGGCAGGACCATGGGGTGGCACCTGCCAGGCTGCTGAGCAGGGACAAGGAGGCCATGAGGCCCCAGGGCTGCAAGGGCCACTCCCCTCCTCCTGGCATCAGGGGCACAGACAGCAGCCACGGCCAAAGGCCTGCAGAAGGTGGCTCTGTCAGGGCCTTTCAGCTTCTCCCCATCCCTGTCTCCTCTCCAGCCCAGGTTGTCCTACGGTGTCCATGCCCTGCCCCTTTCCCTGCAGGCTGTCGTCATCCCCCCGGCTGCCCCACCTGGCTGGCACCTTCCTGCACTGACATCTCTGCGTCCTCCCTGGCTCTTCCTGCACACACAAAGCCTTGGGCTCATCCAGACTCCTGCTTTGTGACATATTGCACCACAACAGTGACCTTGGAGGGAAATTTCTGACTTCTTGTCACCAGTCTAGGCCACCCCAGCTGCCCTTGGTGGCACTAGTTGTTTTTTAGGCTGTTTTCTGACAGGAAGAAAAGCTCCACCAGCTCTGACACCCCCCTTCCAGACCTCTCAGGCTACTCCTCTACTGTCCTCAAACATTGCACCACTGACCCCTGAGTCCTCAGCCTCTATATACGGGTCCTGTTCTTGAGGCCCCAAATTCCCTCCTGGAAGATTTCTGGGACCTCTCCAAGGTTTTGGAAGATGACAATAGAGTGCTCTTATCCCAGGAAACACAGAGGGACACTTTTTTCCAAGGGCTGTCTTGGCAGAATGAGGCACAATCTCTTTAAACTTTCTGGCACAAGGGAGCTCTGAGCTCTGGGTACGGAGGGAGCTCCAAGTGCCAACCACTGGAGTGGGAGCTACAAATCATCAGGTCTGGTGTTCTTTGGAGGGCCAGACACTGGTGAGAGTGGTGTGTGTGTGCCCATGGAATGACTTGAAGGGCACAATGAACTGTCTCAAAACACTGTCAAAGCAGGAAAATCCCATAAGGCACCACAACACATAAGGACTGGTGGCAAACAGGAAGGCCTTTAATTCCAAGGCCTAAAGGGAGGTGAAGCTTTGGAAGTAGCCCCCAGGACAGAATTGCACTGTGCAGACTGGGGGAAAGAGCAGACAGCCCCAACAGGAAGCCAGGGCTGGTAAGGCAGGTCTGGGGAACCCATCCAGAGAAAGATTCCCACCTGCACACTGGAAGCACAGCGGGCAAAACTCCCACTGTGGCAAGCTGTGGGAAAGGAAGCAAGTCCTTGTAGACGTGCCAGCCCAAGCTGTGGGAACAGCATCTACCCCCCTGAATACCCAGGGCTTGGGCTGTATAAAAGTGATAGCCCAGAAGCACAACTTGGGGACCCTCCACCGAGCAGAGCAGGGTGAAGAAGGAACGGCAGGAGCCTCAGGGATCTACATATCTCTAAATGTGATACATTTACTTCATCTCTGTCTCTCTCTCACTGGCTTCCCACCACCCTTTTCTTCTCACTCTTTCCATTTCTTTCTCTCTCTCTCCCTCCTATTTACTGTTAAATCAAACCTGGACTGCTGACTTTGGCACATGGTCTCCTTTGCAGCTGAATTTGGGCAGAGGTGTCTCTTAATAATGGGAACCTGAGAGCATCCTTGAGGTTTTACAGTGTGGGAATGGCCACTGGATTCCATGAGGTTCCACAGAGTCACAGGGTCCATTTGGCTTTGCAAGGCTCTGCAGTGTGATAATGGACCCTTGATTCCATGAGTTTGCAAAATGTCTCAGGACTCCTTTGGTTCTAGGAGGCCCCACATATGACAGTGGCCCCTTGGTTCCATGAGATTCCACAGTGTCCCAGGAATCCTTTGGTTCCATGAGCCCTGCAGTGTCAAAATGGCCCATTGGTTCCATGAGGTTCCACAGTGTCACAAAGGCCCCTTGATTCCATGAGGTTCCACAGTGCCAATATGGGCTCTTGATTTCTTGAGGTCCACAGTGTCCCGGGGTCCCTTTGTCTCTATGATGCTCTGCAGTGTCACAGTGGCCTCTTGATTCTATGAGGCCCTGCAGTGTCTCAGGGCTTCCTTGGTTCCATGAGGCCCTTCATGGCACAACGAATCCTTGTTTCCATGAGGTTCCACAGTGTCCCAGGATTCCTTTGATTTCATGAGGCCCTGGAGCGTCACAATGGCCCCTTGATTCCATGAGTTTCCACAGTCTCTCAGGGTTACTTTGGTTTCATGAGGCCTTGCAGTGTCACAATGGCCTCTTAATTCCATGAGTTTTCACATTGTCACAATGCTCCCTTGATTCCATGAGATTCCACAGTGTCCCAGGGTTCCTTTGGCTCCAGAAGGCCCTACAGTGTCACAATGGCCCCTTTACTCCAGGAGGTTCCACAGTGTCCTTGCTGGAACACACACGGCTGTAATGTTGTCACCCCTGCAGAGCTGCCTCCAGCTCTGGGCTCCAGCACAGGAAGAACATGGACCTGTTGGAGTGAGTCCAGAGGGGAGCAGCAAGAGGATCAGAGGGATGGAGCAGCTCTGCTGTGAGGAAAGGCTGAGAGAATTAGGATTGTTCAGGCTGGAGAAGAGAAGGCTTTGGGGTGACCTAATTGTGGCCTTGCAGTGCCTGAAGGGAGCCAACAAGAAAGATGGAGAGAGACTTTGGACATGGGCCTGGAGTGACAGGACAAGGGGAATGGCTTCACACTGAGAAAGGGAAGGATTAGATGGGATATTAGGAAGAATTTCTGGACTGTGATGGTAGTGAGATCCTGGCACAGTTTGCTCAGAGAAGCTCTGGCTGCCCCATCCCTGGAAGTGTCCACGGCCAGGTTGGATGGGGCTCTGAGCTCTGAGTCTAATGGAAGGAGTCCCTGCCCATGGCAGGGGGTTGGACTGAGATGCTCTTTAAGGTTCCTTCCAACCCAAACCATTCCATGATTCTGTGACTGGTGGGGGATGTGGTGGTTGGAGCCGACGGGCACAGAGACCCCAAAATGGTGGAGTTTTCCATTCTGAGTGAAGGAAGGAGGGGGCAGCAGAACTGACACCCTGGACTGCTGGTGGTCAGACTTTGTCCTGTTTGGGAGACTGACTGATCTGGGTGTGAGTGCGGATGTGCTGGAGGGCAGGAAGACTCTGCAGAGGGATCTGGACAGGCTGGATCAATAAGGCCAAGTGTCAGGGCCTGCACTTGGGTCCCAACAACCCAAGTTGGATATGAGCCAGAGTGTGCCCAGGGGGGCAAGAAGGCCAAGGGCATCATGGCCTTTGTGGAGAAGAGTGTGGCCAGCAGGAGCAGAGAACTGATTGCCCCTGTGTGCTGGGCACTGGGGAGGCCCCACCTGGAGTGCTGTGTCCAGTTCTGGCCCCTCAGTGCCAAAAGGCCCTTGAGGGGCTGGAGCGTGTCCAGAGAAGGGAACGGAGCTGGGGAAGGCTCTGGAAAACATGTCTGCTGAGGGACGGCTGAGGGAACTGGGCTGGTTGAGTGTGGAGAAGGGGAGGCTCAGGGGGGACCTCATTGCTCTCTGCAATGACCTGAAAGGAGGTTTTAGTGGGTGTGGGGGTGGTCTCTTCTTTAAAGCCTTTAGTGACAGGAAGAGAGGAAATGGCCTTAAACTGCATCGGCAAGGTTCATATTAGATATTCAAAAAACATTTTTCCACTGAGAGAGTGCTCAGGCATTGGAACAAGTAGCCCAGGGAGGTGGTGGAGTCTCTGGAAGCATTCAGGTGGCATCTGGATGTAGCGCTTCGGGATGGGGTTTAGGGGTGATTCTGGTGGTGCTGGGTTGACAGTTGGACTAGAAGATCTGGAAGGTCTCTTCCAACCTTGATGATTCTGTGATTCTCTGACCTGTCATCCCTGTTTGCAGGTTTGTGCTCTAACAGGACCCTGGGGATGTTTTCTCTGTGGGATCCAGAGGTTTCTATCTGGTCCCTCTGCTTGGAAAGCCTTCCAAATCCATTCTGGTGAGGGGAGGTGGTGATGCAGCAACAGCAGCTGCCTTGTGGGATGCCTGGACACCCCTGAGGAGGCAGAGCTGGGGCCACTCATTCTGTGCCCTGTCCTGGCTGGGTGCTGGGGGGACTGCCCTGAGGAGAGACAAATGAGGTTTCTCCTGGGGAAAGCCTCAGCCAGAGCTCAACTTCCCAAACAAGGCTGGGGCTGGGGGTGTGCCGAGGGGGAAGTTGTCCTGCAGGCAGCAGGACAGGACAAGCAGGACACAGTCTGCTCAGGACACAGTGCATCTGAAAGTGTAAAGGTTTTGAGTCTAGGCCTTCCTTCCTGTCAACCAGGAAGGAAGGAAGGAAGTATTCCATCCTATTCCTTTATGTAATCAGGCGCCTTTATGTAATAGGCGGACAGGGAAGGCTCTTCCTCTTCCTCTCTCCCGGTGAGGTTTGGAGGCAACAGACTCCCGTGGCTGGCCTCGCTTCTGTGGGGGAGCTGAGGCCTGGTCGGGCCTACGGGGCCGGTTGTTTCTGCCGAGCCGGGGTCCATTAGCGTGGCGGTGGCGTTGGGCATGATTGGGCTTTCTCAAGGAAAGTATTATGGTTTTCTTTGGCTATTCCTTTATTGAGTGTGTATACCTGTTTTTGTTTGTTTGTTTTGTCCCATTTTCCCCTTCCCCTTTTCTGTTTTCAGGTGTTGGGGGTTTCTTTCTTATGTGTCTATAGTTTTTGTATATAAATGTAATATAAGTGTAAATATATTTATATATTGCTACAGCTTTCTCTTATTTCTGTTCTCTTGGGTTTTTTTCCTTTTCCCTTGGTTTTGGGGGGGGAGCTCTTGCGGTGGGGTTTGGAGACTTGGCAGGGAGCCAGCTCTAAACCACCACAGGAGGACACCATGTGTATGGGCCAATTGTTGCTGCTTTTTTAAATCACAGCCACCTACAACTGGCTCAGTGGCAACAGAAGAGCAGTGCTCCTAGTTTAAATTGTGGATTTTGCTGAAGATTTGAAGGCATCAGGATTCCAGTTTTCCTGCCTGTATAAAAGACAGAGTTTCTTTTTTGGGATAACATCTAAGACTGGAAAGATCCCCAGGCAACCACCAGGGATGATGTCACAGCGATGATGCGATATCAAAGGAGAGATGTGATGTCACAGGGGGGCTGTGATGTCATAGAGGAGGATGTGATGTCATAGCAGACATGTGATGTCACAGAGTAGGATGTGATGTCATATGAGATATGTGATGTCACAGGAAGGATGTGATATCACAGAGGAGGATGTGATGTCACATGGGATCTGTGATGTCATAGAGGAGGATGTGATGTCATAGCAGACATGTGATGTCACAGAGTAGGATGTGATGTCATATGAGATATGTGATGTCACAGGAAGGATGTGATGTCACAGAGGGGATGTGATGTCACAGGGAGCTGTGATGTCACAGAGGAGGATGTGATGTCACAGAGGAGGATGTGATATCACATGATAGATGTGACACAGGGAGGAGCCGAGGTTGGGGAGGGCAAAACCGGCCCCAGAATGGATCAGAAATGGGGACCCCCCTGCATTCCCCTGTGTCAACCTGCTCTGTGGGGCTTTGGGAGGGCACCTCCTCCTCAATGGGCATCCAACTCACCCTAAAGGTGCCAGAACCACCCCACAGACCCCCAAGGACCCCCTAAATCCATCCAGAGCCCACCCAGGACCCCCTCAATCCCCTTTTCTGGGGGACCTTTAGGGGCACTGGTGGCTGAGCTGGGCAGCAAAGTTCATACCTGTCTGCAGCCTGAGTCACTGAAATGCTGATTTTTAAGCACAGAAAGGAGAAGCTTGAGGCAGTTTGTTGAAGGCAGAAAGGCTGATTTCTCATGTATTTTAATTACTTCTGACATGCTTCAAAGCCTGGTTTTCAGGGGTTTATTCAATTTGGCAAGTTCGTGGGGTTTTCTTGGGCCTTTCTTTGTGTGTGGGGTGGGTGGGTTGGTTGTTTTTACAGTTACTTGTCTCATATACTTGGTGCTTTTCCCAGGAGAAGATTGATTTGTGTAGAGACAAAATCCCTGGAAAATATCTTAATCTGGGGATAAAAATACTCCCCTGGGAAGGATGCAGGATGAGTTGGTATTATTTATTTAAGAGTTTCAGGCCCACAACGAGCAGTTTCAGCCAAATTTTCTAAGTGACTGAGGAACCCTTTTCTCCAAATGTGCTCCCCTGAGGCAGTTTCAAATCCCCAGTTGTGATTTAGTTTTCTGGAATGATTCTAAATGAATTAAATGCTTTTTTTGGCCATCATCTAGGCAACTGCTGCCACGGATAACATCAATTGCAAGAAGGCAGAAGAGAAGGACATGAAAGGGCCACCTGTGAGCAAAAGGTATTTTTCATTTTCAGTAGTCTCTGAATTTTTGTTACTAGTTTTCTGTTTCTGTGGAAGAGTTCAGTGTCCTCCCTCCTGGGAGGGATGGGAACAAATGATTAAATGTGGAAAATGTTCCGTTCCAACACTGTAACCTGTAAATTGTCCAGATGGTCTAAAGATGTCCAGATTATTGAAAACCTTCCATATTTTTGTTTTCAGGGAGAGAGAAATATTTGATGAAGAAATCCAGCAAAGGCAAAAGTGCAAGGCCAAGCCTCAGCCTGCGGAATGCTGAGGGAAGGCACTGGCAGCCCCAGAATTACATAGGGAAAATAAGAAACACAGGAATTTTGGGGTGAGATCGAGCTTTTTTCAGTGGGGTTGATCCACTTTGAGGTGACAGGTTGAACCCTCTCGACTTTTGGGATGCAGAGCTGGGAGAGACTGGAATGTTAATGGTCCATGGCTCCAACACTCTCCAGTTGCAGAAGCAGTGGGGGCTTTGCTGCCCAAGGGCAAAGGAACCGCCTGGGGCAGAGGGGGGAACACCCACCCCTGGAGGGGACAGGCTGGGCTTGGAGCCGGAGAGGGGAAGTGCTATTTTTATGGTTTTATATCACTATAAACAGGAGCCAAAACTGCCCCAAACCTACTTTACATGGAGACAAAATTGTTCTAGACTAACCCGAACATATACATATATATATATATATATATGTATAGAGATAATTATCCTCGGGGGGGGGAGAGGGGGCTCTGCATCTTTCTACTCTGATACTTTCTTTCTTTTCCCTTCTACATTTCCTTAAATGTTATTTTTATGCTTTCATATCACTACAGACAGGAACCAAAATGGCTCCAAACTTGCTTTACATGGCAACCAAACTGTTCTAAACCAAACACTATATATATATCTATAAACACTGATTATTCACTGTCCTTTCACTCTAATCTGCCCAAGGGCTGGATTAACAAGAC
Organism: Pseudopipra pipra; assembly: GCF_036250125.1. NCBI lineage: Eukaryota > Metazoa > Chordata > Aves > Passeriformes > Pipridae > Pseudopipra > Pseudopipra pipra. The sequence goes on from NC_087580.1 coordinate 25,085,857, forward strand.
CCTGGGTCACCCTCACTGTCAGGGGGGTCGGGAGAGGGGCTGGACATGGAGGAAGCTTCTGGCAGCTGCTCACAGAACCCACCCCTGGAGCTCCCCTGCTACCAAAACATGGCCATCCAGACCCAATACAGTGCCCAGCATGGATGACCTGGAACCAGGTCTGTCCTCAACGTGGGACCCTGTGGATCATCCAATAAAGGTCCTCCAATAGCTGACGGAGTTGGAGCAGCGGCCAAAGCTCTTCCCGCAGTCGGGGCACTGGTAGAACTTCCCCTACCGGTGGGTCCATTGGTGTCTGGTCAACTTAGAGCTCTCAGTGAAGCTCTTCCCACACTCCCCACACTTGTAGGGCCTCTCCCCTGTGTGGATGCGCCGGTGGGTGACAAGGTGGGAGTTCCGGTTGAAGCCCTTCCCACAGTCGGTGCAGCGGAAGGGCCTCTCATCTGTGTGTGTCTGTTCATGCCTGAGGAGATCTGAGCTGGTCCTGAACCTCTTCCTACATTCCAAGCACTTGTAAGGTTGTTCCCCAGTGTGGATGCGTCGGTGGATGTGGAGGGTGGAGCAGTAACTGAAGCTCTTCCCACATTCCCAACACGTGTAGGGCCGTTCCCCATTGTGCACACCACGGTGTTGGAGGAGGGTGGATCTCTGGCTGAAGCTCTTCCCACATTCCCTACAGGTGTAGTGCCGTTCTCCGGTGTGGATGTGCTGGTGTTGGATCAGGTGGGAGCTGTCCCTGAAGCTCTTCCCACATTCCATACACGGGTAGGGCCGTTCTCCAGTGTCTATGCCCTGGTGGGTGCGGAGGTTGGACCTCTGCCTGAAGCTCTTCCCACATTCCCCACACGTGTAGGGACGTTCCTCGGTGTGGATGTGCTGGTGGGTGAGGAGGTTGAAGCTCTTCCTGAAGCTTTTCCCACATTCCAAGCACCTGAAGGGCTTCTCCCTGCTGGGAGGCTGCTCAGGGACCACCAGCTCAGAGCTCCCCCTCAAGCTCCGGCTGCCTTCCTGGCACAGGCTGGCTCTTTCCTCCTCAGAGCACCCTGGGCTGGCTTTGGAGCCCCTCCTGTGGGGGGATCTCCGGCCCTTTTCCTCCCCGCTGCCTTCCTGCGCCGGGGAGCCCTTCAAAACGGCCTCTCCCACCAGGGTCTCACGGGGGGATTTGTCCTCCGGGCTCTCCGTCCTCAGCTCGGGGCCTGGGGCAGGAAGCAAGAAGGACAGGGAGGGGATTTGCCTCCGGCCCACAGGGAAGGCCAAGGACATCCCCCCAACTCCGGTCCCGGCAGGACGGCGGCGCCAGCGGGGTTGTCCTGCAGCCGGGGCCATGCTCGGCTGACAGAGCCAGCACAACACCCGCCCAAAGGGACACTGACTGCCTCCTCACCTGCCTGGGGGGCCCAAGGCATCTTCCTCTTCCTCGCAGCCTCCTCCTCCATCCGCCCAAGCTTTGGGAAGGACAAATCCTGATGGGGGGAAAACAAGGGCTGAGCGCGTTGGCTTGGGGGTTCCTCCTGACCAAGTCCATCTCTAGAACTCACCGGGCATCCTGTGTCCATAAAAACCTCCCAAACACCAAGATTCAGCCCAGAAAAACCCAAACCACCAACATTCAGGCAAAAAGCCCCTCAGAAATAGTGAGATGAACCCCTCCCCAAACTGCAAAATGTTAAGATTCAGCCAAAACATACTCCAAAATATGAAGATTCAGCCAAAAAAAAAAATGTTTAAGTGGGAGGATTAGGAGAGTGAGGACATTTCATGAGCACTTGATTTGATTGAGTTGCTATATATTAATCAAAAGCTAAATTAATGTAGTCTCACTTAAAACTCAATTTTTTTCTTCCTAGTTTCAGTGTAGAGAATAAATATGAAATCACTGGACTTCAGGCCTTCATCATTACCCCTGTGCTTTGGTGTGCAAATGCTTCCTCCTTCCACGCCTCCTCTGCCATCATTTCTGACAACTGGATTCCTCTGTTGTGCCAATATTCTGGGTGTGCAGTTTCCATATTTGCAAGGATTAAAAGCAACTTTTTGCCTACGAGTGTGAAGTTTAGTGTGAGAGAATCCTGGGCAGTCAGACACTGAAATTGTTGAGCTGCAATGGGCCGTGCAAATGGAATGACAGAATCTATTCTGCTGGCCCAGACACAGAAGCCAATCTGTGGCTGTGGCTCTTTGCCTCACTGGCACCATCCTCTGTGGTTCCTGCTGCCCACCATGGCACTGGCAGCCCCAGGGGCACAGGTACATCCATCCTGTACATGAAGTCAGAGTCAGACTGTCCACAAGTGTTAGCAGGAGTAAAATAGTGCACTGCTGATCTTCTTGAATTTATCTCTATTAATGTCTGGCTTCACTTGGTCAATCTGTGTTCTCTTGCACAACATTACGTGGGTTTATGATTTTTATTATCACTGCACCAAATTAATCTGGAATGTGTGGTCAGAACAGTAATTACCTGTATTTGTGTATAACTGTGTGCACTTCTATTTTTCATGCTTTCTGGCAAATTCACTGACAACTTCTTTCATGACTACATGATGGGGCATGAATTGAAGGTTGGGGGGTTTTCCTGAGGGCAGCACTAACCAGACTTTTGTGTGTGTGTGAGACAGGCAGAACCACAAACACCTGCACAGCCCAGAGCAGTCAGTGTGGGGCTGTGCTTGCTGCTGCAGAGACCCCCAGGGAACAAACCCAGGCAATAGTTTGGGTTTATTCCTTGCTCTGTGTCAGTGGAATAGAATGTTCCACAGGAGCTCTGTCCCCCTCTGTGGCACTGGGTGGCTCGAAGCTGAAGATGGGAGGGGGTCAAGTGCAAGTTCCCTTCTGAAGTGTCTCCCTAAGGAGGACACTTGCCTTATTATTGCTTATTATGTGTAATATCTTACAGATCTATCATACAACACCTAAGGATGGATTCTATAGAATATGTGCCATATATATGATACAGAATATATCTGATTATTGCTTTATCTGCCTGTCCAGACAGATATTGTGTATGCAGAGAGATTGTATTTGAGGGATATGTTCCTCTCAATACCCTGTGAGCTCCACTCCCAAGGTCAGCAAATTCCTGAAGCTCCCCCTTCTGTGCCCTGCAGGTTTTAGCAGATTTGCAAGAGCAGGGGAATCATTCCCTGCAGCCCCTTTGCACTGTAGGAAATGGGAGCCCTGTGCACATCCTGCTGCCTCCAGATTCCATTCTGGGTGTGGGAAAGACCCTGTGGGGAGCAAAGAAATGCCTGGTTCTGCAGGAGCTGCAGATGCTCAAGGGGCAGCAGGACCAAGTCAGGGGCCTGAAGGGGGCCAGGGGGGCTTTGGGGTCCGGGAGGGTCCTGGGGGAGCTGGGGAGGGGCTTTGGGGATTGGGGGTACAGACCAGTACAGACCAGGACAGACCAGGACAGAGCAGTACCTCCTCACTGCTCCCTGGATCTCTCCTGGAGCTGGGTCACCTTGTTGTGCGACACGTGAGCCCCCTCCAGTGCCCTCCCAGTACAGCCCAGTGCCTCCAGTACAGCCCACTGTGTTCCTGTCCCAGGGTGCTGGGTGATCCCTCTTTGAGGGGGGTTGGAAGTGATTTCAGCGGGGGCTGTGGGAGATTTGGGGAGATCTGAGGAGTTTGGATGGGGATTTGGGGGTTTTGAGTGCCTTTAGGGAAGTTAAAAGAGGTCTTGGGGACATTGGGGGGTCAGAGGTACCTATGGGGGGAGGGGATTAAAGGGTAAATGGAGGTTAAGGGACATTTGGGAGGGGTTAATGGGGCCTGGGCGGGCAGAGGAGGGGCTGCACCAAGAGCAGGTGAGTCTTGAGAGCCCCCTGGTGTCCCCAAGACCCTCTTGGTGTCCCCAGTTCCTCCCTTCACACCCCGAGGCCCCCCTGGTGTCTCCAATGTCCCCAGGGACTTCCCATAGCCCTAATTCCCCCCTTGACACCCCGAATTCCACTGTCCCCAAACCCCACCCCACTGTCCCCAAGGCCAATCCCAGATGTCCCCAACCCTCCATCTCACCCCAGGAGACCCCCCTGGACCCTCTGACCACAAAAAACACCCCTCCCCCATGCTCACAGAAAGACCAAGGGCATCTGGGGAAACATTGGGGACAGTTGGGGGGCTTTGCAGGGCCCTGGGTGATTACTGGGGGATACTGGAACACACTGGGGGGAACTGAGGGACACTGGGAGGGCACTGGGAGGGACTGGGGAGTTACTGGGGGATTACCAGGACACAGGGGAGACACTGGCAGGTTACTGGGCCACACTGGGGGTTACTGGGTGCTCACTGCAGGATCACTGGGCCATCCTGGGGGGCAGTGGGAGGTCACTGGGACACACTGGCTGGTCACTGAAGGGGTCACTGGAAAGTCACTGGTATATACTGGGGTCTAGGGATCCCCTTACCCGGATGTGGTACATTTCCCCCCCGGATTTTGGGGGCCATCCCGAGGACCCCTCCTCTTTGGGGCTGGGGGACCCCCTGGACCCACTGCTGGGCTTTAGGGAACCCCCAAAATGCCCTCAAAACTCCTGAAATCCCCCCCTCGACACATCAAAACCTTCTCAAGGTCCCCTCAAATGCCCTCAGAGGCCTCGTCCCTCCCCAGCACCCTCTAAACCCTCTCAGTGATCCGCAAAACCCACCTGGGACCCCCCAGTCCCGTTTAGGGACCCCTCAATCCCCCTCAGAGACCCTCAAAACCGTCTAAGACCCCGTAAACCCCCTAGAGACCCCAAAACTGCCTAAAAGGTCCCGCCAGGACCCCCAAACCTCCTCAGAGACCCCCAAAGCCCACCTGGAACCCCCCAAATGTCCTCAGAAACAAAAACCCCCTCAGAGACCCGCAAACCCCTTCAGGAACCTTCAACCACCCCCTGAGTCCCCTCAGGACATCGAACTCCCTCAGGAACCCCTCAAAACCTCCTCGGGAATCCCCGAACCCCCCCGCTAAACCCTCCCGAGCCCCCCCGGGGGGACTCACAGCACTCAGAGCGAACCGCAGGCCCCGCCGCCATCACCGAGTCCCGGCTGCGCGCGCACCGCGTTCAGAGAACGCCGCCGCAGCCAATCAGCGCGCGGCCACGCCCCCGCAGCCCCGCCCCCGCCCCTGCCGCGTTGGCTGCCGGGAATCGGTGATGGCGGCGGGTCGGTCGGTGAGCTCTGAGTGCAGGCGGGGGGTGCAGGAGAGCGGGGTCTGGGGATCCCCTCGGGGGCTGCGGGGAGCGCGGGTGAGGGTGGAAAGGCTGGAGGGCTCGGGAGGGTTTAGCGCGGGGAGTTCGAAGGTTCGGAGGAACCTCTCGGGGGCCGCGGGGCCCGGAGGCCTCCCAGGAACCCGGAAGGGTGATTCGATTGCCGAAAAAGTCCCTCGGAGAAAAAATTCAAAACCACCCAACCAAAAAAAGAACCCTAAAAAAAGGAAAAGTGAGAAAAAGGTCAGGAAAAAACTGCAAGGGCCAGGATGATTTTATTGCTTTGCTTCAGTTTTTCCTTGGTCTCCTCCTTCTCAGATTCTTTGCTCTCTTCCTTTACAGAAAGCTCTTCTGCTGTTCTGTGGTTTTGGGGTCCCTTAGGGGCTTTTAGGGGTCCCTGAGGAGGTTTTGGGGGGCTCTGAGGAGCTTTGGTGTCGCGAAGGGACTTAGGGGGGAGGTTAAAGGTTCCTGAAGGGGTTTGGGAATCCCTGAGGGAGTTTTGGAGTTTCCAAGGGAAATGGGAGGTCCTGGGGGCTTTGGGGGGAGAGTCTTTGAAGCAGTTTTGTAGGTTTCTAGGGGGATTTGCAGAGTCCCAGAGGATTTTGAGGGTCCCTGAGGGGGTTTTTGAGGTCCCTGAAGGGGCTTGGGGGTGCCAGGTGGGTTTTGCAGGTCACTGAGAGGGTTTTGGGGGTCCTGGGGGGGGGAGATGAGGTCTCTGAGGGGATTTGGGGTGTTTTTGAGGAGGTTTTGATGGGTCCAGAGGTGGATTTCTGAGGGGGTTTCAGGGGTTTTGCCTGGATTTTGGGGGGTCTCCGTGTCAGTCCTGTCTGGCCACGGCCAAATAAAACTCCTATGATGCCATTTCCCATCCCACCACAGCGCCTCTGCCAGCCCAGCAAACCAACCCCAAGGAAAGGGGATCCCAATTCTCCCCTCGAACCCCAGAGACCCCCAAAACTCAGCACACAGAGACCCCAAAGGAAGGGGGGCCCATGTGTCCACTAAAGCCCAGCAGTGGGGTTCAGGGGATCTCCCAGACCCCAGGGGAGGGGTCGTGGGGGTGCTCCCAAAAGTCCTGGGGGAGCAGAACTGACGAAGGGGATCCCAGTGCCCCCAGTATAGCCCAGTGACCTCCCATTGACCCTCAGTATGGCCCAGTAACCCCCTCAGTGACCACCCAGTGTGTCCCAGTGACCTTCCACTGCCCCCCAGGATGACCCAGTGATCCTCCAGTGAGCACCCAGTAACCCCCAGTATGTTACTGTAACCTGCCAGTGTCCCCCCGTGTGTCCTGGTAATCCCCCATAACTCCCCAGTTCCTCCCAGTGCCCCCGGGTTCCCCCCAGTGTGTCCCAGTATCCCCCAGTAATCACTCAGTGCCCCACAAAGCCCTCCAGTTGTCCCCCAACTGTCCCCAGATGCCCTTGGCCTTTCTGTGAATGTGTGTGGGGGTGTTTTTGTGGTCAGGGGGTCCAGGGGGGCTCGTGGGGTGAGATGGAGGGTTGGGGACATCAGGGATGGGGTTTGGGGACAGTGGGGTTAAGTTTGTGGACAGTGGAATTGGGGGTGTCAAGGGGGGAGTTGGGGCTGGGGAGGCCCTGGGGACATTGGAGACACCAGGGGGGTCTCGAGGTGTCAAGGGGGAAATTAGGGACACCAAGAAGGTCTTGGGGACACCAGGGGGGGTCTCAGGACTCACCTGCTCTTGGTGCAGCCCCTCCTCTGCCCGCCCAGGCCTCATTAACCCCTCCCAAATGTCCCTTAACCTCCATTTTCCCTTTAATCCCCTCCCCTCACAGATTCCTTTGATGCCCCAATGCCACAAAAACCCTTTTTAACTCCCCCAAATACACCCAAAGCACCCCAACCCCCCCCCAAATCCCCATCCAAACCCCCAGATCCCTTCAAATCTCCCCCAGCACCACCCTCAAATCCATTCCAACCCCTCCCCAAAGCGGGATCACCCGGCACCCTGGGACAGGAACACAGTGGGCTGTACTGGGGGCACTGGGCTGTACTGGGAGGGCACTGGGGGTGGCTCAGGTGTCCCACGACAAGGTGGCCCAGCTCCAGGAGAGATCTGGGGAGCAGGGAGGAGGTACTGGTCTGTACTGGTCTGCACTGGTCTGTACTGGTTCGTACCCCCAATCCACAAAGCCCCTCCCCAGCTCCCCCAGGACCCTCCCAGAACGAAAAGCCCCCTTCAGGCCCCTGACTTGGTCCTGCTACCCCTTGAGTGTTTCCAGCTCTTGCAGAACCAGGCATTTCATCAGCAAATGTGCAGGTGACACCAAGCTGGGGGGTGTGTTGATGTGCTGGAAGGCAGGAGGGCTTTGGAGCACAGATGGTGTGAGGAGAGGCTGAGGGAGCTGGGGGTGTTGAGGCTGGAGAAGAGGAGGCTCAGGGGAGACCTCCTGACTGTCTGCAAGTCCCTGCCAGGAGGTTGGAGCCAGGTGGGGGTGGGGCTGTTCTGCCAGGAAGCAGCAGTAGGACAAGAGGGCTGGGTCTTGAGCTATGCCAGGGGAGGTTTAGGTTGGATATTGGGAAGCAATTTTTTGCTGAGAGAGTGATCAGGCCTTGGAATGGGCTGGGCAGAGAGGGGGTGGAGTCCCCATCCCTGGAGGTGTTGAAGGTGAGAGTGGATGTGGCATCAGTGCCATGGTCTGGGAAGCACAGCGGGGTTGGATCCAGGGTTGGACTTGATGATCTCGGAGGTCTTTTCCAACGTGGCTGATTCTGTGATTCTGTGATTGCCATTCCTATGGCAGCACATGCTTGAGGCTCTATCCCCAGGGTGATAGAGATGTCTGTGCCTATATATATCTCCAAGGTTAGTCTGTAAATGTGTGGTGTTAGAAAAGCAGGCTAAGTTGTGGGCTGGTTGTAGGAGAAAGAAGCCCAGAGGCCAGTGCAAGCAGGCAGCCCTCAGCTTGCACATGATGTCCCCTCCCTGCAGGTTCCTGTCCTTGAGCCCAGGCCCTGAGGTGAGGCTGAGAAGTGGCGCGGAGGTGAGCCCAGAGCTGTCCCTGAGGTGAGGCTGAGAATAAGTGCAAGGCAGAGGTGCTGCTGAGGAAGGAGAGCCCCGTGGTGGAGAAGAGGAAAAATTGTGCCCATCCCCGAGAAGGTGCTGTGTCCATCCCCTGTGTGCCAGGTGAGCTGGGGCTTTGCTGCAGAGCTGCGGGCGCTGATTTGAGCGTCTCCAAGTGCTGAGATGGTGGGCACCCAGGAACATAAACTGTGCCTGGCCACGGAGCCTGCAAGGAGGAGCAGAGACAGCCCTGGCAGTGTGGGGGGCCAGGTTGTCCCTGTGCCTTCCCCTGCAGGCCCTGTCTGTCCCTGCTGGACCCCTGTCCATCCCCATCAGGTCCCTGCCCGTCCCCCCGGGCTGAGCTCCCCCCAGGAAGTGCCGTGGAGCTGAAGCTGCTGCCATCCCCCCCTGCAGCCGCTGCCCCAGCCAAGGGAGCAGCAAAGGCAGGGCCAGGAGCAGAGGCAGCAGCAGGGGAGCCCTGGGGGGGCCGGGAAGCTCTTGTGTGGGTCAGGAAAGAGGCGCTGGGCACGAGGCCGGGGCTGTGCTGAGCAGGCCCAGCCCTCACATCCCCCAGCCAACGCCGGCTGCCCGGGGGGCTTGGGAGGGACCCCCAGCCCGTGTGCCCCACACTGAGCTGGCAGAGAGAGAGCCAAGGGACAGGGCCACGGGCAGGGCCACGGGTGAGGGACAGGCAGGGCCATTGCAGGGCCACGGTGAGGGCACAGCCTGTGGCAGCAGAGCTGCCCAGGGCCGGGGGCAGCCGAGGGTGTTGGTACCAGCCAGTGCTGGGGCCGAGCAGAGCACGAGGCCTCTTGCAGAGCCCTGGAGCAGCCTCCCACTTGCCAGCCCCACCCTGGTGGGGTGACACTGTCCCCTCCCTACAGGACACTCCCCCCAAAATCTTCGAGGGAACCTTTTGTGTCTATTCCTTGTTGCTGATTGATTCTGGAGACCTGAGGGCCCCTCTGCAATCCCATCCAGAGGGCACAATCTCCTCTGCAGAGCTTGACTCACTGCAGACTTTGCAGGGAAATCTGTGCTGGCAGCTGTATCCTGAGCCCCAGGGCAGTTTGTACGCCTTACTGCTGATCCATCCTGGGGACCCAAGGGATCCTCTGCCATTCAGTCCATGCAGGAGTCACCCTCCTGCCCTTGACTCCCTGCAGAGGAACAAGTGCCATCTCTCTGTTTGGGAGAAGACAGATGCTGCCCCTGGGCCATCAGAAGTGGTGCTGAAGCCTCTTTCAGCCCAGCCCCAGGTGCAGTTTTCTCATCCTCTCACCGAGTGCCCGCTCCCCCAGCCGGCACTGACCAACCAGGGCATTTGGCACACGTGGTTTGGTGGTTTGGAGAAACAGCCCTGGGCTGGCAGGGGGCCAGAGAACCTCGAGGAACAGCCCTGGCGAGGTGCATGCACTGTCAGGGGCCAGGGGATCGCTGCTCCATGGAACCAGCTGGAGCTCTGGGTGACCCTGAGCTGAAGGGCCTGTGACCTGTGGATGAGTCCAGGATGGAGCAGAGACCCCCCTGCAGCCCGGGAGGTGCCCACGCTGGAGCAAGGGATGCCCAAAGGAGGTTGAGAGCCCTGCAGAGCCGAGGGAGCAAAGCCCTGGTTTCCCAGGGTGTCGCCTCTCACCCCAATTTGGTTTTGGAAGATTTTTTTTGGTCTAATCTTCATATTTTTGAGTATTTTTTAGCTGAATCTCAACTTTTTGCAGTTTGGGGGGGCAGGGGTCTTCCTACTGTTTCTGAATCTCATTGTTTTTTGCCTGAATCTCATTGGTTTGGGTTTTTCTGGGCTGAATCTTGGTGTTTTGGAGGTTTTTATGGACACAGGATGCCCAGTGAGTTCTAGAGATGGACTTGGGCAGGAGGAACCCCCAAGCCAACGCGCTCAGCCCTTGTTTTCCCCCCCATCAGGATTTGTCCTTCCCAAAGCTTGGGCGGATGGAGGAGGAGGCTGCGAGGAAGAGGAAGATGCCTTGGGCCCCCCAGGCAGGTGAGGAGGCAGTCAGTGTCCCTTTGGGCGGGTGTTGTGCTGGCTCTGTCAGCCGAGCATGGCCCCGGCTGCAGGACAACCCCGCTGGCGCCGCCGTCCTGCCGGGGCCGGAGTTGGGGGGATGTCCTTGGCCTTCCCTGTGGGCCGGAGGCAAATCCCCTGCCTGTCCTTCTTGCTTCCTGCCCCAGGCCCCGAGCTGAGGACGGAGAGCCCGGAGGACAAATCCCCCCATGAGACCCTGGTGGGAGAGGCCGTTTTGAAGGGCTCCCCGGCGCAGGAAGGCAGCGGGGAGGGAAAGGGCCGGAGATCCCCCCGCAGGAGGGGCTCCAAAGCCATCCCAGGGTGCTCTGAGGAGGAAAGAGCCAGCCTGTGCCGGGAAGATGGCCGGAGCTTGAGCAGGAACTCCAAGGTCGTGGTCCCAAGGCAACATCCCACTAGAAAGAAGCCCTTCAGGTGCTTGGAATGTGGGAAGAGTTTCAGGAACAGCTTCCACCTGATCCGGCACCAGCAGATCCACACAGGGAAACGGCCCTACATGTGTAGGGAATGTGGGAAGAGCTTCAGAGACAGCTCTGATCTCCTCAGCCACCAGCGCACCCACACTGGAGAACGTCCCTACACGTGTGAGGAATGTGGGAAGAGCTTCAGTGACAGCTCCAACCTCCGCACCCACCAGCACATCCACAGTGGGGAACAGCCCTACAGGTGTGGGGAATGTGGGAAGAGCTTCAGGCAGAGCTCCACCCTCCACTCCCACCAGCGCATCCACACTGGAGAACGGCCCTACAAGTGCTTGGAATGTGGGAAGAGGTTTAGCACCAGCTCCAATCTCTACCAGCATGAGCGGACGCACACGGATGAGAGGCCCTTCCGCTGCACCGACTGTGGGAAGGGCTTCAACCAGAACTCCACCCTCGTCAGGCACCGGCGCATCCACACCGGGGAAAGGCCCTACACATGTACAGAGTGTGGGAAGAGCTTTGCCCAGAGCTCTACTTTGACCTCACACCAACGGACCCACCAGTAAGGGAAGCCCTTACAGTGCCAATATATTCTGTGAGTGCAGGGCTTGAGGTGTGTGGGATTGTGTGGACACAGAGAAAGGACTAACATTCAGAAACATATCTGCTTCCCTGTCTCAATTAAAAAACCCCACAGTTAATAATTAATAATATTAATAATTAATAATATTAATAATTAATAATATTCATAGCAATTGTGGTTTGACTATATATTGTGACCTGCATATGCACATGTGAGCAGAAGGACATAGGAAATAGGTGTTGTAGTTTCTGTAGTTCTTGTGTTATGGGTGAGGGTAGAGAGGATTTGAGCTAAAAATTGTCTGAACATTTTGAGAGTGCAGAGACATCTGTCTGACCATCACTAGGTGTGCTTTGATTTTAAGGCAGAGCATGTTAAAGAGTGCAATAACTTAAAGCCAGCTGCAGTCTTGAATTTTTGCTCTTTCAGCAATAACAATAGCACTAATAATTACTAATATTTAATAAGCTAACATGCAATAAATGTATCTGCTCATTTTGACATATGTGTCAGTTTAATAATTTTAAATGAATCAGTGCACTTGTAACACGAAATCTTCCTCAACCTCTGATTAAAATGTAACGTTGACTAAAGGATTATAGAGGGGACTTAATTTTACTGACTGTTTTAACAGTTGTCACAGCTGTTGGAAAAGGAAAGGCAATTGAAACACTCCAAAAGAGGAGTGGGGGGAGCAGAACGGGAGTAGTTTAATAAATTTAAACATGGTCTCTGAATGCCAAACATAAAAAATTGAGCAGATTTGTAACTCCAAAAAGCTGCTGTACACGATGTACTTTTGCCTTTTGTGGCTCACTGTGTTTCATTCATTTGAACACTGAGCAGTTTCCCGCCTTTCTCCATTTAAAAATGTGCAACAGCATTTAAATGTGGAACAGATTCAGCTGTTCATGTGCCTGGAGTTTCATCTTAGAATGCACCTGATAGAATACTCAGCTGACAGGAAATAAAGGCTGTGTAGAATGGCTGTAACATTTCAAAATGGACACAGGTGTCACATCCTGTGAATGCTGCAGTGCAGTGATGGTTGGTGTACATGTTTTTCTAACTGTTCTTATGTTGTGATGTGGGAATGGTGTGTGGAGTTCCCCTGCGAGTCTGTCTGGGTTGTGTCTGTGTAGGGATGAACAGGAGTGTGTGTGTAGATTCCCGTGCCTGTGTGTTTGTGTGTGTGCAGGGGGATTCTGTGCTAAACTCATTGAGCTACGAGGTGCACAAAGGACCCCCTTGCTTTCTAAATTCCTTCTCAGAGAGGAGCCTGGGGGTGGCTGGATCCAATCTCAGGCTCAGATTTTGGTTTCAGTTGAAGGAATTATAGAGGTGTGATTCAATCACTTTGTCCTGCAGGTTTTAGAGATGGCAAATCAGAAATATTTCTATAAAAACAATGATTTATTATGACAAATGAACAAAAAATTGATCAGACAAGTGAACAGATGAAAGACCTTAAAGATAATTATTTACTTCAAATTATAAAAGCCAAAAAACTCTAGTAGTGTAGTGTAAGATAGGACAGTGCAGTCTATCAAAGTCATTCTATTAAAGCAATTGGATCAAAGCCAGCAAAAACAACAATCCTGCAGCAGAGATTGAGGTAACTCACCCCACAACGACAGAGGGTAATTCTTTTTTCTTCCATCCAACCCCTGGGCAGTGACCATGAAGAGCTGTCCCTGCCTCATGGCAGAAGCTCCACACACTTCAAAGAAGTCTGTGGAAGAATCTGACACATGACAGTTGGATGGGGCTTTTATAGTTATCAAGGGTTTGATTGCCAGACATATTTGCAGGCCAGGGAGCAGCTTATCTGTCAAATCCTGCTTCAGAAAGCAGGATGTGTGTTTGAAGTTTCAAGAAGCATTTTGTATTTGGCATAATTCAACATTAAAAACAGCACCTTGACACCAGCAGTAACTCACCACAGAGAGCTTGTATTGTTTGCATTCTCTAAACATTTTTAAGGTACTGTCAAAGCAGAGCATCCTGCCAGAAACGGTCCCTTGATTCCATGAGGTTGCAAAAGCTCTCAGGGTTCCTTTGGTTCCTCAAGGCCCTGCAGTGTCACAATGGCTCCTTGATTCCACAATGTTCCTGAATATCCCAGGGTTCCCTTGGCTCCAAGAGGCTCCCCAGTGTCCCACCGGCCCCTGGATTCCAGGAGGCCCTGCAGTGTCCCAATGGCCACTCGGTTCCATGAGCCACAGCGGCTGCCGCCGGCGTCTGTGCCCGGAGCCGCCGCTCCCACGGGGCTGCCGCACTCACCGCCGGGGTTGCCGCTCGCGCAGCCGCCGCTCTGCCCCGGCTGCACCGGGACCCGGCACCGCCTCGGGCCTGCGCTGCCGCCTCAGCGGCCACAGGGACACAGGGATGGGGGACCTTTGCTCTGCCACTGATGGGGCCTGGCTTTGTTCTGCTGGGGTCTGGGCTTTAGGAAAATTGCTGTTCATTTTCATGCTCCACTGGAACACCTCCTGAATTCCAAAGGTTTCCTAATCCAGGGGGAGGGGTTTCTATGGCATCGGAGGTGCCGCCCCTCGGGACACATTGTCAATAAGCCATCCAGCTGATTTGGATGGGTGTAAGAACTGGGGTATACAGGATAATGAGTCATCCCCTGAAAACCTTGGAATATTCCCTACCTGAATCAGAACCCAAATGGAACAGTTTGGATCCAATTCCTAAACAGTTTGGAAACTCCAGTCATTCCTGACACCAGGATGGAAATTCAGCAGATAACTAAAGCCAGTCCCCTTGGGATCCCACAACCAGCGGGGCTGAGGGAGGCCCTGGCAGCTCCCCAGCACCTCCCTCTCAGTGGGACACCTCTGGCAGCCTCTCCCAGCTCGGGAACCCTCCAGTTTGCAACACTCCAAAGACCGTCGCTGGTGCCCAGGACAATTCTGATGCCCCTCAACAAACACTCCTCCAGCTGTGACCCCGGTCTGGTGGGAAACACAAAGGGATTTGTGGGAGTGTTTCCCTGACAACAAGGACACTTTTGGAGAGGGACCTTTCCACAGCCAACTATTGATGTGTCCACACATCTCTGCCTGGGTGTGGGTGTGAATTGACTGTGGTGGGAATGTTGTTCTTGTGAATCTAGAATTCAGTCACTGTTAAAATTGTAGGGAATGCTACTGAACCACTTGATAACTGTTCAATTGGTCAATGATTAAATGCTACTAATGTCTTTTGCCCCCTTATCTTTGGATCCAAATCCTTCGCGCCCTGACCCTCTTGCATAGCAAGGCTCTGTGGAAATCATTCTCTTTCATCAAAAAATATATTTTTTGCGACGTCCACTTTAAAATCTTCCTCCTTAGCTAAACTACAAAACAACTCCAATTAGTTGGTGATGTCTTGAAGACTTGAAAACAATTAAAGAAAGAAAAATAATTTCTTTTCAATGTTTTAATGGGTCCCACAATGTGTTTGGAGTTGCATCAGCTGTCAGTCCAAGGTGGGCCATGTCAGAACTGCTGAGGTTGGGGGGTGAGGAGCAAGGTGGATCATACAGGGTCTGTCTGGATCTCCTGAGGAGACACTCAGCATCAAGATCACTTGGAGAACACCTCTATCACCTCTCCTCTGAACTTAAATATATCCATCATTGAATTAAAAAAAAAGTGCAAACTTCGAAGACTTGTTTTGAAATTTCTTTGAAGACAATTAAAGGAAAACAAAGAGATCCTGAGGGATTTCTGCATTTTAATGAGCCCCACAGTGTGTTTGCAGCCCAGCCCATGATCCTGAGGTACTGAGAGAAGATTGAAGCAGCTGCTGAAGAAGTCAGAAGCCAAACTGCAAGTGCCTTGAAGCATTGCTGGGCCCCACTGAGGGCAGGCACTGCCAAAGCCTCCCCAGGGACTCCTTGGAGCAGCTCCTTGGAGGCCAGGAGTGCAGGCAGACCAAGGCTCTGGGCAGGCCCCTGCAATGCTGAGCAAAGCCTGCCTTGGTTTTGTGGAGCACAAAGGCCAAGGGCTGAGCCCCAGGCCCTGGCCCAGCAGATCCTGTCCCTCCCGGCTGGCTCAGGGCTGTTTGGGGGGCACTGGGATGGGAGGGGGAGGAACAACAAAGGCCAAAACTGGGCAACCCCTGCCAGGCTCCTGAGGGAGGGGCGAGGCAGAAACCAAGGGCAGAACCTGCCAGGAAAGTTGCTTGTGGTGGCCTGAGTGGCAGAGGCAGCTGCCAGAGGCAAGGGGACAAAGGCCTGGGTGCCTTTGGGCCTTGCAGCCCTGCCAGAGCCCTTGGCCATCTCTCCTGCAGGCTGTCCTGCCCTGGCCCTGCTGCTGCTCTGGCCTTGCAGGCTGCACACACCCCTCCTGCTTTCCCACCCCCCTCCCAGCAGCATTTCTAGACCCTCCCTGATGTCCCTGCACCAGCTCTGGCTGTTCCCTGGGAACACAAAGCCATGGGCTGATCCTGACTCCCTCTGGGTGACCTCTTGCAGCACAAGGGTCCTCACTGAGTGACATTTCTTGTTCGTCACCTTCATTCTGAACCTTCAATGCTACTCTTTGTGGAGATTTCATTCTATTTCCAATATGGAGAAAAGCTGCATCCTGTCAGGTCTCCTCTAGACCCTCTCCAATTCTTCCTCATTCTTCCAGAATGGGGAACCTCACAGACAGACAGACCAGTCCAGATGTGGTGACCCCAGGGCTGAGTCCAGGGGGGTGACAACTCCCTTGTCTGGGTGCCCACACTCCCCCCAAGGCAGCCCCATGTGCAGTTGGCCTTAAATCAAGGGGCCATTCTGATTCTTTGTAACATCACAGAATCAAGTGGCACCTTGACACTGCAGGGCCTCATGGAACCAAAGGAATGCAGGGACACTGTGGAATCTCATGGAACCAAGGGACCATTGTGACATGTGGGGTCTCTTTGAAACAAAAGGAACCCTGAGACATCTCAGAATCTCATGGAACCAAGGGGCCACTGTGCCTCCCCAGAACTCCATGGAATCAAGCAGAGCCGCTGCCTCCCCCCCTCCGCCGCACGGACCGGAGTCGCCGGCTCTGCCCCGCTTGGACACCTCTGGAGTCAGCGTGTTCTTGGGCAGCACAACTGCTCTCAGACCAGAGAGTTTCCCACATTTTGCTTTGCCCCCTCTTTCCCCTGGTTTTCTTTTTTGTTCTTTGTCCATTTGGGGTACAAGGGAGAAGAGAGGCACGTGTTGATCCCTGTTTTTATCTGTTTACAAAAGGGAGTTGGGGAAAGGGGGGGAGAGGAGACAATTTCTCTCTCTGCTGATGCTTTGAACTCTGTTGATATTGCTGATATATTTTCTGTCAGTAAACTCTTATTGTTTTCACTTATACTCCTTGTATTTTGTCTCCCTGTAGAGGTGGGGAATAAAAGAGAAGTGAATTCATTTTATTGGAGTTCCCACCCCAATATGTGTCTTTAAACCAGGACAGGTTGCTCAAGGGCTCCCTGAAATTTGGAATCATCCACAAAGAACTTGAAATACATTTTGTCCCATTGTGCAGAGAGATAATAAAGATGTTCTCCAGTGGTGTTCAAGGGCTGATCACTGAGGGATTTCACCAGGAAGTTGCTGCCAAGAGGACTTTGTACCATGGATTTTATTGGACACTTCATTCAGCCAAATTCCCACCACCACATCTTCCACTTTTTCAGTCCAGCTCTCACCAGTCTGTCCATAAGGAGACGACAGGACACCATGTCAAGGGCCTTGATAAAGTCTGGGCACACAACATCCTCTATTCCCTCCCACAGGGGTTCTGCAATCCCTGCCTTGTCCTTCCCATGCCTGGCAATGGCTGCAGGAGGACTTGCCCTATCCCCTTCCCTGCTGAGCCTGAGCAGTGTGGAACTCTGCCAACCCTCCTTGCTGCCCTGTTTGCAGACTGCTTCCATGTCTGCCTTTGCCAAGGCCCCAGGAAGCTCTGGGATGGCTCTGGCCTTTCCAAGGGTTTGGGAGAGGTGACACTGCCCAGCCTTCTCAATAGCCCTGACACCAAAACCTTTGCAATATCCCACACTTCCAGAGGAGTGCCCAGGACACAACTCAGGTTGTCCTGGTGGTTCTGGAGGATTGGAAGTGATTTCTTCCTCGAGGCCAACCCCTCCAATTGGATTTGAGTGCAGCTGAAAGGTTTGCTCAGCATTTTCCTTGGTGCCTCCCTGCCCTGAGAAAGGGGCTCAGGAGGACAGTGTGGAAGTGGCAAGAGAGCAGCTCTGCAAAGACCAAGCACTGCTGCTCCCTGGCAGTGCTGCTGGGCTGGGATTGTTGTCTCCTTCCCGTTTGCAAATACACCCTGTCCTGCAGTGTGCTGTCCTTTAGAAACATCTGAGAAGAAAGGTCTTGGGCAAAGAAGGCACTGCAGGGTCTTTTATTTGGTTTAAATACACAGATTCCACAATTCATCATTTATACATCCCTGGGTCAAATTCAATGGGTAGACACTAAGTTAGAAGGCAGATGCATAATAATATTTCATTGCACAGAAAATTATTGCCAGAAGAACCTGATGACCTCCACGAAAAACCTGAGCAGGAAGGCTGGGCCATTAAGGAGTCTCATTCTGAATGCTACACACCAGAAATAAGGCACTTTATTATCCCTGAAAAGCATCCAGTCATCATTTTTCTTATGGCATCCTTGAGTTCCTTGTTCCTGAGGCTGTAGATGAGGGGGTTCAGTGCTGGAGGCACCACCGAGTACAGAACTGACACCACCAGATCCAGGGATGGGGAGGAGATGAAGGGGGGCTTGAGATTGGAAAATATGCCAGTGCTGACAAAGATTGAGACCATGGCCAGGTGAGGGAGGCACGTGGAAAAGGCTTTGTGCCGTCCCTGCTGAGAGGGGATCCTCAGCACAGCCCTGAAGATCTGCACATAGGAGAAAACTATGAAAATGAAACAACAGAACACTAAATAGGCACTAACCCCAATGAGCCCAATTTCCCTGAGGTAGCCTGAGTGTGAGCAGGAGAGCTTGAGGATGTGTGGGATTTCACAGAAGAACTGGCCCAGGGCATTGCCCTGGCACAGGGGCAGGGAAAAGGTACTGGCTGTGTGCAGCAGAGCACTGAGAAACCCAGTGGCCCAGGCAGCTGCTGCCATGTGGGCACAAGCTCTGCTGCCCAGGAGGGTCCCGTAGTGCAGGGGTTTGCAGATGGCAATGTAGCGGTCGTAGCACATGATGGTGAGGATAAAAAACTCTGCTGACATGAAGAACAGAAAGGAAAAGGCCTGTGCAGCACATCCGTGGTAGGAGATGGTTGTGGAGTTATGGAGGGAGTTGTCCATGGCTTTGGGGACAGTGGTGCAGATGCAGCCCAGGTCTGTGAGGGAGAGGTTGAGCAGGAAGAAGCCCATGGGGGTGTGCAGGTGGTGGTCACAGGCTACGGCGCTGAGGATGAGGCCGTTGGCCAGGAGGGCAGCCAGGGAGATGGCCAGGAAGAGCCAGAAGTGCAGGAGCTGCAGCTCCCGCTTGTCTGCAAATGCCAGGAGGAGGAACTGGGGCATGGAGCTGCTGTTGGACATTTGCTGCTTCCCAGCACAAGGTCTGTTCAAAAAAGGAAAGGACAGGGAACAGTTAAGACAGACCTCTGTGAAAAAGCAACTCCATTGCTACAAGAAATCGATGTGTCACATGTCACCAAATGCACTGCCAAGGAGTCAGTTTTGCTCTGCTGCAGTGGGACGTGGAATTTTTTTGGTAGAGATCTCACACACACAAGGAATGTCAGATGTAAAACACCTTGAATACAAAAGTTCCATCTCTAGACCCATGACTCAGAAGAGCTGGGGCTGCAGAGCAGAAGCTTAGTCTGAGCTTTAAATAATTGTACCTGTGTTTTCTATTTTCACCATCACATCTGGAAGGTTCTTTTCCACTGCAGGAATCCTGATTTCTATGGTTCAGCACACAGTGCCCAGCAGAGCTGCAGGGAAGGGCCCCCAGAGCTGCCTGAACACCCCCTCCCCCAGGCCTTTGGGGGCTCTTGCCCCCCACTCCCTGCCCAGGGTTCTGCTGCCTGGAGCTGTCCCTGCCAGCAGCTGCTTCCCTGGGCACAGGGCTGAGAAAGTGACACTGATGGGTCTATAAGACAGTTTTGATGTCTGATACTCTGAGGTTCAATCTCCTCTAACAGAGTTCAAGTTTCAGTGTCTCCTGTGCTCAGAGATTCATTTCCCTGTTGCAGTCAGGACCCAGACAACCCAGAGTATAACACTGAAAGAACTGGTTCATTCTCTTTAAGGTACTCCCTGTCTGTCTGTGCTTCTTGCAAATACCTTCTGGGAAATTTCCTGCTTTGATCTTGAGCTGTGACCAGCCCTCATTCCCTGCAGCCCACTTTGGAGATCAGGACTCTGCCCTGCTCTGCCCTCCCAGGAGTTGTTCCTTCCCCACAGCCCTTCTCCCCCAGCCCCGTGGCAACTCCTTGGCCGGGCTGAGAGCTGACCCTGGCAGGCAGCAGAGTCCCTGCCCCAGCACACAGAGCCCTGAGACCCTGCTCTGCACCACAGCCCTGGGCACCCCTGGCTGCACCCCCACCTTCCCACCCCACAGCCAGCCCTGCCACAGGGAACCTTCTGGCCCTGGGCCTCTGATGGGGCAGCAGCAAGTCCTGCTCTGCAGCAGCTTCTCCTGCTGTACCCCAGCAAATCCAGCAGAGCCATCCTGACAGCTCCTGCCAAGTTGAACTTTCCTACAGCCAGAGAATTCTTCCTTCAAATCCTGGGAAGGTTTCTCTTGAAGTGAGAGCTCAGTCACCTCCCAGCCCAGGCTGCCTCTCATCTCTCTGCCTTCTCTCCTGTGCCCTGGGTGCTGCAGGCAGTGCCCTCAGCCCTGCTGGGCTGTGCATAGGAGCTGCTCACCAGCAGAGCTGTCTCTTTGAAGCTCTTCTTGGTTGCCAGGAGCTCCCTGTGTGCCAGGAGCCCGGCCCAGCTCAGCAGCACAGCAACAGCCCCAGGCATTTCATGGCCCTCGGGGGACATTGAAGTTGTTTACATGAGACTCAGTCCCTGAGAGGAAGTTCAAACAACTTTTCAAGAAGTCAAAGTGAGATTGAAACACTAAAGTTTCTTGTAGTGCTAATGAGTCTCACTGAGGGATCCAACTGAGAAAGTGTCCCCAGTTCCAGTTGGAGGAGAAAAGTGCAGACAGTGATGACAAGGATGGACAAGCAAGGGAAAGGTGGCTCTGATGCTGAGGAAAACTGGACTTGTTTCCTTAATCCAAAGGGCCAAGGCCTGACCCTCAGCCCCTGGGAAGGCAGATCCTGTCCCTGCCTCATTCCTCAGGGCTCTTCCTGGGCCACTGGGATGTGCAATGCCAAGGGCAGGACCATGGGGTGGCACCTGCCAGGCTGCTGAGCAGGGACAAGGAGGCCATGAGGCCCCAGGGCTGCAAGGGCCACTCCCCTCCTCCTGGCATCAGGGGCACAGACAGCAGCCACGGCCAAAGGCCTGCAGAAGGTGGCTCTGGCAGGGCCTTTCAGCTTCTCCCCATCCCTGTCTCCTCTCCAGCCCAGGCTGTCCTATGGTGTCCATGCCCTGCCCCTTTCCCTGCAGGCTGTCGTCATCCCCCCGGCTGCCCCACCTGGCTGGCACCTTCCTGCACTGACATCTCTGCGTCCTCCCTGGCTCTTCCTGCACACACAAAGCCTTGGGCTCATCCAGACTCCTTTGTGACATATTGCACCACAACACTGACCTTGGAGGGAAATTTCTGACTTCTTGTCACCAGTCTAGGCCACCCCAGCTGCCCTTGGTGGCACTAGTTCTTTCTTAGGCTGTTTTCTGACAGGAAGAAAAGCTCCACCAGCTCTCACACCCCCCTTCCAGACCTCTCAGGCTACTCCTCTACTGTCCTCAATCTTCACACCACTGACCCCTGAGTCCTCAGCCTCTATATACGGGTCATGTGCTTGAGGCCCCAAATTCCTTCCTGGGAGATCTCTGGGACCTCTCCAAGGTTTTGGAAGATGACAATAGAGTGCTCTTATCCCAGGAAACACAGAGGGACCCTTTTTTCCAAGGGTTGTCTTGGTAGAATGAGGCACAATCTCTTTAAACTTTCTGGCACAAGGGAGCTCTGAGCTCTGGGTACGGAGGGAGCTCCAAGTGCCAACCACTGGAGTGGGAGCTACAAATCATCAGGTCTGGTGTTCTTTGGAGGGCCAGACACTGGTGAGAGTGGTGTGTGTGTGTGCACATGGAAGGACTTGAAGGGCACAATGAACTGTCTCAAAACACTGTCAAAGCAGGAAAATCCCATAAGGCACCACAACACATAAGGACTGGTGGCAAACAGGAAGGCCTTTAATTCCAAGGCCTAAAGGGAGGTGAAGCTTTGGAAGTAGCCCCCAGGACAGAATTGCACTGTGCAGACTGTGGGAAAGAGCAGACAGCCCCAACAGGAAGCCAGGGCTGGTAAGGCAGGTCTGGGGAACCCATCCAGACAAAGATTCCCACCTGCAGACTGGAAGCACACTGGGCAAAGCTCCCACCATGATGAGCTGTGGGAAAGGAAGCAAGTCCTCTTAGATGTGCCAGCCTAAGCTGTGGGAACAGCATCTACCCCCCTGAATACCCGGGGCTTGGGCTGTATAAAAGTGATAGCCCAGAAGCACAACTTGGGGACCCTCCACCGAGCAGAGCAGGGTGAAGAAGGAACGGCAGGAGCCTCAGGGATCTACATGGTGTGATACACTTACTTCATCTCTGTCTCTCTCTCACTGGCTTCCCACCACCCTCTTCTTCTCTCTCTTTCCATTTCTTTCTCTCTCTCTCCCTCCTATTTACTGTTAAATCAAACCTGGACTGCTGACTTTGGCACATGGTCTCCTTTGCAGCTGAATTTGGGCAGAGGCGTCTTTTCATAATGGGAACCTGACAGTATCCATGAGGTTTTACAGTGTGGGAATGGCCACTGGATTCCATGAGGTTCCACAGAGTCACAGGGTCCATTTGGCTTTGTAAGGCTCTGCAGCGTGATAATGGACCCTTGATTCCATGGGTTTGCAAAATGTCTCAGGACTCCTTTGGTTCTAGGAGGCCCCACATATGACAGTGGCCCCTTGGTTCCATGAGATTCCACAGTGTCCCAGGAATCCTTTGGTTCCATGAGCCCTGCAGTGTCACAATGGCCCCTTGATTCCATGAGGTTCCACAGTGCCAATATGGGCCCTTGATTTCTTTAGGTCCACAGTGTCCCAGGTCTCTTTGTCTCCACGATGCTCTGCAGTGTCACAGTGGCCCCTTGATTCCATGAGGTTCTGAAAAGTCTCAGGGTTCCTTTTGTTTCATGAGGCCCTGCAGTGTCACAGTGGCTTTTGAGTCCCCGAGGTTCCTCAGTGTCACAATGACCCCTTGATTCTATGAGGTCCCAAAATGTCTCAGGGCTCCCTTGGTTCCATGAGGCCCATCATAGCACAATGAACCCTTGGTTCCATGAGGTTCCACAGTGTCCCAGGATTCCTTTGATTTCATGAGGCCGTGCAGTGTCACAATGGCCCCTTTACTCCAGGAGGTTCCACAGTGTCCTTGCTGGAACACACAGGGCTGTAATGTTGTCACCCCTGCAGAGCTGACCCAGCTCTGGGCTCCAGCACAGGAAGGACATGGACCTGTTGGAGCGAGTCCAGAGGGGACCAGCAGTAGGATCAGAGGGATGGAGCAGCTCTGCTGTGAGGAAAGGCTGAGAGAATTAGGATTGTTCAGGCTGGAGAAGAGAAGGCTTTGGGGTGACCTAATTGTGGCCTTGCAGTGCCTGAAGGGAGCCAACCAGAAAGATGGAGAGAGACTATTTACAAGGGCCTGGAGTGACAGGACAAGGGGAATGGCTTCACACAGAGAAAGGGAAGGGTTAGATGGGATATTAGGAAGAATTTCTGGACTGTTATGGTAGTGAGATCCTGGCACAGGTTGCTCAGAGAAGTTCTGGCTGCCCCATCCCTGGAAGTATTCAAGGCCAGGCTGGATGGGGCTCTGAGCTCTGAGTCTAGTGGAAGGTGTCCCTGCCCATGGCAGGGGGTTGGACTGAGATGCTCTTTAAGGTCCCTTCCCACCCAAACAATTCCATGATTCTGTGACTGGTGGGGGATGTGGTGGTCAGAGCCGATGGGTACAGAGACCCCAAAATGATGGAGTTTTCCATTCTGGGTGGAGGAAGGAGGGGGCAGCAGAACTGACACCCTGAACTGCTGGTGGTCAGACTATGGTCTGTTTGGGAGACTGACTGAGCTGGGTGTGAGTGTGGATGTGCTGGAGGGCAGGAAGGCTCTGCAGAGGGATCTGGACAGGCTGGATCAATAAGGCCAAGTGTCAGGGCCTGCCCTTGGCTCCCAACAATCCCCTGGAACGCTCCAAGCTGGGGGCAGAGGGACTGGAGAGCTGCTCGGCAGGAAGGGACTTGGGGGTGCTGCTTGACAGCGGCTGGATATGAGGCAGAGTGTGCCCAGGGGGGCAAGAAGGCCAAGGGCATCGTGGCCTTTGTGGAGAAGAGTGTGGCCAGCAGGAGCAGAGAACTGATTGCCCCTGTGTGCTGGGCACTGGGGAGGCCCCACCTGGAGTGCTGTGTCCAGTTCTGGCCCCTCAGTGCCAAAAGGCCCTTGAGGGGCTGGAGCGTGTCCAGAGAAGGGAACGGAGCTGGGGAAGGCTCTGGAAAACATGTCTGCTGAGGGACGGCTGAGGGAACTGGGCTGGTTGAGTGTGGAGAAGGGGAGGCTCAGGCGGGACCTCATTGCTCTCTAGAAGGCTATTTGAGAAGTGGTTTGTAATTTTTATAATCTGTGTATATAGATACATATGCCTTGTATTTGTGGAAAATAAATCCATTTCATTCAATGTCCCATTTCACCAGGGAGAACCTGCGTTAAACTTTGATTGTATTTTGTACTTAATGAGTTCGTATCATTAATGGTTGGGGATATTGTAGAACTCACATTTGACAACAGTAACAGCAGTAACAGGAGACTTCAGGTATTTGTAGAGGAGATTTTTGGGGCCTGTTTCTTGGTTTTGGGAACACAAAGGCTGATGCTTGGCAAGGATAGAATATTGTTATTGTAGTGTAGGTCACACTTTTATTAATTGATGGATGTCCTGCAGCAAACAGGGCTGATGTGCAAATGTGTGTGTCAGTGTGTTCTGGAACTTGGTTGTGTAACTGCCTGATGGGATCTGTGAGAACTGAGAGTTGGTGTTTAGAAATGATCTCAGACCTGAAGAACAAGGGAGCATATCTGAAATCCCATGGGAATTTTCAGTTTAGAGGGTCAAAACCACAGATAGTGCACAGTCTGTTACAATGAAGGCAAGACCAGTCTGAGGATAATGAGGGGACTGAGCCTGTGAGACCCAAGACTTGTGTTCCTAGTGTTAAATCCTGAAATGTCTAAAGCTGCAACTTTTAACTGACCTGCTCTTCAAAAAATAGCAGAATTAAAGATTAAAATTAAACCCCACAGTGTCAGGAGCAGATCTTGGCTGACCTGCATGTTCCATGCTAAATACAAAATTGAGCACTTCAGTCATAATAGTCTGCACCTTTCCTGGATTGCCCTGATGCTGTTTGTGCTGAACAGGTGTTACAATAAAGGCAGTTTTACCTGTCCCTTGTTTACTTTTCTGAGCTCTTTGGAGCTGTCTTTTCTTGTAAGAGCAATATGTGGTTATCTATGTTTGTCTGGTGGTAATTTCTCAAGGGATTTGTGTACAGGACTGGGCCTGAATTTCTTGGGTGGTTTGTACAGATTCTTTGGTAACACATTCCCTGGTGATATTTGAAAGTTTTTTATAAAATGTCTTTTGTAGCATATGCTGTCATCTGTAATGCTTGGTTGTTTGTTTATTTTTCATTCAGGGATGGGACTTGTGTAATACTCACAGGCTAATGCTTGGTCCTTAAGATTTCTTTATTATTTTTAATTTTAATTCAAGTGTTTTAGTATCCCATTTTCCCTGCAGATGTGTGGAGGAATTGATTTGCTCACTGTAGGCAAAATAGCTGCTCTTGGTCGAAGGGCTTGGTAAGTTGTTCTTCCTTAATAACATTTACTTTTTAGCTTTTTAAAAAAAGACCTTCACAAAGGTCTGGCTTTGCACAAAATGATATGTAATGCCAAGACAGTTTTTTATTTGTTTGGTTTAGTGTTTTTTTTAAATTAAACTGTGAGCTGATAGACTTCAGATCATTCCTCATGTAGTCAAAAAAACCCAACATTGGCAGGCTTGAGTAGAAAAAATAAAATTAATAATTAAGAAATTATTCATCTATACTGGATGAATACGGGAACAGAATCTCTTCCAGTTTCCTTAAATTAAAAGGAATTTTGTCTTGACCTTTTGTTGTCCCTGGCACATTTTGTGACTTTCTTGGGAGTTGCCTGTGGACAGACACAGGTCCTTTTGTCTTTCTGGCTGCTTAAAATTCAAAAACTGCCGCGATTCTGCCTTTTTAATGAGGGCATCCATTGCATTTTGTGTACATGGATGAACTTTTTTGTGGGAAGCTGTATTCCTGTAGCACTGTGCTTTGGAACATATGCATTTCTTTAAAAGAAGCAGTTTCTTAGATCCGGCTCTTTCAGTCTGACCAGTTTTATCACCGAGTTCAGTCCCAAAGCAAAAAAGTGGAATTCACAAATTGGAGGAATTCAGTTTTTAATGTGTGTCCATGAGCTTAGTTTTGATGCTTTTTGGCAAGTATTTAATCTCTTCTGCTCCTGGGCTCTGTGAGTTTTATTACTTTGTTCCTTCAGAAGTCTTAAACTGTTTTTCCCACTGCAGGTCTGTGTAGAACAGCAGATTTCTTGCCATGTTTCTCCTTCCAGCTCTTCCTCAAAACTCTTCCTGTGCTATCCACTGACACCTTTCTAGCCCCCAATCATCTGCTCGAATCTCTAAAACACGTGACTCATGTTCCATTTTTATATTCATCTTCACGTGACTCCTGAATCTTTCTGTGTGCATTTTTGTTTGTTTTCTCACTGGGTTGTAAATGAGCTGTTGTCACATTTGTTTTCTTGAGTAAGACTTTGGCCTTTCAGTTACACACCGAGTAATTCTTCCCTCCTTTTCTGCTTTATAATCCTTACCTAAAGGAAGGGGCTGAATGTGAAAGCCTTAATTTACTTAATGCAACAGTTTGTCTACAAAAGAAGTTGCTTCAAGCACCAATTGCAAAAGCATCCAAATGTGTGGATCCTGAAAGATCCAGTATTGCCCTCTCTGGTTAGCGTAGATAATGTTTAGTTGAAGCATCAATTTTTATTTTCAATTTGTTTAAGAGAAGAGGGAAAATACTTGAAAACACCAGGAGCTTTATTGAAGTGGACATACTTTGCTCAATGCAATAAAGTTTATGATTTCAAACTAACACCCAAAAAAGAGTGCATCTGTGAATAAAGTCACATCTTACTGGGAATTCCTCTCTAAATCTGAGAAACCTGGCAAACAGCCTTAGCTAAAAATACCCAAACCTACGTGAATTGTGCTTTGACTGCTGTGCTTACAGAACATCTGATGGTGGTAAAATATAAATATGTAAAAAATGTTTAAATAAAATAAATGTTTAAATAAAATAAATATTTAAATAAAATGGTATCCAAATATAAATTTGAATTCCTATGCCTTATATATATATATAAAAAAATATAAATACGTAAAAAATGTTTAATAAAATAAATGTTTAAATAAAATATATATTTAAATAAAATTGTATCCAAATAAAAATTCAAATTCCTACACCTTAAATATATTAAAAAATATAAATAAAAATATAAAAAATGTTTAAATAAAAAAATGTTTAAATAAAATGGTATCCAAATATAAATTTGAATTCCTAGGCCTTAAAGATAAAAAATAAATAAATAAATGTATAAACACCGAAAACCCTGAAACAACTCAGGAACTTCCTTTTTGCTTTGAATTTGGACTGTGTGAAATCGGCCATAAGTGTGAGCAAACTGCTTCACTTGTGATCTCTCAGAATCCACTTATATTAAAACACGGCCTCAAATACATAAAAATTAATCCTTTAAATTCTCCTCTTCCTTGGTACCTCCTCAGGTGCACAGAAGGAAAGCTGTTGGATTTCAGTCTCCCACTTGAGGGACAGAAGGTTTCAATAGACCTCAAGTGGCTGAAGCCCTGGGTTTGGCCATCAGGCCTTGTCTTTCACTGCTGTGGTCTTTTAAGAGAATTGCAGCAAAAAACTGAAGAGAAAAACTTTGTAAATTTTGTTTCAGAATCGTTGCCTTGAACCTTTGGTCGAGGTTGGGAATGGTTTGTCTCCCTTGGCAGGGAGGGTCAGCACTCTTTGTCATTCTGACATGACTGCCCAGGTCCCTGATTTTATCGTGGCCAAAATACTGGGCTTGGAAACCAAACCAGGAGCTGGTAGGTAACAGCAGCTTGAAAAATGGGCTGATGCCTAATTGATGTGGCAGAAGGAATGAAAGACTCGTGACAGCTAAGAAAAAAATTGGGCTTTTCAGTGCCTACCTCAGGTTAGGATGACTGCCTGTGTCTTAGTGGAGGAAGATGTTTTTGTAACTTTATTGAAACTTGTTAGTAAAATGTGCCTGAATTCCTAAGGAAACAACCACTGTGAAATCTTTAAAAACCAAATGGAGATTTCCAAAGTGTAGAAGTTGCTATTAATATTTTGGCTGTTCCTGTGGCATCTTTTTGGTGTATGAATAACTCTGAGAACAAGAACGTATTCTTAATTATAACACATTATCAGGTCTGTTTACTGCTAATTATTTTACAAGGTTGAGAGAAGAGTTTAAGATAAAAGTTGTGGGGTTACTTGCAAAGTTTATGGTAAAACCAATGCAGTTGAACCTGGTGGGGAAATTTGCCCTTAAATTGGATTTGGCAGATCTCATGAGCATCTAAGGCAGAGGCCAACACAACTGGAAAGAGCCTTTCAAGGGTGACTAAGATGTAACTAAATTACCATTTTGGGAGGTGGGGAAAGCTGATGTCAGGAATAAAATTTCCTTATGTTAAGCTAAGTAAAAATATAATAATATATAAATA
The DNA here is from genome assembly GCF_036250125.1 of Pseudopipra pipra. Classification (NCBI taxonomy): domain Eukaryota; kingdom Metazoa; phylum Chordata; class Aves; order Passeriformes; family Pipridae; genus Pseudopipra; species Pseudopipra pipra. The sequence goes on from NC_087580.1 coordinate 25,114,172, forward strand.
TTAAAATTCTTTTTAATGGTCTTATGGGGTTTTCACTGTGCTTAAGTTCGTACTTCTGAGTGTTTGATTGTCACAATAATGGACAGCTTTGTAGTGGTTTTTTTTTTTTTTATTTTTCATGTTTTGATATTTTGGTCAAGGCATTAACATTAAAAATCATTCAAAATTTTAATTCATCTTCAAACACTGAAATAGATTTGTAATGAGGTTAATGAGAACAGTAGGGGGGGGGGGGAAACCCGAGCCCAAAACCAAAACAACCCCAAAAACTGTTCATTTTTCCATTGTATTTTAAACAGGGAAGTCTGTAGAGCAGCAGAAAACAGGACACGTGGGCAGGTGTGAAAGTCAGACTGGGGCTTGTTGCACTGGTTCCAGTGCTCTTTGCTTCAGTGTAACTGGTCATTTATCGAGGAACAGGGTAGTGGTGAATTTGGCTTTCAGACTAAAATGATGTTAAAGTTACACATATTCAAAAGAATAAACTGATGTTGGAGTGCAGATACTCAAAATCCTGAAGACCTTTTGAAACCTTTTTTGTGTGTCAGTCCTACGGCCGAAGCTCTTCCCGCAGTCGGGGCACTCACAGGGCTTCCCTTAGCAGTGGGTCCGTTGGTGTTTGGTCAAGGCAGAGCTCTGGGTGAAGCTCTTCCCACACTCCCCACACTTGTAGGGCCTCTCCCTGGTGTGCATGCGCTGGTGGGTGACGAGGTGAGCATTCTGCTTGAAGCCCTTCCCGCAGTCGGTGCAGCGGAAGGGCCTCTCATCCGTGTGTGTCTGCTCATGCCTGAGAAGATGAGAGCTGGTCTGAAACTTCTTCCCACATTTCCCACAAGTGTAAGGCTGTTCTCCGGTGTGGATGCGTTGGTGGGCGTGAAGATTGGAGCTGTGCCTGAAGCTCTTCCCACATTCCCCACACACGTAGGGCCGCTCCCCAGTGTGGATGTGCTGGTGGATACGGAGGTGTGAGCTGTTCCTGAAGCTCTTCCCACATTCCCCACACGTGTAGGGTAGTTCCCCAGTGTGGATGTGCTTGTGGGAGTGGAGGGTGGAGCTGTGCCTGAAACTCTTCCCACATTCCCCACACGTGTAGGGACGTTCTCCAGTGTGGATGCGCTGGTGGGTGAGGAGGTTGGAGCTGCAGTTGAAGCTCTTCCCACATTCCCCACACGTGTAGGGCCGTTCCCCAGTGTGGATGCGCTGGTGGGTGCGTTGAGTGAACCTGTCACTGAAGCCCTTCCCACATTCTCTACATGTGTAGGGCCATTCCCCACTGTGGATGCGCTGGTGTTGGATAAGCTTGGAGCTTTGCCTGAAGCTCTTCCCACATTCCCCACATGGGTAGGGTCGTTCCCCAGTGTGGATGTGCTGGTGGGTGAGGAGGGTGGTGCTCCTGCTGAAGGTCTTCCCACATTCCAAGCACCTGAAGGGTTTCTCCCTGCTGGGAGGCTGCTCAGGGACCACCAGGTCAGGGCTCCGCCTCAAGCTCCAACCACCTTCCCGGCACAGACTGGCTCTTTCCTCCTCAGAGCACCCTGGGATGGCTTTGGAGCCCCTCCTGCGGGGGGATCTCCGGCCCTTTTCCTCCCCGCTGCCTTCCTGCGCCGGGGAGCCCTTCAAAACGGCCTCTCCCACCAGGGTCTCACGGGGGGATTTGTCCTCCGGGCTCTCCGTCCTCAGCTCGGGGCCTGGGGCAGGAAGCAAGAAGGACAGGGAGGGGATTTGCCTCCGGCCCACAGGGAAGGCCAAGGACATCCCCCCAACTCCGGCCCCGGCAGGACGGCGGCGCCAGCGGGGTTGTCCTGCAGCCGGGGCCATGCTCGGCTGACAGAGCCAGCACAACACCCGCCCAAAGGGACACTGACTTCCTCCTCACCTGCCTGGGGGGCCCAAGGCATCTTCCTCTTCCTCGCAGCCTCCTCCTCCATCCGCCCAAGCTTTGGGAAGGACAAATCCTGATGGGGGGAAAACAAGGGCTGAGCGCGTTGGTTTGGGGGTTCCTCCTGCCCAAGTCCATCTCTAGAACTCACCGGGCATCCTGTGTCCATAAAAACCTCCAAACCACCAAGATTCAGCCCAGAAAAACCCAAACCTCCAAGATTCAGGCAAAAAACCCCTCAGAAACAGAAAGACAAACCCGCTCACAAACTGTAAAAAGTTAGGATTCAGCCAAAAATACTCCAAAATATCAAGATTTGGCCCAAGAAAATACTATTTAATTAGGATGATGAGGGGATTGAGGTCATTTCATGAGCACTTGATTGAGTTGCTATATATTAATCTAAAGCTCTATTAATGTAGTGTCACTTCAAACTCACCAGTGTTGTTCCTCGAGGTTCTCTGGCCCCCTGCCAGCCCAGGGCTGTTTCTCCAAACCACCAAACCACGTGTGCCAAACGCCCTGGTTGGTCAGTGCCGGCTGGGGGAGCGGGCACTCGGTGAGGGGATGAGAAAACTGCACCCGGGGCTGGGCTGAAAGAGGTTTCAGCACCACTTCTGATGGCCCAGGGGCAGCATCTGTCTTCTCCCAAACAGAGAGATGGCACTTGTTCCTCTGCAGGGAGTCAAGGGCAGGAGGGTGACTCCTGCTGCATGGATGGAGTGGCAGAGGATCCCTTGGGTCCCCAGGATGGATCAGCACTTGGGGATACAAACTGCCCTCGGGATGAGGATGCAGCTGCCAGCACAGATTTCCCGGCAAAGTCTGCAGTGAGTCAGGCTCTGGAAGGAAGATTGTGCCCCATGGATGGGATTGCAGAGGCTCCCTCAGGTCCCCAGCAGGAATCAGCAACCAGGACTATACAAAAAAGCCCACCCTGAAGAGTTCTGGGGGAGTGTCCTGTAGGGAGGGGACAGTGTCACCCCACCAGGGTGGGGCTGGCAAGTGGGAGGCTGCTCCAGGGCTCTGCAAGAGGCCTCGTGCTCTGCTCGGCCCCAGCACTGGCTGGTACCAACCCCCCCGGCTGCCCCCGGCCCTGGGCAGCTCTGCTGCCACAGGCTGTGCCCTCACCGTGGCCCTGCAATGGCCCTGCCTGTCCCTCACCCGTGGCCCTGCCCATGGCCCTGTCCCTTGGCTCTCTCTCTGCCAGCTCAGTGTGGGGCACACGGGCTGGGGGTCCCTCCCAAGCCCCCCGGGTAGCCGGCGTTGGCTGGGGGGATGTGAGGGCTGGGCCTGCTCAGCACAGCCCCGGCCTCGTGCCCAGCGCCTCTTTCCTGACCCACACAAGAGCTTCCCGGCCCCCCCAGGGCTCCCCTGCTGCTGCCTCTGCTCCTGGCCCTGCCTTTGCTGCTCCCTTGGCTGGGGCAGCGGCTGCAGGGGGGGATGGCAGCAGCTTCAGCTCCACGGCACTTCCTGGGGGGAGCTCAGCCCGTGGGGGACGGGCAGGGACCTGATGGGGATGGACAGGGGCCCAGCAGGGACAGACAGGGCCTGCAGGGGAAGGCACAGGGACAACCTGGCCCCCCACACTGCCAGGGCTGTCTCTGCTCCTCCTTGCAGGCTCCGTGGCCAGGCACAGTTTGTGTTCCTGGGTGCCCACCATCTCAGCACTTGGAGACGCTCAAATCAGCGCCTGCAGCTCTGCAGCAAAGCCCCAGCTCACCTGGCACACAGGGGATGGACACAGCACCTTCTCGGGGATGGGCATTCACAGCTTTGTCTCTGCCCCACCACGGGGCTCTCCTTCCTCAGCAGCACCTCTGCCTTGCACTTATTCTCAGCCTCACCTCAGGGACAGCTCTGGGCTCACCTCCGCGCCACTTCTCAGCCTCACCTCAGAGCCTGGGCTCAAGGACAGGAACCTGCAGGGAGGGGACATCAGGTGCAAGCTCAGGGCTGCCTGCTTGCACTGGCCTCTGGGCTTTTTTCTCCTTCTACAATCATCCCAGAACTTAGCCTGCTTTTCTAACACAACACATTTACAGACTAACCTTGGAGATAGATATGGACAGACATCTCTATCACCCTGGGGATAGAGCCTCAAGCATGTGCTGCCACAGGAATGGGAATCAGAGAATCACAGAATCAGACACATTGGAAAAGACCTCCGAGATCATCAAGTCCAACCCTGGATCCAACCCCGCCGTGCTTCCCAGACCATGGCACTGAGGCCACATCCACTCTCACCTTCAACACCTCCAGGGACGCTGACTCCACCCCCTCCCTGCCCAGCCCATTCCAAGGCCTGATGACTCTCTAGACAAAAATGCTTCCTAATATCCAACCTAAACCTCCCCTGGCACAGCTCAAGACCCAGCCCTCTTGTCCTACTGCTGCTTCCTGGCAGAACAGCCCCACCCCCACCTGGCTCCAACCTCCTGGCAGGGACTTGCAGACAGTCAGGAGGTCTCCCCTGAGCCTCCTCTTCTCCAGCCTCAACACCCCCAGCTCCCTCAGCCTCTCCTCACACCACTTGTGCTCCACTCCCTTCCCCAGCCTCGCTGCTCTTCTCTGCACCTGCTCCAGCCCCTCCAGGGCCTTCCTCAACTCAGGGGCCCAGAGCTGGACACAGCACTCCAGGGGTGGCCTCACCAGCGCTCAGTCCAGCCCAACAATCACTTCCCCGCTCCTCCTGACACACTCTTCCTCAGACAGATCCTTCTGCAGAGCCCTCCTGCCTTCCAGCACATCAACACACCCCCAGCTTGGTGTCACCTGCACATTTGCTGATGAAATGCCTGGTTCTGCAGCAGCTGCAGATGCTCAAGGGGCAGCAGGACCAAGTCAGGGGCCTGGGGGGGCCTGGGGGGCTTTGGGGTCCAAGAGGGTCTTGGGGGAGATGGGGAGGGGATTTGGGGATTCGGGGTACAAACCAGCACAGACCAGGACAGACCAGGACAGACCAAGACAGACCAGTACCTCCTCACTGCTCCCCAGATCTCTCCTGGAGCTGGGCCACGTCGTCCTGGGACACCTGAGCCCCCCCAGTGCCCTCCCAGTACAGCCCAGTGCCCCCAGTACAGCCCACTGTGTTCCTGTCCCAAGGTGCCGGGTGATCCCTCTTTGGGGGGGGTTGGAAGTGATTTGAGGGGGGGCTGGGGGAGATTTGGGGGGGTGGTTGGATAGGAATTTGGGGGGGGTTGGGGTGCTTTGGGTGCATTTAAGGGAGTTAAAAGGGGTCTTGGGAGGTCAAAGGATCTGTAGGGGGAGGGGGAAAAGGGGGGTTAGGAGACATTTGGGAGGGGGTTAATGATGTCTAGGGGGAAAGAGGAGGGGCTGCACCATGAGCAGGTGACTCCTGATACCCCCTTGGGGTTCCCAAGACCTTCTTGGTGTCCCTAATTCCCCCCTTAACACCCTGAGACCCCCCTGGTGTCTCCAATGTCCCCAGGGCCTCCCCATGGCCATAATTCCCCCCAATTCCACTGTCCCCACACCCCTCCTCATTGTTCCCACTGTCCCCAAACCCCATCCCTGATGTCCCCAACCCTCCATCTCCCTCCAGGAGCCCCCCCTGGACCCTCTGACCATAAAAATGCTCTCTCCCCCCACAGTAACAGAAAGGCCAAGGGCATCTGGGGACACACTGGGGACAGTTGGGGGCCTTTGAGGGGCACTGAGTGATTACTGGGGGATAGTGGGACACACTGGGGGGAACCAGGGGGCACTGGGATGGACTGGGGAGTTACTGGGGGATTACCAGGACACACGGGGAGACACTGGGAGGTTACTGGGCCATACTGGGGGTTACTGGGTGCTCACTGCAGGATCACTGAGCCATACTGGGGGTTACTGGGTGCTCACTGCAGGATCACTGAGCCATACTGAGGGGCAGTGGGAGGTCACTGGGACACACTGGCTGGTCACTGAGGGGGTCACTGGGCCATACTGAGGGCCAGTAGGAGGTCATTGGGATATACTGGGGGCACTGGGATCCCCTAAGTCGGTTCTGCTACATCTTCCCCCTGGACTTTTGGGGGCACCCGCAGGACCCCTCCCCTGGGGGCTGGGAGATCCCCTGAACCCCACTGCTGGGCTTTAGGGGACACCCAGGCCCCCCTTCCTTTGGGGTCTCTGTGTGCTGAGTTTTGGGGGTCTCTGGGGTTCGAGGGGAGAATTGGGATCTCCTTTCCTTGGGGTTGGTCTGCTGGGCTGGCAGAGGTGCTATGGTGGGATGAGAAATGGCATCATAGGAGTTTTATTTGGCCGTGGCCAGGCAGGACTGACACGGAGATGCCCCAAAATCCTCTCAAAACCCCTGAAACCCCCTCAGAAATCCACCTCTGGACCCATTGAAACCTTGTCAAAGACACCCCAAATCCCCTCAGAGACCTCATCCCCCCCCAGGACACCCTAAGCCCTCTCAGTGACCTGCAAAACCCACCTGGGACCCCCCAAGCCCTTTCAGGGACCCCCAAAACTCCTTCAGAGACCCTCAAAACCGTCTGTGACTCCCTAAATCCCCCTAGAAACCTTCAATACTGCTTCAAAGACCCTCCCCAAAGCCCCCCAGAACCTCCCAATTCCCTCGGAGACTCCAAAACTCCCTCAGGGATTCCCAAACCCCTTCAGGAACCTTTAACCTCCCCCCTAAGTCCCTTCGTGACACCAAAGCTCCTCAGAGCCCCCCAAAACCTCTTCACGGACCCCTAAAAGCCCCTAAGGGACCGCAAAACCACAGAACAGCAGAAGAGCTTTCTGTAAAGGAAGGGAGCAAAGAACCTGAGAAGGAGGAGACCAAGGAAAAACTGAAGCAAAGCAATAAAATCATCCTGGCCCTTGCAGTTTTTTCCTGACCTTTTTCTCACTTTTCCTTTTTTTAGGATTCTTTTTTTGGTTGGGTGGTTTTGAATTTTTTTCTCCGAGGGACTTTCTCGGCAATCGAATCACCCTTCCGGGTTCTTGGGAGGCCTCCGGGCCCCACGGCCCCCGAGAGAGTCCTCCGAACCTTCGAACTCCCCGCGCTAAACCCTCCCGAGCCCTGCAGCCTTTCCACCCACAGCCGCGCTCCCCGCAGCCCCCGAGGGGATCCCCAGACCCCGCTCTCCTGCACCCCCCGCCTGCACTCAGAGCTCACCGACCGACCCGCCGCCATCACCGATTCCCGGCAGCCAACGCGGCAGGGGCGGGGGCGGGGCTGCGGGGGCGTGGCCGCGCGCTGATTGGCTGCGGCGGCGTTCTCTGAACGCGGTGCGCGCGCAGCCGGGACTCGGTGATGGCGGCGGGGCCTGCGGTTCGCTCTGAGTGCTGTGAGTCCCCCCGGGGGGGCTCGGGAGGGTTTAGCGGGGGGGTTCGGGGATAACCGAGGAGGCTTTGAGGGGTCCCTGAGGGAGTTCGGTGTCCTGAGGGGACTCAGGGGGTGATTGAAGGTTCCTGAAGGGGTTTGCGGGTCTCTGAGGGGGTTTTGGTTTCTGAGGAGATTTGGGGGATGCCAGGTGGGGTTTGGGGGTCTCTGAGGAGGTTTGGAGGTCCTGGTGGGACCTTTTAGGCAGTTTTGGGGTCTCTAGGGGGTTTACGGGGTCTTAGACAGTTTTGAGGGTCTCTGAGGGGGATTGGGGGGTCCCTAAAGGGGACTGAGTGGTCCCGGGTGGGTTTTGCGGGTCACTGAGAGGGTTTAGAGGGTGCTGGGGAGGGATGAGGTCTCTGAGGGCATTTGAGGGGACCTTGAGAAGGTTTTGATGTGTCGAGGGGGGGCTTTCAGGGGTTTTGAGGGCATTTTGGGGGGTCCCCTAAAGCCCAGCAGTGGGTCCAGGGGGTCCCCCAGCCCCAAAAAGAAGGGGTCCTAGGGATGGCCCCCAAAATCCGGGGGGGGAAATGTACCACATCCGGGTAAGGGGATCCCTAGACCCCAGTATATCCCAGTGACTTTTCAGTGACCCCTTCAGTGACCAGCCAGTGTGTCCCAGTGACCTTCCACTGCCCCCCAGGATGGCCCAGTGATGTTCCAGTGAGCACCCAGTAACCCCCAGTATGGCCCAGTAACCTCCCAGTATCTCCCCGTGTGTCCTGGTAATTTCCCAGTAACCCCCCAGTCCCTCCCAGTGCCTCCTGGTTCCCCCCAGTGTGTCCCAGTATCCCCCAGTAATCACGTAGGGCCCTGCAAAGACCCCCAACTCTCCCCAGTGTTTCCCCAGATGCCCTTGTTCTTTCTGTGAGTGTGTGTGGGGGGTGTTTTTGTGGTCAGAGGGTCCAGGGGGGTCTCCTGGGGTGAGACGGAGGGTTGGGGACATCAGGGATGGGGTTTGGGGACAGTGGGGAGGGGTTTGTGGACAGTGGAATTGGGGGTGCCAGCGGGGAATTAGGGCTATGGGAAGTCCCTGGGAACATTGGAGACACCAGGGGGGCCTCGGGGTGTGAAGGGAGGAACTGGGGACACCAAGAGGGTCTTGGGGACACCGAGGGGGGGTCTCAAGACTCACCTGCTCTGGTGCAGCCCCTCCTCTGCCCGCCCAGGCCTCATTAACCCCTCCCAAATGTCTCCTAACCTCCATTTACCCTTTAAGCCCCTCCCCCCATAGGTACCTCTGACCCACCAATGTCCCCAAGACTTCTTTTAACTTCCCTAAAGGCACTCAAAACCCCCAAATCCCCATCTAAACTCCTCAGATCCCCCCAAATCTCCCACAACCCCCCCTCAAATCACTTCCAACCCTCCTAAAGAGGGATCACCCACACCCTGGGACAGGAACACAATGGGCTGTACTGGGGGCACTGGGCTGTACTGGGAGGGCACTGGGGGGGCTCAGGTGTCCCACAACAAGGTGGCCCAGCTCCAGGAGAGATCCGGGGAGCAGTGAGGAGGTACTGGTCTGTGCTGGTCTGTCCTGGTCTTTACCCCCAATCCCCAAAGCCCCTCCCCAGCTCCCCCAGGACCCTCCCACACCACAAAGCCCCCCATGCCCCCCTATGCCCCTGACTTGGTCCTGCTGCCCCTTGAGCATCTGCAGCTCCTGCAGAACCAGGCATTTCTTTGCTCCCCACAGGGTCGTTCCCACACCCAGAATGGAATCTGGAGGCAGCAGGATGTGCACAGGGCTCCCATTTCCTACAGTGCAAAGGGGCTGCAGGGAATGATTCCCCTGCTCTTGCAAATCTGCCAAAACCTGCAGGGCACAGAAGGGGGAGCTTCAGGAATTTGCTGGCATTGGGAGTGGAGCTCACAGGGTAGTGAGAGGAACATATCCCTCAAATACAATCTCTCTGCATACACAATATCTGTCTGGACAGACAGATAAAGCAATAATCAGATATATTCTGTATCATATATATGGCACATATTCTATAGAATCCATCCTTAGGTGTTGTATGATAGATCTGTAAGATATTACAAATAATAAGCAATAATAAGGCAAGTGTCCTCCTTAGGGACACACTTCAGAAGGGACCTTGCACTTGACCCCCACCCTCTTCAGCTTTGAGCCACCCGGTGCCACAGAGGGGGACAGAGCTCCTGTGGAACATTCTATTCCATTGGCACAGAGCAAGGAATAAACCCAAACTATTGCCTGGGTTTGTCCCCTGGGGGTCTCTGCAGCAGCAAGCACAGCCCCACACTGACTGCTCTGGGCTGTGCAGGCATTTGTTCTTCTACCTGTTTCACACACACAAAAGTCTGGTGTAGTGCTGCCCTTAGGAAACCCCTCCACCCTTGGTCCAGCTAAAACCGTGGAATTTGTCTTTGTTTTCCTTGGGTTCAGGGTCAGGCTGTGCCTGTGTCCAGCCCAGAGGCTCAGAAAAGCATTTCTCCCATCCCACTGCAATCTGCTGCTGCAGACAGGACCCAGGCACTGGTGGCACTGGGAGTGAACAGCAGAGTGTTTCCACGGGCTCTCGGAAGGAACACAAGTGTCCAAAGAAACCAGCACAAGTGTCCACAGAAGTCCCAGTCCTTCGTCCCTGAATGAGCTCGTTCAGCCCAGGAAAAACTGCCTATGTTTTTTTTCCATGGAAGGAGGTTTTTCCCACTTTAACACCAGTTTAGTTCCAAACCAGTTTCTTCATTTCCTCCTCCCAATTTCCCTGAAGGACACTGACAGGGGCCATGGACACTGACAGGGATCACAGTTTGTCCCTTGGCCATACAGCTCCTGTTGTTTGGCAGCACAGGAGAGGTTAATTAGAGCCCAGGCTCCAGTCCCAGGGCACCCATTGGATCAGCACTTGTGGATACAAACTGACCTTGGGCTCAGGATGCAGCTGCGAGCAGAGATTTCCCTGCGAAGTCTACAGTGAGTCAAGCTCTGGAGAGTAGATTGTGCCCCATGGATGGGATTGCAGAGGCTCCCTCAGGTCCCCAGGATGAATCATCACTCTCTGCAAGTCCCTGCCAGGAGGTTGTAGCCAGGTGGGGGTGGGGCTGTTCTGCCAGGCAGCGGCAGTAGGACAAGAGGGCTGGGTCTTGAGCTGTGCCAGGGGAGGTTTAGGTTGGATATTAGGAAGCAATTTTTTGTCTAGAGAGTCATCAGGCCTTGGAATGGGCTGGGCAGAGAGGGGGTGGAGTCAGCATCCCTGGAGGTGTTGAAGGTGAGAGTGGATGTGGCCTCAGTGCCATGGTCTGGGAAGCACGGCGGGGTTGGATCCAGGGTTGGACTTGATGATCTCAGAGGTCTTTTCCAACCCAGCTGATTCTGTGATTCTGTGATTGCCATTCCTATGGCAGCACATGCTTGAGGCTCTATCCCCAGGGTGATAGTGATGTCTGTCCATATCTATCTCCAAGGTTAGTCTGTAAATGTGTTGTGTTAGAAAAGCAGGCTGAGTTCTGGGCTGGTTGTAGAAGGAGAAAGAAGCCCAGAGGCCAGTGCAAGCAGGCAGCCCTGAGCTTGCACCTGATGTCCCCTCCCTGCAGGTTCCTGTCCTTGAGCCCAGGCCCTGAGGTGAGGCTGAGAAGTGGCGCGGAGGTGAGCCCAGAGCTGTCCCTGAGGTGAGGCTGAGAATAAGTGCAAGGCAGAGGTGCTGCTGAGGAAGGAGAGCCCTGTGGTGGAAAAAAACAGATGAAGCTGTGACTGCCCATCCCCGAGCAGGTGCTGTGTCCATCCCCTGTGTGCCAGGTGAGCTGGGGCTTTGCTGCAGAGCTGCAGGCGCTGATTTGAGCGTCTCCAAGTGCTGAGATGGTGGGCACCCAGGAACACAAACTGTGCCTGGCCACGGAGCCTGCAAGGAGGAGCAGAGACAGCCGTGGCAGTGTGGGGGGCCAGGTTGTCCCTGTGCCTTCCCCTACAGGCCCTGTCTGTCCCTGCTGGGCCCCTGTCCATCCCCATCAGGTCCCTGCCCGTCCCCTCCGGGCTGAGCTCCCCCCAGGAAGTGCCGTGGAGCTGAAGCTGCTGCCATCCCCCCCTGCAGCCGCTGCCCCAGCCAAGGGAGCAGCAAAGGCAGGGCCAGGAGCAGAGGCAGCAGCAGGGGAGCCCTGGGGGGGCCGGGAAGCTCTTGTGTGGGTCAGGAAGGAGGTGCTGGGCACGAGGCCGGGGCTGTGCTGAGCAGGCCCAGCCCTCACATCCCCCCAGCCAACGCCGGCTGCCCGGGGGGCTTGGGAGGGACCCCCAGCCCGTGTGCCCCACACTGAGCTGGCAGAGAGAGAGCCAAGGGACAGGGCCACGGGCAGGGCCACAGGTGAAGGACAGGCAGGGCCATTGCAGGGCCACGGTGAGGGCACAGCCTGTGGCAGCAGAGCTGCCCAGGGCCAGGGGCAGCTGGGGCTCTTGGTGTAGAGCATGAGGCCTCTTGCAGACCCCTGGATCAGCCTCCCACTTGCCAACCCCGCCCTGGTGGGGTGACACTGTCCCCTCCCTACAGAACACTGCCCCAGAATCTTCGGGGGGGCCTTTTGTGTCTATTCCTGGTTGTTGATTCCTGCTGGGGACCTGAGGGAGCCTCTGCAATCCCATCCATGGGCACAATCTCCTCTGCTGAGCTTGACTCACTGGGTTCATGGCAGAGCCCCGGCGGTGGGTGGGGGGATGTGGGTCCCCCCCCACGGTGGGGGTTGGTGTTTCTGGGTCAGGCCCCGCCGGCTCCATTGTCAGCCCGGTGCCGGCGGGGGGGACACAGCGGGTTTGGGGCCCCCCTGGGAGTGCCGGGGGTGGGTGTGGAGCCCGGGAGCTGCTGAGTGTGGAGGGTGGAGCGGGGAGATGCTGGAGCTGGGGGAACCCTGGCAGCCTGGAGGGGGGAGCACGGAGAGGGAGGAGCCCTGGGACCCCCGGGAGCCTGTAACAGGGGTCGCAGAGAAGGGGAAGCCTGGACAGTGGGGAACCCTGAGATCTCTGGGACAACAACATGGAGAACCTGGAGAAGGGGAATATCTGGAAACGCAGCACCCTGAAGGCGAGAGTCAGAGGAGAAGGGACCCTTGGGACCCCCAACATTCCCAGCATCCCTAAGTGGGAGCCCCAACATCCAAGACAGGGGAGACCCTCCGAACCGCAGAGGGGAGAGATTAGAGAGGGGGAACTTCTGGGAGAGATTTTTTTGAGCTGAATCTTCATATTTTGGAGTATTTTTCAACTGAATCTCATATTTTTGCAGTGTGGGAGGACAGGGATCTTCTTGCTATTTCTAAGTGGTTTTTTTGCCTGAATCTCGGTGTTTTGGGTTTTTCTGGGCTGAATCTTGGTGGTTTGGAGGTTTTTATGGACACAGGATGCTCGATGAGCTCTAGAGATGGACGTTTGGGCAGGAGGAACCCCCAAGCCAACACGCTCAGCCCTTGTTTTCCCCCCCATCAGGATTTGTCCTTCCCAAAGCTTGGGCGGATGGAGGAGGAGGCTGCGAGGAAGAGGAAGATGCCTTGGGCCCCCCAGGCAGGTGAGGAGGAAGTCAGTGTCCCTTTGGGCGGGTGTTGTGCTGGCTCTGTCAGCCGAGCATGGCCCCGGCTGCAGGACAACCCCGCTGGCGCCGCCGTCCTGCCGGGGCCGGAGTTGGGGGGATGTCCTTGGCCTTCCCTGTGGGCCGGAGGCAAATCCCCTGCCTGTCCTTCTTGCTTCCTGCCCCAGGCCCCGAGCTGAGGACAGAGAGCCCGGAGGACAAATCCCCCCGTGAGACCCTGGTGGGAGAGGCCGTTTTGAAGGGCTCCATGGCGCAGGAAGGCAGCGGGGAGGAAAAGGGCCGGAGATCCCCCCGCAGGAGGGGCTCCAAAGCCATCCCAGGGTGCTCTGAGGAGGAAAGAGCCAGCCTGTGCCGGGAAGGCGGCCGGAGGTTGAGGGGGAGCTCTGAGCTGGTGGTCCCTGAGCAGCTTCCCAGCAGGGAGAAGCCCTTCAGGTGCTTGGAATGTGGGAAGAGCTTCAGAATGAGTACCAACCTCATCCGACACCAGCAAATCCACACTGGGGCACGGCCGTACACGTGTGGGGAATGTGGGAAGAGCTTCAGCCAGAGCACCAACCTGATACGACACCAGATGATCCACACTGGGGAACGGCCCTGCTCATGTGAGGAATGTGGGAAGATCTTCAGGGACAGATCCAGCCTGATCCGACACCAGCGCATTCACACTGGGGAACGGCCTTACACGTGTGGGGAGTGTGGGAAGAGCTTCAGGGACAGCTCCCACCTGATGCACCACCAGCGTAGCCACACCGGGGAACGGCCCTACAAGTGTAGGGAATGTGGGAAGAGCTTCAGGTACAGCTCCAACCTGATCCAACACCATCGCATCCACACTGGAGAGTGGCCCTACACATGCAGGGAATGTGGGAAGAGCTTCAGTAACAGCTCCAACCTGATCTAATACCAGCACATCCACACCAGGGAATGGCCCTACACATGTTGGGAATGTGGAAACAGCTTCAGCCAGAGGTCCCACCTCGTCACCCATCAGTGCATCCACACCGGGGAACAGCCCTACAAGTATAGGGAATGTGGGAAGAGCTTCAGGTACAGTTCCCACCTGATCCAACACCAGTGCATCCACACCGGGGAACAGCCCTACATATGTGGAGAATGTGGGAAGAGGTTTCAGACCAGCTCACATCTCCTCCAGCACCAGTGGACACACACGGGTGAGAGGCCCTTCCACTGCACTGACTGCAGGAAGGGCTTCAACTGGAACTCCACCCTTGTCACCCACCGGCACATCCACAACGGGGAGAGGCCCTACAAGTGTGAGGAGTGTGGGAAGAGCTTCACCTACAGCTCTGCCTTGATCTCACACTGATGGACCCATCGGTAAGAGAAGCCCTACCAGTGCCCCGACTGCGGGAAGAGCTTCGGCCGCTATTCCAGTTCCATCAGCCATCGGAGGACCCCCATTGGATGATCCACAGGGACCCACTTTGAGCACAGACCTGGTGGCCCACACTCCAGGTGATCCAAGCTGGGCAGTGTATTGGGTCTGGATGGCTATGTTTTGGTTCCTGGGGGGCTCCAGGGGTGGGTTCTGTGAGCAGCTGCCAGAAGCTTCCCCCATGTCCAGCCCCTGTCCCAACCCGCCTTAGGCAGATTAGAGTGAAAGGACAGTGAATAATCAGTGTTTATAGACATATATATATGTAGTGTTTAGAGCAGTTTAGTTGCCATGTAAAGCAGATTTGGAGCCATTTTGTTTCCTGTCTATAGTGACATGAAACCATAAAAATAACATTTAAGAAAATGTAGAAGGGAAAAGAAAGAAAGTGTCAGAGTAGAAAGATGCAGAGCCCCCTCCCTCCCGAGGATGGTTTATCTATATACATATATATATATATATATATATATATATATATATATATATGCATATATATATATATGTATGTTGGGTTTAGTCTAGAACAATTTTGTCTCCATGTAAAGTAGGTTTGGGGCAGTTTTGGCTCCTGTCCATAGTGATATAAAAACATAAAAATAACACTTCTCCTTTCTGGCTCCAAACCCAGCCTGTCCTCTCCAGGGGTGGGTGTTCCCCCCTCTGCCCCGGGCGGTTCCATTGCCCTTGGGCAGCAAAGCCCTCACTGCTTCTGCAACTGGAGAGTGTTGGAGCCATGGACCATTAACATTCCAGTCTCTCCCAGCTCTGCATCCCAAAAGTCGAGAGGGATCAATCTGTCATCTCAAAGTGGATCAACCCCACTGAAAAAAGCTCGATCTCACCCCAAAATTCCTGTGTTTCTTATTTTCCCTATGTAATTCTGGGGCTGCCAGTGCCACCCCTCAGCTTTCCACAGGCTGAGGCTTGGCCTTGCACTTTTGCCTTTGCTAGATTTCTTCATCAAATATTTCTCTCTCCCTGAAAACAAAAATATGGAAGGTTTTCGATAATCTGGACATCTTTAGACCATCTGGACAATTTACAGGTTGCAGTGTTGGAACGGAACATTTTCCACATTTAATCATTTGTTCCCATCCCTCCCAGGAGGGAGGACACTGAACTCTTCCACAGAAACAGAAAACTAGTAACAAAAATTCAGAGACTACTGAAAATGAAAAATACCTTTTGCTCACAGGTGGCCCTTTCATGTCCTTCTCTTCTGCCTTCTTGCAATCGATGTTATCTGTGGCAGCAGTTGCCTAGATGATGGCCAAAAAGAATTTAATTTCTTTAGAATCATTCCAGAATACTGAATCACAACTGGGGATTTGAAACTGCTTCAGGGGAGCACATTTGGAGAAAAGGGTTCCTCAGTCACTTAGAAAATTTGGCTGAAACTGCTCGTTGTGGGCCTGAAACTCTTAAATAAATAATACCAACTCATCCTGCATCCTTCCCAGGGGAGTATTTTTATCCCCAGATTAAGATATTCTCCTGGGATTTTGTCTCTACACAAATCAATGTTCGCCTGGGAAAAGCACCAAGTATATGAGACAAGTAACTGTAAAAACAACCAACCCACCCACCCCACACACAAAGAAAAGCCCAAGAAAACCCCAAGAACTTGCCAAATTAAATAAACCCCTGAAAACCAGGCTTTGGAGCATGTCAGAAGTAATTAAAATACATGAGAAATCAGTCCTTCTGCCTTCAACAAACTGCCTCAAACTTCTCCTTTCTGTGCTTAAAAATCAGCCTTTCAGTGACTCAGGCTGCAGACAGGTATGAACTTTGCTGCCCAGCTCAGCCACCAGTGCCCCTAAAGGTCCCCCAGAAAAGGGGATTGAGGGGGTCCTGGGTGGGCTCTGGATGGATTTAGGGGGTCCTTGGGGGTCTGTGGGGTGGTTCTGGCACCTTTAGGGTGAGTTGGATGCCCATTGAGGAGGAGGTGCCTTCCCAAAGCCCCACAGAGCAGGTTGACACAGGGGAAAGCAGGGGGGTCCCCATTTCTGATCCATTCTGGGGCCGGTTTTGCCCTCCCCAACCTCGGCTCCTCCCTGCGTAACATCTATCATGTGATATCACATCCTCCTCTGTGACATCACATCTCATCTATAACATGATATCACACCTCTCCCGTGACATCACAACTCCCCTGTGACATCACATCCTCCTCTGTGACATCACAGCTCCTCTGTGACATCACATCTTTCTCTGTGACATCTCAGCTCTCCTATGACATCACAGCTCCCCATGACATAACATCCTCCTCTGTGACATCACATCCCCCTCAGTGACATCACATGTCTCCTATGACATCACATCCTCCTCTGTGACATCACAGCTCCTCTGTGACATCACAGCTCCCCTGTGACATCGCATCCTCCTCTGTAACATCACATATTCGTCTGTGACATCACATCCTCCTCTGTGACATCAAAACTCCCTGTGACATTACAGCTCCTCTGTGACATCACATCCACCTCTGTGACATCGCATGTCTCCTATGACATCACATCCTTCTCTGTGACATCACACCCTCTTCTGTGACATCACAGCTCCCTGTAACATCACATCCTCCTCTGTGACATCGCATATCTCCTATGACATCACACCTCTTCTGTGACATCACATCCTCCTCTGTGACATCATATCCCCCTCTGTGACACTGCATGACTCCTATGACATCACATCCTCCTCTGTGACATCAAAGCTCCCTGTGACATCACATCCTCCTCTGTGACATCACATCCTTCCTGTTACATCTCATCCTCCCCATGACATCACAACCCCCCTGTGACATCACATCTCTCCTTTGATATCACATCATCCCTGTGACATCATCCCTGGTGGCTGCCTGGGGATCTTTCCAGTCGTAGATGTTATCACAAAAAAGAAACTCTGTCTTTTATACAGGCAGGAAAACTGGAATCCTGATGCCTTCAAATCTTCAGCAAAAACCACGATTCAAACTACGAGCACTGCTCTTCTGTCTCCACTGAGCCAGTTGGAGGCAGCTGTGATTTAATAAAGCAGCAACAATGGGCCCAAACCCATGGTGTCCTTCAGATGCGCCGTGTCATGAGCAGACTGCGTCCTGCTTGTCCTGTCCTGCTTCCTGCAGGACAGCTCCCCCCTCAGCACACCCACAGCCCCAGCCTTGTTTGGGAAGCTGAGCTCTGGCTGAGGCTTTCCCCAGGAGAAGCCTCATTTGTCTCTCCTCAGGGCAGTCCCCCCAGCACCCAGCCAGGACAGGGCACAGAATGAGTGGCCCCAGCTCTGCCTCCCCAGGGGTGTCCATCCCACGAGGCGGCTGCTGTTGCTGCATCACCACCTCCCCTCACCAGAATGGATTTGGAAGGCTTTCCAAGCACAGGGAGCCAGAGGGAAACCTCAGGGCTCCTAGAGGGACTAGAGGACAAACAGGGAGTCTGGGTCACCGCCCCCAGGGCAGAGGATGGGCCTCCGCTGTCCCCTTCTTGCACCGGTAGCATGTTTCCATCTTTTCTGCCCTGGGGAAAAAGAAGTATCCTTTGACTTGGAAGAGCTGATTAGCATCATCTTGTGATGCCCTGGGAGGGGATTAGTTTTGACGGAATCACCTACAGGAAAGTTTGGAGACCTCCCTCAGTGTGCCCTGTGCCGGTGCTGAGCACATGGAGGGAAACACACCAAGAGTCAGACGGCCCTGCCCAGAAGAACTGACTGCCTGAAGGAAGTTCTTGCATTTTCTCTTTTTTAAAACCCAGTTCTTTCCTCAATATTGCCTCTGGCACGAGTGGCTGAGAAGTGATAAAACAGGAAAGAAGCCAAGCCATCAGGGAAAGAGCAAGATGATGCAAGGGTGTTAGCTGCTGAGAATTTCTTTGGGAAGAAGTAGACTGTTAACTTAAGATAGAAATTTGCAATATACCATGGAACCTTATTCAAAGTCCAGCTGGAAAATACCTTCTTGTTAAGAGTGTGAAATAAATACTAAAGTGTCATCAACTATATCATTTTATCTTTATTCACAATCAGTAATTAAAGAAACATAACTCAGAAGTAATCTCACTCTGTGCTCCAGTGACATTAACATTAGAACAATATTGTCACTGTCTCCTGGTCTCTTGTGCTTCTCACTGGAAGGCACTTGGTGCACCCCTGAATATCCTGCTAATGAGGTAAAAGACTAACCCTTCTAAAGTTCCAGATTTTCCTCACCTGTTTGGACATAGTTGGACAAACTGGACCAAGTTATTCCTTGAAAGCCACCTGCTGGATTTAGCATTAATTACTCCTTGTTTTGATCGTAGAGGAAAAAAGCTCACACAACACAATCTCTGTGGACCCAACAGAGAAAACATCCCCAGGCTCTTGTTAGAGCACAAACCTGAAAACGGATGACAGGTCAGAGAACCACAGAATCATCAAGGTTGGAAGAGACCTTCCAGATCTTCTAGTCCAACTGTCAACCCAGCACCACCAGAATCATCCCTAAACCCCATCCCAAAGTGCCACATTCAGATGTCATCTGAACAATTCCAGAGACTGCACCACCTCCCTGGGTTACTTGTTCCAGTGCCTGAGCACTCTCTCAGGGGAAAAAGGGTTTTTGAATATCTAATATGAACCCTGCCTGATGCAATTTAAGGCCGTTTCCTCTCTTCCTGTCACTAAAGGCTTTGCAGAAGAGACCAACTCCCATACCCACTAAAACCTCATTTCAGGTCATTGTAGAGAGCAGTGAGGTCCCCCCTGAACCTCCCATTCTCCAGACTCAACAAGCCCAGTTCCCTCAGCCGTCCCTCAGCTGACATGTTTTCCAGAGCCTTCCCCAGCTCCGTTCCCTTCTCTGGACATGCTCCAGCCCCTCAAGGGCCTTTTGGCACTGAGGGCCCAGAACTGGACACAGCACTCCAGGTGGGGCCTCCCCAGTGCCCAGCACAGAGGGGCAATCAGTTCTCTGCTCCTGCTGGCCACACTCTTCTCCACAAAGGCCACGATGCCCTTGGCCTTCTTGCCCCCCTGGGCACACTCTGCCTCATATCCAGCCGCTGTCAAGCAGCACCCCCAAGTCCCTTCCTGCTGAGCAGCTCTCCAGCCCCTCTGCCCCCAGCCTGGAGCGTTCCAGGGGGTTGTTGGGAGCCAAGGGCAGGCCCTGACACTTGGCCTTATTGATCCAGCCTGTCCAGATCCCTCTGCAGAGCCTTCCTGCCCTCCAGCACATCCACACTCACACCCAGCTCAGTCAGTCTCCCAAACAGGACAAAGTCTGACCACCAGCAGTCCAGGGTGTCAGTTCTGCTGCCCTCTTCTTCCTCCACCCAGAATGGAAAACTCCATCATTTTGGGGTCTCTGTGCCCGTCAGCTCTAACCACCACATCCCCCACCAGTCACAGAATCATGGAATGGTTTGGGTGGGAAGGGACTTTAAAGAGCATCTCAGTCCAACCCCCTGCCATGGGCAGGGACACCTTCCACTAGACTCAGAGCTCAGAGCCCCATCCAACCTGGCCGTGAACACTTCCAGGGATGGGGCAGCCAGAACTTCTCTGAGCAACATGTGCCAGGATCTCACTACCATCACAGTCCAGAAATTCTTCCTAATATCCCATCTAACCCTTCCTCTTCTCAGTGTGAAGCCATTCCCCTTGGCCTGTCACTCCAGGCCCTTGTAAATAGTCTCTCCCCATCTTTCTGGTTGGCTCCCTTCGGGCATTGCAAGGCCACAATTAGGTCACCCCAAAGCCTTCTCTTCTCCAGCCGCAACAATGCCAATTCTCTCAGCCTTTCCTTACAGCAGAGCTGCTCCATCCCTCTGGTCACTTTGATGGTCCCCTCTGGACTCGCTCCAACAGGTCCATGTCCTTCCTGTGCTGGAGCCCAGAGCTGGAGGCAGCTCTGCAGGGGTGACAACATTACAGCCCTGTGTGTTCCAGCAAGGACACTGTGGAACCTCCTGGAGTAAAGGGGCCATTGTGACACTGTAGGGCCTTCTGGACCCAAAGGAACTCTGAGACACTTTGGAACCTCATGGAACCAAGGATTCATTGTGCCATGAAGGCCCTCTTAGAACTAAGGGAGCCCTGAGACATTTCGGGACCTCATAGAATCAAGGGGCCATTATGACACTGAGGAACCTCAGGGACTCATGGAACCAAAGCAACCCTGGGACAATGTGGAAACACATGGAATTACTAGGCTACTGTGACACCGCAGGGCCTCATGGAACCAAAGGAACCCTGAGACTTTTCAGAACCTCATGGAATCAAGGGGCCACTGTGACACTGCAGAGCATGAGGGAGACAAAGGGACCCCGGGACACTGTGGACCTCAAGAAATCAAGGGCCCATATTGGCACTGTGGAACTTCATGGAATCAAAGGGCCATTGTCACACTGCAGGGTCCCATGGAAGCAAAGGAATCCCTGTGACATTGTGGAACCTCATGGAATCAAGGGGCCATTGTGACACTGCAGGGCTCATGGAGACAAAGGATTCCTGGGACACTGTGGAATCTCATGGAACCAAGGGGCCACTATGTGGGGCCTCCTAGAACCAAAGGAGTCCTGAGACATTTTGCAAACCCATGGAATCAAGGGTCCATTATCACACTACAGAGCCTTACGAAGCCAAATGGACCCTGCGATTCTGTGGAACCTCATGGAATCCAGTGGCCATTCCCACACTGTAAAACCTCATGGATACTGTCAGGTTCCCATTATGAAAAGACGCCTCTGCCCAAATTCAGCTGCAAAGGAGACCATGTGCCAAAGTCTGCAGTCCAGGTTTGATTTAACAGTAAATAGGAGGGAGAGAGAGAGAAAGAAATAGAAAGAGAGAGAAGAAGAGGGTGGTGGGAAGCCAGTGAGAGAGAGACAGAGATGAAGTAAATGTATCACAC
Source organism: Pseudopipra pipra (assembly GCF_036250125.1). Classification (NCBI taxonomy): domain Eukaryota; kingdom Metazoa; phylum Chordata; class Aves; order Passeriformes; family Pipridae; genus Pseudopipra; species Pseudopipra pipra. The sequence goes on from NC_087580.1 coordinate 25,135,214, forward strand.
CATGGAGATCCCTGAGGCATCCCACTGGTCCTTCTTCACCCTGCTCTGCTCAGTGGAGGGTCCCCAGGTTGTGCTTCTGGGCTATCACTTTTATACAGCCCAAGCCCCGGGTATTCAGGGGGGTAGATGCTGTTCCCACAGCTTAGGCTGGCACATCTAAGAGGACTTGCTTCCTTTCCCACAGCTCATCATGGTGGGAGCTTTGCCCAGTGTGCTTCCAGTCTGCAGGTGGGAATCTTTGTCTGGATGGGTTCCCCAGACCTGCCTTACCAGCCCTGGCTTCCTGTTGGGGCTGTCTGCTCTTTCCCACAGTCTGCACAGTGCAATTCTGTCCTGGGGGCTACTTCCAAAGCTTCATTTCTGTTTAGGCCTTGGAATTAAAGGCCTTCCTGTTTGCCACCAGTGCTTATGTGTTGTGGTGCCTTATGGGATTTTCCTGCTTTGACAGTGTTTTGAGACAGTTCACTGTGCCCTTCAAGTCCTTCCATGTGCACACACACCCCCCACTCTCACCAGTGTCTGGCCCTCCAAAGAACACCAGACCTGATGATTTGTAGCTCCCACTCCTGTGGTTGGCACTTGGAGCTCCCTCCATACCCAGAGCTCAGAGCTCCCTTGTGCCAGAAAGTTTAAAGAGATCGTGACTCATTCTGCCAAGACAACTCTTGGAAAAAAGTGTCCCTCTGTGTTTCCTGGGATAAGAGCACTCTATTGTCATCTTCCAAAACCTTGGAGAGGTCCCAGAGATCCCTCAAAAAGGAATATGGGGCCTCAAGCACAGGACCCATATATAGAGGCTGAGGACTCAGGGGTCAGGGGTGTGAAGATTGAGGACAAGTAGAGGAGTAGCCTGAGAGGTCTGGAAGGGGGGTGTGAGAGCTGGTGGAGCTTTTCTTCCTGTCAGAAAACAGCCTAAGAAATAACTAGTGCCACCAAGGGCAGCTGGGGTGGCCTAGACTGGTGACAAGAAGTCAGAAATTTCCCTCCAAAGTCAATATTGTGGTGCAATATGTCACAAAGCAGGAGTCAGGATGAGCCCAAGGCTTTGTGTGTGCAGGAAGAGCCAGGGAGGACGCAGAGATGTCAGTGCAGGAAGGTGCCAGCCAGGTGGGGCAGCCGGGGGGATGACAACAGCCTGCAGGGAAAGGGGCAGGGCATGGACACCGTAGGACAGCCTGGGCTGGAGAGGAGACAGGGAGGGGGAGAAGCTGAAAGGCCCTGACAGAGCCACCTTCTGCAGGCCTTTGGCCGTGGCTGCTGTCTGTGCCCCTGATGCCAGGAGGAGGGGAGTGCCCCTTGCAGCCCTGGGGCCTCATGGCCTCCTTGTCCCTGCTCAGCAGCCTGGCAGGTGCCACCCCATGGTCCTGCCCTTGGCATTGCACATCCCACATCCCAGTGCCCCAGGAAGAGCCCTGAGGAATGAGGCAGGGACAGGATCTGCCTTCTCAGGGGCTGGGGGCCGGCGCTTGGCCCTTTGGATTAAAGAAACAAGTCAAAGTTTATTCCGCATTAGAGCCACCTTTCCCTTGCTTGTCCATCCTTGTCATCACTGTCTGCAGTTTTCTGTTCCAACTGGAATCTGGGGACACTTTCACAGTCATGTTCTTCAGTAGGACCCATTAACAGTACAAGAAACTTCAGTATTTCAAACTCGTTTTGACTTCTTGAGAACTTGTTTGAACTTCCTCTCAGGGACTGAGTCTCATGTAAACAACACCAAACCCCCTGAGGGTCATGAAATGCCTGGGGCTGTTGCTGTGCTGCTGAGCTGGGCCGGGCTTCTGGCACACAGGGAGCTCCTGGTAAGCAAGAAGAGCTTCAAAGAGACAGCTCTGCCGGTGAGCAGCTCCTCTGCACAGCCCAGCAGGGCTGAGGGCACTGCCTGCAGCACCCAGGGCACAAAAGCAAGGCAGAAAGAGGTTACACACAGCCTGAGCTGTGAGGGAATTCGAGAGGAAGATCCACTGGAGGAGGAATCTTTCCAGGCTCCCACACGGTGAGTCAGCATGAAGGGCAATGTGTCTGCAGTTTGTGCAAAGATCTCCTAACGCTGGCACATCCCACTCCCTGCTGCACCATCCTCGCCACATCCCAGCAGGGTTCCCTTCTCCCAGGGATGGCTGCAGGGTTGTGAAGCTGGGCTGTGTCACCCAGGCTGCCCCAAGCTGTCCTGCAGAGCAGGGTCTTGCAGCCCAGGGCTGTGCCGGGGCAGGAGCTCTGCCACTGCCAGGGGCAGCTCTCAGCCGGGTTGGGGAGCTCCCTCAGGGCTGGGCAGAGGCTGGGGGTGGAAAGAGCAAAGCCTGGCAGGGCAGGGCAGGTTTCTTCTGCTATCGAGTGAGAGTTTCATGGGTCAGGGCTGCTCACAGAACCAGAGCACCCCAGGATATTTTCCAGGGGATACTTCGAGGGGAAGGTTTAAGGAGGGATTTCTCTCAAGCTTTCAAGCCACATGCCTGCTGGTTTGAGTTCCAGAGGGAACTCTGAGGAGCTGCCCAGGGCTGGGAACAACTTGCTGGCACTGTTGGTGTCTGGCAGGTGGCACAGCTGGCTCAGGGTGATGCTGCCCTGAGTGCCCAGTGGGCTCTGCCCTGGCCTCTCCCAGCTGGACCCTCCCTGTGCATTTCCTTGGTTCTCAGCTTGCCCATGGTCCTGAAGTTGTTCCCTCCTTCTCTCACTCGGGCTTACTGGGAGGGGAGTTCAAGCTAGTCCAACACTGTTCCTGGGATTCCCCTATGGCAGGTGTGTCCCTGGGAATGAGACATTCCCATTGTCCTCTGCCCTGTGGGGTGTGGGCATTGAAGTCTGTGGGCCTGGGTCAGGAGCTCTTTTTCCCTCAATCAGACCCTGTCATTAGGACACTTGGCTCTTTTCTGAGGTGTCCTTCCAAGCTGGGAGTTGCCCTCAAGAATGCAAATCATCCTCCCAGCACAGCTGTGTTCTCTGAAAGCCCCAGTGGAGAGGGGCAGAGATGCTGTTCCCGTGCCAGGAGATGCTGTTGGGTTGGGGAGATGAGCCACAGGTGTCCTTGGCTCCAAGTGGGGTGCTGAGACCTTGAGACAGGCTGAGACATTGAGGGGTCTGGGATGGATTCCTCTGCTCTCAACAGGGTCTGGTGGCTTTTCAGACCAAAAAGGGAGTGTAATCAGTCTCCATCTCAGGAAGGAGCAAAGCCAGGGCAGTTGCGAACAACAGAGAGGGACAGACCAGTTCCCCTCACTCTGCACAAAGCCCCAGACAATCCTCCTGCCTGGCAGGACCTGCTCTGTTCTCCCTGAGTGCATCAGAAGTGCTGATGGGTTCTGACATTCAGGAACACTCCTCAGCAGAGATGAGGGGAGTCTAAAAAAAACAAACCCAAACTTCTGAAACTGCCTTCTGCTCTCTTGGTTCTTCTGGGAGTGCAGATGGTGACAAGTCCTTTTGCACTGGGAGCAGTTCCATCTGACAGAGCTGAACACCAGAAGGGATCCCTGTGCCCACCATGCCCATGACCCCACTGGTGCAGAGCAGGGCTGACCCCTCACAGCCAGTTGGCAGAGGGTCTGCTCCTCACGGAAGATGTAGTGAGCCCCGAGCAGGGCTCCAGCCCTGGAGCTGAAGGAGAGACTCCTAGAAAAGGAAAACCAATGGAGCAGCGAGAGGGGTGTTGGAAAGAGGCTTTGAATTTTCTCAGAATGTTCTGCCCTAACTTGTCACTGTTATTTCCTCCTTGAACAGTGCCCCACATCTAGAGGCAACAAATGTCCAACAGCAGCTCCATGCCCCAGTTCCTCCTCCTGGCATTGGCAGACAGGCGGGAGCTGCAGCTCCTGCACTTCTGGCTCTTCCTGGCCATCTCCCTGGCTGCCCTCCTGGCCAACGGCCTCATCCTCAGCGCCATAGCCTGTGACCACCACCTGCACACCCCCATGGGCTTCTTCCTGCTCAACCTCTCCCTCACAGACCTGGGCTGCATCTGCACCACTGTCCCCAAAGCCATGCACAATTCCCTCTGGGACATCACAACCATCTCCTACATGGGATGTGCTGCACAGCTCTTTTTCTTTGTCTTCTACATCTCAGCAGAGTATTTCCTCCTGACCATCATGTGCTACGACCGCTACGTTGCCATCTGCAAACCCCTGCACTACGGGACCCTCCTGGGCAGCAGAGCTTGTGCCCACATGGCAGCAGCTGCCTGGGCCACTGGGTTTCTCAATGCTCTGCTGCACACAGCCAGTACATTTTCCCTGCCCCTGTGCCAGGGCAATGCCCTGGGCCAGTTCTTCTGTGAAATCCCTGCCATCCTCAAGCTCTCCTGCTCACACTCAGGCTACCTCAGGGAAATTTGTTTTCTTGTGTTTAGTGCATGTTTAGCATTTGGTTGTTTTGTTTTCATTGTTTTCTCCTATGTGCAGATCTTCAGGGCTGTGCTGAGGATCCCCTCTCAGCAGGGACGGTACAAAGCCTTTTCCACCTGCCTCCCTCACCTGGCTGTGGTCTCCCTGTCCCTCAGCACTGGCACAGTTGAACACCTGAAGCCCCTTTCTATTTCCTCCCCATCTCTAGATCTTGTTGTGTCAGTTCTGTACTCGGTGGTGCCTCCAGCACTGAACCCTCTCATCTACAGCCTCAGGAACCAGGAGCTCAAGGATGCCCTGAAAAAACTCATAACTGGGTGTTTTTCAGAAGCAATAAACTCTCCTTCTTCTGCATGTTATGGACCTCATTAAAGGCCAGTTGTGTTCTGTGCTTCATTAACACCCACCATATCTTCTCTATTTTTTGCTCCTGGTAGGGGTGTTACTTTTGTGATAATTTGTTCACACCAAAAAATCCTTATAAATGTATATATAAAGATATATATATATATATAAACACCATTTTCAATTCAGTGTAAGCCTTTCTAGCCTGGCCTAGAAGCTGTACAAATTGGGACTTGTACTCACTGTCTGCTTAAATACCAAATAAAGAACTCTGCCTTGACTTGTTTGCCTGACATCTTTCCTCTCTGACTTCTCTGCAGCTGCAGGGTCGGTGCCTCTGGAGAGAGCTGGGCCAGAACAGAGTCCCAGCAGAGCAGCACTGCCAGGGAGCAGCAGCCCTTCTCCTGCGTGGCCTCCTCTCCCTTCCCTTCCACACTGTCCTGCAGAGCCCTGTGTTGTTGGAGGCCTCAGTGCTCTGGCAGTCGGTCCTAGTCCTGCTGCAGGACTGTCCAGGGACTGCAGGCAGGGACAGCCACGGGCACTGCTGGCACAGAGCTGACCTCTGCAGCAGCACTGCCATCCTGCAGGGGCATCTCCTCAGGCCAGGGCCTCAAAGCTTCCATCTGCTTTCCACTTTGCCCTCCAGGATGTGCCCAACACAACGCCCTGCAGAGGAAAACAGCAGTGACCAGCACAAGGGTGGGAGTGCTCAGGGTGGGGGCACCCAGCAGTGCCCTGGCACAGCCAGCGCCGCTCCCAGCACTGGCCTCTCACCCCAGGCCATTGGGCTTGTTCTTCCCTCCGAGGAGGGACAGCAAATGACCAGCTCAGGAGTCCATGTTTGCACTGCATGCACAAGACATGCCCCTGTGTCACAGCTTGGGGCTGGGGGGGTGGAAGGCTTAGACAAAGTTGATGGCAGAAGCCGTCTCGTTGAGCTACGAGGGGCAGAAAGGACCCCCTTGCTTTTTAAATTCCTTCTCAGAGAGGAGCCTGGGGGTGGCTGGATACAATCTCAGACTCAGATTTTGGTTTCGATTGAAGGAATTACAGAGGTGTGATTCAATCACTTTGTCCTGCAAGTTTTAATGATGGCAAATCAGAAATATTTCTTTAAAATGAATTATTTATTATGTCAAATGAACAGAAAATTTAACAGACAAGTGAACAGACAAAAGGCCTCAATCACAATTATTTCCTGCACAGTATAAAAGCCAAAAACTCCAAGCAGTATAGTGTAAGATAGGACACTGGAGTCTATCAAAGTCATTCTATTAAAGTAATTGGATCAAAGCCAGCAAGAAGAAACAATCCTGAAGCAGAGATTGAGGTAACTCACCCCACAACGACAGGGGGTAGTTCTCTCTCTTTCACTTAAGCCCTGGGCAGTGACCATGAGGAGCTCTCCCTGCTTCATGGCAGAAGCTCCACACACTTCAGGGAAGTCTGTTGAACGAGACTTTTATAGTTATAAGGAGTTTGACTGCCAGACATATTTGCAAGCCAGGGAGCAGCTTCTCTGTCAAATCTTGCTTCAAAAAGCAGGATGTGTGTTTGAAGTTTTATGAAGCATTTTGAGTTTAGCATAATTCAACATTAAAAGCAGCACCTTGACACCAACAGTAACTCACCACAGAGAGCTTGCATTGTTTGCATTCTCTGACCAGTTTTTAGGTATTGTCAGAGCAGAGCATCCTGCCAGAAATGGCCCCTTGATTCCATGAGGTTGCAAAAACTCTCAGGGTTCCTTTGGTTCCATGAGGTCCCTCAGTGTCACAACAGACCCTTGGTTCCATGAGGTTCTGGAGTGTCACAATGGCTCTCATGATTTCATGAGTTTCCACTGTCTCTCCAGGATTCCTTTGGCTCCATGAGGCCCTGCAGTGTCACAATGGCCCCTTGATTCCTTGATGATCTAAAATATCCCAGGGTTCCCTTGGCTCCAAGAGGCTCCCCAGTGTCCCACCGGCTCCTGGATTCCAGGAGGCCCTGCAGTGTCCCAATGGCCACTCGGTTCCATGAGCCACAGCGGCTGCCGCCGGCGTCTGTGCCCGGAGCCGCCGCTCCCACGGGGCTGCCGCACTCACCGCCGGGGTTGCCGCTCGCGCAGCCGCCGCTCTGCCCCGGCTGCACCGGGACCCGGCACCGCCTCGGGCCTGCGCTGCCGCCTCAGCGGCCACAGGGACACAGGGATGGGGGACCTTTGCTCTGCCACTGAGGGGGCCTGGCTTTGTTCTGCTGGGGTCTGGGCTTTAGGAAAATTGCTGTTCATTGTCATGCTCCACTGTGTCATAAATTTGGACCACAACGGATCAATATATCAATTAGAATTTATTAATTGTAGCAAGAGAATATGAGCAAAGGACAGCGCTGGGCGACAGGGGAGTCACAGCTCCGCCGACTGCCGCAGTGTCGTGTTGAAACAGTCTCTTTTTATATGCTTTTAGTTTCGCTTTCTTTGATGTGGTCGTCGTACTCTGCGCATGTTTAAGTTGTTGCTAGGGGGTCTTTTCTGCCTCCCGGTGGTCGTTGAGGCTGAAGTAAGACGTCTTCCTCCGGTGTCTGTATAGTATTCATCTTCCTTATATGGGCTGTCCTTATATTTCTTGGAAAATTCAGCGTCCTTTAAAATATGCTTAAGCATTAACACTGTTCTTTGTGGGTTTTGCACTTGCCTTAGTTTTCAACTTCAGCTTCAGCGTAGCGGTTAAGCAAGTACATCCTGTTTGATAAACAACCACCCATCATAATTTATTATAATCCCCCCCTATTTATCTTTATGATTATTTGTTTATCAAACATTGCTTTCTTGTTCCCCCCCAAGAGCAAGCATTATTTCTTTTAACATGACTATTGTCACACTCACTATCAGGCTCATCTATGGCTACAACACTGTATCCCGAAGTAAGCATTAATAGTTTTGTAACTTCAAAGCGTTCTTTAATAAAGCGTAAAATATATTTTAAAATGCATGGTCCAAACATTAGTCCCAGTATGATCATGATTATTGGTCCTGCTAAGGTCGAGAGTAAAGTGGTTAGCCATGGTGAAACACTAAACCAGTTTTCATACCACGATCGATTGGCTTCTCTATCTCTCTTCCTTTGTTCTAACCGCTTCTTTAATTCTGCCATAGCATCTAATACTACTCCTGTATGGTCAGCATAAGAACAGCATTCTTCTTTAAGAGCTACACATAATCCTCCTTCTTTTAAAAATAACAAATCTAATCCCCTTCTATTCTGCAGGACGACTTCTGATAGTGATTTGACCGATGTAGCTAAATTTTCTATAGTTTGTTCTAGTCTTGCCAAATCTTCATCAACAGCTAGCTGTAAATTTTGTATTTCTTTTCCCTTTATCAGAGAAACTATTCCAGTCCCTGCTCCTGCACCCGCAAGCAACAAGCCTGCTACAGTTACTATAGTGACAGGTTCTCTGGCCTGTCTAGAAAGTTCTCCTTCAAAATGTCGAAATACCTCTTCTGAGGTGTGATACATAATCCTAGGAATAATAATCACTTGGACACAAAATATACTCTCATTAAGGACATTTAGAGATAGGCATGGAGTTAATCCTATGTCTGAACATACCCATTTTGCTCCTCCTGAAGGTATTATCCATTTGTCACGTTTCTTTCTATGTTCCCCTATGGCCCATCTAGAGATAGTCTCATTGCATAGGGGTTGGTACCTAGCAGGAACAGTCCCTATACATCTACCTTTGCCTGTCACCATTTGGATTGTTATCCCCTGACTGTGATTTCTTTGTTCCTCCCACTTGCATTCTAGGGGATTCGACCCATTTGACCCTATTGCTTCAAAATATGGCGGCCAACAATCTAATGTAAGGTTTGGTTTACTTTTGTTAAGAGCCTGATAAGAAGTTTGCATCAATTCCCATAAAGGGTCTTTAGGTTCCAACAGCTTAGGCACAGGGGATTCAGTAGAAGGTTTAGCAGTATTGGGCATATTCTGCTGCAAACCTAACAAAGTAGACATAGTGATGGCTAGGCTACTCTTGGCTCTTGAGGAGTCTGGATTCAAAACTGGATTTGGTCCTACTGGGAGAGGAGGATCATAAGGCATTCTCTCTTTCTTTATTAAAAAATGTCCCCCTCGGTCAACTCCTTCCTTTCGTAATCTTATTCCCCATGTTCGGCCTATTAGCCAGCTCTCATCCATTATCTGGAGAACTTTTAATGTTATACCATTACAATTTCCAACATCTGTTATTCCCCAGGAGAAGTCCCGCTGAGGGGGTCTACATCCAGAATTTTCTTTTCCCCAGAATGTTTGTAAGTATTGATCAGGATGGGTTACTTCCCAGTCTGATGCTAAAGTTTCACATCCCCAATAATCACAATAGTAGTGTCCAGGGTAACTACAATAAGGTTTTCCCGGATTTGAAGCAGGGCACATATAGTATGGGTAAGCGTTTAGACATGGCTCTATAACAACTAAATCACACAGATATATGTGAAAGGTGGGGTTTCCCGTCCCTGTAAAAGTGGCGAGCACTTTTTGGTTTTCCCATCTAATCAAGCTGCATTTGAATGGTTCATGTGGGTTTTTTGCATGTGTCGGTACCGCCGATATTACAATGGAAACTGCAATTATGTAAACAGTGCCTAGAGAAAAGACTTTTTCTTTATTAACTTTGTTTCTTTTGTTAATTTGGATATTACCAGCTCTCTTATCTTCACCAGTCCTGAGGGAGTTCGGCCATCGCTGCTTTCGTGTCCCACAACTTAGGCTCTTCCGTTCTTTGGCGTTTCCTCCTCTGCCTCGCCTGTCGACTCGGTTGCTTCGAGCCACAGGGTGTTTCATCTTCTCGGCAGCAGGAGTTCCACCAATGTTCCCGGCAGCAAGTGTACCAAGCTCCCGAGGAGAAATATGCCTCTGCCTTTTCTTTTTTAGTGAGACGTACTGTATATGCGGACCACGAGGCAGCCTTTACCATAGGCCCGTTACACGACACGGCACTAACGTCCCATCGGCACTGGACTTTTACTGTATCTATTACGAAAGGATCTGGTCCTTTGAATTCATAACAAAAATATTGAGGGTTAACTCCCCAAAGTTTATATTTGTTATGTTCGAGGGATCCAAATGGGACACCTTTTTTGTCCAGGTGTTTTAATGCCCACTCAGTAAGTTTTCGTTCTGATCGATAACACTGATCACAGACTCCTCTAGGAGGATATCCGTATGTACAGTGCTTCCACCATTTCTCTTGGCACTTTTTACATTTAAAACAAACAAATGGATAACATTCACAACCTGGTGTATTACACCACACTCTTATATCTCGGGTATCAACGTCTTCTAGATTTGCATGTTCCCTCAATGTTATGTAAGTACCAATATATTTTAACACATTTCTTTTCCCCACTTCGCGATTCCTTTTCTCCACTTCGCGATATTCCATAAGTAATATACAAACAATGATATAATGAATGTCACAATAAATGGTAATAGGCACTTAATTCCAAAAGGTAAGGCAGCATAGAAATTGCTTAATGTCTCTATTATAACTTATCTTCTTAAGACTAGCTTGGTGTCCTCTTTCCAGCGTGTGGGATTTACCAGTCTTTCAATATAACTCGCATGTGTCCATCCACGTTCTGCAGCTCGAATTGGTGTTTTTATATTTTTATAACCCTGTTAAATATATGCAGTCACACTGTATTTATTTAATGAGGAATATCTCAACTCTTTGTTATGAGACTCATATTTGTCATTAAATATAGCAGCATTAAATATAGCAGCATTAAATATAGCAGTATTAAAATCCCCATTCACTCTTTCTACTTCTCCCAAGGTTTTGGGATGCCAGGGGGTGTGGCATTCTTATTTCATCTGTATCTCTTGAGATAGGGAATGCCTTCCCACTCAAAGGTAACATAATTTCTACTTTATTCTTTTAAAGAAAATATCCAAAAGTCCTCTTTCAGGTTAAATACTAAACATTTGGGTTTATTTGTTGTTTATTTTCCATGGTCAAGAAACTTTCATTTCCAATTGTAATTTTGCGATTAGATCTTGTCCCAATAAATTATACTCAATTTCAGGGACAAGTAGGAGTTCGCCCATGACAAATTTAGTTCTAATCTCAAACATTTTAGTTCCTGTGTCTACTAGAAAGGTGAACTTATATCTGTGGGGACCTGATATTAATTTTATCAAGGGCCCAGGATGACTACGGTCCCCTAAAATATAGAGTTCCTGACCGTCCTATTCCGCCTTTACAACTTCTTCATCTCGAATTCTATATATATATATAATTCCTCTTTACATGCTCTTTTCCACAATGGAAACAACTTCTTGGTTCCCGCTTGGTCGTCTCTGCTCGTTCTTGTTTCTGACTCTCTTTCTCTCTCCTTCTATACACTTTCTGGGCTTCTCTCAACAACTCATTCAGTCCTCGATCTCGCCAATTTGTTAATTTCTGAATTTTCTTTCTAATGTCTTCCCATGATTTTGCCACAAATTGTGTCTTAAGGAATTCTTGTCCTACTGGGTCATCAAGGTTGACATCTAAATACAACTGGAGAACTTTTCTCAATCTTTCCAGCCATTCAGTAGGATTCTCATCTTTCTTTTGCATCTCATCAAATACCTTGTACCTCTGGTTCTTTTCTTCTTTTAATGAATATGATGGAGGGGACCTCCATGACTCTAAATTTTTACCAGAGTTCATTTGGCTCCTTCTTTGTCTTAAAGAAAATAAGTGAATATCTTCACTGGCTTCTAACCATATAGTTGCATAAAAACTCTCCTCTGGGCAAAAGGGTTTTTTATCGCTAACATACCAATTTAAAAGCTCACAAACCCAATTCTTAAAAGTACCATATATGGGCCAGTAAGTATTATTTCCTATTTTTCTACCTCCCCACACTTCAATACAATAGTTAATCATTTTCTCCTTTGATCTTCTGTAAGTGCTGGAATAACAACTCCAGTTCTCTAAGAGGTTCCCCAAAGGACTCTCAGGGGGAATCTTCAGCGTCCTAGTCTCAAAGTCACTTTTTACTAATCTTTTTCTCAGAGGGTTATTTGTAATCTCTCCTTGAGGTTCCTCTTTTTTAGTACTTTTAACTTCATTCAGGGGTTCCTCTTTTTCTACAATAGATGTGTCCCTGACATTATTTCTTCTACCCTGAAAACCGCAGCTGCTTAGTGCAGACTGTCTTTCTTCCGGGGGGTCCTGCTTCAAGTTCTTGCTCTTGGGTCCTTTCGCATAGTTAAGGAACTTTTTATTATTAACCCAAAGATTTAACTGTTGCTTTAGCCAACTTTCTTCTGACCCATTAACTGGCCATAAGACATTTCGTAAGATTTTCTTCCCTCCCCATATCTTAGCACAATATTTTATCATTTTCTCCTTGCCCTTCCTTAATGTCTCTAGGAAGTATTTCCAATTGCCTAAGATATGAACTAGAGGGGTATTCCTAGGTACTTTAGGGGGTACCCATCCCATGGGAGTCGAAGGCTTGCTACCCTTCACACCCATCTTCTGGAATATCCACAAACACACACACACTTGTTCCCCTTATTCCTGGCCCAATTCCTCGCGGAAGTTGGGAACCGCAGTACTAAAGGGTCCGCTCTCGCTTGGCTCAGTATGTCGAGCCTCTCATTCGTTATATTCCAGGATACCCAATCCCGCCCGAACGGAACTCCCTGCGAACAAAATCGCAGTATACTTACGCGTCCCGCGTCTTCGTCCGGACTTCCGTGCACAGAATATTATGGGATTTAACCGGTTCTCCCTTTGCTCAATATTCTGATTTTAGGTTCGTCGGTTAGGTTGCAGTGGGCTGCCAGTCTCATACGGGGCCGCGGACAAGCGCGGGGCGCCTCCCCGAAGAGCCGTAGCCCACCGTTCCTAATCCGAGTCACGGCACCAATCTGTCATAAATTTGGACCACAACGGATCAATATATCAATTAGAATTTATTAATTGTAGCAAGAGAATATGAGCAAAGGACAGCGCTGGGCGACAGGGGAGTCACAGCTCCGCCGACTGCCGCAGTGTCGTGTTGAAACAGTCTCTTTTTATATGCTTTTAGTTTCGCTTTCTTTGATGTGGTCGTCGTACTCTGCGCATGTTTAAGTTGTTGCTAGGGGGTCTTTTCTGCCTCCCAGTGGTCGTTGAGGCTGAAGTAAGACGTCTTCCTCCGGTGTCTGTGTAGTATTCATCTTCCTTATATGGGCTGTCCTTATATTTCTTGGAAAATTCAGCGTCCTTTAAAATATGCTTAAGCATTAACACTGTTCTTTGTGGGTTTTGCACTTGCCTTAGTTTTCAACTTCAGCTTCAGCGTAGCGGTTAAGCAAGTACATCCTGTTTGATAAACAACCACCCATCATAATTTATTATACACTGGAACACCTCCTGAATTCCAAAGGTTTCCTAATCCAGGGGAGGGGTTTCTATGGCATCGGAGGTGCTGCCCCTCGGGACACATTGTCAATAAATCATCCAGCTGACTGGGATGGGTGTAAGAGCTGGGGAACACAGGATAAGGAGTCATCCCCTGAAAACCTTGGAACATTCCCTGACTGACTGGTGACCCAAATGGAACAGTTTGGATACAATTCCCAAATAGTTTGGAAACTCCAGTCATTCCTGACACCAGGATGGAAATTCAGCAGATAACTAAAGCCAGTCACCTTGGGAGCCTACAACCAGCAGGGCTGAGGAGGGCCCTGGCAGCTCCCCAGCACCTCCCTCTCAGTGGGACACCTCTGGCAGCCTCTCCCAGCTCGGGAACCCTCCAGTTTGCAACACTCCAAAGACTGTCGCTGATGCCCAGGACAATTCTGATGCCCCTCAACAAACACTCCACCAGTTGTGACCCTGGTCTGTTGGGAAAAACAAAGGGATTTGGGGGAGTGTTTCTCTGACAAGGGAATTTGGGAGAGGGACCTTTCCACACCCAGCTCTTGATGTGTCCACACATCTCTGCCTGGGTGTGAATTGACTGTGGTGTGAAGGTTGTTACTGTGAATCTGTAATTCAGTCACTGTTAAAATTGTGGGAAATGTTATTGAATCACTTGAAAACTGCTCAACTGGTCAATGATTAAGTGCTACTAAACTCTTTTGCCCCCTTATCTTTGTGTCTAAATCCTTTGCACCCTCACCCTCTTGCATCCCAAGGCTCTGTGTAAATAATTTCCCTTCATAAAAATATATATCTTTTTCATGACGTCCAGTTTAAAATCTTCCTCCTTAGGTAAACTACAAAACAACTCCAATTAGTTGTTGATGTCTTAAAGACAATTAAAGAAAGAAAAACAATTTGTTTTTCAGTGTTTTAATGGGTCCCACAGTGTGTTTGGAGTTACATCAGCTGTCAGTCCAAGGTGGGCCATGTCAGAACTGGTAAGACTGGGGGGTGAGGAGCAACGTTGATCATCCAGAGTCAGTGTGGATCTCCTGAGGAGACGCACAGCATCAAGATCACTTGGAGAACACCTCTGTCACCTCTTCTCTGAACTACAAAATTATCCATCAATGAATTAAAACAAAAAAAGTACAAACTTCAAAGACTTGTTACAAAATTGCCTTGAAGACAATTAAAGGAAGACAAAGAGATCCTGAGGGATTTCTGCATTTTAATGAGCCCCACGGTGTGTTTGCAGCCCAGCCCATGATCCTGAGGTACTGACAGAAGATTGAAGCAGCTGCTGAAGAAGTCAGAAGCCAAACTGCAAGTGCCTTGAAGCATTGCTGGGCCCCACTGAGGGCAGGCACTGCCAAAGCCTCCCCAGGGACTCCTTGGAGCAGCTCCTTGGAGGCCAGGAGTGCAGGCAGACAAAGGCTCTGGGCAGGCCCCTGCAATGCTGAGCAAAGCCTGCCTTGGTTTTGTGGAGCACAAAGGCCAAGGCCTGAGCCCCAGGCCCTGGCCCAGCAGATCCTGTCCCTCCCGGCTGGCTCAGGGCTGTTTGGGGGCACTGGGATGGGAGGGGGAGGAACAACAAAGGCCAAAACTGGGCAACCCCTGCCAGGCTCCTGAGGGAGGGGCGAGGCAGAAACCAAGGGCAGAACCTGCCAGGAAAGTGGCTTGTGGTGGCCTGAGTGGCAGAGGCAGCTGCCAGAGGCAAGGGGACAAAGGCCTGGGTGCCTTTGGGCCTTGCAGCCCTGCCAGAGCCCTTGGCCATCTCTCCTGCAGGCTGTCCTGCCCTGGCCCTGCTGCTGCTCTGGCCTTGCAGGCTGCACACACCCCTCCTGCTTTCCCACCCCCCTCCCAGCAGCATTTCTAGACCCTCCCTGCACCAGCTCTGGCTGTTGCCATGTGCAGTTGGCCTTCTTAACTTGGATCCTGAGCCCCTGTGCCACAGGACATCCCTGCCAGAGCCCAGGCCCTTCTCCTGGGGGTCACTGCAGAGCTGAGCAGATCCAGGTCACCTCCCATTCCTCTGCCAACCCCCTGGGCTTGCTCTGGGCCCTCCAGGTCCTTGCCCTGCTCCCAAGGGCTGTGGGGGTACTTAATGGTCAGGGCTTGGGGTTTAGAGCTCAGAGTGGGGATTAGGCAGAACTTTGGGAGGTTTGTGGTTCTGCTGGCAGTGTCTGGTTCATGATTAGGGGAAGAGCTTTTTGGGCTGGGTTAGTATAAAAACTTGGTTTTTCATACTGGTAACACAGGTTTGGGTATGGGGTGGGCATTAGAGGACAAATAAGAGTCTGGAGTTCTGGGATTGGGCTTTTTCTGGCTTGGAATAGAGCAGTGGATTCCTTTCAGTGGGAAGGGCAGCACTTTTAGGTAGTGTTGGGGTTTTAGGTTACAAAGAGAGTAAAGGCCTACAAGGAGTGTTTGCACAGTCAGTGTTTCAGCACCCTCAGCATTACCTGAACCTGGTTTTACCTCATCAAAATCCTTCCTCTCTGTTGGTCAAGCCCCTCTTTCCTTCCCCAGTTTTCTTTCCCTTTTGTCCCAGTTCCTCCTAACCTCCTCAGAACTTTCATCAGGATGGGCTCAGCTTTGTGATAACACGGTGCAACCTCATGGAATCAAGGAGCCACTGTGAAACTGCAGAACCTCATGGAATTATGGGGCCATTGTGACGTTGGGGAAACACTTGGAATCAAGAGACCACTGGGACGCTCCAGGGCCCCATGGAGCCAAAGGAACCCAGGGACAGTGGGCAACCTGATGAAATAAAGGGGCCATTGTGACACTGCAGAAACCCATGGAATCAGGAGGCCATTGTGGCACTGCAGGGGCTCTTAGAAACAAAGAAACCCTGGGCCACAGTGGAATTTCATGGAATCAAGAGGCCATTGTGACACTGAGGAACCTCATGGGCTCAAGCGGCCAATGTGACACTGCAGGGCCTCTTGGAACCAAAGGAACCCTGAGACATCTCAGACCCTCATGGAACCAAGGGGCCACTGTGCCTCCCCAGAACTCCATGGAATCAAGCAGAGCCGCTGCCTCCCCCCCTCCGCCGCACGGACCGGAGTCGCCGGCTCTGCCCCGCTTGGACACCTCTGGAGTCAGCGTGTTCTTGGGCAGCACAACTTAGACCAGAGAGTTTCCCAGATTTTGCTTTGCCCCCTCTTTTCCCCAGGGACAGGGCAGCCTCTTTCCGTGGCCCCTCTGCTCACACAGGGTGTCCTGCTCTTCTCCTGGCACATCCCATCTCCCCACAGAGCCTTTCCCCAGGGGAACACGTCTGTGCTGGCCTGAGCAGCCCTTCCTGCACCCCCTGCCCGTGCTCCCCACAGCCCCCGAGCTGGGGGGGCTGCTCTGCAGAGCACGGGGGCTGTGGGGCCCAGGGCCATGGGGGACTCTGTTGAGCTGTGCTGCTCCAGCTGGGAGGCAGAGCCAGCTGATGGTGCTCCCTGTCACTGACCACCTCCCACAGACACTCCTGTGTGGCCATGGAGGGGGCTCAGAGGGGCCCTGCCTTGTTCCAGAGCTGGGACATGGCTTTGGGGGCTGCTCTTGATTGACCTGTGGAAGTTCACTGAGGTCAAGAGAAGTCACTTGCAAGAGTTTTCCCTCTACCTGCTGTGTCCCCTGGGCTTGCAGAGCTCTGTTTGCCACTTCACAGCAAGATTTAGTACTTGATCTCTGGTAACTCCACCCTGGGCAGGATTCTGCTCCAGGGCTCCATTCCCTTCTGACTGGATGGGATGGGCTGTCCCTGCGGATCCTCTGTGCTCTCCTGCACTTCCTGAGTTCCTACAGACAAGTCCTCACCTGCCATCAGAGCCCTCACAAGCTGCAGAGCCCCAGGCAGGTGACTTGGAGATCATTTGTCACCTCAATTGGGCATCAGTCACCAAGACACAACATCTGAACCAGCCCTCAGTCCCTGCAGTCCCAGTGGGTCCCTGACCTCACTGCACTGTCTCCATGAGAAACAAACAAATAAACAAGACTTTAGAGACTCTATTCCTTGGACTTCTTCTCGATACCAGAGTTGGGAAAAGACCTCAGCCTTCAGGAAGTGCCTGGAGGGGAACCCCTTTGCTGCTGGAACTGCTGTTGTGGAGCCCAGCCCTGTCCCAGCAGTGCCCAGGGCCTGTCCCTGCCTGTGCTCACAGGCCTGACCCACAGCAGGACAGTGACTGAGCTGCCAGAGCACTCAGGCCTTGGGCACGGACAGGAAAGGAGAGGGTGGGAGTGCAAAGAGAGCAGCTCTGAACAGACCCAGTTCTGGTGCTCCCTGGCAGTGCTGGGACTCTTTTCCCCTCCACATCTGCAAACATGGAAATGCCCTCCAGCTTCAGGGGAGGTGTTGGAGGAAGAATCTGGAAAAAAGAATTTGTGTCCTTGCTTACGCTCAGAGATTGTGATTCCTCATGTACAAACTAACACAGGGAGGATGTTTGACAAATATCTTTCTGCACAAACTTTTATTTTGTTTAAATGCACACAAAGCATGATTTCTGATTTGTATATTTTGTGGGTGAAAAAAAAGAGGTAGAGAGTGAATTATATATAGGATGAAGAATAAAATTTCAGTGTTAATGACATGAACAGAGGGGAAAAAAAGGAAAGCCCCCCCACCCCAAAAACTATCAAAAGCTTTAGAAGGCAGGCTGGGCCCAACATGTGTTATACAATGAATGTTCTGCAGAAGAAAAGATGCAGTTTATTGCTTCTTAAAAAAACATCCAGTCATCGTTTTCCTTATGGCTTCCCTGAGCTCCTGGTTCCTCAGGCTGTAGATGAGGGGGTTCAGTGCTGGAGGCACCACCATGTACAGAACTGCCACCATCAGGTCCAGGGATGGGGAGGAGATGGAGGGGGGCTTCAGGTGGGCAAACGTGGCAGTGCTGACAAACAGGGAGACCACGGCCAGGTGAGGGAGGCACGTGGAAAAGGCTTTGTGCCGTCCCTGCTGAGAGGGGATCCTCAGCACAGCCCTGAAGATCTGCACATAGGAGAACACAATGAAAACAAACCAGCCAAGTTCTAAAGAGAGAGTAAAAAACATAAGTCCAAGTTCCCTGAGGTAGCCTGAGTGTGAGCAGGAGAGCTTGAGGATGTGTGGGATTTCACAGAAGAACTGGCCCAGGGCATTGCCCTGGCACAGGGGCAGGGAAAATGTATTGGCTGTGTGCAGCAGAGCATTGAGAAACGCAGTGGCCCAGGCAGCTGCTGCCATGTGGGCACAAGCTCTGCTGCCCAGGAGGGTCCCGTAGTGCAGGGGTTTGCAGATGGCAACGTAGCGGTCGTAGCACATGATGGTGAGGAGGGAAAACTCTGCTCCAAGAAAGAATATGAGGAGAAAAACCTGTGCAGCACATCCCTTGTATGAGATGGTTGTGGTGTTCCAGAGGAAATTGTGCATGGCTTTGGGGACAGTGGTGCAGATGCAGTCCAGGTCTGTGAGGGAGAGGTTGAGCAGGAAGAAGCCCATGGGGGTGTGCAGGTGGTGGTCACAGGCTACGGCGCTGAGGATGAGGCTGTTGGCCAGGATGGCAGCCAGGGAGATGGCCAGGAAGAGCCAGAAGTGCAGGAGCTGCAGCTCCCGCCTGTCTGCCAATGCCAGGAGGAGGAACTGGGGCATGGAGCTGCTGTTGGGCATTTGCTGCCTCCGGTTATTGTTTTCTGTTGAGGAGAAAAAAGGCAGAACTGAATTAGGCCAGATTCAATCAGCAAAACATCTTGCATGTCTCATAGCAATTCAACATTCAGGGCCTCTTTTCAGGAAGATCTCTCTGCATCCTTCTCTCTGAGCTCTGGGGTTTGCTGGCTGAAGGGGGCACTGAGAGCAGGGACCCTGGAATGGGCTCCCGAGGAATCCTTCTTGCTGTGCTGTGAGAGGCAACTTGGAGAACAGAGTGACCTCCAATTAAATGCACTTGTGATGTATCAAAGTGTTTCCAGAACTGGTGGTCACAGTTTGCCCAAGGGCAGAACAGAGGGAGGGGATTTGGGGGACTTGATTTTGTTCCAGTTCCTCTTGCCAGGAGGAGTTGGGATGATTGAAATCTCTGACATTTCTAATTTGCTCCAAGTGAAATCTTGTGAGTCCTGAGAGGCAAAGGGATGGTCTCTTGGTGCAGAGACAAGAGCTGGTCATCTTTCCTGTTCACAGCTGGCCCTGGCTGGCAGCTTGGAGCTGAAGGGGGATCAAACTTAGGAATTCCCTTAAAAAAGGTAACAAGGCACTTCTAGGAGCAGAGGAATCCGGGTTCAAAGAGCACATTGACAGAATCCCTACCTTTCCTCAGGATGCCTGATTACAATCTCATCTTTCTCCTCCCAGACTGCCACACACAGGGATCATTGCAGCTCCCAAGTACAGCTGCCCAGAGCATTTCCATGGATTTAGCACTGAGGAGTTTTCTCCATGGGGATCTTGTGCAGCACAGAGATCCTATGGCAGAGCTGTGCCCTTCTGGAGGGCACCTGCAGCCCTGCAGGACACCCAGGCAAACAGCTGAAGACCCTGAAGGTGCCTGGAGGGTACTTGGGCACTTGGTTCCCACAGACACATCCCAACAGCAGCACCCAAAGGGTTTGTGTCTGGACAGGAATCTGCCACCCCCAAACCCCACAGTGTCTTAGAAAACTCAGTGGTGAGAACAAGGAGAGCCCAAGCAGCAAGGGATGGCAGGGAAATGCCACAGTGCTGCTGCCAAGGGAGGAGGGACACAGAGAGACAGCTGGAAATCAGGGCCCTGTCCTTGCCTGGGCTCTGGCTGCTGCAGGGCAATGCACAGCCCAGCCCCCGTGGGCCTGAGGGCACAGGCTCTGCTTAGGCTGGGAAAGGAGCCCAGGCAGGAGCTGCTCAGGGAAGGGGTCTGTGCCACAGGGACAGCAGGGAGGGGCCCACATCCCCCTGCCCAGCCCTTGTGGCAGCAGCTGCCTCTCCCTGCCTGCCTGTCTCTGGGTGAGGAGCTGTTCCTGCCAGCAGCCCCTGCCTGTGCCCAGCTCAGCTCCCTGCCAGTGCTGCCAGAGCCATCCCCAGCCCAGTGCCCAGGGGCAGCTCTGCCTGGGCAGGGGCTGCAGAGCAGATCCCAGACAGCCTGTGGTGGCTGGGAAGGGGGAGGTGTTCTGGGGGGATGTGCTTCCTGAGAAGGGCCCCTGGAAATGGCAGGAGGTGGAGCTGAACCTGTGAGGAGCCCTGAGCCTGCAGCTGAAGGGCCCTGCCCAGCCCTGCCCAGCCCTGAGGGGTCACTCCTTCCACCCACCCCTTCTCCCCCAGCCCCGTGGCAGCTCCTTGGCCGGGCTGAGAGCTGCCCCTGGCAGGCAGCAGAGTCCCTGCCCCAGCACACAGAGCCCTGGGGGCAGGACCCTGCTCTGCACCACAGTCCTGGGGGCAGGACCCTGCTCTGCACCACAGCCCTGGGCACCCCTGGCTGCACCCCCACCTTCCCACCCCACAGCCAGCCCTGGCACAGGGAACCTTCTGGCCCTGGGCCTCTGATGGGGCAGCAGCAAGTCCTGCTCTGCAGCAGCTTCTCCTGCTGCACCCCAGCAAATCCAGCAGAGCCATCCTGACAGCTCCTGCCACTGCTGCCATTTGACAGCTGGGAGAGGCACTTGCAGGAACTCACCTGCACTGCTCTGCAGCCACAGCCTGACCGTGGCAAAGGGCTGGCAAGGTTCCTGCCCTGAGCAGCTCTGCCCTGTCCTCCCAGCCCAGGATCCCTTGAACCTCCTGCTCCCTTCTCCTCTCTGCCCTTGCTGCCTGCAGCTCCTGCCCTGCTCTGCCATATGGCCACTTCCTCTGCACTGCAGCAACTGGGAGAGTCCTGCTGAAAGATCCTCGAAGCTGTGGGATGTGCCAGCTTTAGGAGATGCCCCCAGGAAGGCAAGTTGCACTTTCCTACAGCCAGAGAATTCTTCTTTCAAATCCTGGGAAGGTTTCTCGCGTAGTGAGAGCTCAGTCACCTCCCAGCCCAGGCTGCCTCTCATCTCTCTGCCTTCTGTGCCCTGGGTGCTGCAGGCAGTGCCCTCAGCCCTGCTGGGCTGTGCAGAGGAGCTGCTCACCAGCAGAGCTGTTTCTTTGAAGCACTTCCTTGTTGCCAGGAGCTCCCTGTGTGCCAGGAGCCCGGCCCAGCTCAGCAGCACAGCAACAGCCCCAGGCAGCCCTTTTCTCTGCCCCTCTGGGCTCCCTCCAGCTCTCCCTGGGGCTCCAGGGGAACCTGCTGGCACACAGCTGAAGGAAATAATGATGTTCCTTCTCTCAGCTGGGCACACACACTTCTTTCAGCAGGGCCATTTCTCCAGACAGGCACAGAGTTAAGTTCAAGAGTCCCCGTTTTCATGTCCCATCATTAGACCGGAAACCCAACCAATGCCCAGGAGGGATCTCCTTCACCTGCACTGAGGGAAGGGACTCAGCTGAGTCAACAGAGGTGTCTCCTTGTGGCTCTGCAGACCTGGGGCCAGAAGGACACTTAGCGCCCTCCACAACCTCCATGGGCTGGGATTCCTCCTGCCCCACTTCAGTGGGCCCAAAACAGGCACCTGCAGGTGACTCCTTGTCCCAGCTCCCCCGGGAATGAATGAAGACCAAAGCCAGGAGTGACCTGCTGGGACACAAACCCCTGGTTCCTTCTGAGGGGCCAGAGGTGACTGAGATTCCTGCTGGGAACTGCAGGCTCCAATGCAGCAGTTCCTAGGGACAGGGCAGCAGCTGTGGGATCTTCTTGGAGGCTGCTGGGACATTGCTTTGGCCAACTTCAGTGGCAGAAGGGGCCCACATGTAGGACAGGGGAACCTGTCACTGTTCCTTCTGTCCAGGGCAGCCCCTAGAGGTGCTCAGGTGACCAAATGGAGTCAGTTCTGTGAGAGGCACCACCCAGGGCTTCTCAGACACATTGGGTGCCTTTGGGGCAGGGAGTGAATCCCAGCCCTGCAGGGACACAAAGGCTGTCCCTTCTCTGCCCAGCCAAGGCCGGGCCAGGCACGAGTCCAAAGCACATCAGCCCAGGCTGTCCACACTTGTTTCCTCCCTCTGCTGGCTCTTCTCTCCCCCAGCATTTCAGCAGCATGTGCTGATCTCCTCAGGGATCAGGCCTGTGATTTTCACCCTGGGCCTGAGTCCCAGCACGTCCACCCCCAAGGCCATTGTCAGCAAAGCCTCTGCACAGCCCAGCTCTCGGGGCTTTCAGAGCAGCTTTCCCCACTGCAAGTCTGTTCTTACCCCCGGTGCCCCCGCTGAGGGGCTGCAGCCAGACAGGCCCCAATGCCCTGCGTGTGGGGCACAGGCAGGAGGAGCTGCAGCCCCAAGTCTCTCTTCATTCCACTTGCAGGCAATAACAGCCCAGGCCTGCTGAGACAGTTCCCAGGTTGCAGGGCTGTGATGGGTTGGGAGAGAAGGCCAAGGAGACACAGGAGAGAAAGAGCAGGAGAGAGGTGTCCTCAGCGGGAAGGAGCTTCTTGGGCCTGTGGAGCTGCTCTAGGAGATGAAGAAATGGGGTGACGTTTTGTGGGTGAGGGTGAGAGGAGAGACTGGTTTGGTTGACCTTGTGGAGTGAGACAAAGAGCCCATTCAAGTTGTCTTTGATAACCCTGGAATTCACTGGAAAGGCACCATGACAGGATGCAAAGACCCCAAGAGGTTTGTGCAGGGTCTTGGTGAAGACAGCCCTTGGCACACAGGCCTTTAGAGCACAGCTGCCAGGTTGGTGGACAACAGGGAGGCTCATCTGCATCTGCTTCTGTCCAAGAGGAACCAAGACGTTGCCATAGTAACTGACTGTAGCAATGGAATGCATGGTGGTTGCCATGGTAACTGTCCATAGCAATGGGAATGTATGATGGTTGCCATGGTAACTGACCGTAGCAATGGGAATGTATGATGGTTGCCATGGTAACCGACTGTAGCAACACGACTGTGTGATGGTTGCCATGGTTACCAACTGTAGTGATGGGAGTGTTTGATGGTTGCCATGGTAACAGACCATGGCATTGGGAATGTATGCTGGTTGCCATGGTAACAGACTGTAGCAGTGGGGATTATAACAGTTGCCGTGGTATCCGACTATAGCAACGGGAATGTATGCTGATTACCATGGTAACTGACTGTAGCAGTGGGAAGTATGATGGTTGCCATGGTAAGTGACAGTAGCAATGGGAATGTATGATGGTTGCCGCGGTAACTGAACATAGACATGACAACTTATGCTGGTTACCATGGTAACCGACCATGGCAATGAGATTGTGTGCTGGTTGCCATGGTAACTGACTGTAGCAATGGGAATGTATGATAGTTGCTATGGTAACCGACTGTAGTAATGGAAATGTGTGATGACTGCCATGCTAACTGACTGTAGAAACAGGAATGTATGATGGTTTCCATGGCAACTGACCATAGCAATGGGAATGTATGATGGTTTCCATGGTAGCTGACTGTAGCAACGGGAATGTATGATTGTTGCTATGGTATCCGACCATAGTAATAAGAATGTATGATGGTTGCCATGGTAACTGACTTTACCAGTGTAAAGTATGATGGTTGCCATGGTAACTAACCATAGCAATGGAAATGTGTGATGGTTGCCATGGCAACCAACCATAGCAATCGGAATGTCTGATGGTTGCCATGGTAACTGACTGTAGCAATGGGAATATATGATGGTTGCCATAGTAACTGACCGAAGAAACAGGAATGTATGATGTTTGCCATGGTAACCAACCATAGCAACAAGAATGTATGATGCTTGCCATAGTAACCAACTTTACCAGTGGGCAGAACGATGTTTGCCATGGTAACTGACCATAGCAACAGGAATGTATGCTGGTTGCCATGGTAACTCACTGTAGCAATGGAAATGTATGATGGTTGCCATGGTAACCGACCATAGCAACAGGTATGTATGATGGTTGCCATGGTAACAAAACATAGTGATGGGAATGTATGATGTTTGCCATGGTAACTGAACATAGCAATGGGAACGTATGATGGTTGCCATGGTAACTCACCATGCCAATGTGAATGTATGATAGTTGCCATGGTAACCAACTTTACCAGTGGGAATGTATGCTGGTTGCCATGGTAACTGACTATAGCAGTGGGAATGTATGATGGTTGCCATGGTAACTGACCATGGCAATGCAAATGTGTGATGCTTTGCATGGTAACCGACTGTAGCAACGCGACTGTCTGATGGTTGCCATGGTAACTGACTGTAGCGACGGGAGTGTTTGATGGTTGCCATGGTAACTGACCATAGCAACGGGAATGTATGCTGGTTGCCATGGTAAACGACCATAGCAATGAGATGGTATGATGGTTGCTATGGTAACTGACCATGGCAATGGGAATGTATGCTGGTTGCCATGGTAACTGACCGTGGCAATGAGAATTTGTGCTGTTTGCCATGGTAACTGACTGTAGCAATGGGAATGTGTGATGGTTGCCATGGTAACTGACCATAGCAATGAGACTGTATGATGGTTGCCATGGTAACTGCCCATGGCAATGGTAATGTATGATGATTGTCATGGTAACTCACACTAAGAATGGGAATGTATGTTGGTTGCCATGGTAACTCAACTTAGCAATAGGAATGTATGCTGGTTGCCATGGTAACTGACTGTAGCAATGGGAATGTATGATGGTTGCCATGGTAACTGACCATGGCAATGAGAATGTATTCTATTTCCAAGTTAACTCACTGTAGCAATGGGAATGTATGGTGGTTGTCATGGTAACTGTGATTTCCTTAGACTATGAGCACGACATTTTCATCTGCAAAAACACTAGTGAGTGCCCAGAGGTCTCCCAAGATGGGGTTTACAGGTCTCAAGCACATGAGCACTAGAGAGGGGCTAAGGAGCTGTGGCCTCAATGGTGTGGAGACTGAGGACAGTACAGGACAGCCCTCAGAGAGCTTGAAGGGTGGATTTAGAGATGGTGGATCCTTTTGTCAGAGCAGAAAAGAGCATGAGAAAGAAAGAATTAATGCCAAGTGCAGCTGGGGAGGTCCTGAGTGGACATGAGGAAAAAGGAATTTCATTCCATGGAAAACGCTGTGCTGCAACACGTCACCCAGGAGGAGTCTGGATGAGCCCAAGGCTTTGTGTGTGCAGGAAGAGCCAGGGAGGACGCAGAGATGTCAGTGCAGGAAGGTGCCAGCCAGGTGGGGCAGCCGGGGGGATGACGACAGCCTGCAGGGAAAGGGGCAGGGCATGGACACCGTAGGACAGCCTGGGCTGGAGAGGAGACAGGGAGGGGGAGAAGCTGAAAGGCCCTGACAGAGCCACCTTCCGCAGGCCTTTGGCCATGGCTGCTGTCTGTGCCCCTGATGCCAGGAGGAGGGGAGTGCCCCTTGCAGCCCTGGGGCCTCATGGCCTCCTTGTCCCTGCTCAGCAGCCTGGCAGGTGCCACCCCATGGTCCTGCCCTTGGCATTGCACATCCCACATCCCTGTGCCCCAGGAAGAGCCCTGAGGAATGAGGCAGGGACAGGATCTGCCTTCCCAGGGGCTGGGGGTCAGGCCTTGGCCCTTTGGATTAAAGAAACATGTCAAAGTTTATTCCACATTAGAGCCACCTTTCCCTTGCTTGTCCATCCTTGTCATCACTGTCTGCACTTTTCTGTTCCAACTGGAATCTAGGGACACTTTCACAGTCATGTCCTTCAGTGGGACCCATTAACAGTACAAGGAACTTCAGTATTTCAATCTCATTTTGACTTCTTGAGAAGCTGTTTGAACTTCCTCTCAGGGACTGAGTCTCATGTAAACAACACCAATCCCCCTGAGGGTCATGAAATGCCTGGGGCTGTTGCTGTGCTGCTGAGCTGGGCCAGGCTCCTGGCACACAGAGAACTCCTGGCAAGCAAGAAGAGCTTCAAAGAGACAGCTCTGCTGGTGAGCAGCTCCTCTGCACAGCCCAGCAGGGCTGAGGGCACTGCCTGCAGCACCCAGGGCACAAAAGCAAGGCAGAGAGAGGTTACACACAGCCTGGGCTGGGAGGGAAGTCGAGAGGAAGATCAACTGGAGGAGGAATCTTTCCAGGCTCCCACACGGTAAGTCAGCATGAAGGGCAATGTGTCTGCAGTTTGTGCAAAGATCTCCTAACGCTGGCACATCCCACTCCCTGCTGCACCATCCCAGGCACATCCCAGCAGGGTTCCCTTCTCCCAGGGATGGCTGCAGGGTTGTGAAGCTGGGCTGTGCCACCCAGGCTGCCCCAAGCTGTCCTGCAGAGCAGGGTCCTGCAGCCCAGGGCTCTGCCGGGGCAGGAGCTCTGCCACTGCCAGGGGCAGCTCTCAGCCGGGCTGGGGAGCTCCCTCAGGGCTGGGCAGAGGCTGGGGGTGGAAAGAGCAAAGCCTGGCAGGCAGGGCAGGTTTCTTCTGCTATCGAGTGAGAGTTTCATGGGTCAGGGCTGCTCACAGAACCAGAGCACCCCAGGATATTTTCCAGGGGATACTTCGAGGGGAAGGTTTAAGGAGGGATTTCTCTCAAGCTTTCAAGCCACATGCCTGGTGGTTTGAGTTGCAGAGGGAACTCTGAGGAGCTGCCCAGGGCTGGGAACAACTTGCTGGCCCTGTTGGTGTCTGGGAGGTGGCCCAGTTGGCTCAGGGTGATGCTGCCCTGAGTGCCCAGTGGGCTCTGCCCTGGCCTCTCCCAGCTGGACCCTCCCTCTGCATTTCCTTGGTTCTCAGCTTGCCCCTGGTCCTGAGGTTGTTCCCTCCTTCTCTCAGTCAGGCTCACTGGGGAGGGCAGTTTAAGCTACACAGTCCAACACTGATCCTGGGATTCCCCTATGGCAGGTGTGTCCCTGGGAATGAGACATTCCCATTGTCCTCTGCCCTGTGGGCTGTGGGCAGTGAAGTCTGTGGGCCTGGGTAAGGAGCTCTTTTTCCCTCAATCAGACTCTGGCATTAGAACACTTGGCTCTTTTCTGAGGTGTCCTTCCAAGCTGGGAGCTGCCCTGGAGAATGCAAATCCTCCCAGCACAGCTGTGTTCTCTGAAAGCCCCAGTGGAGAGGGGCAGAGATGCTGTTCCCGTGCCAGGAGATGCTGTTGGGTTGGGGAGATGAGCCACGGGTGTCCTTGGCTCCAAGTGGGGTGCTGAGCCCTTGAGACAGGCTGAGACATTGAGGGGTCTGGGATGGATTCCTCTGCTCTCAACAGGGTCTGGTGGCTTTTCAGACCAAAAAGGGAGTGTGATCAATGTCCATCTCAGGAAAGAGCAAAGCCAGGGCAGTTGCGAACAAAAGAGAGGGACAGACCAGTTCTCCTCACTCTGCACAAAGCCCCAGGTAATTCTCCTGCCTGGCAGGACCTGCTCTGTTTTCCCTGAGTGCATCAGAAGTGCTGATGGGTTCTGACATTCAGGAACACTCCTCAGCAGAGATGAGGGAATTGGGAAAAAAAAAAACAAGGTAAACAAAACAAATCTGTGACACTGCCTTCTGCTGTCCTGGTTTTTCTCATAAACTGGGAGTGTGGATGCTGAGAAGCCCTTTGGCATTGGAAGCAGTTTCATCTGACACAGCTGAACACCAGGACAGGCCCCTGTGCCCACCATGCCCATGACCCCACCAGTGCAGAGCAGGACTGACCCCTCACAGCTGTGGGCAGAAGGTCTGCTCCTCACGGAAGATGTAGTGAGCCCCAGCCAGGGCTCCAGCCATGGAGCTGAAGGAGAGACTCTGAGAAAAGGAAAACAGGTGGGGGAGTGTAGCAGGGAGGGGGGTATTGGGAAATGGCTTTGGTTTTTCTCAGGAAGTTCTTTGCTAACATATCACCGATATTTCCTCTTTGGATAGTGCCCCACACCAAGAGGCAGCGAATGTGCAACATCAGTTCCCTCACCCAGTTCCTCCTCCTGGCATTTGCAGACAGGCGGGAGCTGCAGCTCCTGCACTTCTGGCTCTTCCTGGCCATCTCCCTGGCTGCCCTCCTGGCCAACGGCCTCATCCTCAGCGCCGTAGCCTGTGACCACCACCTGCACACCCCCATGGGCTTCTTCCTGCTCAACCTCTCCCTCACAGACCTGGGCTGCATCTGCACCACTGTCCCCAAAGCCATGCACAATTCCCTCTGGGACACCACTACCATTTCTTACATGGGATGTGCTGCACAGGTCTTTCTGCTTGTCTTCTTGCTTTCAACAGAGTTTTCCCTCCTCACCATCATGTGCTACGACCGCTACGTTGCCATCTGCAAACCCCTGCACTACGGGACCCTCCTGGGCAGCAGAGCTTGTGCCCACATGGCAGCAGCTGCTTGGGCCACTGGGTTTCTCAGTTCTCTGCTGCACACAGCCAATACATTTTCCCTGCCCCTGTGCCAGGGCAATGCCTTGGGCCAGTTCTTCTGTGAACTCCCACACATCCTCAAGCTCTCCTGCTCACACTCAGGCTACTTCAGGGAAATTGGGCTCATTGGGGTTAGTGTCTGTTTAGCATTTGGTTGTTTTGTTTTCATTGTTTTCTCCTATGTGCAGATCTTCAGGGCTGTGCTGAGGATTCCCTCTGAGCAGGGACGGCACAAAGCTTTTTCCACGTGCCTCCCTCACCTGGCCGTGGTCTCCCTGTTCATCAGCACTGTCATGTTTGCCTACTTGAAGCCCCCCTCCATCTCCTCCCCATCTCTGGATCTGGCACTGTCAGTTCTGTATTCGGTGGTGCCTCCAGCACTGAACCCCCTCATCTACAGCCTCAGGAACCAGGAGCTCAAGGATGCCATAAGGAAAATGATGACTGGTTGTTTTTTTAAGAAGCAATAAATAGCCTCTTTTCTTCTGCAGAACACTCATTGTGTAACACATTTTTGGCTCAGCCTGCTTTCTAAAATTTTGGTAGTTTTTTTGGGGGGGGGCTTTCATGTTTTTTCCCTCTCTTCATGTCATTAACACTGAAATTTTATTCTTCATCCCATATAATTCACCCTCTACCTCTTTTTTTTTACCACCAAAATGTACTAATCAGGAATCATGCTCTGTGTGCATTTAAACAAAATAAAATCTTGTGCAGCAAGGTATTTGTCAAACATCCTCCCTGTGTTAGTTTGTACATGAGGAATCACAATCTCTGAGCGTAAGAAAGGACATAAATTCTTTTTCCCTGATCCTTCCTCCAAGACCTCCCCTGAAGCTGGAGGACATTTCCATGTTTGCAGATCTGGAGGGGAAAAGAGTCCCAGCACTGCCAGGGAGCCCCAGAACTGGGTCTGTTCAGAGCTGCTCTCTTTGCACTCCCACCCTCTCCTTTCCTGTCCATGCCCAAGGCCTGAGTGCTCTGGCAGCTCAGTCACTGTCCTGCTGTGGGTCAGGCCACAGTGGAATTGATCCATGAAGATGCACAGCATCATCACAAAGCTGAGCCCATCCTGATGAAAGATCTGAAGAGGGTTAGGGGAAACTGGGACAAAAGGGATAAGATAATTGGGGAAGGAAAGAGGGGCTTGGTCAAGAGAGACGAAAGATTTTGATGAGGTAAAAGCAGGTTCAGTTAATCCTGAGGGTGTTGAAACACTGACTGTGCAAACACTCCTGATGGACCTTTATGCACTTTGTAAACTCAAGCCCCAACACTCCCCAAAAGTGCTGCCCCTCCCATGGAAAGCAATCCACTGCCCTAATTCCAAGCCAGAAAAAGGTCAAAACCAGAACTCCAGACTCTTATTTGTACTCCAGTGCCCACCACATTCCCAAACCTGTATTACCAGTATGAAAAGCCAAGCGCTAATCCTGACCCAGCCCAAAAAGCTCTTCCCCTAATCATAAACCAGACACTGCCAGCAGAACAACAAACCTCCCAAAGTTCTGCCTGATCCCCACCCTAAGCTCCAAACCCCAAGCCCTGACCATTAAGCACCCCCACAGCCCTTGGGAGCAGGGCAAAGACCTGGAGGGCCCAGAGCAGGCCCAGGGGGTTGGCAGAGGAATGGGAGGTGACCTGGATCTGCTCAGCTCTGCAGTGACCCCCAGGAGAAGGGCCTGGGCTCTGGCAGGGATGTCCTGTGGCACAGGGGCTCAGGATCCAAGGTAAGAAGGCCAAGTGCACATGGCAACAGCCAGAGCTGGTGCAGAGACATCAGGGAGGGTCTAGAAATGCTGCTGGGAGGGGTTGGGAAAGCAGGAGGGGTGTGTGCAGCCTGCAAGGCCAGAGCAGCAGCAGGGCCAGGGCAGGACAGCCTGCAGGAGAGATGGCCAAGGGCTCTGGCAGGGCTGCAAGGCCCAAAGGCACCCAGGCCTTTGTCCCCTTGCCTCTGGCAGCTGCCTCTGCCACTCAGGCCACCACAAGCAACTTGCCTGGCAGGCTCTGCACTTGGTTTCTGCCTCGCCCCTCCCTCAGGAGCCTGGCAGGGGTTGCCCAGTTTTGGGCCTTGGTTGTTCCTCCCCCTCCCATCCCAGTGCCCCCCAAACAGCCCTGAGCCAGCCGGGAGGGACAGGATCTGCTGGGCCAGGGCCTGGGGCTCAGGCCTTGGCCTTTGTGCTCCACAAAACCAAGGCAGGCTTTGCTCAGCATTGCAGGGGCCTGCCCAGAGCCTTTGTCTGCCTGCACTCCTGGCCTCCAAGGAGCTGCTCCAAGGAGTCCCTGGGGAGGCTTTGGCAGTGCCTGCCCTCAGTGGGGCCCAGCAATGCTTCAAGGCACTTGGAGTTTGGCTTCTGACTTCTTCAGCAGCTGCTTCCATCTTCTCTCAGTACCTCAGGATCATGGGCTGGGCTGCAAACACACCGTGGGGCTCATTAAAATGCAGAAATCCCTCAGGATCTCTTTGTCTTCCTTTAATTGTCTTCAAGGCAATTTCAAAAAAGTCTTCAAAATTTGTACTTTTTTTGTACTAATTCAATTATGGATAATTTTGTAGTTCAGAGGTGATAGAGGTGTTCTCCAAGTGATCTTGATGCTGAGTGTCTCCTCAGGAGATCCACACTGACCCTGTATAATCAACCTTGCTCCTCACCCCCCAACCTCACCAGTTCTGACATGGCCCATCTTGGACTGACAGCTGATGCAACTCCAAACACACTGTGGGACCCATTAAAACACTGAAAAACAAATTATTTCCCTTCCTTTAATTGTCTTCAATTCTTCAAGACTTCTAGAGCTAATTGGAGTTGTTTTGTAATTTAGCTAAGGAGGAAGATTTTAAAGTGGACATCACAAAAAATATATATTTTTTGATGAAAAGGAATGATTTACACAGAGCCTTGGGATACAAGAGGGTCAGGGCTGAAAGGATTTGGATCCAAAGATAAGGGGCATAAGAGATTAGTAGCACTGAATCATTGAGCAATTGAACAGTTATCAAGTGATCCAATAGCATTTGCCACAATTTTAACAGTGACTGAATTATAGATTCACAACAACAACATTCCCACCACAGTCAATTCACACCCACACCCAGGCAGAGATGTGTGGACACATCAAGAGCTGGGTGTGGAAAGGTCCCTCTCCCAAATTCTCCTGGTTGTCAGAGAAACACTCCCCCAAATCCCTTTGTGTTTCCCAACAGACCAGGGTCACAGCTGGTGGAGTGTTTGTTGAGGGGGATCAGAATTGTCCTGGGCATCAGCGCCGCTCTTTGGAGTGTTGGAAACTGGAGGGTTCCCGAGCTGGGAGAGGCTGCCAGAGGTGTCCCACTGAGAGGGAGGTGCTGGGGAGCTGCCAGGGCCTCCCTCAGCACTGCTGGTTGTGGGCTCCCAAGGGGACTGGCTTTAGTTATCTGCTGAATTTCCATCCTGGTGTCAGGAATGACAGGAGTTTCCAAACTATTTGGGAATTGGATCCAAACTATTCTCTTTGGGTTAGGATTCAGGTAGGGAATATTCCAAGGTTTTCAAGGGATGACTCCTTATCCTGTGTTCCTGAGCTCTTACACCCATCCAAATCAGTTGGATGGTTTATTGACAATGTGTTTCAAGGGGCAGCACCTCCGATGCCATAGAAACCCCTCCCCCTGCATTAGGAAACCTTTGGAATTCAGGAGCTGTTCCAGTGGAGCATGACAATGAACAGCAATTTTCCTAAAGCCCAGACCCCAGCAGAACAAAGCCAGGCCCCCTCAGTGTCAGAGCAAAGGTCCCCCATCCCTGTGTCTCTGTGGCCGCTGAGGCGGCAGCGCAGGCCCGAGGCGGTGCCGGGTCCCGGTGCAGCCGGGGCAGAGCGGCGGCTGCGCGAGCGGCAACCCCGGCGGTGAGTGCGGCAGCCCCGTGGGAGCGGCGGCTCCGGGCACAGACGCCGGCGGCAGCCGCTGTGGCTCCTGGAACCGAGTGGCCATTGGGACACTGCAGGGCCTCCTGGAATCCAGGGGCTGGTGGGACACTGGGGAGCCTCTTGGAGCCAAGGGAACCCTGGGATGTTTTTGAACATCCTGGAATCCAGGAGGTTTTGTGACACTGCAGGTCCTCATGGAACAAAAGGAACCCTGAGAGTTTTTGCAACCTCATGGAATCAAGGGGCTGTTTCTGGCAAGATGCTCTGCTTTGATAATACCTAAAAATAGTCAGAGAATGCAAACAATGCACACTCTCTGTGATGAGTTACTGCTGGTGTCAAGGTGCTGTTTTTAATGTTGAATTATGCTAAACCCAAAATGCTTCATGAAACTTCAAACACACATCCTGCTTTCTGAAGCAGGATTTGACAGATAAGCTGCTCCCTGGCCTGCAAATATGTCTGGCAGTCAAACCCTTTATAACTATAAAAGCCCCATCCAACTGTC
Organism: Pseudopipra pipra; assembly: GCF_036250125.1. Classification (NCBI taxonomy): domain Eukaryota; kingdom Metazoa; phylum Chordata; class Aves; order Passeriformes; family Pipridae; genus Pseudopipra; species Pseudopipra pipra. Next base: position 25,168,010 of record NC_087580.1, read on the forward strand.
CTGTGGCAGATTCCTCCACAGACTTCCGTGAAGTGTGTGGAGCTTCTGCCATGAAGCAGGGACAGCTCTTCATGGTCACTGCCCAGGGATTAAGTGAAAGAGAGAGAACTACTCCCTGTCATTGTGGGGTGAGTTACCTCAATCTCTGCTTCAGGATTGTTTCTTTTTGCTGGCTTTGATCCAATTGTTTTAATAGAGTTACTTTGGTAGACTGCACTGTCCTATCTTACACTACACTACTAGAGGTTTTTGGCTTTTATAATTTGAAGTAAATAATTCTCTTTTAAGGTCTTTCATCTGTTCACTTTTCTGATCAATTTTTTGTTCATTTGTCATAATAAATCATTGTTTTTATAGAAATATTTCTGATTTGCCATCACTAAAACCTGCAGGACAAAGTGATTGAATCACACCTCTATAATTCCTTCAATTGAAACCAAAATCTGAGTCTGAGATTGAATCCAGCCACCCCCAGGCTCCTCTCTGAGAAGGAATTTAGAAAGCAAGGGGGTCCTTTGTGCACCTCGTAGCTCAACGAGTTTAGCACAGAATCCCCCTGCACACACACAAACACACAGGCATGGGAATCTACACACACACTCCTGTTCATCCCTACACAGACATAACCCAGACAGACTCGCAGGGGAACTCCACACACCATTCCCACATCACAACATGAGAACGGTTAGAAAAACATAAAATATGTACAGCAACCATCACTGCACTGCAGCATTCACAGGATGTGACACCTGTGTCCACTTTTGAAATGTTACAGCCATTCTACACAACCTTTATTTCCTGTCAGCTGAGTATTCTATCAGGTGCATTCTAAGATGAAACTCCAGGCACATGAACAGCTGAATTTGTTCCACATTTAAATGCTGTTGCACATTTTTAAATGGAGAAAGTAGGGAAACTGCTCAGTGTTCAAATGAATGAAACAGAGTGAGCCACAAAAGGCAAAAGTACATAGTGTGCAGCAGGTTTGTGGAGTTACAAATCTGCTCAATTTTTTATGTTTGGCATTCAGAGACCATGTTTACATTTATTAAACTACTCTCGTTCTGCCCCCCACCCCTTTTTTGGAGTGTTTCAATTGCCTTTCCTTCTTCCAACAGCTGTGACAACTGTTAAAACAGCCAGTAAAATTAAGTCCCCTCTATAATCCTTTAGTCAACGTTACATTTTAATCAGAGGTTGAGGAAGATTTCGTGTTACAAGTGCACTGATTCATTTAAAATTATTAAACTGACATTTATGTCAAAATGAGCAGATACATTTATTGCATGTTAGCTCATTAAATATTAGTAATTATTAGTGCTATTGTTATTGCTGAAAAAGCAAAAATTCAAGACTCCAGCTGGCTTTAAGTTATTGCACTCTTTAACATGCTCTACCTTAAAATCAAAGCACACCTAGTGATGGTCAGACAGATGTCTCTGCACTCTCAAAATGTTCAGACAATTTTTATCTCAAATCCTCTCTACCCTCACCCATAACACAAGAACTGCAGAAACTACAATACCTATTTCCTATGTCCTTATGCTCACATGTGCATATTCAGGTCACAATATATTGTCAAATCACAATTGCTATGGATATTATTAATGTGTCAAACTGTGGGATATATTAATTAAGTCAGAGAAGCAGATATGTTTCTGAATGTTAGTTCTTTCTCTGTGTCCACACAATCCCACACACCTCAAGCCCTGCACTCACAGAATATATTGGCACTGTAAGGGCTTCCCTTACCGGTGGGTCCGTTGGTGTGAGGTCAAAGTAGAGCTCTGGGCAAAGCTCTTCCCACACTCCCTACAAGTGTAGGGCCTTTCCCCGGTGTGGATGCGCCGGTGCCTGACGAGGGTGGAGTTCTGGTTGAAGCCCTTCCCACAGTCAGTGCAGCGGAAGGGCCTCTCATCCGTGTGCGTCCGCTCATGCGTGTAGAGATTGGAGCTGGTGCTAAACCTCTTCCCACATTCCAAGCACTTGTAGGGCCGTTCTCCAGTGTGGATGCGCTGGTGGGAGCGGAGGGTGGAGCTCTGTCTGAAGCTCTTCCCACATTCCCCACACGTGTAGGGCTGTTCCCCACTGTGGATGTGCTGGTGGGTGCGGAGGTTGGAGCTGTCACTGAAGCTCTTCCCACACTCCTCACATGTGTAGGGCCGTTCTCCACTGTGGGTGCGCTGGTGGCTGAGGAGATCAGAGCTGTCTCTGAAGCTCTTCCCACATTCCCTACACATGTAGGGCCGTTTCCCTGTGTGGATCTGCTGGTGCCGGATCAGGTGGAAGCTGTTCCTGAAACTCTTCCCACATTCCAAGCACCTGAAGGGCTTCTTTCTAGTGGGATGTTGCCTTGGGACCACGACCTTGGAGTTCCTGCTCAAGGTCCTGCCACCTTCCCGGCACAGGCTGGCTCTTTCCTCCTCAGAGCACCCTGGGATGGCTTTGGAGCCCCTCCTGCGGGGGGATCTCCGGCCCTTTTCCTCCCCGCTGCCTTCCTGCGCCGGGGAGCCCTTCAAAACAGCCTCTCCCACCAGGGTCTCACGGGGGGATTTGTCCTCCGGGCTCTCCGTCCTCAGCTCGGGGCCTGGGGCAGGAAGCAAGAAGGACAGGCAGGGGATTTGCCTCCGGCCCACAGGGAAGGCCAAGGACATCCCCCCAACTCCGGCCCCGGCAGGACGGCGGCGCCAGCGGGGTTGTCCTGCAGCCGGGGCCATGCTCGGCTGACAGAGCCAGCACAACACCCGCCCAAAGGGACACTGACTTCCTCCTCACCTGCCTGGGGGGCCCAAGGCATCTTCCTCTTCCGCGCAGCCTCCTCCTCCATCCGCCCAAGCTTTGGGAAGGACAAATCCTGATGGGGGGAAAACAAGGGCTGAGTGCGTTGGCTTGGGGGTTCCTCCTGCCCAAGTCCATCTCTAGAACTCACCGGGCATCCTGTGACCATAAAAACCTCCAAAACACCAAGATTCAGCCCAGAAAAACCCAAACAACCAAGATTCAGGAAAAAAAAGTCTCAGAAATAGCAAGAAGATCCTCGTCCCCCAAACTGCAAAAAGTTGAGATTCAGCTAAAAAATACTCCAAAATATGAAGGTTCAGCCCAAAAAAAGGTGATGGCGACTGAATTTTACCCTCCAGCAGGAAAGTCATTTGATTTCAAGCTCGTCTTCAAGGGGCGCCCTGGGACTGGAGCCTGGGCTCTAATTAACCTCTTCTGTGCTGCCAAACAGCAGGAGCTGTATGGCCAAGGGACAAACTCTGTGATCCCTGTCAGTGTCCATGGCCCCTGTCAGTGTCCTTCAGGGAAATTGGGAGGAGGAAATGAAGAAATTGGTTTGGAACTAAACCGGTGTTAACATGGGAAAAACCTCCTTCCATGGAAATAAAACTTAGACAGTTTTTCCTGGGCTGAACAAGCTCATTCAGGGATGAAGGACTGGGACTTTTGTGGACACTTGTGCTGGTTTCTTTGGACACTTGTGTTCCTTCAGAGAGCCCCTGGAAACACTCTGCTGTTCACTCCCAGTGCCACCAGTGCCTGGGTCCTGTCTGCAGCAGCAGATTGCAGTGGGATGGGAGAAATGCTTTTCTGAGCCTCTGGGCTGGACACAGGCACAGCCTGACCCTGAACCCAAGGGAAACAAAGACAAATTCCACGGTTTTAGCTGGACCAAGGGTGGGGGTGTTTCCTGAGGGCAGCACTACACCAGACTTTTGTGTGTGTGTGAGACAGGCAGAAGCACAAACGCCTGCACAGCCCAGAGCAGTCAGTGTGGGGCTGTGCTTGCTGCTGCAGAGACCCCCAGGGAACAAACCCAGGCAGGAGTTTGGGTTTATTCCTTGCTCTGTGTCACTGGAATAGAATGTTCCACAGGAGCTCTGTCCCCCTCTGTGGCACTGGGTGGCTTGAAGCTGAAGAGGGGGGGAGGTCAAGTGCAAGGTCCCTTCTGAAGTGTGTGTCCCTAAGGAGGACACTTGCCTTATTACTGCTTATTATTTGTAATATCTTATAGATCTATCATACAACACCTAAGGATGGACTCTATAGAATATGTGCCATATATATGATACAGAATGTATCTGATTATTGCTTTATCTGCCTGTCCAGACAGATATTGTGTATGCAGAGAGATTGTATTTGAGGGATATGTTCCTCCAATACCCTGTGAGCTCCACTCCCAAGGCCAGCAAATTCCTGAAGCTCCCCCTTCTGTGCCCTGCAGGTTTTGGCAGATTTGCAAGAGCAGGGGAATCATTCCCTGCAGCCCCTTTGCACTGTAGGAAATGGGAGCCCTGTGCACATCCTGCTGCCTCCAGATTCCATTCTGGGTGTGGGAACGACCCTGTGGGGAGCAAAGAAATGCCTGGTTCTGCAGGAGCTGCAGATGCTCAAGGGGCAGCAGGACCAACTCAGGGGCCTGGGGGGCTTTGGGGTCCAGGAGAGTCCTTAGGCAGCTGGGGAGGGGCTTTGGGGATTGGGGGTACAGACCAGGACAGACCAGGACAGACCAGTACCTCCTCACTGCTCCCTGGATCTCTCCTGGAGCTGGGCCACCTTGTTCTGGGACACCTGAGGCCCCCCCAGTGCCCTCCCAGTACAGCCCAGTGCCCCCAGTACAGCCCACTGTGTTCCTGCCCCAGGATGCCAGGTGATTCCTCTTGGGGAGGGGTTGGAATGGATTTGAGAGAGGGGCTGGAAGAGATTTCAAGGGATCTGGGGGGGTTGGATGGGGATTTGGTGTCTTTGGGTGTATTTGGGGGAGTTAAAAAGGGTTTTGGGGACATTGGAGCATCAAAGGGATCTGTTGGGGGAGGGGATTAAAAGGAAAATGGAGGCTAAGAGACATTTGGAGAGGGTTAAAAGGGCCTGAGGGGGAAGAGGAGGAGCTCCATCATGAACATCTGAGCCCTGAGGACCCCCCCTGGTGTCCCCAAGACCTTCTTGGTGTCCCCAGTTCTTTCCTTGACACCTCAAGACCCCCCTGGTGTCTCCAATGTCCCCAGGGCCTCTCCATGGCCACAATTCCCCCCTTGGGACCCCCAATTCCACTGTCCCCAAACCCCATCCCTGATGTTCCCAACCCTCCATCTCACCCCAGGAGCCCCCCTGAACCCTCTGACCACAACCCCCCCCCCCATGTTCACAGAAAGGCCAAGGGCATCTGGGGACATGTTGGAGACAGTTGGGGGGCTTTGTGGGGCACTGGGTGATTACTGGGGGATACTGGGACACACTGGGGGGAACCAGGGGGCACTGGGAGGGACTGGGGGGTTACTGAGGGACACTGGGAGGGACTGTGAGGGACTGGAGGTGAACTGGGGCACACTGGGGGGCACTGGCAGAGAACTGGGGAGTTACTGGGGGATTACCAGGACACACAGGGGGGACACTGGCAGGTTACTGGGCCATACTGGGGGTTACTGGGTGCTCACTGGAGGATCACTGGGCCATACTGGGGGGCAGTGGGAGGTCACTGGGACACACAGGGTGGTTACTGAGTGGGTTACTGGGCCATACTGAGAGTCACTGGGAGGTCATTGGGATATACTGGGGGCACTGGGATCCCCTTACCTGGATGTGGTACATCTCCCCCCCAGACTTTGGGGGGATTCCCTAGCACCTCTCCCCTGGGGGCTGGGAGATCCCGCTGAACCCACTGCTGGGCTTTAGGGAACTCCCCAAAATCCCCTCAAAACCCTGAAATCCCCCCCTTGACTCATTGAAACCTACTCAGGAATCCCTAAAATGCCCTCAAAGAGCTCATCCCTCCTCAGCACCCCCTAAGCCCTCTCAGTAACCCACAAAACCCACCTGGGACTGCCACAAGCTCATTCAGGGACCCTTCAATCTCCCTCAGGGACCCTCAAAACCATCTGGGACCCTTTAAACGACTTGAGACCTCAAAACTGACTAAAAGGTCCCGCAAATCCCCCCAGGACCCCCAAATCTCCTCATAGACCCCCAGGACCCCCAAACCTCCTCACAGACCCCCAAAGCCCACCTAGGACCCTCCAAATCTCCTCAGAAACCAAACCCCTCAGAGACCGCAAAACCTCTTCAGGGACCTTCAGCTTCCCCCCTGAGTCTCCTCAGGATACCGAACCCCCTCAGGGACCCCTCACAACATCCTCGGAAACCCCCGAACCCCCGCGCTAAACCCTCCCGAGCCCTCCAGCCTTTCCACCCAAAGCCGCGCTCCCCGCAGCCCCGGAGGGGATCCCCAGAGTCCCGCTCTCGCCACAGTCACCGCCAGATCTTACAGCGAACTGAAGGCCCCGGCGCCATCACCGATTCCGGAAGCCAACGCGGCGTTCTGCGCGCGCACCGCTTTTAGAAAAGACCAGCGCACCCAATCAGCGCGCGGCCTCGCCCCCGCACACCCGCCGCTACGCCTGCGCCTTGCGCAGTTTACTGTGGGAGTTGTAGTCCTTGCGGCGGATCATAGCGGCCCTTTGCATGTAAGCGGATGCAAGATAAGGCGGGGAATAAAGAAAAAAGAAAAAAGAAAGAAAAGAAAAGAAGGAAAAAGGATGAAATAAAGACAGAAAAACAAAAAACCAAAAAGTCCTACCCTCATTTGCCGCAAGGACTTACAACTCCCACAATGCACCGCTAAAGCGGGTGTGTGGCAGAAGGCGGGCAGGGGCCCTGGCCGCGCGCTGATTGGCTGCGGGGCGGGTCAGTAAAGGCGGTGCGCGCGCAGAGCCAGCGCCATGTTGGCTTCCGGAAATCCGTGGTGGCGGCGGCGGCGGCGGCGGGTGCTTCGGTGAGCTGCGCGTGCTGGCGGGGGGGGGTGGCGAGAGCGGGGTCTGGGGATCCCCTCGGGGGCTGCGGGGAGCGCGGGTGTGGGTGGAAAGGCTGGAGGGCTCGGGAGGGTTTAGCGCGGGGGTTCGGGGGTTCCCGGAGACGTTGTGAGGGGTCCCTGAGGGGGTTCGGTGTCCTGAGGGGACTCAGGGAGCAGGTTGAAGGTCCCTGAAGGGGTTTGGGAGTCTCCGAGGGGGTTTTGGTTTCTGAGGAGATTTGGGGGGTCCCAGGTGGGCTTTAGGGGTCTGTGAGGAAGTGTGGGGGTCCTGGAGGGCTTTGCGGGACCTTTTAGGCAGTTTTGGAGTCTCTAGGGGGTTTAAGGTGTCTCAGGCGATTTTGAGGGTGTTTGAGAGAGACTGGGGGGGCCTTTAATGGGCTTGGGGGGTCCCAGGTGGGTTTTGCGGGTCACTGAGAGGGTTTAGGGGGTGCTGGGGAGGGATGAGGTCTCTGAGGGGGATTTGAGGGGACCTTGAGGAGGTTTCAATGGGTCAAGGGGGGGATTTCAGGGTTTTGAGGGGATTTTGGGGGGTCCCCTAAAGCCCAGCAGTGGGTTCAGGGGGTCCCCCAGCCCCAAGGGGAGGGGTCCTAGAGATGCCCCCCAAAATCGAGGGGGGGAGATGTACCACATCCAGGTAAGGGAATCCCAGTACCCCCAGTATATCCCAATGCCCTCCCAGTGACCCTCATTATGGCCCAGTAACCCTCTCAGTGACCAGCCAGTGTGTCCTAGTGACCTCCCACTGCCCCCCAGTATGGCCCAGTGATCCTCCAGTGAGCACCCAGTAACCCCCAGTATGGCCCAGTAACCTGCCTGTGTCCCTCTTGTGTGTCCTGGTAATCCCCCAGTAACTCTCCAGTCCCTCCCAGTCCCTCCCAGTGTCCCTTAGTAACCCCCCAGTCCCTCCCAGTGCTCCCTGGTTCCCCCCAATGTGTCCCAGTACCCTCCAGTAATCACCCAGTGCCCCCCAAAGCCCCCCAGCTGTCCCCAGTGTGTCCCCAGATGCCCTTGGCCATGCTGTGAGTTGGGGGGGGCGTTTTTTTGATCAGAGGGTCCAGGGGAACTCCTTGGGCGAGATGGAGAATTGGGGACATCAGGGATGGGGTTTGGGAACAGTGGGGAGGGGTTTGTGGACAGAAGAACTGGGGGTGCCAAGGGGGGAATTGGAGCCATGGAGAGGCCTTGGGGACATTAGAGACACCAGGGGGGTCTTGAGGTGTCAAGGGGGAAGCTGAGGACACCAAGAGGGTCTTGGGGACACCAGGAGGTGTCTCAGGACTCACCTGCTCTTGGTGCAGCCCCTCCTCTCTCCCCCAGGCCCCTTTAACCCCCCTAAGTGTCCCCAACCTCCATTTTTCCTTTAATCACCTCCCCCCCCCCAGATCTCTTTGATGCCCCAATGCCCCCCAAACATGTTTTAACTCCCCCAAATGGACCCAAAACCCCCCAAATCCCCATCCAACCCCCTCCAGATCCCTTCAAATCTTCCCCAGTGAGTCAAGCTCTGGACAGTAGATTGTGCCCCATGGATGGGATTGCAGAGGCTCCCTCAGGTCCCCAGGATGAATCATCACTCTCTGCAAGTCCCTGCCAGGAGGTTGTAGCCAGGTGGGGCTGGGGCTGTTCTGCCAGGAAGCAGCAGTAGGACAAGAGGGCTGGGTCTTGAGCTGTGCCAGGGGAAGTTTAGGTTGGATATTAGGAAGCAATTTTTTGTCTAGAGAGTAATCAGGCCTTGGAATGGGCTGGGCAGGGAGGGGGTGGAGTCAGCGTCCCTGGAGGTGTTGAAGGTGAGAGTGGATGTGGCCTCAGTGCCATGGTCTGGGAAGCACGGCGGGGTTGGATCCAGGGTTGGACTTGATGATCTCGGAGGTCTTTTCCAATGTGGCTGATTCTGTGATTCTCTGATTCCCATTCCTATGGCAGCACATGCTTGAGGCTCTATCCCCAGGGTGATAGAGATGTCTGTCCATATCTATCTCCAAGGTTAGTCTGTAAATGTGTGGTGTTAGAAAAGCAGGCTGAGTTCTGGGCTGGTTGTAGAAGGAGAAAGAAGCCCAGAGGCCAGTGCAAGCAGGCAGCCCTGAGCTTGCACCTGATGTCCCCTCCCTGCAGGTTCCTGTCCTTGAGCCCAGGCCCTGAGGTGAGGCTGAGAAGTGGCGCGGAGGTGAGCCCAGAGCTGTCCCTGAGGTGAGGCTGAGAATAAGTGCAAGGCAGAGGTGCTGCTGAGGAAGGAGAGCCCCGTGGTGGGGAAGAGAGGCAAAGCTGTGAATGCCCATCCCCGAGAAGGTGCTGTGTCCATCCCCTGTGTGCCAGGTGAGCTGGGGCTTTGCTGCAGAGCTGCAGGCGCTGATTTGAGGGTCTCCAAGTGCTGAGATGGTGGGCACCCAGGAACACAAACTGTGCCTGGCCACGGAGCCTGCAAGGAGGAGCAGAGACAGCGGTGTCAGTGTGTGGGGCCAGGTTGTCCGTGTGCCTTCCCCTGCAGGCCCTGGCTGTCCCTGCTGGGCCCCTGTCCATCCCCATCAGGTCCCTGCCCGTCTCCCCGGGCTGAGCTCCCCCCAGGAAGTGCCGTGGAGCTGAAGCTGCTGCCATCCCCCCCCTGCAGCCGCTGCCCCAGCCAAGGGAGCAGCAAAGGCAGGGCCAGGAGCAGAGGCAGCAGCAGGGGAGCCCTGGGGGGGCTGGGAAGCTCTTGTGTGGGTCAGGAAAGAGGCGCTGGGCATGAGGCCGGGGCTGTGCTGAGCAGGCCCAGCCCTCACATCCCCCCAGCCAACGCCGGCTGCCCGGGGGGCTTGGGAGGGACCCCCAGCCCGTGTGCCCCACACTGAGCTGGCAGAGAGAGAGCCAAGGGACAGGGCCACGGGCAGGGCCACAGGTGAGGGACAGGCAGGGCCATTGCAGGGCCACGGTGAGGGCACAGCCTGTGGCAGCAGAGCTGCCCAGGGCCTGGGGCAGCCGGGGGTGTTGGGACCAGCCAGTGCTGGGGCCGAGCAGAGCACGAGGCCTCTTGCAGAGCCCTGGAGCAGCTTCCCACTTGCCAGCCCTATTCTCAGGGCAGAGACATTTCTTTGGGCCAAAGAGCCCTAAAGCACTTGGCACTGACCACACTTTACCACCATCTGTTCTCCAACTGCTCTGCTGGTTCAGAGCAGCACAGTAGGACAGTGGTGACCCCTGGTATCCTCGGGACAGCAATGTACAGAACCCAGAGAGGGGGAATGTCTGGGAACACGGCACTTGGAAGGCGAGAGTCAGAGGAGAAGGGACCCTTTGGACCCCCAACACTCCCAGCATCACAAAGTGGGACCCCCAGCATTCCAGACAGGGGAGACCCTCTGAACCCCAGAGGGGGCAGACCACAATGGGGGAACTCCTGGGAGTGTTTTTTTAGGCAGAATTTTCATATTTTGGAGTATTTTTTTCCTGAATCTCAACTTTTTGCAGTTTGAGGGGGGGCTTCATCTTGCTATTTCTGAGAGGGTTTTTTGCCTGAATCTGGGTGGTTTGGGTTTTTCTGGGCTGAATCTTGGTGTTTTGGAGGTTTTTATGGACACAGGATGCCCGATGTGTTCTAGAGATGGACTTGGGCAGGAGGAACCCCCAAGCCAACACGCTCAGCCCTTGTTTTCCCCCCTATCAGGATTTGTCCTTCCCAAAGCTTGGGCGGATGGAGGAGGAGGCTGCGAGGAAGAGGAAGATGCCTTGGGCCCCCCAGGCAGGTGAGGAGGAAGTCAGTGTCCCTTTGGGCGGGTGTTGTGCTGGCTCTGTCAGCCGAGCATGGCCCCGGCTGCAGGACAACCCCGCTGGCGCCGCCGTCCTGCCGGGGCCGGAGTTGGGGGGATGTCCTTGGCCTTCCCTGTGGGCTGGAGGCAAATTCCCTGCCTGTCCTTCTTGCTTCCTGCCCCAGGCCCCGAGCTGAGGACGGAGAGCCCGGAGGACAAATCCCCCCGTGAGACCCTGGTGGGAGAGGCCGTTTTGAAGGGCTCCCCGGCGCAGGAAGGCAGCGGGGAGGAAAAGGGCCGGAGATCCCCCCTCAGGAGGGGCTCCAAAGCCATCCCAGGGTGCTCTGAGGAGGAAAGAGCCAGCCTGTGCCGGGAAGGCAGCCGGAGCTTGAGGGGGAGCTCTGAGCTGGTGGTCCCTGAGCAGCCTCCCAGCAGGCAGAAGCCCTTCAGGTGTTTGGAATGTGGGAAGAGCTTCAGGAAGAGCTCCGACCTCCTCAAGCACCATCACATCCACAGTGGGGAACGGCCCTACCTGTGTGGGGAATGTGGGAAGTGTTTCAGGAACAGCTCCAACCTCCGCAGACACCAGCGCATCCACAGTGGGGAACGGCCCTACATGTGTGGGGAATGTGGGAAGAGCTTCAGTGACTTATCCACCCTCCGCAAACACCAGGTGATCCACACTGGGGTGCGGCCCTACACGTGTAGGGAATGTGGGAAGAGCTTTAGGGACAGCTCAAAGCTCCTCACCCACCAGCACATCCACAGTGGGGAACGGCCCTACATATGTGGGGAATGTGGGAAGAGCTTCAGGGAGAGCTCCAGCCTGATCCGACACCAGCTTATCCATACTGGGGAACGACCCTACAAGTGCTTGGAATGTGGGAAGAGATTTCAGACCAGCTCAGATCTCCTCGTGCACCAGCGGACGCACACGGATGAGAGGCCCTTCCGCTGCCCCCACTGCGGGAAAGGCTTCAAGCAGAACTCCCACCTCGTCACCCACCAGCGCATCCACAGCGGGAGAGGCCCTACAAGTGTGGGGAGTGTGGGAAGAGCTTCATCAAGAGCTCAACTGTGGGGAATCCTGCTGATTGAAAATGGAGGCATTGGTCCTGACAACATGTTGATGCACTCTGAGAGAGGAGAAAAACATCAAGAGAAAGCTGTCCCGTGAGAACAAGGACACTGTCCCATGAGAACAACAACTTATTTTGAACAAAGTGGCTGAGAAAAATATAAACATGAGAAGAAAACAAGAACAGATGTGCAGAGGGACTGTTAGAAAGTAGGACTGAAAGGGTCTGCCTATCAGCTGTGAAAATTCTAGTTTGTGTATTTGAATTGACCTATCTATGTAATATACATATGCCTAAAGAACTGTGTTTAAAGAGCTGTAAACTGCAGCTCCGGGCTGCTGCTGCTTCCTTTTCTTTCCAATAAACTTTCTTGCTGGATATTTTGTGTCGCGGTCCGTTCCAACAGCGACATCTGGTGACTCCGACACGGTACTGCACCTGCGTGGATATCGGACGGCAGAGAAGCCGATCGGGCGGCGGGAGGTTTCCGCAGGAACGGAGCTAGGTGAAGCATTGAGAGCAACAGAGAAGTTGCCAGGCTAGCCTAGAACCAAGACACCTGGAGAGGTGAGCCACTGAGAACATGGGGACAACTCTTAAGCAAAGAGGAATCTAGTGTTGTATCTATGTGGAAGTCTATCCTGCTTAAACGGGGAAGAAGTTAAACAACTGGCTTTGCGAAAGATACTACTTTGGTGCAAGGGCCAGGGATATGAAGTGGACACTATTACTGCTTTTAGTCTCTCTACTTGGAAAGAAATTAGTGATAAGCTCTTTACTGCTGCCTCTAAGAGAGAGAGAGTTGCTGCTTCCTTCCTTACAACTTGGCGATTGTTATATGAAACAGTAAAAGACATTAAAGCACAGACTGGTAAAGACAAGACAGAACTTTCTGATCATAAGCCTGTGAGTTAAGTGCCTTTTGCCAATATCCCTGCACACTCCCTGCGTCCCCCTCCTGCGCCTCCTCAATGCAAGTGTAGCTGGTGCTTGGAAGGCAGGTGAAGCACTTGAGAACTTTTTTCTAGTCACTATGGGGGCAGACCATAAGTGCAAACGAAAGGCATGTGTTTATCGTCTGGAAAGTTCTGTTTTGCCTGCTGCGGTTGATGTTTCTATCTATCTGGGAAGACATTGGGATGCTATTAGATGCCATCATACAGAGAAATCATACAAAAGAAGAGTCGAGCGGAGCCGCAGGGAGCCGATGCGGGACCAGAGGTCACAGAGTGGAGCCGCGAGCAGCCAAGCAGCCCCACCAAGATGAACGCAGTGCTAGCGATTCGGCAGTACACGTCCAAGATGATGGGGGACGGCGGCTACGGTGTGGAGGTGCTGCTGATGGACTGGGAGATGACCTTATGAACGCTGTGACTGATTTCCACCTTAAGAAGCTTTCTGCTTCTTGTCTGAGCAGTGCTGCAGAGCTGTGCTGCCATGTCAGGTCTGCCTGCTCCAAGTGCCTGCAGAATGGCGCCAGCCTGGGTCCAGCACCACCGAGTCCATTTGTGCCCAGTGGGCAGTGGCGGCCGCGGTGCGGCTGTGACGGCAGCACCCACAGCCTTGGGTGCCGGCGCGGCGGGCAGCGGCAGCAGTGGCTCCGTGCGTGATTGCGGTGCCGTGCCCGGCCCCAGCCGGCGTGCTGCCGGGGGCCGACGGGATCGCTGTGGCTGTGGCAGCCCTGACTCGGAGCGATGTGCCCGCGCATGTGTGCCGGCAGCTCCCCGGGCAGCGGTGGGGGGGGACCTTATCCCCCGCACTGCCGACAGCCACGGTCCCAAGCGGTGGGACGGGGGAGGTTCCCCTCCCTTTCTTCGCAGCGAGTGTTTTTTCCCCTGGTACCCCTTCTCTCCCTAGAGCGGCGAGTTGATGACAGTAGCAACGGCTTCGGGGGGTGCAGTCAGGGGAGGGGGGAAGCTGTTTGTCTTTTTTCCTCATTACACCAACCACCCCCCCCTCTGAAACGTGCCTATTTGCAGCTATTTCTCCCTCTCCTATGTTTTTGTCTTTTCTTAAGCAGACTCCGTGATTAGGTTGCTAGTTCCTTCTGTTGATTTTCTCTGAGTGAACCCGTCCTCTCCTCCCCTCCTTCATCCTCCGGCTGCGGGGGGTGGGGGAGCAGTGTTCAAGAGAAACAGGGAACGGGGGGGGGGGGGGGGCAAGATGGAAAAAGGGAAAGACAACTTAAAATTGACATTACCCCAACTTATAAATCAAATAAGATTGCAGCGTTTTTACAGCAATAGGTGTTACACATGTTACAGGCAACCCTCATTTCTCCCACAAGCTAAAGTGTTGTTGAGCGTGCTCATGACATTCTCAAACGTTTTCTTCAAAAACAGAAAGGGAGACTGATGAAAGAATCCCTTGAAGCAAGATTAAAAATGAGGTAATGTACATGTTTAGCTTTTTGCATGTTGCAGAAGGTTGTTAGGAATCTCCTATAGTTCACCATTTCGCATCTTTTACATGAAATTTGGCTGTTTCCCCTGGGGGCAGGGTGCGGGTAGAAAATTTGCAGACGGAATGATCAGACGAAGGGGGTAGTCTTGCCCCCTGCAGAAGTAGTTCTATTGCCTTTATGACAGAGTATCATTGCTCTATGAGAAGGGTTGAAGATTTCCAAGATAATATCCTGTATTTTCTTGCTGTATTCGTCTTTTGCATGGAGAGTTATGCAGGATTTGCAGATTGCTGTTGGTGGCTATGCCATAAATTTCCTTTGAATTATGAAAGTAATAAGAAGTGCACAGCCAATGACTACTTGAAATGTGTGTGTGACTGTCGAGTGTCTGAGGTGGCCACCTAAGTGTGACTGGAAAAAACTGTGTGAAAGAGAAAAGCTACATGAATGTGTAACTGTGTAAACTTAAAAATACTTTCCGTCGGTGTCGAGATTTTAAGAAGATGTTAGCACTGAGGTTGAATAAGAGATTCTTACAGAAATTTGGTGTTCTATTTCAACCCTGTATGAAGATTGTGGAGGTTGAATCTCAGGTGGAGTTTTTCCACTGGTGTTGTTCCTTAGCTGTGTGAGCTGCACAGGAGACTGCTAGTTTTGGAGCAAGTAAAAACCATAAGCCAGCAAGCATTAGTGCAGGCTGCAGAGTTAGCAGAGCCCAGAGCATGGTGCACAACCATGCATCCAGGTGCCCGGGAACCATTCTTACAATTCGTGGAAGAGCTGCAAGATGCTGTAGAGAAACAAACTTTTGACACTCAGTTATAGAAGCTGCTAGTTACACAATTAACCAGAGATAATGCCAATATAGACTGTCAAAAAGTACTATCCTTGATGCAATGATGCAGGCTAGTGCCGGGGTGGGGTCCTTAGACCATCAAATAATTGCATTTGCATCTGCTATGGCAGTAGTGAGGGTCGTTTGAGCTTTTCTGTGTTGTCCAGGGTTTAAATCAGGAATTGTCTATGTTGCTGCCTTGCTTGTTCAGCCCGTTGCAGGGAGACCCTTGCAGACTGTCAAGGCCATCCTGCGTGCCTTTTCAAGGGCATCTGCAGTGTTGTGGATTGTAGCATGGGACCCTTGTATAACAAGGAATGATTGATGCTCCTCGTGCGATGGTGTGGTCAAAGAGAATTTATTCAAACTCGCGCGCTCTTTTATCCTTACATACCATGCGACTTTCTTAGCCAACCAGCTTACTAACTCTGGGGCATGCTCCTTGGGCTCTGTACCTGGGCACATCCTCTGTGCCACCTTGACCCGCCCCCTACACATCCCCTCTTTTAATTATATTAAGAAGTCACAAAAACAGTATGAACAAAAATGCAAACAACAATGCAAACAACAATTTTAACAATCAGAACATTATAAAACTACTAAGCTTCGCAGTGACCTGGCACATTGCTTGCTCAGTTTCTTAACTCTAATGTAAACCTTTTTTAAAAACCTTCTTATATTCCTATAGGGTAGTGCAACTTGGATAATTACTTTATTAACTTGGGGCTTATCTTAACTGTGTATAAACTTATAACCTTTTAATCTGAGGGTTTTTTAATAACTGGGGATTTCAAACTTTATTTAAGAACAGGGTAATCTTAGCAAACTACAATTTCTTAAAAGCGACCTGTGGCTGAGGTAATGTTATTTGTGAGGTGTTTGTTTTTTATTATTTGACCAGTCACACAACTATTTTCATTCACACACTCATATCATACATCGGTGGCCACCGCACACTAAACACACACGTGAACACACACACACACACACATTCCAGAGACTGCTTTTCACCACGTTGGTCATTTCTTAATGTAAACTTAAAAACATAACTCTTTTCCAAACTTCTGCGTTGCTCTGGTTCCTGCTGCTGTGGTCACATATTTGAATAGGGTTTTACACACCTGGAAGAAACCTGCTTGAGTTCTTTTTTATAACTTTTAGGCATAGCTTTCTCTCCATGTCACAACCCTAGGAATCTCATCCATCGTCCTGAAATCAAATCTTACTATGATTAGCAACTTGGGAGAAACAAACGCCTGAGGTGTGTGCTGCTTTTCAGACCTGCTTCTTTCAGCACTGTCACAACTCAAAAATTGATAACATACATGGCTTTATACAGATGTTCTTACAGGTTACACCAGTTCTCCCCCCTTTTGTTTAAACTTAGCACGTTTTTCAATATGTGTTTTTACTGTTTTATGGATTAGTGTGAAATGCTTGATGTGAGAATTTTCCTATTTCATAGGAAGTAACAGCTTAATTTTAATGTTAATCCATTTTAGAGTACCAAAGGTTTGCTAAGCAAGTAACTCATGTGTTTTACACTTTTATGTTTTGTCTAGTGAATGTAGTAGCAGTTATGTTTTGTGACTGTATATCTATTTGTATGTACAATTTCAATATGTCCAATTCAAAAATGTATATCTCTGATCGCCAAGCCTCATTTGCTATTAACTCCCTAGGGTGGTTTCCTGACAGTGTGGCATACTTTGATGATGTAGCTTTATTGATTGTTATTTGAATGGTCTCTTAGAGAACCTGTATTCTGATGGAGAATGAATGAAGCAATTGCTTGCCTTAAAACTCTGGGTATAGTGTTAAACATTGCTGCTTTAGCAGCTTTTCGGTTTCTGTCAGTCATTGGCTGTGGCAGGTCAGGATGTGATTTTGTGTGCATTTGTATACAAATCATACCTTTTGTAACTCACAGGAACCAACTAGAACGCATTTCAAAAAACAGGTAAGGGTTAACAATATCTCAAGGAAATTAACTTTCAAAACAGATTATCAACCTCATAGCATAATGAGCACAATCATAACATCAAAGGATTGTTTTAAAATTTTCCCAAGGTAATGACAATCAGTCCAGAACTATACAAAAGCTTAGTTCATGGCTTGTAGTTTTCTCACTGTTCTGTGGCAGGATTTATTTTAAGTCTTCTGCAGCATATCGTGCTTTCCTAGATGCATGTGTGAAGGCCCTGAGGCCTTTCATTGGTTCAGTTTTGCATCTGGTGTGGTCTTTAAAGGTAAACTGTTGATTTCTGCCACAATCTGTGCTTAAGGAGATGGATTAAAATATTACCACCAAAACTTGCCAGGGCATCTTGAAATCCAGCGTCCTCAGCTGTCATCCTATCCAAATTGTCCTTTCAAAGCTGGAATGTTGGTAAAGGCAGGATTTCTTCTGTCCAGATCCTCAGTCATGCTCTGCCCTAAATGACAAGCTTACAAACTCAATAGCAACTTACACAGATTTAGGTGGTGGGGTATGACTGAAAGAGCTGTTTTAGAACTAACAGCGGCTTCTCTCAGTTTGATCCCACTGAAACAAAGCTGCAATGCTTCATACCTGCTGGAAACAAAAATTAGGCAGATTTGCCTTTCAGGATCTCTTCTGATTTGTTTGCTTTTCATTACCTCGGTATAATTCTCTAACATTTGGTTTGCCTCAGCAGCTAGCAATTCGTCAGACTTTAAGTTGGAGTTCTCCCCTAGCAACACAAGGAGAGGGTGTAGGTCCCCTCTGTTTATGGCTAAAACCGGTTTTAAGCAACTGGTAGTTCTCTGAGGTTTCTGCAACTCCTGTAAACACAAATGTTTTTTACCTCGAGCTGTGTCACCTGTGTAGAGCTTTTTTGCTGTGTTGTCTTGTCCATGGCAAGTCCAGAATTGTGGTTGTTGGATTCTTCCTGAAACAACCTGAAGATCTGCACCTTGGGCAGTTTTGGTTAAAACAGCAGGAACAATTAGCAGTTCATTTCTTGTGGCCGTGGTTATTAATGTGTCCTCTGCATAATGATGTATTATGGCTGTCTGATACTTCATCGAGGTATTTTGCATCTCCTGAGGAGGTACAGCCCAGCAGTGAGTTTGAATAGTCTGTGCACTGCTTAAAACCATGATGGGAAAGAGGGGTTTCTGGGCATCCTCAGGGTGACAGAGAATGGTAAAGGAATGGTTTTTTGAATCAGTTACCACTTGTGACAAATTTGCTAGAAACGTGGGGGTTTTTTGTGTGTTTTTTTGTGTTTTTTTTTTTGTTTGTTTGTTTGTTGTTTTTTTTTGGTTTTTTTTTTTGTTTTTGGGTTTTTTTTGTGGTCAAAGATTCCCAAGTCAAACTAATAGACCTGATAACCGGAAACTACCACTTATATACCTGATCCAGGGTGAAATATCTCGCTTAATATAAGCTAAATTTGTCCCTTTCGGATCGCCATATGTAGCATGGGACCCTTGTATAACAAGGAATGATTGATGCTCCTCGTGCGATGGTGTGGTCAAAGAGAATTTATTCAAACTCGCGCGCTCTTTTATCCTTACATACCATGCGACTTTCTTAGCCAACCAGCTTACTAACTCTGGGGCATGCTCCTTGGGCTCTGTACCTGGGCACATCCTCTGTGCCACCTTGACCCGCCCCCTACAGTGGATAGTGTGTCTTCAGGCCTCCTGGCTGGAGGCCAGAGCAGACCAGTTATGTTGATCAGTGTGCCAGAGCTGAAGTGTTGTTTTAAAGAGTCCTTATATATTCTCTTAAAAACCCCTCCCATGCAACAGCTGGTGGCAATATTCATTGTAAAGCATGATCTTGGGGAGGCAGCTGCTCCTTCATCCTTGGGACATGCCCTGCCCATTGCAGCTGTGTTCTCAGCAAAATAGCCTCACTACTTGTGACTACTGCTTGTTTCCTACCAGATGTATTGCTTGCATAATTTGACTAGTGGATGTTTAGGATTGTACGAAGACAACACAAGTTAAGTGCCTTGTTAATCGGTTGTTCTAATGGCACATTTGCAAGACCTTTTGTTCGTGTTACTGTAGTTTTCATACCTTATCCACCACTGATAATTTCTAAAAGAGACACAAATAGCCCACCTTATACTTTTTGTGAGTTATGTTCCCCAAGCAGAGTTTCGTGAGTGTCGAAATGAGAAATTTGGTTCTACTGATGCACCACAAGTTTTTTGATCACTGCTGATTTCTGCCCAGCATCCACACCTAACCTGTACTCTTTGTGATAATCAAAGCTTGCTGTTAATTGTCCAAACAAACAAACTTCTGTAGTCATGCCAGGGGTTTGGGTTGTGAGACTAGGAGGTACTGCTCAGAGTTTTCTGTGTGACTTAAGCAATGGCTCCTACCTAGAGAACAGCTGTTGGCCCTGCAACAGCTTGTTAAAGAGCAGCTTGATTACATTGAACCATCTCAGAATCCTTTAATTACCCCGTCTTTGTGCTGAAGAAAAAATCTGTGAAATGACGACTGTTGTATGATCTCAGACGAGTTGGTGCAGTCATGGTAACCATGTAAGCATTGGTTTATTGACCCCTTCTGTGCTGAATAACCCATTGTTATTATTAATTTGACAAGTTGTTTTTTCACAATCCAGTTAGACCCCAGTAATAGAGAAAAATTTGCATTTTCAGTTCCATCTATTATTCGTGCAGAACCTTTCGAGCGTTATCCACAGAAAACCTCTCCCATGGAATGAAGAGCTTTTCTATAATTTGTCAGTCATTTATGATTCCTACATTATTTTCTGTACTAATGCAATTTTCTGACTGTCTTTTGTTGTCATTATATAAATGATATTTCTGCTGGCTGTAGCCACTGAGGATCAGCTGGGTGTGTTGGACACTGAAACCAGAAAGAGTCTACAATTCTTTGGCCTAGTAGTTTCTCCTGACACGGTGCAGTGAGAGGTACCCTGGAAATATTTAGGGTTCACGTACACAAAAAGCAGTCATTCCTCAACCAGTTCAATTGGGTATTAATGTCAAAACTCTTACTGACATACAGTAGCTATTAAAGTCTTTAAATTAGATTACATCGTACTTGAAATTGCCAAACACCCACCTGGCACCTCTATTTGACCTGCTCAAACATTCTGACAATTTTCAGGAACTGAGGGAACAGACTGAGAGAACTGACTAACAGAGCAGTTTGAACCATCCAACAAGTAGAGCAAGCTTTACATTCTAAATTTGTTTCACACATTGATCATTGTCAAATTGTCTAATTTTTCATTTTTGCATATCACAGAGTTCCTTTTGTCAAAAACCTGCTCCTGGATTGTTTGAGCACATAGCTCAAATCACCATTAAGACTAGAGGAAGATGCATAGAGAGTACTGGCAGAGATCCAGCTCACATTGCTGTACCTGTACACTCTCATTACTTTGAGTGGTGTCTGACAAACATATATGAAATGCAAACTGCTTTAGCTGGGTTCCACGGCCAAATTTCTTATCATTCATTAGTCCATAAGAAGGAGTGCAATGTCTGGGTCACCTTAATGAAGGCCTTGAATCAAACCACCTTTTGTGCCTTGCTTGCATGGCCCGAGCAGCCTTTTCCTACCTGTCTGGTAGGAGTTCTGTTAAATGGCAGTGAGGCCAGCCTTATAGCAGCCTCAGACCCCTGACAAAGTCGTTTTGTACAGTTATGCGGCAGTGTACAGGCAGTTGGGATTTGTTGCAAGAAAATTGCCCTCTGGTCTGTTTCTCATATGTGGAGACAAAGCCTGACCAGGAATTCCCAAAGGGATAACAGGGGAACCTTGTACCATAGGTCATCTAGGATTGTTAACACCTTCTCACAAAGTGCCCTTTAACCACAGTGGAAAAAAAAAAAAAAAAAAAGAAGAGCCCCTAGATGGTCTTACAGTCTTGAGGAAGACAGGTAAAGCTGCGGTAGTGTGGAAATAAAATTTGGATGGCAGCATCAAATTGTTCATCAAGAAAATTCTCCTCAAATTGTGGAACATCGAGCTGTAACCCTTGCTTTTCAGTTATTTCCTAATCAACCTTTGAATGTTATTACTGACTCTGCATATGCTGTTAATTTGTTACAGTGACTTGATCAGGTGGTGTTGTATTGTCCATTTCCAGGTCTTATTTTTCAAGCGTTGTTTGTACTCTAAAGAACTCCTTTGCAGAGGCTTGTTCCAGCAGGTTTGCTATGCTTCGATCCAGCACAGCTTCATGGTTTTTCACCTCTTTTAGAGTTTTGGGAAAAACACGCTGTGCTTTGCCAAAAGCCTCCTCCAAACTGATGATCTTGTGGTCCCCGTGGGAGCTGAGGACAGAGCACATGTAAGGGGGGTACTTTTGAATTAGATGATCAATGGAGCATAGAGGCGTGAGAAAGGAATCATATTAGGATGTGAAACCAGCTGAGTATGGTACAATGTAACTTCATGGCACAAGCGAATTGTAAGGTCCATTGTGCTTTTTAGCAAGTCAGCTTGATATCCCCTATTATCAGAGCTGAGTTCTTCCTTGGTTTTGCTACATATTGCAAGATAGATACATCTACCCTTGAAACACAATGGTAGAGGTCATACATAGGGGTGAGAAAGATGATGATGGGAGGAAGATTCTGTGGGCAGGGGTCGCTGGCCCCTTGCCCTACAGCAGGGCACGCACAGACTGTTGCTATCAGGTGATGATCAGGCGGGGTTTGGCTGCCACTCAGGCATCACCTTATACTGGGTACTGGCCCTACGTGGTGCAATGTAGAGCTGATAAAATGGGGTGTCGGGACTGCTGGGGTGAGCGATCCTCATCCTGCCATGGAGACTGTGTTGTTCCACCGGGACGCCCGCTAAGCACGGGCACCGACCAGCTGCTGCAGATCCTGGCAGCCCTGGCCTGTCTGTGTGGGTAAGCACAGTTTATTGAGAGGAAGCAACTGAGAGAACAAACTTTTTAATATCCTTTTAGTGTTCCTTTAATTCCCCTTTTATGTTTATGGTATTTTTCCTTTAGTTTCCCTTTTTACTAACCAATATTGTGTTATCCATAATATTGTGTTAAGATCCTTTTTTGGTATCCCTTTTCACTAGTTAATACTGTATTAAATGCTGTTCGTAGTATTTGTTTTAATGCCACCCGATAAGGTAGTTATTTTGTATCCTTTTTAGTTTTTAATTCCTCTTGCTAAGTTTATTACTATTATTATTATTCTCACTGTAATAAAAGATATTTTGTGCGTTTGAATATTTCTGCCACTTGTCTTTATTCCGGACATGTATCCAAACGAACTGTTACACACACACAGCTTCTACTGAGAAGCTTCTGTCCTGTCAGGGCAGTCAAACTGAACAAACGTGTTTTCTTGCTGAAAAAAAACAAGTTACTGTTCCATGCCCAAGGTTCTGATCCTGCCCCATGTATAACTTCAGCAGCTCTCCAGATGGAAGGGGATACCACAGCATTGGTGTTACTAGGAGTGACTTTGTGCATCCCCAGACATGGAGCTGTAGCTCACTAGACAGTGAGCAGCTTACCTGTTTTTCCCCATGTCCAGTTTCCTAAAACTGAGGAAAGAAAAGCAAGTATTTGTTTAGACAGCACCACAAACCAGAGGCTGGATGGATAAAAAAGTAATTTAATAAGCCTCGCTCTCAGGAGATGCTTAATAGACAGAAACACTCCTTTAGAGGAGCAGCTAATTCACAGAAGCATCAAAGAACTTCAATCAGACATTCACTCCACAGGGACAAGGCAAGGTTTTCCTTCTCTTCATCTGAGGTGAGGTTGAGCTCTTTAACATGAACAGTGCTGCTACTCCAAATCTGCTTCAGTGCTTCCAAGTATGACAAAGGAAAGTGCAGCCCCTGAGTCTGCTGGGGAAGAAGAAACAGAAAAAAAATCCTTCAGCTGAGAGCAGTGTCCTTATTGCACAGCAGTGTGTGAGGCTGTGGGTAGGGAGCAGCAGGAATGTGCTCCCTTCCCACATGGCACTGGTGTCACTGAGAGCATTCTCCAGAAGACTCGGTTTTATCCAGGCCTGTTTTATCTTCGTAGGGAAAATGCTGAACTCTATTCCGTGTTCTAGCACGCTTTTTGAGGTGGGGATGTTTACAGCATGTGACTTTCTCCTGTGGTTTACACATGGAAGAATTAAATAGCCTTAAACTTACACTCTTGCCTAGCCCTACCCATTATTTCTGGAAGCTCACAGAAGTTTATTTCTAGCTGCCACACGCAGTCTTTGGATATAGTTTGACACAACCACAGAGGAGCTCCATTCCCAGGCCTGGAGTCTTCAAGGGCAAGAAGGAATATTCTGGGTTCTGCACATGTTGTTCAGGTGCCAGTGTACAACCTCAGCTCTGGAGGACCAGTGAGATTGACTTCCAAAGAAAAATAAGTGCCAGGCAAAAAGCCTTGCTGTAATTACCGAGACAAGGACAGACTGTGCCCTGTTTTGCCATTCGAGTGTTTCGGATCACAGAGCTAAGACACAGCATCTCACTGCCAAAAAAGCAGAAATAAAGGTTCCAAAGCTCAAAGCCATGCTCAGGAAGGATTTATGACCCAGCAAAAGCACACTGTACCTGCGAGCAGGAACAGAGACGACCTGAAAAGTCCATTTCAGAACAAGGTAGGTCTTTACTCACAGTGCTGACCCACCCTACCCTAAAATGAACACCCCTGCAGTGTGTTCCATTGGATACAGAATCTAACATGGGTTTAGCATGGCAGTGATCCCTAGGGAATATCTGCTGGCCTATCCAGTAGCCTCAGTAGAGGATGTGCTACGGACACACCAGTAAGAGCTGGTTTTAGTTGCTCCAGTAGCTTTGCTCACTGGGCCATAAGGCATGCACCAGAAATCCTGTTAACATCTCCAGTGTTTAATTAAGCATGAGATCACATTGCTCAGTTCCACTGTTAAACTGCCTCTGTGGTGCAGCCTCAGCTCATCTGGGCACTGCAGGGCTGGGCAGAAAGGCTCTGGGTGCTGAGGATCACGGCAGAACCCAGGTCCTGCTGCCATTTTGGGCAAGCTCATCTCAGGCAGCAAAACCCACCATGGAAAGATAATTTTTGGTGTGTCTGCAGGAACAAACCTGGGCCGTGCCATCCTCACTGGGAGTGTCATCTGTCCCCATCATGGGAGTGTCTCTCCTGTTCCTTAAGGAATGATACACATAAACCATCTCCCTGCGAATTTCACCCTAAAAGACAGCAGGGAGGAAACAGTTACATGTGATCCACAGCCTCAGACTCATCTCACTGCACTTGCCAATGCTCCTTAATTCTGGAGTCACTCTTACAACAAAGCATGCAAGTCACCCTCCCAAAGGAATTTTCCAACAGCCACCTCCGACAGCAATAAGGGACTCTCCAAAACACCTCTGAAAATTTATTTACAATCATCTTCTGCCTTAAAACTGCCCCTGCTAGAGTCCCAGGAGTGATGCTGTACAGAAAACAGGCCATTTAAGGGAAAGTAGTAATGAACAGGTGTGCCTCAACACATTTCCAGTCTGATACTGATCTGTTTCTTAAAAATCACATGCCCATCATCAGTCCTTGGTCAGAGCTGTGCAAAGCAATTCAGAGCTCTCTGGGCAGGTTGCACATGGAATTTGTGGACACAAGTCTTCCATGTGTTCTGTCATCCTGGGTTGATCTGTGTGACATCAGAAGGCAAGGTGGCCCAAAAATTGGGGGGAAAAAGTCTCCAAAACCTACACAGTCTCAATATGGAAAGTTATGGTGTGTTTTTCTTGGGAAACATTCAATTCATCCAAACAAACCCCAAACTGTACAAGATAATCTTTGCTGCGTGTCCCGCCCCCTTTTTTTTTTTTTTAAAGTGAGATAAAAAGCACTTCTACAATTTCATACTAAAAAACCTTCATGGATAAGAAGCAGTATAAACACAGCATAATGCAAGATGCATGTATCAATGTTGTGGAACAACTCAGTAGTGCCCCTGGCACCTGCTTGGATACAGAGATAACCCAGAAGTGAAGACTAAATGCAGCCACAGCAGCAGCTGCAACCAGCAGAATTCCCTCTCTTGAGAAAAACCTATTTTTATAAATTATTCCTGTTCTTAAATACAAAGAATAGAAAAAAAACCTAGTATCAAGACCTGTAGAGGCCATTTAGCTGCTGTAATGATCTACCCCATCAAACCTGAGACAAAAGCCATGTACCTCCCATACAGAATCATAGGCTGAATTTAGTTTTGAAGCCCCCCCTCCAGAAGGTTGGAATGTGCCATATCACTCAACAAACAACCCCACAGTATCCTAACAAACCCTAATGGGATGCAGGATCCATCTCAGTGTAACTGCATGACCCTTACAGACCTTTTGCACAGGAGAGCAACAACTCACATGCCTCACATGCACTCCCCAGTCCACCCCAAATGTACAGAGGTGGCTTCACTGTACCCACAGCATTCTCTTGATCTGGTTCCATGGAGATGAGAGTGTGATCTCTGAACTGCAGTCTGATTTTGCTGTCTATTTTTGGCAATCTCCCACCTAAGAAAAATAAATCCTCCTTAGAAAGGAAGAAGACCAGACAAACGGTTAAACTGAGCCCCCTGTGCTCTCCCCACTCTCTCAAGGCTGGACTGTTTGTTAAGCTATGTTTCAACACCCACATGTCCTCAAACTGGTTGTGGAGGGGGCAAGGAGAAAGAGATTTTTTAATTCTCTCACCTTTCCTGTCTGCAAATAACTATAATAAATAGCAAGCTAGAGCCCAGGGAAAACTGCTACCAGTTAAATGCTCTCGGGATACAGTTTATCACAGCTGCCAGTTCCAGTCTAGGATAATCTTTATTCCACTCGAAGGGAGTGTCATCTCTCCCACTAGACACGGGCAGCAAACACACACGTGGGGCCTCACGGCACATGAAGCTGATGCTGGACTGGGATCTTTGCCTACCATAAAATACTAAAAGTCCCAAGAGGAGCAGAGTTAGCAACAGCTCTACCATGGCATCAGCCAGTTTTAGTAACTTCAAAACCCACCTGGAGCCAAGGAATCGGAGTCACATCCCAAGCAAGGCGGCAGCCGGTGCATAATGAAGTCCTTCTTCATGTCAGATGACCTCAGTCCCTGGGGTGGTCCAGGTGGTCTGCAAGCCTCCTCAAAAGGCTGCTCAGCTTTTTGGTGGAGTCAGCTGCATTCACCTGCTAAATGTCCACACGTGAATTCAAGCTGCACAGATCAGGCCTAAGCCAGTACAGAAATGCTGTAAAACTCTGGACACTCCTCTTTTATCTTTGCAAGGTTAACACTTAGTCCCAAAACAACCACCTTGGTTTGTTTTACACATTCCCCATGAAAGCTCACTTTCCCTTGCTCTGGGGCTACTGCAATGCTAAAGGACAAGCAAATGCAGTTGAAGAGACACTTGTTCCTCCTGGAGCTGATCAGCACGACAGGATCACCATAAAGAGGTCACACAACAATTTACATATCCACTAACTTTTAAAGACTGAAAAGCTTGGCCTCAGAGGAATTATGCCTGTCTGACAGATCCCAAGCAAATAGCATTACTTTTAGAAGGAAACAAGCCATACGAGGACACTGTGATAGGAAAGAAAAGCAGTGTAATGAATTAGGCAATGCTTGAGATGGAGCCAACCTCAGAAGAGTCATCCTGAAGACTTCAAAAGAAGTGGCTGGGCTGCTAGACAAGGCAGTGCCATTGCACTGAGCCTTCAGAGCAGATCAAGTCCTGAAGTTCTACCAGGGTTCACCATTATTCCCTCAGCATCAGCAGTTGCCTCGGGATGCTCGTCCGCAGCGCCACGTCATCTTTTGCTGTGTCAAACACCAGGCCAGGAATTGCATCCAGTAAGAAATCTCCCCAAGAGCTGATGGACAGGAAGAAACAACAAAAAAAAAAGTTCCTGAAATAGCTGCACTGAAATAAAACAGACATCACAACTGGTGTCATGGGCTGGAAACCCCGAGAATTCCAAATCTGCTTAGTGCCTTTGGCCCCTCCGTTACTGCTCTGTAGCCTCAGGCAAAGGCTTGTGCACATGTGTGTCCTCACCACCCTCAGGTCAGTGGCACTTCTACAGAGGGAAGGAACTGGCTTGAGAAGGGTCCAGTTTCTTCTGCTTCCAGGTGCTTGCCATTTATCAGTGACTGCAGCTGAAGTGATTGATGAATTCCTCCTGGGGTCTTTATCATCCAGCCACAGGCACACACAGCCCCACTGCACACAGTGAAGTGTGGGGGGTTGGTTTTGTCACTCCATGTGCTTTTGAGACATTTCTATTGAAGGAGGAAACGTACCCAGGGTTATCAAATCCAACAGGGCATCAGTTTTCAGCTTCACTAGAAACATAATTACGACCCCAAAACCAAGATGCCTGCAGGGATTTTAATGACACCTGACAGGCAGTTTGTAGGTATCTTGTTTGCATTAAATCCCCATTCTTAGCCTACATACTTAACCAAAAACATTGGCTTTGATCCCTGTGCTTCTGTTCCCCACTTGTAGCAATAAACCAGAGGAGGAGAGGGAGGATCCTACTCCTGCCTGCACCTTCTGTGCCCAGCTTGAGTCGACCTGGGCAGGAAGAGGCTCACGCCAAAGTGCTGCCCTGTCCATGGGGGACCTTCTTCCCTCCCACACCCTGAGGCTGATTTAATGGGCAAGCATCCAGGGCTGCCAGCAGAACTCCCACCCACCCAGGGCAGGCAGCAGGGCAGGGCCTGTCCTCCAACATACACTTCACCCTCTGCTCTTGTTCTCCCTCAGCACTCCTGGCTGTCAGCTCTGTTCCTTAGACACTACTTTAGTTTAGGAAAAAGTGCCACTTTTTGTAGTCTCAATATCTTTTTATCATCTCCACTCAAGTGTTCCACTGTCTGCTACACAGTGGGAGGGAAGAACTCTGGCCAGTGAAAGGAATTAGACATCTACTCCTCACTACTTCCCTTCTTTTGCCCCCATAGTCTCCATCTGCCAGCAACTGTCTTCAGCTACTCACTGCTTTTCCAAACTGCCCTGCTTATCCCACATGTGCACACTTCTCTCCTGCTGGGATCTGGCCCAGACAAACCTGAAAATACCTGGAAGTGCCACCTCCACCAGCACTTCCTCCACAGCTGCTTTCAAGGATTTCTCTTCAATTTGCCAAGGAAATGCTTCCAGATCATACTTCCATCTACAAGTCAGAACAGCAGCCTGCACCAGGACTCCTGCTTGTTTTCCCTGCACTTGCTGACAGGAGGTGCAGAGGCAGGATGTCAGCACTTCATTACCAACAGCCTTAACGGGGGACGACTCCACTTTTTAACCTTGGAAGAAGAGCAGCTTTTCCTTTTCCTCTCCTGTTTTTGGGGGTTAGTTTTTTTTTACCTTCTGAATAAAAGAACACATGTGTAAATTGAAATAATCTGAACCCAACTTTTAAGAAGACTGACACCTTTGAGCAGCTTCCTCTTAACCCTCTCTCCATGTTGGAGGAGTGGCCAGATGAAGAGTTACCAGCCCATCCTGGCTTCCAGAATGGCACAGCTGGTGGTCAGAGATTCATCTCACAGTTATCTAGAATATGCCCAAACTTGTTCTGCCCTTCCTAATTCCTAACTCAGACCAATGGCTCCAAACCCAGCATCTGGGAGGCTGATTAGGTTGGCAAGAACATTTCCCTGTGTGATAACAGTGTGGGCACAAGGACTGGGAGTGTGTCATAGGAAATCTGACTTGCATACATGGGGTAGGAGATAAAAAAAAACACAGATAAGCAGAAAATGTTTGCAAGGAAGAATTGGCAGCAAATCTGTCAGAAGATTAGTGCAGGTGACTATCAAATACAGGAGAAAACATGATGAAATGAGTAACTCATGACTCTTTATCTGAGCTATGAAATGAACAGTAACTTCAGCCACTGATGAGAGATTTTTTTAAATACAGAAGTGAGTTTGCAGTTGTAGCATTTTCCACATTAAGGCCTACAGCTGGTAAATAATAAAATAAGCAATTAAAAAGCAATCAAGCTTGCTGCATGAAAACCTCTCAAACAGGCTGCTTCAAACAACAACAGTCTTCTTGCTCCCCTCCTTCCCCCAAGCCCCAAAACTTCACCACATCTCAGGTCTGTACTACTCACACACATCACTTGGCAGAGGAAAGCCACACAAAACAAAAGATAAAGAATAATTACTTGTTTTGGTAGGTACTGATGGTCACGTGTGTGGAATGGGAGGTCCCAAGAGGAGTGTCAGCTTGGTGGATGGTCCCTCTTGGGAAGTACAGTAAGTCACCTGGCTGCAAGAAAATTGATATATTTAAGGCACCAGGTCAAACCTTATTGCAGTCAGAGAAAATACTCTCTGAGCAGACAGTCTGACAATATATATCCTTTAGAATCACAAAATGGAGCAGTCCTGCAATGTACACTTTAATAACAGAAAGAACACTAAGCCAGAAGTTCAGAACCTTAAACTTTCCAACCTGCTGTCAATATTTACTGAAAACGTGAAACAAGCTTTTTAACATTACAGAACACACAGACTCCCACTGAGCTGCAGGAAGAGGACAAAGAAGCAGCTGAGATGGACCTGCTGGCAACACAGTGGGCTGGCAGAGGAGCAGTGAAATGGGGATTTGGTCAGATCACATCAAAAGAAAAGGCTAGTATTCCACGAGAAAAGCCAAATGTTCTATAAAAATGGTAATCTGTTACAATACTGTTGTCTGAGATTTTCAGTTAAAGCACTTAAAAAACAGGTACGACCTTCCTCCTCCTCCTCCCTATCTTTCTTCTCACCTATGTAAATTAAAACTCCACACTGAAAAAAAACTAGATAAGGAAAGTCAAGACAAGAAAGGTGTAAAGCACATAAAATTGCCTCCAAGAAGGAAATAAAAGTTTACTTATGGCTTATCCTGTAAACACCTATAGAGTTGGACACAGTCAAAGAAAACTGCCTTCCTTACCAGAGTGGGGACTACACCAACCAAGAGTGTTCTGAATTCTCTTCATTTGAAAGATGGAGAAAGGAAATATTCTAGAAAGATGTTTAGGGAGGAAATAGAGTCAAACAACAGCATCCCTCTCAGAGGCAGCCACAAAGAGACAACCAAACTTTGACACCAGCCACCCAGAAGAAATGGGTCACAGGAAGTGAACAACAGCAAACAGAAGAAAAATAAATTAAAAACTTGGATAACTGTTAAGCCCATCATTATTCCATAAAAATGAAAGGCACTGAAGTCTGGTCCAAAATATTCCAGAAATGAAAAAGGGAACTGTAATTTACTAGACTTTGCATCACCCAGTACACGATGACGATTGAATATTCCCCTCTGTCAAACAACACAGCTCATGATGTCAGCATCCCATCCAATGGGTCACACTATTCCTAAAACACCTACACCATCCAACATGTCACACTATTCCTCAAACACCTACACCCAAATGCAGCTCTGGACACTGAGAAGAGCAGAGAGAGGCTCCATAACAGGCCAAAAGGCAGAGAAACTCCTGAGGATTCCAACATGGAGCAGCACCACCAGCTGGACAAGCAACACTTCAAAAGCAGGTAAAACAGAACAGGACAAGCACCAGATTCCCTGCTGACACTCAGTAATCTTCATGAAATGTTCCTTTTATTCCAAAAATCAACCACCAACCAAACACTTGAATTTCACATTTGGAAAAAGGAAGAGCAATTAATACAGCAAGTTTATGTGGGGTTTGGTTCATGCTTTTCTTTATCAGCCAAGGATAAATATTTAAATCTCATTCACCAGAACAGTGACAATGTTCAGTGCAGCAGTAAGTCTCAATGCACAGAAGGATTAGCCTGAGGGATTGCAGGCAGCATGTAAAAGCATAAAAATGTTTTATAACCATACACAAACCCAGTGTTTTTTCTGCACACAACTCCACAAACATGACCTAGGAGTCAGGGTGCCCAACCTGGAGAGTACTAGTCAATTTACAGAAATAACTGGGGCTTTTGGCCCATTATTTAAATACTAGAAGCAAAGGATACCTTTAAAAAAGGATACAGACAACTATCACCCAAATTTCTCGTGCTCGCAGTGTGCAAACCCTCCCCTCAGTTTCACAGCCACAATCACTGCCTTCAAGAAATGGACCACTTTTAACTTTTCTGGCAATCACAGCCCAGACCACCTAAGGCAATGAAATTCTCATACCTTTAATATGAACTCACGTGTGGGATTTCCAATCCTATCTTCTGATTCCACATCATATTCCCGAGCTAAAGGCACCCTTGGTTTATAGAGCCGCCAGTGTTTCTCGCCTTCCAGCTGAAGGATAAACACCTGCAAAAGACCATAAATCCAAACCCATAAGGAAGTAATTCCTTTCACATTAATTTCTAGATAGCTACAATTCAGAGAAATTTAAATGTGAACTAATTTTTTTTGTCTCTATTTAGAGACAACAGACAGAGGAGTTGTGAAGTGGGATCTGTTTTATCCTAAGGCAGGCATTTGGAAATCCCTGTTTCTCTCCAGTCACTTAAGTAAGTGCTAGAGAACTAACCCAAAAGGAACATCTGCCACACAAATATCCAGAATTTCAGGTGAAAGAGGCTTATCCCCAACAGAGCATCAGAAACCTCTATAGGGTGCCCAATGGGGGTAGATGGCATGAGTTAGAAATGCTGGATGTGAGGCTGCCGAATAACAAGCATAAGGAAAATGAAACCCCAGGTGTATTGAATGGAAATGAAAATATTAAAAAGCAAAATATACATATAAGGATTGGATTTTTTGATTTGGTTTAAGTGGGATAGTCCAATTTTTTCTTTATAATGCAGTGTATATTTGTATGTTTCTTTTAGAAGCTGATTTAAAATGCATTTGGACCACAGGAATTCATCATATCAGTAACTTCTTAAAAACAGCAGGACCAACAAGCACAACCAGTCTGCTGTTACAGTCCAGCTGAAGAAAGAGCAAGTACTTAGTAAAGGAAAAAGGACTTGTAAATTCTTGGGGCCTGAATGAAGTGAAAATGAAAAAACAGGTGCTAGAAAGCTTCTGCAGCTGTGAAAACAAACTTCTCTTTTTATCTAATGGAAATACCAGGTCTGGAAAACCCAGTTTACATGATATTATGATTAGATATTACTATTAGTAAATTTTCAGCAAAAATATGTAAGAAAAACGACTACAAGGAAACACAAATAAAAAAAAAAAACATTTTCCTATAATGTTTAGTGGGGGGGAGGGTTAGAAGCACACACACAACAGCAAACACTGCCATCAGCAAAAGCCCATGCACAGTTTCACAGGCAAGGTTGTGCTGTCCTACCTCAACATCATCATAGTGAGGAGGAAGGCCCTGGGATCCCTGGGCAGTGATGTAAACATTGGACCCCACCAGAGACCCAAAGTAGCACTCCAGCTTCTCCTGAATCTTCCACAGCTCCTCCTGTAAAAAAAAAAGATGCTGTTACTTGCTGAAGAGCTCAGCCAAGCCCAGCCCACATCCTCCCCATGGCTTGGGAAGAATGATCACATCAGGGACACAGAGGCTGGGAAGGAAGGTGCTCTGTACCAGTGTTTCTCCTGAAGGAGAGCACTGGAGATGCAAAGGGGATCTGCCATGAGAGTCATTGCTAAGCCAAAAAGTCTGGTGCCCCAACCTGGGTTTGTTCTCTTCCCTGTGCCATCTTTAGGCTGCACAACCAGACAGACAAGGCTGAACAGAGGAAAATAATCCCACAAACAGCAAAACACCATAAGACAATAAGCACATGCAGGACCTGCATTCTCTCACCAGAGAGAACATACAAAGGTTAGAGACCTTTCACCAGTTACTCCAATCATTTGGGAATATTCAAAACCAAACTTGACTCATCCACACCCCACATGTGACAGACAAGGCACCAAAGGAAAACAGTAGAACGTGCCAAGTACCAGATCCACACAAGTGCAGCTTGGCCATTAAAGCTGACAGCAGCCAGGAACACTATACCTGGGACTCAGCTTGTATTTGGGATCTTATTTGGGTCCACCTCACAATTCAATTGTGTTGACACCTTCAAGACTACCTGAATCAAAGCACCTCCAAGAATCCAAGTCCTTTACACAACTGTGCAGCACCACTGTCTCGTTCTCAAACTCAAGGACTGAGAACACTCAGCTAAAATGGGCTGGTACCTTCCATGGTGCAATTCACTGGCAAGAACACTGGAAATATTTCACATGGTTTCACACCTTACCCTCCATTAAAGGGAAGTGGCTCAAAAGCCACAAAGTTTGCACAAGGAAACAGTGGGGCAGAAGGCATAATTTAAGCACAGATGCCTAATCATCAATTTTGTGCATTTGGTTTTTTTTTCCAAACTTTTACGTGACAGAGCAAAATTTTAAAAAGAATATATTATTATACATATTATAGCATGAATCAGATTTTGTTCTTACTGCAGAGCAGTGAAACATGATGGACAGTGCAAAAGTATAAACTGTGTTTTAATACAGCCCATGTAAAGATTTCAGCAGGTCATCAATGTCAACCACTTCCCCTGGGGACAGAGATGAAGCCATGTCTAGTGCAACTCAAGCAAAACACACCACATTATTAAGCCAGCATCAATTACATCCAGTGAAACAATCCCACCTTAAATCTCTGAGGCTGATGAAACTGTATTGTTGCCTTTTTCTGGTCAAAATCCTTCTTCAGCTGCATGTAATTCACTTTGCCTTCTTTATTTTAAACCTTCTTCTTCCATTCACACACCTGCAGATATTCACATCTCACCCATAGTACAGGCCCTGGCTGCACAGCTCCTTCAAGTCTGACAGCAGGAACAGGGACAGGCAGTAAGCAGCCACCAGGGGATCATTGCTCTGGATGAGCAGTGGCTTTTGCTCCCAGTACTCCTTGAAAAACACCTCTTCTTTGATGGGGGAGATCAAGCTCCCGAAGAGGCTGTCTGGGTTCTCAAAACTCAGGACTGGGGGAGAACAAGTTGCTTCCAGCTTTGCTCGTTTACACTGTGCCTGTGTTTCTTTTCCCATTTCAGCATGCTTCCCTCCTTTCTTGGGCATGGTTCCTGTTCAAGAGGAGAGAGGACCAAAACAATCAACCAGCAACACAACCTCAAGAGCTCACGGGCCCAGAGCAACAACTCTTACCCTACCCAGTGGGATATCAGAGTATCCCGGGAACAGCTCTGGTTTCAGAGCCTCACTATTTGCTCCAAAGCATCAACAGTTTACAGAAGACAGGGAACATTGTTAGGCCTTCCTGTTGATGCTCTGTAGTTACTACATTTACAAGTTTAAAACTTGTAAAATTGACCAGTTTAAGAACTAAAAGGCCAAGATTCTGCTTTCAGTCCTGTCGAGCTGTCAAACTTTGTTTATGTAGAACAAAAAGAATTCTTTCATACAAGCACAGACATTTCATTTTAAAGCTGGAAGTCATTTACTTTGTTTTTCCCAGGCAGATAGTATGATTGTGTACCATTATGCCAAAATAAAGAAGTTGATCTACAAATGGTTTGGCTGCCAAATTCTCAGGAAAGTTAAGGGGAAAATCAAGTAACGGTAGGTAACTGTGCAAGTCTGGAAAGCCAACACCTGAGAAGTTTGAACGTGCTGATGCCATAATTTCTAAGTAAAAATGACAGCTCTACTCCCTACACCCATTTGATAGGAAATGCTATCAATTTGTTGAGATACTTTTATTTACACAGATCCCGTATTTTGAAACTTAAACTCCAGTTCTGGTATTTACATGCAGCACTAAGTTCTTCTGTGCAGCAGGACACCCTTGCTGGCCCACTAACTCCTGGGCAGTGTTTCATCAGCAGCTCCTGCACAGCCTGTCCCTCAACAGTAACCGAGGGTCACCTCAGCCCTGCAGGAGGGAATTCACATCACCTCCTTCCTGAGAGAATGAACGTTCCCAACTGCAGCACGAGGCAAGGGAATGCGTAAAAAATTAAAGACTGAAAATCAGTCCCTGACTGACAGCAAGATCTGAAGATGCTGCTGAAGGCACCAAGATCTAAAGCTGACATCCCCAAATGACAGCAACACAAATGCAACCAAGCCTGGATTAATAGTTTTGAATTCCAGACCTAAATCCATTGTACCAACCTCTCAGCTCATTCACACTGATTTAAAGAAGTTACATTCAGATATTTACTATTCATAGAACGCAGCTTCATTTACAACACGTGCTGTTCTGTAGCGTTCTGCTGGTTATTACAGCTGTTCCAAGCCCCCTGCCATGGGCAGGGATACCTTCCACAAGATCTAGTTGCTCAAAACCCCATCCAACAGGATCCAACCAGGCCTTGAGCACTGCCAGGGATGGGGCATCCACAGCTTCTCGGGGCAACCTGAGCCAATGCCTCACCACCCTCCAGCAGAAAAAAATTCTCCCTTACATTTAGTCTAAACCTAAACCATTCAGCTTAAACCCATTGCCCCTTGTCCTGCAGCTACAGGCCCTCAGAAAAAGTCCCTCTCCATCTTTCTTGCACCACTTAAGTCCTGACAGGCTGCAAGGAGGTCTCCACAGAGACTTCTCCAGATTGAGCCATCCCAACTCTCCCAGCCTGTCTCCGCAGCTGCTCCATCCCTCTCATCATCTTCCTGGCCTTCCCTGGACTTGATCCAACAGGTTTGTGCCCTTCTCACGCTGGGAGCTCCAGAGCTGGATGCAGCGCTCCAGGTGGAGAATCACCAGAGCGCGGCAGAGGGGCAGAACCCCCTCCCTCACCCACGGCCCGCTGAATGGGATGCAGGATACGCCCGGATTTCTGGGCTGGGAGCTCAGCGCCAGCTCAGCCCCAACTTTCCATCCACCAGCACCCCCAATTCCTTCCATGCCGGGCTGGAGGACAAACCCCAGCGCAGAACCCCACACGGGAGCAGCTGCTCCCCGCCAGGGCTGTTCCCTCCCACACCATGGCAGCTCCCTGGGAAGCGGCGGGAATACCGCCGGGCACAGCGGGAATACCGCCGGGCATAGCGGGAATAATGCCGGGCACAGCGGGAATACCGCCGGGCACAGCGGGAATACCGCCGGGCACAGCGGGAATACCGCCGGGCACAGCGGGAACACCGCCGGGCACAGCGGGAATACCGCCGGGCACAGCGGGAACACCGCCGGGCATAGCGGGAACACCGCCGGGCACGGCGGGAATAGCGCCGGGCACAGCGGGAATACCGCCGGGCATAGCGGGAACACCGCCGGGCGCAGCGGGAATAACGCCGGGCACAGCGGGAATACCGCCGGGCATAGCGGGAACACCGCCGGGCGCAGCGGGAATACCGCCGGGCACAGCGGGAATACCGCCGGGCACAGCGGGAATACCACCCGGCACAGCGGGAATACCGCCGGGCACAGCGGCTCCGAGGACACGCGGTGTCCCCGCTCCCCCCTCCCGGCTCCTGCCGCCTCCATCCAGCCCCTTCCCGTCCCACGGCCCCGCACTCACCCGGGCAGGAGGGAGGATCGCGTGGGATCGGGGCGGGCCGGGATGGATCGGGGCGGGCAGGGGAGGCGAGGCCAGGCAGGATGTGCCGGCTGGAAGCGGGAGGCGGTCCTGCCGCGCTGGGAGTCACGGGAGGAGCCGCTTCCGGGCGGCCAGTAGGAAATCCGGCGGCGTTCCAGTGTCATTCCAGTGGGTATTCCAGTAGGAACGCAGCAGCACTGAGGTTAATCAATCTGCTTCATACAACGGTGCCTGGGCTTCAGCTGCGTTATTTATTTTTTTTTCCTGGACCAAAAATCTTCTTCTAGAGTCTCCCTGAGTCTCCCTCAAAGAAAACTTTGGAATCCTCACCGAGCACGTGAAAACTTCCAGAAATATTTTGAGATACCTGTTAATGGTTTGGTTTACGTTGGCTAATGATGTCAGAAACAAAAGAAAATGTTAGGTAGGCTTTGCTGAAGCTTTGTTCTTGTGTACTGGCTTGAAGGATACGAAGCAGAACTAGCAGAACTAAAAAAGGTGGATTTTGGAAACCTCAGCAGCCTTGCAGTGCACGGCTGCTGTTGGTACAAAGTTACACTGCCATAAGTGTAACTAGAAGGACCTTTCAATGACAGGTAAGAGAGGGGACTGTGTCCCGTCAACAACTTAAGGAGGGAGAATAACAGAGCCTTGCACATCTCCAACACCAGTTCAAATCCTTCCCTTTACGGAAAGTGGTTTTCAGTCTTGTTCCTCCTCACAGTGTGGTTGTTACACAGTCATAACTTCTGCTTCCCTGGCACTAGCTGGATCCTTTGGAACAAATGTCCTGATTCCAGTGGGTTCTGCATTCATGGATGCATCCAGCAAATTCCTGTGTGCTGAGCAGAGAAAGTGGCAAAGTATAATATATAGAAAAGGGGGATGGAGGAGAGAAAAAGGCAAACGCTGCTCATACTGTTCAGTCCTTGTTCCTTTACCACCTGGACCGCTCTGTCGCCAGCTGACCAAAATATCATGGTCACTTGAACATGAAATAAGGATTAATCAGCATGTGGCTGGGTTACCAGCAGAGAGATTTTGCCAGGGGTGAACCTGCAGCTGTCCTAATTGTAGAAATGTGTACAAATTAGATAAAAAAAATTAAGTTTCTCTAGAAAGCTTTTTTTTTCATAGGCCTGTGAGCTTCAAAGAAAAAGAAGACAATTTCCACTTTCTAATTCTGAGTTCATCACTACATCCCTCAACATCCAGGACATTTTGCAAAATGTATTAAACTTCAAATATTTTAATGTAAATGCTCACCAATAGTTGGGATATTCAAAGTGAAAAATAGGTCACTGTCATGAAATTCTCTTTATTTCTTTCATGAGAATTAGCAAGCTTTGAAGAAGGAAGTAGTTCTCCAGACTTAAAAGGTTGCATCACCTAAATTAACACTCACAGGATGGGCGTACCAGCAGATGCTAAAAATAGAGAGGCCACATCCTGCACCTCAGCCGGTCACAGACACCATTAAAAGGAGTTATTTCTGTTCCAAAACTCCACAAAGTACCTCAGCATAACTGCCTGAACACCATCAGGGTGAATACTCAAACAAATACACATTTACATAATGGCTGTGGTGTTTTTAATTTGCTGTGGGACATAAACCCCACACATCTGACTGGTGGTGCTGGACAAGATCGTCCAGTGACGAAGGCAAGTGCTTCCAACTCCAGGGCTGTCTCTTGAGCCGCCTCTAGAGTAGAATATCAGGGAATATCTCCGCATCTCTGTTCCTCCCTGCGATAGCCTCCATCCCTTCCCCAAGCTCTGGCAGTCCTGGTGGACTGCAGGCAGATTAGCCTCTGCCTAAGGGACAAAATCCAGCCTATACGGCAAGGACTTCAAGTATTTCAGTTTTGAGCCACTAGGGCACTGCAGTACTGTTGTGTAAACACTAAATAAGGAGAAGGGGAAGGAAGAAAATAGAAACTTTTTTTTTTGGTTGCAAATAGGTTTTTTTCACGTGGGGTGAGGGTGGATATTTGGGAAAGGTTCTTCCCTCCGAGGGTGGTTGGGCACTGGACCAGGCTCCCCAGGGCAGTGGTCACAGCACCGAGGCTGGCAGAGTTCAGGCACACGGTGTGACTCTTGGGGTCGGTCCTGTGCCGGGCAAAGGCTTGGACTCGACGCTCCTCGTGGGTCCCTTCCAACTCAGCATGTTCTGTGATGGTGCGATGAGTTCCCTCTCTTTCAACACTTTTGTTCTTTTCAGGGCTCCTCGCTGCCCGGGGCCCGAAGCCCGCCTTCCGCGCGCCTGCTTCCCTGCCCGTTGTGGCGGCCGCAGCCAGGCGCTGAGTGCCCGCTCCCGGGCGGGCACGGCCGCTCGCTCCAGGAGTGGGGGGGCAGCGCCGGCGCCCCAAGGATTCCCGGGATTCCCTCGGCGGTTTCCAGGCAACGCTCCCCGCGCGCTCCTCGCTCCAGGGCCGAACGTGCGCAGCCAATGGGAGGCGGCGGAGTGGGCGGGGCGAGGCGGGGATTGGGCGGGGCGGGGGCGGGGCCGAGAGGGGCGGTTGGTGGGGTTTGGGTGGGAGCGGGCGGGGCCGGGAGCGCTGCCGCTGAGCGACCCCCGGGCGATGGCCCCTGGGCAGCGACCCCCGGGCAGCGGCCCCCGGGCAGCGGCCCCCAAGATCCCCGGCGAGTGGTCCCCGGTGCGCGGCTCCGGGGGAGGGACCCCCCGTGCGCGGCCCCCCGGTGAGCGACCCCCAGTAAGTGACACCCGGTGAGCGACCCGCGGTGAAGAAGCCCAGGTAAGAGACCCCTGCGGAGGGAACCCCAGGGAGGGACCCCCGGTGAATGACCCGCGGTGAACAACCCCTGGCAAGTGACCCCCGGGCAGGGACCCCTGGTGCGCGGCCCCCGGGGGTGTCTGTCCGGGGCTGGGCGCGTTCCTTCCCCATGCAGAACCGAGCGGGGCCGTGGCGGGAGCGGGGCCGGAGCGGAGCCGGCCGGGGGGGCAGAGGGGAGCCCTGAGCCGCCTTCTGCCGAGGGGGCTGCTGGAAAGGAGCCTGCGCTGGGAGGAGCGGGGGACGTGGCCCGAGGCTGAGGCAGGGGAGCTTCAGGTCAGCTCCTGGAGAAAGGTTTCTCCCTGTGTTTTTCGGGGGGGGCTCGGGCACTGCAATGGGTTGCCCGGGCGGAGCCAGCACCCCGGCAGGTGTTTCAGAGGCGCCTGCATCTGGCCATGGCTGACACGCTTTAGTGGTTTGGGGGTTGCTGGGGCAGTGCTGGGCTGACAGTTGGAATTGATGGAAGCATGGAACGTGTTGAGTTGGAAGGGTCCCACCGGCACCGTGGAGTCCAGCTCCTGAGTTTTAGGCACCACTAAAGGAACTGAATCTGCATCAAGCTGTTTGGCTCCAAAAACTCTTCTGCCATAGTCTACACTGCCAAGTAAAACAAAACAGACTGTGCAAAATAGAGGCCTGTGTTCCCCCCAAAGGGAAGTCAGGCAGTTACAAACCTGGACAATAAATCAAAGCTCAGAGCTTACATTCATGGTCCCCACAGTTGTATGACACATCAAACCAGTCCGCTGTTACCCATGTAGAACTCTCATCAGGAACCCCAAACATTCTTGTGTGTATTTGTATAGATATGTATATATACACGTACCTATGTATAGATATCTATTTGTGTATCTCTATAAGATACTGTATCTTTGGATGTGATATTGGCATGCTATTGTTGTTTGGCAACAAGTGGACTTAAAAGGTTACAAGACTTTAGGAGATCACCTTTCTGCTTGTGGGTTCTATTTTTTAAAGAAGGTATCAAGAAAAGAACTCTTTAGCCAAATATAAGTTAAGGGCTCCTCGCTGCCCGGGGGCCGAAGCCCGCCTTCCGCGCGCCTGCTTCCCTGCCCGTTGTGGCGGCCGCAGCCAGGCGCTGAGTGCCCGCTCCCGGGCGGGCACGGCCGCTCGCTCCAGGAGTGGGGGGGCAGCGCCGGCGCCCCGAGGATTCCCGGGATTCCCTCGGCGGTTTCCAGGCAACGCTCCCCGCGCGCTCCTCGCTCCACGGCCGAACGTGCGCAGCCAATGGGAGGCGGTGGAGTGGGCGGGGCGAGGCGGGGAGTGGGCGGGGCGGGGGCGGGGCCGAGAGGGGCGGTTGGTGGGGTTTGGGTGGGAGCGGGCGGGGCCGGGAGCGGGAGCGCTGCCGCTGAGCGGCCCCCGGGCAGCGACCCCCGGGAGAGAGACCCCCGGCGAGTGGTCCCCGGAGCGCGGCTCCGAGGGAGAGACCCCCCGTGCGCGGCCCCCGGCGAGTAGCCGCTGCTGAGCGGCTCCCAGTAAGTGACAGCCGGTGAGCGACTCGCGGTGAAGAAGCCCCGGTAAGTGACCCCTGCGGAGGGACCCCCGGTGAGCGACCCGCGGTGAACAACCCCTGGCAAGTGACCCCCGGGGAGGGACCCCCGGTGCGCGGCCCCCGGGGGTGTCTGTCCGGGGCTGGGCGCGTTCCTTCCCCGTGCAGAGCCGAGCGGGGCCGTGGCGGGAGCGGGGCCGGAGCGGAGCCGGCCGGGGGGGCAGAGGGGAGCCCTGAGCCGCCTTCTGCCGAGGGGGCTGCTGGAAAGGAGCCTGCGCTGGGAGGAGCGGGGGACGTGGCCCGAGGCTGAGGCAGGGGAGCTTCAGGTCAGCTCCTGGAGAAAGGTTTCTGGCTGTGTTTTT
This sequence comes from Pseudopipra pipra, assembly GCF_036250125.1. Taxonomy (NCBI): domain Eukaryota; kingdom Metazoa; phylum Chordata; class Aves; order Passeriformes; family Pipridae; genus Pseudopipra; species Pseudopipra pipra. The sequence goes on from NC_087580.1 coordinate 25,208,979, forward strand.
CGGGGGGGGCTCGGGCACTGCAATGGGTTGCCCAGGCGGAGCAGTCTACACTGCCAAGTAAAACAAAACAGACCATGCAAAATAGAGGCCTGTGTTCCCCCCAAAGGGAAGGCAGGCAGTTACAAACCAGGACAGTAAATCAAAGCTCAGAACATACGTTCATTTTCTCCACAGTTGTATGACACATCAAACCAGTCCTCTGTTCATTACCCATGTAGAACTCTCATCAGGAACCCCGAACTTTCTTGTGTGTATTTGTATAGATATGTATAGATATGTATAGGTAGATAGATATACATACATAGATATGTATAGGTATATATTTGTGTGTATCTCTGTAAGATTCTGTATCTTTGGATGTGATATTGGCATGCTATTGTTGTGTGGCAACAAGTGGACTTAAAAGGTTACAACACTTTAGGAGATCGCCTTTCTGCTTATGGGTCCTATTTTTTAAAGAAGGTATCAAGAAAAGAACTCTTTAGCCAAATATAAGTTAAGACATTAATCAGAGCAAATGTATTGATTTTTATTTCCAATTGTACAACAAGTCATTCAACTATTTGCATACTCCAAAGCTGGGTTGGAAACTTCTCCCTCAGAAATAAGACAAACTGTTTTCTGAGGCTGTTACTGACAGCCATGGCAGAGTTTCCAATAACAACTCCCCATCCTTGAAATGCAAAGCCTGAAAAATGAAACAAGCGTTAACCTGGAATTCTGGTTGCCAGCACTGATCTGGACAGAAGTTATTAGAGAGTGTAGCAAAGCTAGCACCACAAACAACCTTGGGCTCTCTAGCACCGCTCTGCATTCATTGGTCACGGCACCAAAGTTTTGCTTTTCAACCCATCTGCTAAGGAAACCTTGCCAGAACTGTGAGCTTATAACACTACTTTTCTTAGGAAGTTATGAGGCCTTAATCCAGTGTACACAGATGAGACCCTGAAATAGGAGAGAGTCCAGTTGCTGATGATCAGTGCAGATGAGGAATCAGCTCTGCTGAGTAGGCTTCAAGCTTTGTGATTTTTACAAGTGGACTATTTCAAATCTGTTGTAGAAGAAACAGTCTTTTCTGTTTTATCAACTTTCCAATTTCAGAACACTGGAGTTTATCCCTCAAATTCAGCCTGTAGTTTCAAAAGATAAAAATCCTTACAGGAAACCTTTCAGCCTCAGTAGCCAATTGCAACGTGCCCAGGGAAGTTCAGCAACAGCACCATTGATTAAATGAACTGTTCTGGACCAGCCATCCCAGAGAGATTGAGCTCCAGTGCTAAACCCCATAGAGTGCCAAGTGCCATAAGAGCTGATTTTTGGCTTTGCTGAGATTCTCTCTGGTTTCATTTGGTGTAGCTGGCACATCTGGAGCAAAGGGTCTGGGCAAAAGTACATCCTTAGAAGGGTACAGTACAAATCATGTGACAAGGTTAGCGATTTCTCTAATTGAGGAAGTATATTAGATACAGGAATGTATTTTTCTACCTCCTCTTTCAGCACTGCTGCTGTATTCCTTCATCAAACCCTGTGAGCAGTCCCAGTGTTCTGTGATTGACGCCATAAGGGACTTGCTAACAGGGAACAAACACCTCCGAGACAAAAGGTGCCACCACAGAAAGTTCTTGCTGCACAAGAAGTGCCCAGGCTGCCCCAACAACTGCACCTCAAAGGTTCCAGACTTTTTTTCCTGATGGAAAGAGCTGCTGTTCCCTTTTTTCAGCCCTGCTCTGCAATGGCCGGTCCCACCTCCTGAAAAATTCAATCCAAATAAAGATTCCTGCCAGACAAAAGGTGCCACCACAGAAAGTTCTTGCTGCCAGAGAAGTGCCCAGGCTGCCCCAACAACTGCACCTCAAAGCCAAAGCTTCCAGACTTTTTTTCCTGGAGGAAAGAGATGCTGTTCCCTTTTTGCAGCCCTGCGCTGCAATGACCTGTCCCACCTTCTGGAAAATTAAAACCAAATAAAGATTCCTGCCAGACAAAAGGTGGCACCACAGAAAGCTCTTCCTGCCCAAGAAGTGCCCAGGCTGCACCAACTACACCTGAAGCCAAAGCTTCCAGACATTTTCTCCTGGTGGAAAGAGCTGCTGTTCCCTTTTTTCAGCCCTGCGCTGCAATGACTTGTTCCACCTCCTGAAAACTTCAATCCAAATGAAGATTCCTGCCAAACAAAAAGTGACACCACAGAAAGTTCTTGCTGCCCAAGAAGTGCCCAGGCTGCACCAACAACTGAACCTCAAGACCAAAGGATCCAAACGTTTTTCCCTGGTGGAAAAAGCTGCTGTTCCCTTTTTTCAGTCCTGTGCTGCAATGGCCTGTCCCAGCTCCTGGAAAATTTACTCCAACTGAACATTCCTGCTGCCCAAAAGGTGCCACCACAGAAAACTCTTCCTGCCCAAGAAGTTCCCAGGCTGCACCGACTACACCTGAAGCCAAAGCTTCCAGACATTTTTTCCTGGTAGAAAGAGCTGCTGTTCCCTTTTTTCAACCCTGCACTGCAATGATTTGTTCCACCTCCTGAAAAATTTATCTCAGCTAAAGATTCCTGCCAGACAAAAGGTGCCACCACAGAAATATCTTTGCTAAAAAAGAAGTGCCCAGGCTGCACCACCTATACCTGAAGCCAAAGGTTCCAGACTTTTTTTCCTGGTGGAAAGAGCTGCTGTTCCCTTTTTTCAGCCCTGCTCTGCAATGGCCGGTCCCACCTCCTGGAAAATTGAATCCAAATGAAGATTCCTGCCACACAAAAGGTGCCACCACAGAAATAGCTTTGCTAAAAAAGAAGTGCCCAGGCTGCCCCAATAACTGCACCTGAAGCCAAAGCTTCCAGACTTTTTTTCCTGGAGGAAAGAGCTGCTGTTTCCTTTTTTCTGCCCTGCTCTGCAATTGCCAATCCCACCTCCTGGAAAATTGAATCAAAACGAAGATTCCTGCCAAACAAAAGGTGGCACCACAGAAAATTCTTGCTGCCCAAGAAGTTCCCAGGCTGCACCAACTACACCTGAAGCCAAAGCTTCCAGACATTTTTTCCTGGTGGAAAGAGCTGCTGTTCCCTTTTTTCAGCCCTGCTCTGCAATGGCCGGCCCCACCTGCTGAAAACTTCAATACAAATGAAGATTCCTGCCAGACAAAAGGTGCCTCCACAGAAATATCTTTGCTAAAAAAGAAGTGCCCAGGCTGCACCAACAGCTGCACCTCAAAGGTTCCAGACTTTTTTTCCTGGTGGAAAGAGCTGCTGTTCCCTTTTTTCAGCCCTGCGCTGCAATGACTTGTTCCACCTCCTGAAAACTTCAATCCAAATGAAGATTCCTGCCAAACAAAAGGTGCCACCACAGAAAGCTCTTCCTGCCCATGAAGTCTCCAGGCTGCCCCAACAACTGAACCTCAAAGTCAAACCTTCCAGACTATTTTTCCTCAGGGAAAAGGCTGCTAATTCCGTTATTTTTAGCCAACTCCTGAATAGGTCAAAGTAACATCCAAAATAGACTCCAGATAAAGGTTCCTGCCAGACAAAAGGTGCCACCACAGAAAACTCTTCCTGTCCAAGAAGTGCCCAGGCTGCCCCAACAACTGAACCTCAAAGTCAAACCTTCCAGACTATTTTTCCTCAGGGAAAAGGGCTGCTAATTCCCTTATTTTTAGCCTACTCCTGAATAGGTCAAAGTAACATCCAAAATAGACTCCAGATAAAGATTCCTTCCAGAGAAAAGGTGCCACCACAGAAAACTCTTCCTGCCCAAGAAGTTCCCAGGCTGCACCAACTACACCTGAAGCCAAAGCTTCCAGACATTTTTTCCTGGTAGAAAGAGCTGCTGTTCCCTTTTTTCAGCCCTGCGCTGCAATGACTTGTCCCACCTCCTGAAAAATTTATCTCAGCTGAAGATTCCTGCCAGACAAAAGGTGCCACCACAGAAAACACTTCCTGCCCAAGAAGTGCCCAGGCCGCGCCAAAAACTACACCTGAAGCCAAAGGATCCAGACTTTTTTTCCTGGTGGAAAGAGCTGCTGTTCCCTTTTTCCTGCCCTGCGCTGCAATGGCCGGTCCCACCTGCTGAAAAATTGAATCCAAAGGAAGATTCCTGCCACACAAAAGGTGCCACCACAGAAAGTGTTGCTGCCCAAGAAGTGCCCAGGCTGCCCCAATAACTGCACCTGAAGCCAAAGCTTCTAAACTTCTTTTCCTGGTGGAAAGAGCTGCTGTTCCCTTTTTTCAGCCCTGCGCTGCAATGCCCGGACCCACCTCCTGAAAAATTAATCCAACTGAAGATTCCTGCCAGACAAAGGGTGCCAATACAGAAATATCTTTGCTACGAAAGAAGTGCCCAGGCTGCACCACCTATACCTGAAGCCAAAGCTTCCAGACATTTTTTCCTGGTGGAAAGAGCTGCTGTTCCCTTTTTTCAGCCCTGCGCTGCAATGACTTGTTCCACCTCCTGAAAACTTCAATCCAAATGAAGATTCCTGCCAAACAAAAGGTGCCACCACAGAAAACTCTTGCTGCCCAAGAAGTGCCCAGGCTGCCCCAACAACTGAACCTCAAAGTCAAACCTTCCAGACTATTTTTCCTCAGGAAAAGGGCTGCTAATTCCCTTATTTTTAGCCCACTCCTGAATAGGTCAAAGTAACATCCAAAGTAGACTCCAGATAAAGATTCCTGCCAGACAAAAGGTGCCACCACAGAAAACTCTTCCTGCCCAAGAATTTCCCAGGCTGCACCAACTACACCTGAAGCCAAAGCTTCCAGACATTTTTTCCTGGTAGAAAGAGCTGCTGTTCCCTTTTTTCAGCCCTGCGCTGCAATGACTTGTCCCACCTCCTGAAAAATTTATCTCAGCTGAAGATTCCTGCCAGACAAAAGGTGCCACCACAGAAATATCTTTGCTACAAAAGAAGTTCCCAGGCTGCACCAACTACACCTGAAGCCAAAGCTTCCAGACATTTTTTCCTGGTAGAAAGAGCTGCTGTTCCCTTTTTTCAGCCCTGCTCTGCAATGGCCGGTCCCACCTCCTGGAAAACTGAATCCAAAGGAAGATTCATGCCAGACAAAAGGTGCCACCACAGAAAGTCTTGCTGCCCAAGAAGTGCCCAGGCTGCCCCAATAACTGCACCTGAAGCCAAAGCTTCTAAACTTCTTTTCCTGGTGGAAAGAGCTGCTGTTCCCTTTTTTCAGCCCTGCGCTGCAATGCCCGGTCCCACCTCCTGAAAAATTGAATCCAAATGAAGATTCCTGCCACACAGGTGCCACCACAGAAATATCTTTGCTAAAAAAGAAGTGCCCAGGCTGCCCCAATAACTGCACCTGAAGCCAAAGGATCCAGACTTTTTTTCCTGGAGGAAAGAGCTGCTGTTCTTTTTTTTCTACCCTGCTCTGCAATTGCCAATCCCACCTCCTGGAAAGTTGAATCAAAATGAAGATTCCTGCCAAACAAAAGGTGGCACCACAGAAAATTCTTGCTGCCCAAGAAGTGCCCAGGCTGCCCCAACAACTGCACCTCAAAGGTTCCAGACTTTTTTTCCTGATGGAAAGAGCTGCTGTTCCCTTTTTTCAGCCCTGCTCTGCAATGGCCGGTCCCACCTCCTGAAAAATTCAATCCAAATAAAGATTCCTGCCAGACAAAAGGTGCCACCACAGAAAGTTCTTGCTGCCAGAGAAGTGCCCAGGCTGCCCCAACAACTGCACCTCAAAGCCAAAGCTTCCAGACTTTTTTTCCTGGAGGAAAGAGATGCTGTTCCCTTTTTGCAGCCCTGCGCTGCAATGACCTGTCCCACCTTCTGGAAAATTCAATCCAACTGAACATTCCTGCCGCCCAAAAGGTGCCACCACAGAAAGCTCTTGCTGCCCAAGAAGTGCCCAGGCTGCCCCAACAACTGCACCTGAAGCCAAAGCTTACAGATTTTTTTTTCCTGGTGGAAAGAGCTGCTGTTCCCTTTTTTCAGACTTGCGCTCCAATGGCCGGTCCCACCTTCTGGAAAATTCAATCCGAAGGAAGATTCCTACCAGACAAAAGGTGCCACCACAGAAAGCTCTTCCTGCCCAAGAAGTGCCCAGTCTACCCCAACAACTGCACCTCAAAGCCAAACCTTCCAGATTATTTTTCCTGATGGAAGGAGCTGCTGTTCCCTTTTTTCAGCCCTGCTCTGCAATGGCCAGTCCCACGTCCTGAAAACTTCAATCCAAATGAAGATTCCTGCCAGACAAAAGGTGCCACCACAGAAAACTCTTCCTGCCCAAGAATTTCCCAGGCTGCACCAACTACACCTGAAGCCAAAGCTTCCAGACATTTTTTCCTGGTGGAAAGAGCTGCGGTTCCTTTTTTTTCAGCCCTGCGCTGCAATGACTTGTTCCACCTCCTGAAAACTTCAATCCAAATGAAGATTCCTGCCAAACAAAAGGTGCCACCACAGAAAACTCTTCCTGCCCAAGAAGTTCCCAGGCTGCACCAACTACACCTGAAGCCAAAGCTTCCAGACATTTTTTCCTCGTAGAAAGAACTGCTGTTCCCTTTTTTCAGCCCTGCGCTGCAATGACTTGTCCCACCTCCTGAAAAATTTATCTCAGCTGAAGATTCCTGCCAGACAAAAGGTACCACCACAGAAAACACTTCCTGCCCAAGAAGTGCCCAGGCCGTGCCAAAAACTACACCTGAAGCCAAAGGATCCAGACTTTTTTTCCTGGTGGAAAGAGCTGCTGTTCCCTTTTTTCTGCCCTGCTCTGCAATGGCCGGTCCCACCTGCTGAAAAATTGAATCCAAAGGAAGATTCCTGCCAGACAAAAGGTGCCACCACAGAAAGTCTTGCTGCCCAAGAAGTGCCCAGGCTGCCCCAATAACTGCACCTGAAGCCAAAGCTTCTAAACTTCTTTTCCTGGTGGAAAGAGCTGCTGTTCCCTTTTTTCAGCCCTGCGCTGCAATGCCCGGTCCCACCTCCTGAAAAATTAATCCAACTGAAGATTCCTGCCAGACAAAAGGTGCCACCACAGAAAACTCTTCCTGCCCAAGAAGTGCCCAGGCTGCCCCAACAACTGAACCTCAAAGTCAAACCTTCCAGACTATTTTTCCTCAGGAAAAGGGCTGCTAATTCCCTTATTTTTAGCCCACTCCTGAATAGGTCAAAGTAACATCCAAAGTAGACTCCAGATAAAGATTCCTGCCAGACAAAAGGTGCCACCACAGAAAACTCTTCCTGCCCAAGAAGTTCCCAGGCTGCACCAACTACACCTGAAGCCAAAGCTTCCAGACATTTTTTCCTGGTAGAAAGAGCTGCTGTTCCCTTTTTTCAGCCCTGCGCTGCAATGACTTGTCCCACCTCCTGAAAAATTTATCTCAGCTGAAGATTCCTGCCAGACAAAAGGTGCCACCACAGAAATATCTTTGCTACAAAAGAAGTTCCCAGGCTGCACCAACTACACCTGAAGCCAAAGCTTGCAGACATTTTTTCCTGGTAGAAAGAGCTGCTGTTCCTTTTTTTCTGCCCTGCTCTGCAATGGCCGGTCCCACCTCCTGGAAAACTGAATCCAAAGGAAGATTCATGCCAGACAAAAGGTGCCACCACAGAAAGTCTTGCTGCCCAAGAAGTGCCCAGGCTGCCCCAATAACTGCACCTGAAGCCAAAGCTTCTAAACTTCTTTTCCTGGTGGAAAGAGCTGCTGTTCCCTTTTTTCAGCCCTGCGCTGCAATGCCCGGTCCCACCTCCTGAAAAATTGAATCCAAATGAAGATTCCTGCCACACAGGTGCCACCACAGAAATATCTTTGCTAAAAAAGAAGTGCCCAGGCTGCCCCAATAACTGCACCTGAAGCCAAAGGATCCAGACTTTTTTTCCTGGAGGAAAGAGCTGCTGTTCTTTTTTTTCTGCCCTGCTCTGCAATTGCCAATCCCACCTCCTGGAAAGTTGAATCAAAATGAAGATTCCTGCCAAACAAAAGGTGGCACCACAGAAAATTCTTGCTGCCCAAGAAGTGCCCAGGCTGCCCCAACAACTGCACCTCAAAGGTTCCAGACTTTTTTTCCTGATGGAAAGAGCTGCTGTTCCCTTTTTTCAGCCCTGCTCTGCAATGGCCGGTCCCACCTCCTGAAAAATTCAATCCAAATAAAGATTCCTGCCAGACAAAAGGTGCCACCACAGAAAGTTCTTGCTGCCAGAGAAGTGCCCAGGCTGCCCCAACAACTGCACCTCAAAGCCAAAGCTTCCAGACTTTTTTTCCTGGAGGAAAGAGATGCTGTTCCCTTTTTGCAGCCCTGCGCTGCAATGACCTGTCCCACCTTCTGGAAAATTCAATCCAACTGAACATTCCTGCCGCCCAAAAGGTGCCACCACAGAAAGCTCTTGCTGCCCAAGAAGTGCCCAGGCTGCCCCAACAACTGCACCTGAAGCCAAAGCTTACAGATTTTTTTTTCCTGGTGGAAAGAGCTGCTGTTCCCTTTTTTCAGACTTGCGCTCCAATGGCCGGTCCCACCTTCTGGAAAATTCAATCCGAAGGAAGATTCCTGCCAGACAAAAGGTGCCACCACAGAAAGCTCTTCCTGCCCAAGAAGTGCCCAGTCTACCCCAACAACTGCACCTCAAAGCCAAACCTTCCAGACTATTTTTCCTGATGGAAGGAGCTGCTGTTCCCTTTTTTCAGCCCTGCTCTGCAATGGCCAGTCCCACGTCCTGAAAACTTCAATCCAAATGAAGATTCCTGCCAGACAAAAGGTGCCACCACAGAAAACTCTTCCTGCCCAAGAATTTCCCAGGCTGCACCAACTACACCTGAAGCCAAAGCTTCCAGACATTTTTTCCTGGTGGAAAGAGCTGCGGTTCCTTTTTTTTCAGCCCTGCGCTGCAATGACTTGTTCCACCTCCTGAAAACTTCAATCCAAATGAAGATTCCTGCCAAACAAAAGGTGCCACCACAGAAAACTCTTCCTGCCCAAGAAGTTCCCAGGCTGCACCAACTACACCTGAAGCCAAAGCTTCCAGACATTTTTTCCTCGTAGAAAGAACTGCTGTTCCCTTTTTTCAGCCCTGCGCTGCAATGACTTGTCCCACCTCCTGAAAAATTTATCTCAGCTGAAGATTCCTGCCAGACAAAAGGTACCACCACAGAAAACACTTCCTGCCCAAGAAGTGCCCAGGCCGTGCCAAAAACTACACCTGAAGCCAAAGGATCCAGACTTTTTTTCCTGGTGGAAAGAGCTGCTGTTCCCTTTTTTCTGCCCTGCTCTGCAATGGCCGGTCCCACCTGCTGAAAAATTGAATCCAAAGGAAGATTCCTGCCAGACAAAAGGTGCCACCACAGAAAGTCTTGCTGCCCAAGAAGTGCCCAGGCTGCCCCAATAACTGCACCTGAAGCCAAAGCTTCTAAACTTCTTTTCCTGGTGGAAAGAGCTGCTGTTCCCTTTTTTCAGCCCTGCGCTGCAATGCCCGGTCCCACCTCCTGAAAAATTAATCCAACTGAAGATTCCTGCCAGACAAAAGGTGCCACCACAGAAAACTCTTCCTGCCCAAGAAGTGCCCAGGCTGCACCAACAACTGAACCTCAAAGTCAAACCTTCCAGACTATTTTTCCTCAGGAAAAGGGCTGCTAATTCCCTTATTTTTAGCCCACTCCTGAATAGGTCAAAGTAACATCCAAAGTAGACTCCAGATAAAGATTCCTGCCAGACAAAAGGTGCCACCACAGAAAACTCTTCCTGCCCAAGAAGTTCCCAGGCTGCACCAACTACACCTGAAGCCAAAGCTTCCAGACATTTTTTCCTGGTAGAAAGAGCTGCTGTTCCCTTTTTTCAGCCCTGCGCTGCAATGACTTGTCCCACCTCCTGAAAAATTTATCTCAGCTGAAGATTCCTGCCAGACAAAAGGTGCCACCACAGAAATATCTTTGCTACAAAAGAAGTTCCCAGGCTGCACCAACTACACCTGAAGCCAAAGCTTGCAGACATTTTTTCCTGGTAGAAAGAGCTGCTGTTCCTTTTTTTCTGCCCTGCTCTGCAATGGCCGGTCCCACCTCCTGGAAAACTGAATCCAAAGGAAGATTCATGCCAGACAAAAGGTGCCACCACAGAAAGTCTTGCTGCCCAAGAAGTGCCCAGGCTGCCCCAATAACTGCACCTGAAGCCAAAGCTTCTAAACTTCTTTTCCTGGTGGAAAGAGCTGCTGTTCCCTTTTTTCAGCCCTGCGCTGCAATGCCCGGTCCCACCTCCTGAAAAATTGAATCCAAATGAAGATTCTTGCCACACAGGTGCCACCACAGAAATATCTTTGCTAAAAAAGAAGTGCCCAGGCTGCCCCAATAACTGCACCTGAAGCCAAAGGATCCAGACTTTTTTTCCTGGAGGAAAGAGCTGCTGTTCTTTTTTTTCTGCCCTGCTCTGCAATTGCCAATCCCACCTCCTGGAAAGTTGAATCAAAATGAAGATTCCTGCCAAACAAAAGGTGGCACCACAGAAAATTCTTGCTGCCCAAGAAGTGCCCAGGCTGCCCCAACAACTGCACCTCAAAGGTTCCAGACTTTTTTTCCTGATGGAAAGAGCTGCTGTTCCCTTTATTCAGCCCTGCTCTGCAATGGCCGGTCCCACCTCCTGAAAAATTCAATCCAAATAAAGATTCCTGCCAGACAAAAGGTGCCACCACAGAAAGTTCTTGCTGCCAGAGAAGTGCCCAGGCTGCCCCAACAACTGCACCTCAAAGCCAAAGCTTCCAGACTTTTTTTCCTGGAGGAAAGAGATGCTGTTCCCTTTTTGCAGCCCTGCGCTGCAATGACCTGTCCCACCTTCTGGAAAATTCAATCCAACTGAACATTCCTGCCGCCCAAAAGGTGCCACCACAGAAAGCTCTTGCTGCCCAAGAAGTGCCCAGGCTGCCCCAACAACTGCACCTGAAGCCAAAGCTTACAGATTTTTTTTTCCTGGTGGAAAGAGCTGCTGTTCCCTTTTTTCAGACTTGCGCTCCAATGGCCGGTCCCACCTTCTGGAAAATTCAATCCGAAGGAAGATTCCTGCCAGACAAAAGGTGCCACCACAGAAAGCTCTTCCTGCCCAAGAAGTGCCCAGTCTACCCCAACAACTGCACCTCAAAGCCAAACCTTCCAGACTATTTTTCCTGATGGAAGGAGCTGCTGTTCCCTTTTTTCAGCCCTGCTCTGCAATGGCCAGTCCCACGTCCTGAAAACTTCAATCCAAATGAAGATTCCTGCCAGACAAAAGGTGCCACCACAGAAAACTCTTCCTGCCCAAGAATTTCCCAGGCTGCACCAACTACACCTGAAGCCAAAGCTTCCAGACATTTTTTCCTGGTGGAAAGAGCTGCGGTTCCTTTTTTTTCAGCCCTGCGCTGCAATGACTTGTTCCACCTCCTGAAAACTTCAATCCAAATGAAGATTCCTGCCAAACAAAAGGTGCCACCACAGAAAACTCTTCCTGCCCAAGAAGTTCCCAGGCTGCACCAACTACACCTGAAGCCAAAGCTTCCAGACATTTTTTCCTCGTAGAAAGAACTGCTGTTCCCTTTTTTCAGCCCTGCGCTGCAATGACTTGTCCCACCTCCTGAAAAATTTATCTCAGCTGAAGATTCCTGCCAGACAAAAGGTGCCACCACAGAAATATCTTTGCTACAAAAGAAGTTCCCAGGCTGCACCAACTACACCTGAAGCCAAAGCTTCCAGACATTTTTTCCTGGTAGAAAGAGCTGCTGTTCCTTTTTTTCTGCCCTGCTCTGCAATGGCCGGTCCCACCTCCTGGAAAACTGAATCCAAAGGAAGATTCATGCCAGACAAAAGGTGCCACCACAGAAAGTCTTGCTGCCCAAGAAGTGCCCAGGCTGCCCCAATAACTGCACCTGAAGCCAAAGCTTCTAAACTTCTTTTCCTGGTGGAAAGAGCTGCTGTTCCCTTTTTTCAGCCCTGCGCTGCAATGCCCGGTCCCACCTCCTGAAAAATTGAATCCAAATGAAGATTCCTGCCACACAGGTGCCACCACAGAAATATCTTTGCTAAAAAAGAAGTGCCCAGGCTGCCCCAATAACTGCACCTGAAGCCAAAGGATCCAGACTTTTTTTCCTGGAGGAAAGAGCTGCTGTTCTTTTTTTTCTGCCCTGCTCTGCAATTGCCAATCCCACCTCCTGGAAAGTTGAATCAAAATGAAGATTCCTGCCAAACAAAAGGTGGCACCACAGAAAATTCTTGCTGCCCAAGAAGTGCCCAGGCTGCCCCAACAACTGCACCTCAAAGGTTCCAGACTTTTTTTCCTGATGGAAAGAGCTGCTGTTCCCTTTATTCAGCCCTGCTCTGCAATGGCCGGTCCCACCTCCTGAAAAATTCAATCCAAATAAAGATTCCTGCCAGACAAAAGGTGCCACCACAGAAAGTTCTTGCTGCCAGAGAAGTGCCCAGGCTGCCCCAACAACTGCACCTCAAAGCCAAAGCTTCCAGACTTTTTTTCCTGGAGGAAAGAGATGCTGTTCCCTTTTTGCAGCCCTGCGCTGCAATGACCTGTCCCACCTTCTGGAAAATTCAATCCAACTGAACATTCCTGCCGCCCAAAAGGTGCCACCACAGAAAGCTCTTGCTGCCCAAGAAGTGCCCAGGCTGCCCCAACAACTGCACCTGAAGCCAAAGCTTACAGATTTTTTTTTCCTGGTGGAAAGAGCTGCTGTTCCCTTTTTTCAGACTTGCGCTCCAATGGCCGGTCCCACCTTCTGGAAAATTCAATCCGAAGGAAGATTCCTGCCAGACAAAAGGTGCCACCACAGAAAGCTCTTCCTGCCCAAGAAGTGCCCAGTCTACCCCAACAACTGCACCTCAAAGCCAAACCTTCCAGACTATTTTTCCTGATGGAAGGAGCTGCTGTTCCCTTTTTTCAGCCCTGCTCTGCAATGGCCAGTCCCACGTCCTGAAAACTTCAATCCAAATGAAGATTCCTGCCAGACAAAAGGTGCCACCACAGAAAACTCTTCCTGCCCAAGAATTTCCCAGGCTGCACCAACTACACCTGAAGCCAAAGCTTCCAGACATTTTTTCCTGGTGGAAAGAGCTGCGGTTCCTTTTTTTTCAGCCCTGCGCTGCAATGACTTGTTCCACCTCCTGAAAACTTCAATCCAAATGAAGATTCCTGCCAAACAAAAGGTGCCACCACAGAAAACTCTTCCTGCCCAAGAAGTTCCCAGGCTGCACCAACTACACCTGAAGCCAAAGCTTCCAGACATTTTTTCCTCGTAGAAAGAACTGCTGTTCCCTTTTTTCAGCCCTGCGCTGCAATGACTTGTCCCACCTCCTGAAAAATTTATCTCAGCTGAAGATTCCTGCCAGACAAAAGGTACCACCACAGAAAACACTTCCTGCCCAAGAAGTGCCCAGGCCGTGCCAAAAACTACACCTGAAGCCAAAGGATCCAGACTTTTTTTCCTGGTGGAAAGAGCTGCTGTTCCCTTTTTTCTGCCCTGCTCTGCAATGCCCGGTCCCACCTCCTGAAAAATTAATCCAACTGAAGATTCCTGCCAGACAAAAGGTGCCACCACAGAAAACTCTTCCTGCCCAAGAAGTGCCCAGGCTGCCCCAACAACTGAACCTCAAAGTCAAACCTTCCAGACTATTTTTCCTCAGGAAAAGGGCTGCTAATTCCCTTATTTTTAGCCCACTCCTGAATAGGTCAAAGTAACATCCAAAGTAGACTCCAGATAAAGATTCCTGCCAGACAAAAGGTGCCACCACAGAAAACTCTTCCTGCCCAAGAACTTCCCAGGCTGCACCAACTACACCTGAAGCCAAAGCTTCCAGAGATTTTTTCCTGGTAGAAAGAGCTGTTGTTCCCTTTTTTCAGCCCTGCGCTGCAATGACTTGTCCCACCTCCTGAAAAATTTATCTCAGCTGAAGATTCCTGCCAGACAAAAGGTGCCACCACAGAAATATCTTTGCTACAAAAGAAGTTCCCAGGCTGCACCAACTACACCTGAAGCCAAAGCTTCCAGACATTTTTTCCTGGTAGAAAGAGCTGCTGTTCCCTTTTTTCTGCCCTGCTCTGCAATGGCCGGTCCCACCTCCTGGAAAACTGAATCCAAAGGAAGATTCATGCCAGACAAAAGGTGCCACCACAGAAAGTCTTGCTGCCCAAGAAGTGCCCAGGCTGCCCCAATAACTGCACCTGAAGCCAAAGCTTCTAAACTTCTTTTCCTGGTGGAAAGAGCTGCTGTTCCCTTTTTTCAGCCCTGCGCTGCAATGCCCGGTCCCACCTCCTGAAAAATTGAATCCAAATGAAGATTCCTGCCACACAGGTGCCACCACAGAAATATCTTTGCTAAAAAAGAAGTGCCCAGGCTGCCCCAATAACTGCACCTGAAGCCAAAGGATCCAGACTTTTTTTCCTGGAGGAAAGAGCTGCTGTTCTTTTTTTTCTGCCCTGCTCTGCAATTGCCAATCCCACCTCCTGGAAAGTTGAATCAAAATGAAGATTCCTGCCAAACAAAAGGTGGCACCACAGAAAATTCTTGCTGCCCAAGAAGTGCCCAGGCTGCCCCAACAACTGCACCTCAAAGGTTCCAGACTTTTTTTCCTGATGGAAAGAGCTGCTGTTCCCTTTTTTCAGCCCTGCTCTGCAATGGCCGGTCCCACCTCCTGAAAAATTCAATCCAAATAAAGATTCCTGCCAGACAAAAGGTGCCACCACAGAAAGTTCTTGCTGCCAGAGAAGTGCCCAGGCTGCCCCAACAACTGCACCTCAAAGCCAAAGCTTCCAGACTTTTTTTCCTGGAGGAAAGAGATGCTGTTCCCTTTTTGCAGCCCTGCGCTGCAATGACCTGTCCCACCTTCTGGAAAATTCAACCCAACTGAACATTCCTGCCGCCCAAAAGGTGCCACCACAGAAAGCTCTTGCTGCCCAAGAAGTGCCCAGGCTGCCCCAACAACTGCACCTGAAGCCTAAGCTTACAGATTTTTTTTTCCTGGTGGAAAGAGCTGCTGTTCCCTTTTTTCAGACTTGCGCTGCAATGGCCGGTCCCACCTTCTGGAAAATTCAATCCGAAGGAAGATTCCTGCCAGACAAAAGGTGCCACCACAGAAAGCTCTTCCTGCCCAAGAAGTGCCCAGTCTACCCCAACAACTGCACCTCAAAGCCAAACCTTCCAGACTATTTTTCCTGATGGAAGGAGCTGCTGTTCCCTTTTTTCAGCCCTGCTCTGCAATGGCCAGTCCCACGTCCTGAAAACTTCAATCCAAATGAAGATTCCTGCCAGACAAAGGGTGCCACCACAGAAAACTCTTCCTGCCCAAGAATTTCCCAGGCTGCACCAACTACACCTGAAGCCAAAGCTTCCAGACATTTTTTCCTGGTGGAAAGAGCTGCGGTTCCTTTTTTTTCAGCCCTGCGCTGCAATGGCCAGTCCCACCTCCTGAAAACTTCAATCCAAATGAAGATTCCTGCCAGACAAAAGGTGCCACCACAGAAAACTCTTCCTGCCCAAGAATTTCCCAGGCTGCACCAACTACACCTGAAGCCAAAGCTTCCAGACATTTTTTCCTCGTAGAAAGAACTGCTGTTCCCTTTCTTCAGCCCTGCGCTGCAATGACTTGTCCCACCTCCTGAAAAATTTATCTCAGCTGAAGATTCCTGCCAGACAAAAGGTACCACCACAGAAAACACTTCCTGCCCAAGAAGTGCCCAGGCCGTGCCAAAAACTACACCTGAAGCCAAAGGATCCAGACTTTTTTTCCTGGTGGAAAGAGCTGCTGTTCCCTTTTTTCTGCCCTGTGCTGCAATGGCCGGTCCCACCTGCTGAAAAATTGAATCCAAAGGAAGATTCCTGCCAGACAAAAGGTGGCACCACAGAAAGCTCTTCCTGCCCAAGAAGTGCCCAGGCTGCACCAACTACACCTGAAGCCAAAGCTTCCAGACATTTTCTCCTGGTGGAAAGAGCTGCTGTTCCCTTTTTTCAGCCCTGCGCTGCAATGACTTGTTCCACCTCCTGAAAACTTCAATCCAAATGAAGATTCCTGCCAAACAAAAGGTGACACCACAGAAAGTTCTTGCTGCCCAAGAAGTGCCCAGGCTGCACCAACAACTGAACCTCAAGACCAAAGGATCCAAACGTTTTTCCCTGGTGGAAAAAGCTGCTGTTCCCTTTTTTCAGCCCTGTGCTGCAATGGCCTGTCCCAGCTCCTGGAAAATTTACTCCAACTGAACATTCCTGCTGCCCAAAAGGTGCCACCACAGAAAACTCTTCCTGCCCAAGAAGTTCCCAGGCTGCACCGACTACACCTGAAGCCAAAGCTTCCAGACATTTTTTCCTGGTAGAAAGAGCTGCTGTTCCCTTTTTTCAGCCCTGCACTGCAATGACTTGTTCCACCTCCTGAAAAATTTATCTCAGCTAAAGATTCCTGCCAGACAAAAGGTGCCACCACAGAAATATCTTTGCTAAAAAAGAAGTGCCCAGGCTGCACCACCTATACCTGAAGCCAAAGGTTCCAGACTTTTTTTCCTGGAGGAAAGAGCTGCTGTTTCCTTTTTTCTGCCCTGCTCTGCAATTGCCAATCCCACCTCCTGGAAAATTGAATCAAAACGAAGATTCCTGCCAAACAAAAGGTGGCACCACAGAAAATTCTTGCTGCCCAAGAAGTTCCCAGGCTGCACCAACTACACCTGAAGCCAAAGCTTCCAGACATTTTTTCCTGGTGGAAAGAGCTGCTGTTCCCTTTTTTCAGCCCTGCTCTGCAATGGCCGGTCCCACCTCCTGAAAAATTGAATCCAAATGAAGATTCCTGCCACACAAAAGGTGCCACCACAGAAATAGCTTAGCTAAAAAGGAAGTGCCCAGGCTGCCCCAATGACTGCACCTGAAGCCAAAGGATCCAGACTTTTTTTCCTGGAGGAAAGAGCTGCTGTTTCCTTTTTTTTTATCCCTGCTCTGCAATTGCCAATCCCACCTCCTGGAAAGTTGAATCAAAATGAAGATTCCTGCCAAACAAAAGGTGGCACCACAGAAAATTCTTGCTGCCCAAGAAGTGCCCAGGCTGCCCCAACAACTGCACCTCAAAGGTTCCAGACTTTTTTTCCTGATGGAAAGAGCTGCTGTTCCCTTTTTTCAGCCCTGCGCTGCAATGGCCGGTCCCACCTCCGGGAAAATGGAATGTAAATGATGATTCCTGCCAAACAAAAGGTGCCACCACAGAAAGTTCTTGCTGCCAGAGAAGTACCCGGGCTGCCCCAACAAGTACACCTCAAAGCCAAAGCTTCCAGCCTTTTTTTCCTGGTGGAAAGAGCTGCTGTTCCCTTTTTTCTGCCCTGTGCTGCAATGGCCGGTCCCACCTGCTGAAAAATTGAATCCAAAGGAAGATTCCTGCCAGACAAAAGGTGGCACCACAGAAAGCTCTTCCTGCCCAAGAAGTGCCCAGGCTGCACCAACTACACCTGAAGCCAAAGCTTCCAGACATTTTCTCCTGGTGGAAAGAGCTGCTGTTCCCTTTTTTCAGCCCTGCGCTGCAATGACTTGTTCCACCTCCTGAAAACTTCAATCCAAATGAAGATTCCTGCCAAACAAAAGGTGACACCACAGAAAGTTCTTGCTGCCCAAGAAGTGCCCAGGCTGCACCAACAACTGAACCTCAAGACCAAAGGATCCAAACGTTTTTCCCTGGTGGAAAAAGCTGCTGTTCCCTTTTTTCAGCCCTGTGCTGCAATGGCCTGTCCCAGCTCCTGGAAAATTTACTCCAACTGAACATTCCTGCTGCCCAAAAGGTGCCACCACAGAAAACTCTTCCTGCCCAAGAAGTTCCCAGGCTGCACCGACTACACCTGAAGCCAAAGCTTCCAGACATTTTTTCCTGGTAGAAAGAGCTGCTGTTCCCTTTTTTCAGCCCTGCACTGCAATGACTTGTTCCACCTCCTGAAAAATTTATCTCAGCTAAAGATTCCTGCCAGACAAAAGGTGCCACCACAGAAATATCTTTGCTAAAAAAGAAGTGCCCAGGCTGCACCACCTATACCTGAAGCCAAAGGTTCCAGACTTTTTTTCCTGGAGGAAAGAGCTGCTGTTTCCTTTTTTCTGCCCTGCTCTGCAATTGCCAATCCCACCTCCTGGAAAATTGAATCAAAACGAAGATTCCTGCCAAACAAAAGGTGGCACCACAGAAAATTCTTGCTGCCCAAGAAGTTCCCAGGCTGCACCAACTACACCTGAAGCCAAAGCTTCCAGACATTTTTTCCTGGTGGAAAGAGCTGCTGTTCCCTTTTTTCAGCCCTGCTCTGCAATGGCCGGTCCCACCTCCTGAAAAATTGAATCCAAATGAAGATTCCTGCCACACAAAAGGTGCCACCACAGAAATATCTTTGCTAAAAAGGAAGTGCCCAGGCTGCCCCAATGACTGCACCTGAAGCCAAAGGATCCAGACTTTTTTTCCTGGAGGAAAGAGCTGCTGTTTCCTTTTTTAGCCCTGCTCTGCAATTGCCAATCCCACCTCCTGGAAAGTTGAATCAAAATGAAGATTCCTGCCAAACAAAAGGTGGCACCACAGAAAATTCTTGCTGCCCAAGAAGTGCCCAGGCTGCCCCAACAACTGCACCTCAAAGGTTCCAGACTTTTTTTCCTGATGGAAAGAGCTGCTGTTCCCTTTTTTCAGCCCTGCGCTGCAATGGCCGGTCCCACCTCCGGGAAAATGGAATGTAAATGATGATTCCTGCCAGACAAAAGGTGCCACCACAGAAAGTTCTTGCTGCCAGAGAAGTGCCCGGGCTGCCCCAACAAGTACACCTCAAAGCCAAAGCTTCCAGCCTTTTTTTCCTGGTGGAAAGAGCTGCTGTTCCCTTTTTTCAGCCCTGCGCTGCAATGGCCGGTCCCACCTGCTGAAAACTTCAATACAAATGAAGATTCCTGCCAGACAAAAGGTGCCACCACAGAAATATCTTTGCTTCGAAAGAAGTGCCCAGGCTGCACCACCTATACCTGAAGGCAAAACTTCCAGCCTTTTTTTACTGGTGGAAAGAGCTGCTGTTCCCTTTTTCAGCCCTGCTCTGAAATGGCCGGTCCCACCTCCTGGAAAATTGAATCCAAATGAGGATTCCTGCCACACAAAAGGTGCCTCCACAGAAATATCTTTGCTAAAAAAGAAGTGCCCAGGCTGCACCAACAGCTGCACCTCAAAGGTTCCAGACTTTTTTTCCTGATGGAAAGAGCTGCTGTTCCCTTTTTTCAGCCCTGCGCTGCAATGACTTGTTCCACCTCCTGAAAACTTCAATCCAAATGAAGATTCCTGCCAAACAAAAGGTGCCACCACAGAAAGCTCTTCCTGCCCATGAAGTCTCCAGGCTGCCCCAACAACTGAACCTCAAAGTCAAACCTTCCAGACTATTTTTCCTCAGGGAAAAGGCTGCTAATTCCGTTATTTTTAGCCAACTCCTGAATAGGTCAAAGTAACATCCAAAATAGACTCCAGATAAAGGTTCCTGCCAGAGAAAAGGTGCCACCACAGAAAACTCTTCCTGCCCAAGAAGTTCCCAGGCTGCACCAACTACACCTGAAGCCAAAGCTTCCAGACATTTTTTCCTGGTAGAAAGAGCTGCTGTTCCCTTTTTTCAGCCCTGCGCTGCAATGACTTGTCCCACCTCCTGAAAAATTTATCTCAGCTGAAGATTCCTGCCAGACAAAAGGTGCCACCACAGAAAACACTTCCTGCCCAAGAAGTGCCCAGGCCGCGCCAAAAACTACACCTGAAGCCAAAGGATCCAAACTTTTTTTCCTGGTGGAAAGAGCTGCTGTTCCCTTTTTCCTGCCCTGCGCTGCAATGGCCGGTCCCACCTGCTGAAAAATTGAATCCAAAGGAAGATTCCTGCCAGACAAAAGGTGCCACCACAGAAAGTGTTGCTGCCCAAGAAGTGCCCAGGCTGCCCCAATAACTGCACCTGAAGCCAAAGCTTCTAAACTTCTTTTCCTGGTGGAAAGAGCTGCTGTTCCCTTTTTTCAGCCCTGCGCTGCAATGCCCGGACCCACCTCCTGAAAAATTAATCCAACTGAAGATTCCTGCCAGACAAAGGGTGCCAATACAGAAATATCTTTGCTACGAAAGAAGTGCCCAGGCTGCACCACCTATACCTGAAGCCAAAGCTTCCAGACATTTTTTCCTGGTGGAAAGAGCTGCTGTTCCCTTTTTTCAGCCCTGCGCTGCAATGACTTGTTCCACCTCCTGAAAACTTCAATCCAAATGAAGATTCCTGCCAAACAAAAGGTGCCACCACAGAAAACTCTTGCTGCCCAAGAAGTGCCCAGGCTGCACCAACAACTGAACCTCAAAGTCAAACCTTCCAGACTATTTTTCCTCAGGAAAAGGGCTGCTAATTCCCTTATTTTTAGCCCACTCCTGAATAGGTCAAAGTAACATCCAAAGTAGACTCCAGATTAAGATTCCTGCCAGACAAAAGGTGCCACCACAGAAAACTCTTCCTGCCCAAGAAGTTCCCAGGCTGCACCAACTACACCTGAAGCCAAAGCTTCCAGACATTTTTTCCTGGTAGAAAGAGCTGCTGTTCCCTTTTTTCAGCCCTGCGCTGCAATGACTTGTCCCACCTCCTGAAAAATTTATCTCAGCTGAAGATTCCTGCCAGACAAAAGGTGTCACCACAGAAATATCTTTGCTACAAAAGAAGTTCCCAGGCTGCACCAACTACACCTGAAGCCAAAGCTTCCAGACATTTTTTCCTGGTAGAAAGAGCTGCTGTTCCCTTTTTTCTGCCCTGCTCTGCAATGGCCGGTCCCACCTCCTGGAAAACTGAATCCAAAGGAAGATTCATGCCAGACAAAAGGTGCCACCACAGAAAGTCTTGCTGCCCAAGAAGTGCCCAGGCTGCCCCAATAACTGCACCTGAAGCCAAAGCTTCTAAACTTCTTTTCCTGGTGGAAAGAGCTGCTGTTCCCTTTTTTCAGCCCTGCGCTGCAATGCCCGGTCCCACCTCCTGAAAAATTGAATCCAAATGAAGATTCCTGCCACACAGGTGCCACCACAGAAATATCTTTGCTAAAAAAGAAGTGCCCAGGCTGCCCCAATAACTGCACCTGAAGCCAAAGGATCCAGACTTTTTTTCCTGGAGGAAAGAGCTGCTGTTCTTTTTTTTCTGCCCTGCTCTGCAATTGCCAATCCCACCTCCTGGAAAGTTGAATCAAAATGAAGATTCCTGCCAAACAAAAGGTGGCACCACAGAAAATTCTTGCTGCCCAAGAAGTGCCCAGGCTGCCCCAACAACTGCACCTCAAAGGTTCCAGACTTTTTTTCCTGATGGAAAGAGCTGCTGTTCCCTTTATTCAGCCCTGCTCTGCAATGGCCGGTCCCACCTCCTGAAAAATTCAATCCAAATAAAGATTCCTGCCAGACAAAAGGTGCCACCACAGAAAGTTCTTGCTGCCAGAGAAGTGCCCAGGCTGCCCCAACAACTGCACCTCAAAGCCAAAGCTTCCAGACTTTTTTTCCTGGAGGAAAGAGATGCTGTTCCCTTTTTGCAGCCCTGCGCTGCAATGACCTGTCCCACCTTCTGGAAAATTCAACCCAACTGAACATTCCTGCCGCCCAAAAGGTGCCACCACAGAAAGCTCTTGCTGCCCAAGAAGTGCCCAGGCTGCCCCAACAACTGCACCTGAAGCCTAAGCTTACAGATTTTTTTTTCCTGGTGGAAAGAGCTGCTGTTCCCTTTTTTCAGACTTGCGCTGCAATGGCCGGTCCCACCTTCTGGAAAATTCAATCCGAAGGAAGATTCCTGCCAGACAAAAGGTGCCACCACAGAAAGCTCTTCCTGCCCAAGAAGTGCCCAGTCTACCCCAACAACTGCACCTCAAAGCCAAACCTTCCAGACTATTTTTCCTGATGGAAGGAGCTGCTGTTCCCTTTTTTCAGCCCTGCTCTGCAATGGCCAGTCCCACGTCCTGAAAACTTCAATCCAAATGAAGATTCCTGCCAGACAAAAGGTGCCACCACAGAAAACTCTTCCTGCCCAAGAATTTCCCAGGCTGCACCAACTACACCTGAAGCCAAAGCTTCCAGACATTTTTTCCTGGTGGAAAGAGCTGCGGTTCCTTTTTTTTCAGCCCTGCGCTGCAATGGCCAGTCCCACCTCCTGAAAACTTCAATCCAAATGAAGATTCCTGCCAGACAAAAGGTGCCACCACAGAAAACTCTTCCTGCCCAAGAAGTTCCCAGGCTGCACCAACTACACCTGAAGCCAAAGCTTCCAGACATTTTTTCCTCGTAGAAAGAACTGCTGTTCCCTTTTTTCAGCCCTGCGCTGCAATGACTTGTCCCACCTCCTGAAAAATTTATCTCAGCTGAAGATTCCTACCAGACAAAAGGTACCACCACAGAAAACACTTCCTGCCCAAGAAGTGCCCAGGCCGTGCCAAAAACTACACCTGAAGCCAAAGGATCCAGACTTTTTTTCCTGGTGGAAAGAGCTGCTGTTCCCTTTTTTCTGCCCTGTGCTGCAATGGCCGGTCCCACCTGCTGAAAAATTGAATCCAAAGGAAGATTCCTGCCAGACAAAAGGTGGCACCACAGAAAGCTCTTCCTGCCCAAGAAGTGCCCAGGCTGCACCAACTACACCTGAAGCCAAAGCTTCCAGACATTTTCTCCTGGTGGAAAGAGCTGCTGTTCCCTTTTTTCAGCCCTGCGCTGCAATGACTTGTTCCACCTCCTGAAAACTTCAATCCAAATGAAGATTCCTGCCAAACAAAAGGTGACACCACAGAAAGTTCTTGCTGCCCAAGAAGTGCCCAGGCTGCACCAACAACTGAACCTCAAGACCAAAGGATCCAAACGTTTTTCCCTGGTGGAAAAAGCTGCTGTTCCCTTTTTTCAACCCTGTGCTGCAATGGCCTGTCCCAGCTCCTGGAAAATTTACTCCAACTGAACATTCCTGCTGCCCAAAAGGTGCCACCACAGAAAACTCTTCCTGCCCAAGAAGTTCCCAGGCTGCACCGACTACACCTGAAGCCAAAGCTTCCAGACATTTTTTCCTGGTAGAAAGAGCTGCTGTTCCCTTTTTTCAGCCCTGCACTGCAATGACTTGTTCCACCTCCTGAAAAATTTATCTCAGCTAAAGATTCCTGCCAGACAAAAGGTGCCACCACAGAAATATCTTTGCTAAAAAAGAAGTGCCCAGGCTGCACCACCTATACCTGAAGCCAAAGGTTCCAGACTTTTTTTCCTGGAGGAAAGAGCTGCTGTTTCCTTTTTTCTGCCCTGCTCTGCAATTGCCAATCCCACCTCCTGGAAAATTGAATCAAAACGAAGATTCCTGCCAAACAAAAGGTGGCACCACAGAAAATTCTTGCTGCCCAAGAAGTTCCCAGGCTGCACCAACTACACCTGAAGCCAAAGCTTCCAGACATTTTTTCCTGGTGGAAAGAGCTGCTGTTCCCTTTTTTCAGCCCTGCTCTGCAATGGCCGGTCCCACCTCCTGAAAAATTGAATCCAAATGAAGATTCCTACCACACAAAAGGTGCCACCACAGAAATAGCTTTGCTAAAAAGGAAGTGCCCAGGCTGCCCCAATGACTGCACCTGAAGCCAAAGGATCCAGACTTTTTTTTCCTGGAGGAAAGAGCTGCTGTTCCCTTTTTTAGCCCTGCTCTGCAATTGCCAATCCCACCTCCTGGAAAGTTGAATCAAAATGAAGATTCCTGCCAAACAAAAGGTGGCACCACAGAAAATTCTTGCTGCCCAAGAAGTGCCCAGGCTGCCCCAACAACTGCACCTCAAAGGTTCCAGACTTTTTTTCCTGATGGAAAGAGCTGCTGTTCCCTTTTTTCAGCCCTGCGCTGCAATGGCCGGTC